>NC_143017.1:74798884-75458187 GCF_055824585.1 Amblyomma mixtum | reverse complement strand
TAGCGTATTTAGGGACTCACTTTGGCGGATCTCTTGCAGCTCAGGCGGAGGGGGCCTAGGCGGGTTCCTCTTCATATGCGAGTGCGGGCCCGAGTTGGGCCTGCCAGCAGGCCGGCTCGTAGTGCCCCGCTGCGTGGTGGTGGTGCCACTGCCAGCGCCTCCCTGCGGCCTGCCGCTGGGCTTGTTGCCGGGCCTGTTGCCGCTGTTGCCTGTAGACGACACGTGCCTCTTTCGCCGCATGAAAATTGTTTGTAGCAGCTGTATTTTGACGTCAACAAAAGAACGAAAAGTTGTGTGCATGCACTGAAGAGCGCGAGATATAGCTCACGCTGGTGTGCGGGCTATACTCTATATGAATATGGATGCGTCAAGTCACATCCCTTAAGTAAGCGTAAGTGACGGCGTTGGTTTCTTTCAGGCTTTACTTTCACCTCAGATCTTCGAGACAAAAGCGTTCAAGGAAGCGTAAAAACAGTGGCCAATGGTCTCAAATTTTCGAAGCCTGTAACCACTTGTATGATATTACCGCATTTGGTTCGATCGTCTTTCTTTAAAAGGCACTTTGAAATTGCTACGAAGCCAAAAAAATGCCTGGAATGAAATATTTCTTGACAAGCAAATCAATTCACTACTGTGGAAAAAATTAGCTCAGGAGACAATATTCCAACTTACATGTGGAGGAAATGTAAAACTGAATGTAGGACTAACAAAAAAGTGAACCTGCAGCTAAGCTGTTCTTAAGTTGCCACGTCACACTCGTCGTCGAGTTCACTGCAATAACGCTAACCCAGCACGCTTAGGCTTAGCATACACACATAGCTTTTCAACGACAATAGGTCGCAACATCAGTACACTTGGTCAAATGTTTAGGGGAATCCCCCAAGGTGGATTAGATTTGTAATAATAGAGTAATTACTACTCCACCTTGGGGGATTCCCCAAAACATTTTACCAACACAGTTCCCACTTCGAGTTATAGATCAATTCGCTATCGCCCTACCATGAGATTGCCGTCCCGGTTAGCTCAACTGGTAGAGCGACTGCTCCGGTGAAGCGGTGGTCCCGGGTTCCAACCCCGGACCAGGACGAATTTTATTTATCTACTCGCACTTTTAAAAAAAGCCTTCGCGTGACCCGGCCGCAGTTACGTTTGACCTTTAGCGGAGTGAATATGGGCGACCAACTCGCCCCTTCGGATAGCCCGGCTGCAGTTACGCCGCGCCGTGCACCTGTGGCGCTACTGCCGCTGTGACGTCATACCAGCTGTAGATTATGTTTTCTTTCTCTCAGTCGCAACAACATCAAAAACAAAATATAAAAAAATACCGAAGACGCTTTGAGTCGTCGCGCAGCGGCGGCCGGTAGCCACGCGTGACCTGTAGACGCTGCGCACTGCGTTCCTTCATTTAGAGGCGCTGCGCTTTTGCTTTCGCAACCTACCAGCTCAAGCAAAGCTAAGCCCCGCCAATTTTTCTTTAACTACGAAGTTTCTGAGAAAGCTGTATAGCTTTTTTTTGTTGCCGTATGGCTGCGCTCGGGTGGGTGTCAATGAGTAATTACTCCCTTATTACATATCAGTACGTTTTTAAACCATTATGTTCAATTCGTTAAAATTGCTCTGAGAAACACAAAAGAAGAAGGTTGAAACATATGCTACCACTTACATTGTCGGTGCCATGTCCGCCCCCGTTGTGAGGGTACAGCCCTTCATCGTGCTGCACCGGGTAGACGGGTCTTGAAGAGCTCGTCGTCACAACATGCACCGTCGAGTTTTTGGTCGGCCGCGGCGGGCTAGGGCTGAGGACGGTGGCGATAACGAAAGTGCCATCCGGTCTTCGCGGTATGTTCGTGTTCACCACAAACTCCGTGGGGCAGCACACGCCGATGTGGTCATTGTCTATAGCACACGTGTATTTGAGGAACACGTCCAGACTGTCTAGGAACACGGGCAACACGCACAGTCTGACTGGCGTACAGCAGCCCTTGGATCCGGTGGGTGTCAGGCAGGCGTGGTAGTCGGCACGGCTGTTGAACTGGGTCGAGCGCTCTAGAGACCGCTGCAGCTTGTCGACGAACCTGGTGACGACGATCTTGTCAGTGACCGGGCCTTGTCGGTGCGGGTGAGTCGCCGAAGGACGACTGGGAGCGCGAGCATATTGCTCTGGACTTGGAAGGTCCAAAGACGTCGAGATCCTGTCTTCGTGGGCTGTAAAAAAAAAAATAAAATAAAAAGAGCCGGATGACATGATTTTCAAAAATTGATGTTTGTGCGTAAATTACCTTCTTGAAACAGTGCAATTTTTTAAAGCATGCTTGAAACCGAGCCGCGAGTGATTCAACTGTGAATTTTCCTGTTAAATGTATTGATGCGCTCTAAGAAGATGGCCTGATTATCAATAATTCAGTCGCTTTCAAGTTTGCTTCACTGAGCTTAGCGCCTGTAGTGCGCAGTGTTACACTATAGCACTCAACCGAAGGCACACTGAGTGGCTTACCTTACGGTACAAATGACTTAGATAAACCTCTTTGTCTGAAACCTTCGCTTAGGTTTTCCGTCTTGGTCAATGCAATTCGCTGGCACTACAGCATAAAATATTTGTGGAATTATGCTATATCGTGTATAAATTAAAACCAGACATAGACAATGAAGCAGAGATTCATCAATCTGCATTTAAATATCTACTTGTGTGCGTTTAACGCTGGCGCTAAGAAAAGAACTTGGGCAATGTTAGTAATTGGTGCAGTCGAACCGGGAAATCGCGTAACATGGATTACATGCCAGCTCCCGAGCGCCAGTGTTCATGTTTTATTCTACATTGACAGTACGTGGGCTGACTTTGTTTAACATTCGAGGTCAGCTCTCCCAGCGACGCAAAAGGACAATCGTTTCCGCTGGAATTTGGAAGACTGTGTTTTAATGAAACGCAAAGAAATACCGATTCGAACGGAGACCTCAAAAACAGGGGCAGATTTAAAGGGGGAAAGGGAGATGCGGTCGTCTCCTCCTTCCCTCACTCTTCCCGAAGCGAGAAATTTTAAATACGAAAGCCATGCTGAAGCTCATTTTCGTGACGAAAAAATTAAAAGAAAGACATGGTTCCAATACCCCCAACCCTCCCAACCCAAACACACACACTCCAGACCACCCCCACCAAGAGTGACCGATAAGCCGGCCCTTCTCATGAAGACCTACGCTTTTGTATCACTACAACATGACTTTTCTTATACTTTGCGTCTCATACCACAAACACAAACTTGTTCTTGGCACCTTGTGTTTCATTCCCTTCAATGCGTGGCTTGCACATTTTCTTTTTTTCTTTTGCGATGGCCACGCATGTCATCCATTAGACTGGTGACCACGAGTCACCTGGTCAGCCCAAATTAGCTTAGTCATTTACAACGTCCTGCTGTTAAGAAAAAATGTCCCGCACGACACCTTAAAGGGAACAGAGACTGCTACGCTGCAACTACAGCCGCCCTCGTTTGTCCTGGGTGACTACCACTTAAATAGCAGCCAGCTCTTGACGCGTCTCGCTGTCACAGACGCAGCACTGCACGTCAAGGAATTGGACCCGTCTGCTATGCACCTGGATCACGTGCTGCTCATGCGATCGCGGCACCATCAACCGAATAACTGGCGTCTCACCTCTTGTTGGCTTCAGCCAGCCGGATGCAGTCTCGACGGTGCGCTCCGGTTCACTCTGCCTCCAGCCACCATGGTCTGCGGAGTCGAAAGAGGACACTGTAGTTAATAGAGAGAAGTCGACATATTGACATGTAGCAACACTAACCGAAGACAATAGCTGAAGGATAGAGAAACGGGCCGGTTTGGAGTGCGTTCACGACTTAGAGCGCAAAAACGATGGCGCAACAAGAAAAACAGAGGGTGACACAGGCGCTCGTGTCGTCCTAACTCCTTCACCTTTGACACTTCGCGCTCTAAGCCGCCAACAAAAATCTACGCCTCTGGGAACGACCAGGTTGAATACCATCTGCCTTCAGATAACACACAACCTTCGTCAGAAGTCCCCGGACCACGTCGCTTGCTTGTCGGCCTTATAGCGCACACCCCGTATAGCCCTTGCCGTATTACAACACTCATGGAGACAAAAAGGCATTGAAAACGGAGCACGAGACTTCTCATCCTGCAGTCATTTAGAGCTTCAGAAGGGCCATAAGCACTGCCCCTTTGATAAATGATGTGCTCTGAACGCTTTCGATTAGGGGCATTTCATTTGGTCCACTGTTTCTACACCTAACAAGCGGCCAAGGTGGTGTGCATATCATGGTGCACACCCTTGGGACAGTTTTCTTGGTTAGGTTATTTGTTCTGGCCTTGAAAAACAAAGCAGCCCTGCGCGTCAATCAAATGGGCCCGACTGCTATACATAAGGTAGCGTGCAGTGGCTGCAATCGCGGCTCCGTCAACGGAGTGACTGGCCACGCACCTGCTGTCGGCTTCGGCCAGCTTGATGCAATCTCGACGGTGTGCTCTGGTTCACCCGGACTCCAGCCACCACGGCCTGCGGAGTCGAAAGAGGACACGGGGACATGTGTCAATCCAGAAGAGTGACAGATTGGTGTGCCGGTTTGAATGGGCCGGTTGGGATGTGTTCACTGCTCTTTGGCACCAGCTGCAGCATCATTGCGGACTTGCCTCTCAACTATTTGGAATCGCATGCCTGCAAGCGGAATGTGATGACTAGCTCCGCTGTTGCCCGCCAGGTTGGTTCATTTTGGCGGCTTACTTCCCCACTTTAATTTCCCCATCATAAAGCTTTTACCTTCCTCAAAGATCAACCGCATGGTAAAAATGTGTAATTATCTTTAAAATCAAGAGTGTGGAGCGACTACTCTGCACAGGAAGACAGTAAAACACTACCAGAAGAGTTTAAGCTTATAGCACCTTGACGCACGACGTGGCTCTTATGAAATCAACCTTTCTATTCTTTTTAAGCCTTCTGCCTTTGTCTTCGAACAAGCATCGAAGAGCACAGAGGCCAGGTTGCGAGCTGCCGTGCGTTACCACAAGTCAAAAGAGGAAGAAGCTCATATTTATTTAAGAGCATAGTTCTCTATTTTTAACTTGAATTCATAAAATTCCGGCCAAACTTTGCTTGAAATGGCTGCTTGCTCCTTAAAGCTAGAGCCATAATATTAAAGTCCCGCCGCTGTAGCTCAAGGCTTTGGCGGTCGGCTGCTCAGGCCATAGTCGTTGGATCAAATACGAGCCTGCCGGCCGCGTTAAAAACGCGCGCTCGATAAAAAGCGCCAGGTGCCCGTAATTAATCCAGATCCCTCCAATACGGCTTCCTTCATAGTTCATGTCCAGTCGGGAAGTTAAGCATTACATACCGTGCCTTGATAATGAATGTAATAACTGTTCTGAAAGGCTTGGGATATAGATAACCTTGCGTAGATGGATCATCTGGCGTTGACGTTCTTGGGATGCCAAGTTTTCTACTCGACAGCAGTACCAGTTGCTCTGTTTCTGTAGCATACCTGGGACGAGCACAATTGAGGATTTTTCTTTTTTTTTTTTTGAAATGAGCCAAATCAAAACCCCGAACGTACGTTATGTTCTGCTGTAATTGCAAAAGTCGCCCATAAAACTTGGTTTTAAAAAAAAATATAAAAATCAAATGCGCCATATAACTAGTCTTTTAAAGCATGTCACGTAACAGCTTCCAAAGCTTTGCTGGGATAAAAAAACTTCCACATTTTTCTCGGTTTCTGTCACGGAGTATTTGGCTCATTTCGAAAAAAAAAAACATCTCAAGTACAGGGAAAAAAACTGAATAAAGGTATAGAACAAATTATGGGGACAGCAACTGATATAAGCGGGACAGCGCGACGGACCGGTTGTTTAAAATGTTGCGGCGTCTCAGTCGTAGCCTTGGGTTAACATCGTTGCGATCGCAATACGAGTTTTTGTAATCGATGCACAAGCAGCCGTATAATTTTAGTCCGTGTAAGGTACGGTAAATAGATGCGAACAAGAAATAAGGCGGCACTTGACAATGAACACAGCTATACCAACGGCACTGGGGGGCAAGTTCCTTCACTACAATGCGGTGAAGTCAAACATGCAGGAGAGGAGATCATGGTGAAGGAAAAACATTTAGCATAACATATACTCGTAGCATAACAAACAGCATAACAGTGCGCTTCATGAACGCGCCAGTTTTTTTTGTTTTGTTTTTGTCTACACTTCCTCTTCAGACATCGGAGACACGGCTACTGTCAAGTATTTCGTGCATTGCTCCCAAAGGCCAACTGTTATTCCGTGATTTGTAATCAGCTACTTACCCAAGGTATCAAATGCTCGCGAAAAGAACGCAACCGACGGTCGGTCACTGTGCACTTGTACTTTGCCACGACAAGCGCATTTCAGTGTAATCGAGGCGGCCGTTTGCACCCTGAATTTTTGATTGGAATCGATCGGTCACTGATTACATTTGTTTATCATAACAAACCGACGAAGTAACTGAATGGCATGACATGCTGCTGACCATACAAGGCCGATTACATGTTATTCACGAAGCCGCACTGTGCACAAGGTTGTTTCTGTCCGGCAGCTAATACCCGTATAAGCGTCTGATAATGACATTTGGTTGACGGCACGCACAGTGGGGGATTCCCGTATAGAGTACCACATTTCCCCACTTAAGCTTTTTTTCCTAGTTCCTGTTTTTCATATTGGAAAAAAGGGGGAGGGGGTGTGCACGTTAGTCCACAAGCAAGTTCGGTAAGAATCTCATCCGCTGCTCGCAATGCACAGAAGAATAAAGGAACATGTAGCGTATGAAGGAAAGCGAAACCATGCGAAAATATTGTAGAAATAGGTGGATCTAGTATGCAGCTATAGCGCAAGAAAAAGAACTCTAATAGCAGGTTTGGGAGGGTCAGGTTAAGGTTAGGTCTTACCTGACGTATAGGTCGGCTCGATGTCCGCCCTGTGCCAGACGTGTCCGACGGCGCAGAGTCCACTCATCAGTCCCCACAGCGCGAAGGCAGCAGCCACCAAAGCCACGCGAGCCATCACTGACGGTCCTCTTTCACAGTATCCTCCTGGACGAGCACGCGGCCGTACAACTGTGCACTGCAAACGGGGGTTGGAGGAGGGGCGGCCCGACCATCACCTCGCTCCGGGCGCCGGGGCGCCCAGCGAGCGGTCTCCCTCCCAGCTTTGCGGCATCTTCTCTTCGCGGGGTCGGCTGGAAGCTCGCGGCGTCGAACGTGCGCGACCTGTAGCCTCTGGCTGCGCGGCTGCTCCCGACGGACGCACGACCGGTCAAGTCAGCGGGCACCTCGCGGCGGGGTGCTTTTTCTTACCAAGGTCGCGAAGGATATCTCTCGCCTTTGCTCCCTCTCCTGTCTGTGTGTGCGTGAGTGCGACTGCGTGTGCCTTGCCGCAACGCGGTTTCCTCTGCCGGAGCCTTCTTCCTGAGCTGCCGCAGCCGCTGCTGCTTCTAGAATGGCAGCCACACACACACGTGTCCCCCCCGAACAGCGACTCTCTTTTCTCTTCGCTCTTCCATCTTTTTTTTCTTTTTACATTCAGCACTTGTTTGTGCCATCAATCCTCTCCCAAGCTGCACGTATATACTTCTCTTCGGGGGAAATCGCCAGCGTGCACGTGCTTGCCACGCGATTGTGAGATTCCCTTCCTTTCGTAACGAGCCCGCGTGCGAGTCACGTATCGCGCGGCCAGCGGAAATACGTCACGGGCAAAGCAGAGCCACCCTTTTGTGAAAGAGAGGAGGTGCCTGCCATCGTGCTGTTTTTCTTTGGTCTTCGAGTTGGATATCTCTCGAGCAGGCCGCTTTAATGAGCGCCGTTTCCTCGCCGACTGGCTTTGCCCCGGAACTGAGAAGGGCAAGGCCGGAACTGTTTCGAGCGGCAGCGGAAAGACGGAGATATCGGTGCGAGCGTAGCTCAGCGCACGGACGCCGAGAGCTTAACTGCGCGAAGTGTCTTGCCGTGTTGCACGCCCCTTGCTGGAGACCCGTCGACGTCAGGCGCAGAGACAGTGCGTGGGGTTTTGGGTTTTCTGGCTGCATTGCACAGCAGTTGGGTTCTGCACTGGTTAACAAGGATGCATTTGCAATACCTGTCTGATGAATGACTCCTGACAGCTTGCCGCGTGTTTAGCTATCTTTGCAATATCTGAAACCATAACATTCAATGAAAAAGAAGTGTCTTTATAGGAGTCCCTCGTAAAAATATTTGAGAACGAAGGGGGGGGGGGGGGGGGGGGGGGGGGTCTGTGCAACTTTTTTTCCCTAGCAACTAATCGGTGTGGTCCTGAAAGCCTTTTAGTAATCACGTCCTGAAGTTGCATAAGGCCCGGTTTCTACCAGTCAGGGCTGGTCAGGTTCAGGGAAGCTTGACTGTAGTGGTAAATATTAAGCTTTGATGAGCGTAGGTTTTCCTCTGTAATCTAATGGTGTTTCAGCCGCCTGCCCAGCCAACTTTGATTGGTGCATTAGAAACGTTCGGCTGGCAGAGATTCTCGTCGCAATTAATTTCCACGTGGACAGGGCACTCAGCCAATTATCTTGCAGAGACTGGCAATTTCCCCAAACTAAAACGAAACGTGACGTATATTGCCTGTGTTAGTCACTACTTTAGTTCTGCAGTGCGGAAGAAGGCCCAGAAATGATGTTATCTGCAGAGAACTGGTCTCGAGCCATCCCTGTCGAAAACACAATAGAAAATTTTCTGTCGTCACAACGTATATTTTGACCATGAATTTATAATAGCAGCAGAATTTTCCGTAGTATGTGCAGTCCATTGGCGTAGCGATAGAAATACCGAAACATAAGACGGAAAACTACCCCGGTACTGAAGAAAAATCCTACAACACAGAAAAATAATCCGTTGCGACAAAACGCATTGTTATATTTTGGAGAATATATTGTATCTTTATTCTTTTTTTCGACTGGGATGTCAATAACGGCACAACAGCCTCTCTCTCCTTCCATGCAAACATCCAGTTGATTCAGCATGCAAGGACCCTTCATGTCTCATTTTCTTTTTGGGACAAAAAAGAAGCTTACAAAAAGAACACTTTGCACAGAATTATATGCTTTTAAACCGTTCTGAAATCGCAAAGGAAAACAGCGCGAACTTAAAAATAGACAAGACACTGGCGCTGTGTCTTCGTGAAGTTTGCGCTGTTTTAGTTTGTGATGTACAATCTACTAGCTCGAGATATGTTATTCACATTGTGAAATGCAGTCATGGAAGGGCATTTGTCGCGGTCGAGCACTAACTACGCATAACAATACAATTGGTTTGGTTTGGTTTATGGGGGTTTAACGTCCCAAAGCGACTCAGGCTATTAGGGACGCCGTAGTGGAGGACTCCGGATAATTTCGACCACTTGGGGTTATTACGTGCACTGACATCGCACAGTACACGGGCCTCTAGAATTTCGCCTCCATCGAAATTCGGTCGCCGTGGCCGGGATCGAACCCGAGTCTTTCGGGTCAGCAGCCGAGAGCCCTAACCACTGAGCCACCGCGGCGGGCATAAAAATACAATTGTGCAACATACTAGCACCATTCAGTATGAGCATTTAGCATGGTTTATCGTTTAAGGGATTTAACGTGCCAAAGCGACTCAAGCAATGAGGGACGCCCTAGTGGAGGGCTCCGGACAATTTCGACCACCTGTGGTTATTTAACGTGCACTGACGTCGCACAGTACACAGGCCTCTAGCATTTCACCTCCACCGAAATTCGACCCCCGCGGCCGGGATCGAACCCGCGTCTTTCGGGTCAGCAGCCTAGTGCCATAACCACTGAGCCACCACGGACAACTTGAGACCCATCTCATTAACCTCGTGTGTGGGAAAGCTCATGGAGACGATGGTTCGGGATCGCCTCTCTCCATACATGGAGGGTAAGGGCCTCTTTGCAGACACTATGTTCGGGTTCCGCCCGCACATGTCTGCACAGGATGTCCTACTCCAACTACACAGGGACATAATACGACCCACAGCCATGCAACAAAACGACAAGGCCATTCTCGCCCTCGATCTTAAGGGGGCGTTTGACAATGTTAAACATGCCACCATACTCTCTAACTTGAACACCACTAACTGCGGGGCGAAGGTCTTCGCCTATGTCAGAGACTTCCTCTCTGCGCGTCAGGTACTCCTCCGGATCGAGGACGAGGAGTACGGCCCGTACTCTATGGGTACACGAGGTACACCACAGGGGGCGGTGTTATCACCGCTCCTTTTCAACATCGCCATGATGCACCTGCCCGGCCGACTGGCTCAGGTAGATGGCATAAAACACGCACTCTACGCAGACGACATTACAATCTGGACCACCGAGGGGAGCCTTGGGGAGATAGAGGACCGCCTTCAGCAGGCCGCCACCATAGTCGAAGCATATGCTGCCGACTGTGGTCTCCAATGTGCTCCCGCCAAATCAGAGCTTCTACACGTCAGGACAAACCACAAGGACAACACGTCTCTACACATATCTCTGTCAGGCGGTCCCATCAGAGAAGTGGCGGAGCTCCGGATCCTGGGTCTGTTCATCAATAACAAACTTAGGCCGGACTCTACTATAGCGAAACTCAAGAGCATAGGTGAACAGGTAGGGCGCATGATCCGCCGTGTTTCCAACAAGCGGGGTGGTCTGCGGGGCAGGGACGCGCTACGGCTCGCCTATGCCTTCGTGACCAGCCGGATCCTCTACGCCGTGCCGTACCTACGCACCACCAAACAACAAGACGAGCGCATTGACGCCATCATCAGGAAGGCAACAAAGCGAGCACTGGACCTTCCGGTGGCTACCTCCAACGCCAAACTGAAGGCGTTGGGAGTGGTAAACTCCTATCAGGAGTTGCGGGAGGCCCACCTCGTGAACCAATATACGCGGCTATCGCAGACGGTGCCTGGGCGCCGCCTGCTAAACCGCTTACACATCCAACACACATGCATACCAGAGGGGACGGAGAACATCCCGGTGCTGTGGCGCCACATGCTCTTGGTCGCTCCGCTCCCGCGTAACATGGACATGGTTTCACATGAAGGCAGACGACAAGCGCGGGTTCGCACGCTTGAGAGGCAATATGGGTATAAAGAGGGCGTCTATTACGTGGACATCACAGGGCCGTCGCCCTCAGGATTCTTCACGGCTGCCGTAGTCCACCGGGGAATGAATGTCGATGGGCTATCTTTTCGGGCCCCAAATTCAACACGAGCGGAGGAAGTCGCAATAGCTCTCGCTGCCGCCGATCCAAAATCGAAAACGGTTATTACAGACTCTCGCCGGGCCTGTGAACATTATCTTGCAGGCGAAATATCACCTCTGGCCTCGCAAATTCTAAGACGCGCTCTCGCCGATCCAACTCGCACAAAAGTGATCTGGGCTCCTGGCCACCAGGGTCTACGAGGCAATGAGGCCGCTGATGCGGCCGCCCGAGCGCTCACACACCGGGCTCCTCATCCTAGCTCTCATGGCTCAGAAGCTCATAAACCGCTTCTGCGGTTCCGCGAAATCCTAATTTATTATTGCGACAGCCACCGTCTCTACCCGGCACCTGCCAAGGGGCTGAGTAAGGCGGAGGAGCGAACTCTGCGGCGCCTGCAGACAGGAACCCTTCTCTGTCCTGCAATAGCAAAACACTTCGATCCGAACACAGATGGGCGCTGCCCGCACTGTGGAGAGATCTGCGATATCTTTCACATGGTGTGGGCATGTACTCAGAATCCTCACTTTCCCCCCTCCCCCACCCCCACCCGAGAGGTATGGGAGACTGCCCTCCTCAACTGCTCCACACTGGAGTCCCAAAGGGCTCTGGTCAAGCGGGCGCGAGACGGGGCCTCGTCATGCGGTGTCCCGGACTAAGGATACCGACCATGCAGCAGGGTTATTTATTTTTTTTTAACCCTCAAGCTCTCTTGATTAAAGTTTTTCACCACCACCACCACCACCACCACGGCGGCTTGAGCATTTAGCAGGAGGGATCAGTTCGAGAAGCGGATATTACAGCCAAAGAGCGACATGAAGTTTTCATGTCGCACTTTCTTGTCGAAAAAGCTGAGTCGCCACCTTGCGGCAAAGCAGAGAACCCTCCTTAGAGTAGTTGGCTGCTCGTGTCGCCTGTCCTAGCAGTGCATGCGCCGCATACGGTGCGCATTTCTGGTCTCTGTTTCTTTCGCGGTTTCAGTGTGCTCAGTTTTTACTTTTCTACCTCTTATACGAAAGAAGTGTGACCTAAGCCTAACGCTCTCATCACACGCTGCAATGGAGGCAATCACTGTTCATGGCCACGCGGTATCAGCGCATGCTCGGTCGGTTTTCGGCCCTTCAGTCTCTTCGCCATGGCCCGTTTCAACACACCGACTACGCGTTACTTGTCGCCTTAAAACAAACTACCAGGTTGCCATCGGCTATATAACTAAATGTGGCCGTCCGGCAGTTATATACCATCGTCGTTTATCCCCGCTTGGAGATTGCTGCCAAGCTTAATAAAGTTTGAACTGGTCATGTGGTATACTCTGCACGCATGATCAAGTTGTTTGAGTATTGTCTTCTCGTTATCTGAATAAAATCTCTATAAGGTATGAGGAATTCTCATGCTTACCCTTCCAATAGTTGGCACTTCCACGTATGATACTAGATTCTCCCAGCAGAGCTTAGAAATCAACTTTTCGGGTCTTTGCTTTTAACGAAGACATGTGAAGTGTTTTATATTCGTTGTTAAACTTTAAAGCTACTGCGCATCAGTCATATCGCAGCAGTGAGTAAATTCCGTCAGAACGAACTACGGAAACGTATGGGAATTCATTATGCCTTGCAGCTGGATGTCAACGATAATCTTGCTTAGTTCAAGCCAATAAATCGATACCATTGACACTATGGCAATATTTACATTCAGACCAGAGCTGTCTGCCGAGTAAGTCCATGTTTCTGGCAGGTAAAAATTAAAATATGAGCGACACGTCAGGCACGTTCGTCTGAATGCGGCGTATGATAGCGCAGAATACGCAGTGCGACTTATAGATTCCCTCGGGGCAGTGTTAATTTGACGAGAAGTTATTGGCGTTGATAGTGGCATGAACGTGATGACAATCGTTTGTTTAGGGACAGTGAATTAATGATGAAGGCTTTATTTCAGGAATCTGTTGGGAAAACATCGCAAAGATCATGTTCACATAAAAATTTAAATCATCAGTAGTTACCTAGGACCACACTCAATCCCCGACGACTACCCATCTGTAATTCTCAGCGTCTCCCTGACATTCGGTGGGTGAGCCCAAGGTCGCGAGATTGAATCCCTGCCACGATGCCTATGTGCTGACCGATGTCAATGGACTTTATGCTTACATAGGCGTTCTGTAGTTAGGGTCCATGCTTTTGTATTGTCGAGCGCTTTGTTTTAATGGATGCGGTGTGTAATTTCCTCCGTTTCAGTGTTATCGCTTCTGTCACACTCATGGTTCTTACACGGGGGCGGAAGAAATGCTCCTTCTTTATTTTTTAATGTGCAGTTTCCTTATGGTTTTCATATTGTCCTGGAAAGGATAGTTGCGAAAGAAATGAACAGAAGAATCGAGCAGATATTGTGAAGAACACATGAAGATGTTTGGTGACAGCGTCACTTCTGTATACCCCCAGGGAGAGGATTTATTCGAAAAGAGAGACAGAGAGTTTATCCATCGGCACACTACTCTGTGGTCGTGAGAGGCGAAAGAAAGAAGAAAATGCCGTTAGATGACGTCGACAGAGGGGTGACGCGACTGTAAACAACACACGCCACTAGGGCTGCTTACAGCTGGGAGTCGAGACCCACGTTGCGTATGAAATGGCAAAGCCTGAAACTCTTGGAAGATCTTTCCAGCCTCTTACCAAGAGCCTGATATGAAATGCTGAGTGAACGGCTTGCTGCCACGGCCAGCTAAGAGGAAGTTGCTAACGACTTTCTTTCACGAGGATGCATTATCGATAACAGCTACTGGGGTGCAATTTTCAGAAGCCAGAGTTCTATCCCAGTATGGACAGTTGGCACATCAAACGCATATAGTATCGCTTGAGAGTGACGTCAGTTGTTAGTCTCATGCCTGAACAACATGCTACGCATCAGACTGCAGGTCGTGATGGGTTGAGCGGTTAGGGCTACCAAGCTTGGCTCAGTGTCTTGCTTTCAAGATGCGCAAAGCGTAAGAGAGACGTCAGTTGACTAGCAATGAAGCATCACTAAGGACGCGCTTCGCATTTTGATCAGCATGCCCATTCCCTCGCAGTCTGCAGTGACTTGGTATGTTCTAGTACATTATGCAGTAGCTGTTTTCTTGGACAAGGAATGCAAGTTTTGAGGAAGATAATGATGAAACATACCCAGCAATTCCGGACAAAAATTGTTCCTGGACAACGCAATTTTTTCATATAATGTAAGATTTCACTATAACAATTAATATATCCGTAGATCACCCGACGGCAGTCATGCTTTTTTTTTATTAACGGATTTGCTGTTTTGAAAACCGTTCCCCATTGGTTTTCTGTGGCAGTCATAACTGTTCGATGCGTTCGTTGAAAACACTCGCTACATATCAGAAGAATGGACCATTACCTTCAATATTTTCATAATCATACCTTACAATATTTCAATATTAATAATTTTTGTCCGAGAAAGCTGGATTTAGCTTTTTCTTAGATCACTTTCGAGAACGCGCAACACTGTTTTTAAGCAGAAAGACCTTCAAAATACGTAGAGACTCTTCCGGTGTCGACACAGGTTGAGCAGTAGCTGAATTCTTTTATGGTCCAAAAGTTTACAGAAAAAGAGGACCCTACGATGCTATTGGACAGGCGCTGCTGATATGGATAACATTACAGAGCCGACGGTATACATGTGTAAGGAATTTGCATGTTGCCTCCAGGTAGTCGATTGTTGGACGCCACACTGTCTGGCCAGGCAGCCTAATCGAGTCGATCGAGTTCATAGTTCAGTGAGACGTTTCATAAGAATGAATGACGTTTCGAGAACACTACACCTCTCTTGTTTATAATGAGGACCCGACTGGGTGAGTCAGGTTTTTTTTTTAGCAATCGGTAATGTTTTTGGTTCCGCATTACTAAATATTGCTTCATCAAACATCATCTCAGAACTTCATTTCTTATCATGGAAAAGGCCAATGGCCAATGGACGTCACACTCTCTACAAATGTGTTCAAAAGTAAGTTGTTTGAATTCCGTAATTTGCATCGACAGTTTTAGCCTTCCCACGAGACACAGTCGCAAGAGAGGTTAAGCCGCCATCAACAATTTCAGTCATCATCAATGCACAATATTATTTTTTGCCGTGTTAACCCCACCCGTCATAGTGTTCCACAAGGGACAGTTGAAATATAAATAAATAAACAAATAAATGTATAAATGAATAAAAAATATTAAACGGCAAGCAGGAGCAAAACATGATGGCATGTAGGACTCATGGCCCCTTATATTGGCCTTAGGAGCACAGCCTCAAAGAGCGTCGTATTAAAGATGTAGCTTCGTTGAACACGTGCCAGCTTCCTCGATTGTGGCCTTCGTTGAAGAGCGCGTCGAGATACGTCAATGCACATCCGTAGCAACCGGTTCTGTCACGTTTTCAACGTACGCTAGCAAGAATTGTTTAACCACGCATTATGTGAGGAACATTTTACAGAGATGTCCTGCTGTTCGATTACATGCTCGAAAACTAAATCGGCCCGCATAAAGAGAGCTATTATAAGAACTTTCACTTCCATGATTTCATTGCTTTCTTATTAAACTTAATTCAACATATCGAGTTCTACGAGAGGCGTTCAATAAAGATTTCCCCTGACTCACTTCTACTTATTGCAGGATGCTGAAACTGCGCATGTACAATGACTTAAGTCCCTATAGGTAACTTGCCAATGTGCAACTCTCAGCTAATAACGGTCTTCCTTTCACAGGTGCTGAAGTGGTGTGATGTGTGATAATGGATGCAGTGGAATACAGAGCAGTCATCAAGTTCCTGTACTTGAAAGGCCGCACTCAAAGGGAGACGTTCGATGAGACAAAACAGGTTCATGGGGAGGATTCCCTATCATATGGTGTAGTAAAGAACTCGCATCGTCAATTCAAATGTGGTCGGACTTTGGTGGAAATGGCTCCGATTGCAGGGCGACCTCACTCCGTTATTGATGAACACACCATCCAGCAAGTAGAGGTCGCCATTTTAGAAAATCGCCGCGTAACCGTTCGAGACCTAGCCGAAAATATCAATATTAGTGCGGGGTCCATGGAAAAAATCATTCAGAACTATCTTCACATGCGTAAGGTATCCGCTCGCTGGGTTCCCCGGCTGCTCACACCTTTCCGAAAGCAGGAACGAGTCGAATGCCCCCAGGCTCTTTTGACCATGTGCCATGGAAACCAGGAGGACTTTTCCAACAGACTGATTGCACAGTACGAAAGCTGAGTCCATCACTATGATCCGGAGACTAATGTCTAGTCGGTGCAATCGAAGCACTTGGACTCACCGCCTCCAAAGAAGGCACGCGCCCAGCCCTAGGCGGGCAAGGTCATGCTCACAGTCTTTTGGGACCAGCACGGAGTAGTCTTGATGGATTTCCTAGCAAAAGGTGCCAGATTACTGGGGCATACTATGCTTCACTGCAGCGGAAATTGCGGGAGGCCATCAAAAGCCAGAGACGTGGCATGCTCACCAAAGGTGTCCGCCTTCTGCAAGACATTGCCTCAGTTCACAACTCTCATGTTGCCCAGATGAAAGCACGCTGCTGCGGCTTTGAAATTCTACCGCATCCCCCTTATTCACCCGACCTCACCATCGGACTGCCCCCTCTTTCCAACAATGAAGTCATATTTGAAGGGAAAGCATTTTCCAGATGATGAGACTCTGATTTCTGAAGTCACAACATGGCTTTTGGAGCTACCTGTTGACTTCTACAAGCGAGGTGTTTACAGTTGCATAAAAAAATGGGAGAAGTGTGTGTCCCTGGGTGGCACCTATGTAGAGAAGGACTAATAAATCTGTAAAGTTTCGTTGCTCTCCATCCAAAGAAAGAGGGTCAGGGGAAATCTTTATTGAACGACCCTCGTATCTCTCCACAGACAGTTATTAAAACCTAGAACGGGAACCCGCCTTTCGAACACCCTGGAAATAGGAGTGTATGTCTCGAGCTGTTGGGGACGTTGGAGCAACGTTACATTTTTTTGTAGCAGTAGCTACACTAGGCCAGTCAGCGGCGCATTTCGGGCGGTCGTCGCAGGCTAGTATTGCGCATGCGCCGTAACCATGCCAACCGGTTGCCATGGCTGTTAGGCAATCATGGTAACCATGGCAACCATGGCAACCGGTTGCCATGGTTGTTAGGCAACCATGGTAACCTTGCCAACCGGTTGCCATGGCTGTTAGGCAACCATGGTAGCCATGGCAACCATGGCAACCGGTTGCCATGTGTTAGGCAACCATGGTAACCGTGCCAACCGATTGACATGGCTGTTAGGCAATCATGGTAACCATGGCAACTATGGCAACCGGTCGCCATGCTTGTTAGGCACCAAGCATGTTATGCTGGGCGCCTAACGTACCTTTAGCTATGTATATCCTGGCCTAGGTGAGCTAAACCACGGCATTTTTTTTTTCAGTACTCGAAGAAGACAAAACGGCAGGTCGGCCGCTTTTTTTTTAAGTTGAGCATGTATACAGGCAGCCTTTAGCATTTTGCTGATTTATGTCCGCAGTCCGTTTTCCAACGTTCGATGCAGCCTTGGTAGAGGCTAAAAGGATGAGGCCTGTCGAGACAGAAGGTAGGACTTCCATCTTCTCGCTGACATCCCATTCACCACTTCATTAACCCTAACCACGTTATTGATTTTACCGCAATTATCAACAGTGCATCACCGCCAGCAAACCGTTTTGTCGGCTTAGAAGCCGTAAACGAAGAGGTTGCAAACGAACGTCGTTACGTGACGACAGCGCCTTTCGGATCACGGTGCTCAGGAGGTCTGGAATGTACGAATGAACAATGAACTCATTTATCGGACGAACTTGTAGCTGTCAAGAAAATCGACGGCTTTGCAACTGCGCCAAAGACGCGACATAGCCTTGCCATCATTTCTGATTACACGAAAAGCAATCATTACATCACCGGCAAACCTCTGTTGCCCAGGATTCGTGCATAAGTGCATAAGGGAGCACTACTTGCCCTAGACCATTAACTAAGGCAGCGACATCTCCGCAAATTAAGTGAATTGGCCAGCCAATTATATACCAGGTAGCCCAGGCTATTAATGATAGCTAGCAACACTCATTACAATTTCCTACAGGTACGCCGCGGTGGCTCAGTGGTTATGGTGCTCGGCTGCTGACCCAAAAGACGCGGGTTCGATCCCGGCCGCGGCGGTTGAATTTCTTTGGAGGAGAAATTCTAGACGCCCGTGTACTGTGTGAGGTCAGTGCACGTTAAAGAACCCCAGGTGGTCGAAATTTCCGGAGCCCTCCACTACGGCGTCTCTCATAGCCCGAGTCGCTTTGGGCCGTTAAACCACATAAACCAAACCAACCAACCAACCAACCAACCAACCAACCAACCAACCAACCAACCAACCAACATATTTCCTATAATTTTATGCGCAGTTTCTCGGCGTTGCAGGTACAGACATTTAGAAGTACAGAAAGGTGGGCAAGTTGGTTATTATTATCCATGGTAAAACAGCGCGGAAAAAACACGAGGACGGAACAAACACGACAACACGAGCGCTGACTTTCAACTGACGATTTATTACGCACATGTGTACATATATAGCATTCCCGCCAAACACTAAACAGAACAAAAAAAACACTGCATCATCACTGAAAATATTAAATCTACATATCTACAAATGCATGCTCCAAAAAGGTGATTTCGCGGTTAGCCAGTGATAATGAGGGCTTACTAATGCATGCTGTACCCCCTTTGTCAATGTGATATGCCTCTACTATTTCTCTGACTATCTGATCCTTATGTTTGAAGATGACGGATGTCTGATGAAGCAATGGGGCGCACGTGTGCTCAGGTTGCCTGCAGTGAAGCGCCAAATTCAAACCGGCTGCCTTGTCCAAAGAATTATGGTGCTCCCTCAGGCGTTCGTTTAGACATCTCCCAGTCTGGCCAACATACCACCCACCGCAAGAAAGGGGAATCTTATAAACAACACCCTCGATGCACTCAACCCTCCTCTCTACGTGTGCTGTGGTACAACCACCACCGATCCTCCTTCCTAGTAGGGCCTCTCGCTTCCCCTGCACAGCTCGGCAAATGTTGCTTAATTTTCTGCGAGACGAAAATACCACATCAATTTGATGTGGTATCGAAAATTGATGTGGTATTTTCGTCTCGCAGAAAATTAAGCAACATTTGCCGAGCTGTGCAGCGGAAGCGAGAGGCCCTACTAGGAAGGAGGATCGGTGGTGGTTGTACCACAGCACACGTAGAGAGGAGGGTTGAGTGCATCGAGGGTGTTGTTTATAAGATTCCCCTTTCTTGCGGTGGGTGGTATGTTGGCCAGACTGGGAGATGTCTAAACGAACGCCTGAGGGAGCACCATAATTCTTTGGACAAGGCAGCCGGTTCGAATTTGGCGCTTCACTGCAGGCAACCTGAGCACACGTGCGCCCCATTGCTTCATCAGACATCCGTTATCTTCAAACATAAGGATCAGATAGTAAGATAAATAGTAGAGGCATATCACATTGACAAAGGGGGTACAGCATGCATTAGTAAGCCCTCATTATCACTGGCTAACCGCGAAATCACCTTTTTGGAGCATGCATTTGTAGATATGTAGATTTAATATTTTCAGTGATGATGCAGTGTTTTTTTTGTTCTGTTTAGTGTTTGGCGGGAATGCTATATATGTACACATGTGCGTAATAAATCGTCAGTTGAAAGTCAGCGCTCGTGTTGTCGTGTTTGTTCCGTCCTCGTGTTTTTTCCGCGCTGTTTTACCACAGGTACAGACGTCAATGACACAAGCTTTTCTTCCGTTTCTAGGTAAAGGAGGTAGGTGAAGCTTTCCTTGTGATTCCAGGTAAATGGTGATTTTTCTATGTTGCTAACGTATATAAAATTAACCCTGCACCGATGCATTCGTGTACATTGCAGTTCAGTCGGTCAGAAGGAGTGGTACGTTCTGACTACTAACACATCGAACAGTTTAAGCATTAATAAAAAATACAAAGAAACTAAGAAAAAAGAAAGTATGTGAAGATTTCATTTCAAGGTTCCAAACAAAGCCAGAGCTTCTGCTAGCGCGTCGGTTTACAAGCCTGACCCGACACCTGAGCAGCATGCGATTTTGAAAGGAAGGAGAGAAAAAAACAAAGAAGTAGGCACGAATTCCTTCGATGGTCTTTGTTAGTACTCCCCACAAACGAGCGTCGAGGGTAGCTCGAAGCAGCCGTTGAGTAGACGTTCGAAACAACGCGCTCTCTTGGCAGCACCCGTCGTGTGGCATACCCCGAGGGCTCAGGCCATGCCACCAGCTTCGCATTTCATCCCTCCCGCGCGTCGGACTCGAGAGAAACCTTTCACAACGTATTTAGTCGCGTAGTCCCCTGGGGAAAAGAACAAAGAAAAAAAAAGCAGCCAGGCCCGTAGACATGACGCAGACACTGCGTCACGAATACGCGTTACGTTTTTACTCATTTACGACCTGCAAAAAGTACCGTCCCCGCTTGGCCAGTCATGTCTTCGTTAGAGGATGAGAGCAGGCAAGAGCAGGCAAGGGAACTGCTGGTAAACAATATGGTGGCGCCATCCGTTGGTAAGCACTATAAAGAAAGGCTGATCCCGAGAGGCCGTCAAGCTTGATTTCGTTTTCGTTCGTTTCCTATAATTAGTCGAGAGCTCCGGACCATCACCGGAGTTTATATTTCTAATGAATGACATAACTCCTTTGCATTTTGTGGAAACGTAAATGAAAGAGGAAACCGAACACTACATTTGAAATTTCCGCACCAACACGGTCGCCTTTTCGCTCTGAAAAAAAAAGTGTATTGTTCACGAGGGGCAATCTGTCAGTCTAGCGCAGCTCTGCAGTGACCCTTCGAAAAGAACATTTTTTTTTTCGGTTATATTCAAAACAAGGCTCATTACTGGCAACATCGATACGGCCTGTGGTTTCAAAAAATTCACCAGTGCTTACCCTTGCTGGGTACGTTGCAGAACTTGGCGAGAGTGGCTTGTTGCTGCTACTGTTGTTGCTATTTGTTTTTATGTCATAGCATTTCGATTGTCGTCTCATAAAAAATCCCGGCTTCTCTGTCACGAAATTCCCCCATTGGTCGCGAGGGCTCTGACGTCGTCAACACCATATGGCCACCGGTGGACCAATAAGGAGAACCGCCAAATTTGGAAATCTGAAGAGCCCAAAATTTCGAAACTGGCCAACCCCCTCCCCTAAAATTCCAAAGGACACTCAAAATTTTTGATGTAGGCCCACCCTAGAAGATTGATTAAGGTGAATTAGTAGGAATTTGTGCGTGGATTAAGCTTGGTTAGCGGTCGGATTATTATAATTCCATATGATAATCCAGTTGAAGCTATTCTAACCTTCTAGAAGCTGATGACGCATGCCTAACATATAAGGGCAGTGAAACCGGTTATAACCAGAATTTTGGCGGGAAAATCGCACTGGGAACTCTAGCCACTCATTGGCGACACCACAGCAGGCAAACTAAATGCTCTCTATTTCATTTTTTAAGAATATGCTTCGAACCTAGCCGCGGCGGTCGTGTTCCGATTGGAGGCGAAACGCGAAAGGCGCCCGTTTGCTGTGCGATGTCAGTGCTCGTTAAAGATCCCCAGGTGGTCGAAATTATTCCGGAGCCCTCTATTACGGCAATCTCTGCCTTTCCTTCTTCCTTTCTTTCTCTCTTTCTTTCTTTCTTTCTTTCTTCCTTTCTTTTTTCTTCCTTTCTTTCTTTCTTTCTTTCTTTCCTTCTTTCTTTCTTTCTTTCTTTCTTTCTTTCTGTCGTTCTTCCTTTCTTTCCTTCTTTCTTTCTCTCTCTCTTTCTCTCTCTCTTTCTTTCTTTCTTTCTTTCTTTCTGCCTTCCTTTCTTTATTCCTTCCTTCCTTTCCTTCTTCCTTTCTTTCTTTCTTTCTTTCTTTCTTAAGCTCCCACCTTCCTCCCTCAGGTTAAGCGGTAGGCGGACGAGATTAGATGGGCGGATGCGGTGAAGTTAGGTGGGCGGATGAGATTTAAAAGTTTGCGGTCTTACTATACGGAATCCTTTTCGAAGCGTTCAACTCGCAGGAAAACTGAGGACCTTTCTGAGGGATGCTTGCACTCTTTAGGAAACCTCTGGGTACGGTAGAACTGCATTCAGTTACAGTGCCTCCCGCACTGGAGGTGGGTTTTCTGTCACGAGGTCATCGATTCTGTACAATTGTCTACGCATTGATCGTTGCAGACGCACTAAATGCATCTGTCAACGTGCTCCGTTCTGTTCCTTCCTACTTCCCGGTTGTGACCCGCTCAGCTTTAACTCGATAATGAAACCACGAGGTTGCCGGCGGAAGCAGGCGAGGTTGCTGACGACTATGTTGGCTCGCTCTTTATCGCTTGGTTTGACGTCGTCACTTCAACGTCCACTAGAGAGTTAAGTAACCGTCGTTACCAACCGTTCTCGCTGCTTTTTCTTTGCAAGCGCTTTGTCGACTTGCAGCCAATAAATCAGCAGTGCCGAAAACCATTCCTTTTTCCAAATAAATTACACTTTCAGGATGCTTTGGCATCAATCATACTGTTTAACGAGGAAAATATTTAAAGAGATATATAATTAATTAGAGCCGCAATTCGTAGACGCCAATTAACGCACTTAACACATCAAAAATAAAAGTAAAACCTTCAGGACCACTAGTCCCCAATTTCAGAAAAACGCTTTTTACCAGCCGCCTGAGGCACAACTCTATAAAATAATCTGATGATATGTGGTACATAGGAAAAACGCACCCAGATCTCTGGGGCCCGGCTCAGTTTTGTCCAAAATGATTTATTTCAAGAACAGCTGCGAGACAGCTTCTGGCATTGGAAGGTGACTTAAACTAGGCAAAAAGTAAACTACCACGTGCAGACAAAATACCTTAGCCATGGCCCTCTTTGGACAAGTTGCCTTTGCATCATAAAAAAAAAAAAGAAACATCTTTATCATTTCAAAAAGAAAATAGGAAAATGCTACCTCTTAGTTATCAAGTTTCCTCACTATCCTGAAAAAGAGAAAAGGAAACACAGTTCTCAAAAAACATCCGAAACTTCAGGATCCTGGCTCCCAGACACGAAAGACTTTTCCGGTGAAGACTTTTCGGGTCGCGTCCGACAACTCGGGAACAAACAGTGCCGAAACGAAGCAAAACTGGAGAGAAAATAAAAGTTGCAAAGGTTAAATGTTAAAGGTTAAGAACACCTAACATTTCTGTACTCCTTGGGGACATGACTGGCAAAAGAGAGGGCGAGGACGCTTACGACTGCGTTCCATGCACGCATTACAACCCTTTACAGTTCCCTTAAATGCCATTTGACGTCGAGATGTTCATCCCTCCAGCTCCCTGTTAAATACCGTTTCATGAGAAATTAGTGCTTGTTCGGAGCAACAGTATGAGAAATATTTCTATAATTTTATGGGCAAGAGAGCGTCAAACACTCTTTATGAGTAATGCGAATACTTGAGATGTGTCCTGGTGTTTCGCGGATATTTTGGGGCGAAGACACATAATGCTGAACACGGTACACCTGCATCACCAGGTGAGGTGAAAACTCATGCAAATAAATCTGAAATTAAGGCAATAGGTACCTGTAGTTTCATGATTTTACCCTTTTCAAGTAGCTAGTAAAGAGTCTTAGTTAAGTGTCTTGCCGTTGGAAGAAGAAAGCTCTCTGTGTGTTTGGCAAGGTCGTCATTTCATGGATCTTTAGTCAAGATAGCGCCCTGAGGAGTACCTTTATTGAACTCAATTTTTTTCGGTTAAAAATAGAGGCGAATTTATACCAAGAGAGAAGAGGAGGACGCCAAGCGAAAAATTCTGTTGCTCGTTATTTTTTTTATCTCCCTAAGAAGAATGCTCAGGAAAGGCAGTCTGTAAACAGGACCACCTCATTCTACGCTCCAAGAGTTTTTCACAAATCCCTTCATGTTGGAAAATCAATCTGAGAGGTTTTAAATCCGCCCTAGAACTCAGAATTAGCTTTGTGGTATTTTTTTTACTGGAATCTGAAGGACATCATTTTGACACAGTAGCCATGTATCCAAAGAGAATATAGCACATACTTTGCGCAATGTATCACGGTCGCAAGCTTCCCGGAATAAGTAGCTACTGAAAACATTCTGTGCATACGTAATGACAAGATTTAAAAGAATGCCAGTTTGTAATTCTTACCAATAGTCGGGTTTTAAATAATTACTATTTCGGGGGCACAACTCGTTAAAAGAGCTTATATCCAATTCAGTTCAGTTCCGCTCAGTTTATTGCCTTAAATGTCCCCCGTAGGGGCATTACATAAGTGGTGGTTTCTTATGCATGCAGTAAATATCATGGTAAATGATTATTGAAAAAAATGGTAAGATATAAGTTGGAAAAACGAAGGTGGGCAGGTAGTAGCAGCGATTTCGTGGGAAGGCTGTTCCAGTCTGTGGCGGTTCGGAAAAAAATATGAGGCAGTGAAGGTGGTGGTCCTGGCACGTGGGCGCACAACTTGAAGTGGATGGCTGGTTGTTTTGGTATGGTCAGGTGAAAATATGTAATATAAGATTACTAAATGTAGCAAACGACTCTTACAACAAAGTCGTTCGACAACCTCAATTCTAAGCGCCAATTGTACAAGCGTTGTCAACAATGTGGTCCGGTTCAAACTCATGTTGACGTCGAAGAACCCAGAAGCTGTCGTCCGACGCAGACTCGTCTCAATTCTCGACAGGGAATTCCTTCCTGAAAACTGCAACATCTTTTTAAAAGGCTTGCACTATAGATATTAATGCGTTAACGTATAAATCACAAAATACTACCGCGTTTAGAACGACACATACTACCGCAAATGTAGAATGAATATTTCACAAAATACACTGTATCAAAATTCGCTAAACGCTGCGAGCTCTTCATATATGTAATCCGTCAAATGATAGGTTCTCTTTTGTTTAATTCGGCGCACTTTTCTCGGTGTTCGTTGCACAACGCATTTTTCTTCTTTTTTTTTTCTGGCGAAGATAATGTTTTACTCGAGAATTTCGAGTGTTTTTTTTCTTCAGTGAAATATATCGTGTTCTTGTTCGGTCGCATTCACCTAGAGTTTATCTTGGCCTGTATTTTTAGAACGAGCATGTATTTGTAATTAACACACAAATGGTCGTATCAGGAGCAATCCTTGCAGAAGGAAGACTTACAGTCGTAGCAAAAAGTAAATATGTCGAAGGTAAATAATCGGGCCGCAAGACAACAACATAAATGGAAGTTTAGTTCCAACAACTTCGTTGTCATGGTCTGGGTGCATCCTGCGCTGAACTAGACCACCGCACATCTTATACGGTCAACTTGCTGATTGAAGCGATGACACTGCCGCTTAACATCGCGGAAGCCAGAACATGACACTGTCGTGTCATGTTCTGCGTGGTTTGGAGTTATGCATGGTTTCGAGTTGACAGTTGGTTGCTTGTTATAGTTCCAAAAGTTGTCAGTGTCCTTACATGCAGTGGAAAAGTCTACTCAACCAAACGTCAGCCCTAAGGCAGGGCTAAGGCGGAGCAGGCGCATCATCATAATCAAAACTCACAATCACGGCACTAAATTTCAATTATTTCGTTGTCGCGCCGCATTCCAGGCTCTAGCACGTCGCTATAGTTACAAGGGGGGGTACTGCGCACAAAAAGACAAGGACAAGAAGATAACACAACAAGCGCAGATGTTGTGTTATCTTCTTGTCCTTGTCTTTTTGTGCGCAGTACCCCCCCTTGTATTCACCATGATTGACCGACTAGCCCAACAACGTACGCTTTTAAGCTATAGTTACCTTGATACCTCTGTAACTGGCACTTAATAGCCAGCTAGTTGTGGCATGCACGCCATGAATGTAGACTTTTTTTGGTTAAAATTACATTTTAAGAAATGAATTCGGGGTACATTTATCGGTGTTTTCCGGCTTACAAATAAAAATTTGCCACTATAGTAGGATACAACTTAAAAAAACTGCAGTTTCTGACACTGGGTCGCGATCCGCGGTGTCATGTATTTCTCCGCTGGCCAATCGCAACTGTAAACGAAATCATATTTTTAATGTTTGACTATATCAAGCAATCCATGAATCAAAACTCTAGAGCTCATAATTTTTTTTCTTGTGATTAGCTTCTTGTTTACGCAACAAGAAACGTTTAAGCAGTGGACTACTTTTTTTGTCGTGGAGGAATTCTGTGCGCGGAGGCTAAATGTAGGCGGAGCTTCACGGCAGTCTTAAGTTGTATCTTACTATAGCGCCAAATAGCCAAACAGCCAATTCTAACTAAGAACAAATATTGGATACAGTTGTCGCCAGTGTCCCTTTAAAATAAGATAAGGCAAACTGTGCAGTCGGTACTCAAAGGCTTTGAAGCAGCTTTGACCATTTTACCGCAGCAATTGCAAAAGCGTTAAAATAAGGTGAGAAGAGACGGTACGGTCAGCAAGTGATGCCAACGCGGATACTTTTTCCGGTTCATTTCTGTCTTTATTTAAAAAAAAAACCATGTTATTGAAGAGTATGTTACATAACAGAGTACATTCAGTTGATACCGTGAGTGATGAGCACCTCTGAAATGAATCGCTGAAATGACTTCCTAAGTCTGCTTGTTCTTTGATGAAGAAAATGAAGATGAGTGCAGATGAGTAGTTTCCCTGTGATTGTTGTTCGTCCCCTGTGCCCTGGCGTCGCTTAGCATCCTCACACGGCGTTCTCGTAGATCCAGCCCAAAAACTCGGTGATTCTCGTGTAGACTCCAGGAAGACCTTTCTCAGCGCACTTAATACCCCAGGACACGACGCCTACCAATGTCCACTGGGTGGTGTCCGACTCGAGCATCAGCGGCCCCCCGGAGTCTCCCTGAAGAAAGGAATAAGAAAAAATGAAACAGTCGGTTACAACAGAAAACACAATCAAAGTTAAACGACGACGATGATTTATGTTCAGTGGCGCAAGGGTTCATGTGAGTGCCATGGCACAAGGTATTTTAGCCTACTCAATGTAGAGTCAGAGGCTCCTTTTCAAAAATATCGCCAATGAGAAGCCAAGCACCATGCCAGGGGAAAGCGCACCTAGTGGAAATTGTTGGGTGCCCGACGGCAATGGGGATCAAATACCCCACCTCCCACATCAGAGAGAGAGAGAGAGAAAGAAAGAAAGAGAGAAAGAGAGAAAGGAAGAAAGAAAGAAAGAAAGAAAGAAAGAAGGAAAGAAAGAAAGAAGGAAGGAAAAGAAGAAAGAAAGAAAGAAAGAAAGAAAGAAAGAAAGAAAGAAAGAAAGAAAGAAAGAAAGAAAGAAAGAAAGAAAGAAAGAAAGGAAGAAAGAAAGGAAGAGAAACTGGTGTTGTTTCGTAACGTGAAGTGCGCATTGCACGCACAACATGCCGAGCCACACATATTTCGACATGAAGGCAAGTAATAAATATTACTACCGAAAACGGAGCGCAGTGCAATATATTACTGAGAATCACTTTCCGGATTGTAATGCAAGGTGCGACATTATATCGTGGTAATGCCAGAAAGTGGCACAGTGACATAGCGAGGCGGGGAAGGGTCACCTAAACGGGAAAAAGTGTTACCTCTCAAACTACAGAACCGGTGTGTCCGGCTTCGCTATTCACGGCGTGCTTTTATTTTTAATGCTTTCGCGCTCTGTATATGAATGACTGCTTCCCGACGGGTTGTAAAAAAGCAAGAGCTTTATCACCATCCTTCCCTTCATGATGAATTCTTTCAGCCACCGCCAGTTATCTTTCCACGTCGCGATCATCCTTACAAAGTTAAACGCATTAACTGCCAGTCATTCCATTATGCCTATTCTTTTTTACCACGCACAATAACCGAATGGAACGCTTTGCCATCAGAAATTGCCACAGAATCTGATCTAAATAAATTCCAACATCTTATGCACTTATGTTTCAACAACTAAAAAGGTATTTTTTTAGCGTTCGTTTCTTCCGCCTTGTCTTCTTTTATTTTATATTTTTTTGTTTTGTACTTCAGCACACCTTTTCCAGTGTCGTCTTTTTCTTTTTCTAGCGGTGCTGTTATTTATGCTCAAATTTTGCTGTTATGTGCATTGTTGCGACCCTTTCTGTGAATGCCTATTTATGATTAATATTTTGTGATTTCTATTTTATTTTAGTGCAATATCTTTATTCTTATAACAATGCTTTGTACTTACTCCCCCCCCCCTGTAATGCCCTCAAATGAGGGCCTTTGGGGGTATTTTGAATAAATAAATAAATAAACATTCGTTTTCTCCTAACTTTTTAAGTTCTCGAGTTAACACGCTGCCAAAGGTGTGACACCCTCTGTTAACGGACGACGGTATGAGCCATTAAAGGCTTTCGCCTTAAAGGTGAACGCTGATATGATGAGCACACGACAAGCACGCACCTGGCAGGCATCTTGCCCTCCTTCCGTCGTGCCGGCGCAGAGGAAAATCTTCGGGATGGCTTGCGTGAACTTGGACTTGCACTCCTTGTTGTCCCAAATGGGCAGCGTCACCTGTCTCAGGATGGAGCTGGAGGGTCCCCCTGCACATGAGCGATACTTCCGGTCAGAAAGGCACGACCGCATACCAAAAGCACGAACTTCGCACTTTCCCGACCCGGATGTCATCTGTGCACAAACGTAGTCTTCCGTACAAACATCCCCAGAGACAAAATTCTGGTAGCGGCAACGACCAGAAATGTATGGGTCTTAAAAGTTCCGTCTAGTTAACTCCCAAAGACACGGCTTTCGAACCTCTAGAGTAGTGGCGGCCGAAGTTGTTAAAATGCCAACAACGGACGTCTACGTGATGGGCAGCCAGAGAACGTTTCCTCTCCTCCTAGCACTTCTTTGCCATTACTTCTAGTACAGAGGGCGCCGGAGGCTTTGTGTCCACGGAGAAGGACACGCAGGCACAAAAAAAAATAAATAAAACGCAGGCATATGCGAGAGCAGCGCCGCCGCCAGTCTTCCGCGTCGGGCCTGGGGGCACAGCTTTTCTGTCCCCGCGGCGGCTCGCGAATGGAGAAAGCGTTACTCAAGGCAAACAACACTTCAGTGGTGGAGACGACGTCGAGATAGCGCGGCCTAGTCGCGAGAGCTTTGAAACGAAACAAATGTTGTCAAAGTCAGCGTTCAAGGTAGGACAAAAGCGGTGCTGCCGTCCTGCCCGCTTCCTAGCTGAAAACGTGCATTTCTGACTCTTCCCCCCTCCCTTCCCCTCCTTTTTTCTTTTTTCGGTTGAGATGTGTATCTCCTTTCCAAATGATTGCGTTTACTTTGGGAGAGACTCGCGGCGTCTCTGCTTGACTGCCGCAGGCAAATAGGGTCCCCTTAGAAAACGTGTCTGTGCGGGACGTGATTGACTTCAGGCGGCGCCAAACACGGAAATGACGCCGTTGCGTCTCAGTAGGCTTTGTATGTTCAATGTTTCTACTCGGGCCCATATAACGAGAGAGGTTGTTTGAGCTCAAAGTAAAAAGAATCCTTGCGGAAAAAACGGCCGCCACCCGCCTAACATAAACATGGGCACGTCCACCTGTCAAACGCAAACATGGACACGTTTACATTGTCCCACCGCAGACCTGCTTTCTAATCGCTTTCCTTTTTCTACTTTCTTCTGTCGCCCGTCGAATGTGTGTAAAAAAGACAACAGATGAAAAAAAAAACTCGATGTCTCCTCTGTACCACACAGAAGCGTTCAATATGCTTTGCATTTATAGGGCCTTGCACCTTCCAGAGAAACCGTCGGATCGGCATCATGAAACTCGCCAGTATTTTGCTCTTGCCATATACCTTGCACCAAGCAAGAGATCGTGACCTGTAATTCCGAGAGCTGTGCCGCAGTGCGCGCGCATTCGCCTCTTTCTCCGACGGTGTAGTCAAAAGTAACGTGTCCGGCTGTCAACTGTAAGAGTTCCGAGGTTTATTTCACGCTCCGACGCAATTTATTTTTCTGGACATCTCCGCCGACGTCACACCGAACACCGGACATTTATCAGCAAACATCAACCAACCAATCAGCAAACCTTTTTTTTTTCGAGCGTTGGCCTCAAGGCATACATAGGAGGAGGAGGAGGAGATAGAAGAGGAAAGGCAGGGAAGTTAACCGGAAGAATAATCGGTTTGCTACCCTGCACGGGGGGAAAGGGGTGAGGGGATAAAAAAAAATGAAAGAAAAGAGAGTAGGAGAAAATTTAAGTCACTATGAAAAGTCAGCGTTCGTTAAGTCACAGCCTATGATGCAGGCTAGAAGCTCGCAAAAAGCGGAGCAGTGCCTTGGAGGACTTCACCGCCGACGATGGCCGCGGCCAGTCCCGAGAACCTTCATTTCCGTACGTATAGTCTTTGACAAAAGTAACCAGGCTGCACGTTTTTCTTCTCAGTCGTATATTAAAGCTATTATGCCAGCTCTCAAGCTTTAAATTTAAGTATGGTAAGAGGAACGCCTGCTCTCACCTTCAAATAACTTTTTGATCTTTAGGGAAGCCGTGAGGGCTCATACATACATACATACATACATACATACATACATACATACATACATACATACATACATACATACATACATACACATACATACATACATACATACATACATACATACATACATACATACATACATACATACATACATACATACATACATACATACATACATACTGTGGGGACGCCTTCGTCCCCTGCGTTAGCTTTCCCGCAACGCACTACTTCCCTGTGGTTAGCTTCTCCGCAAGGCACTCTTCTCAGTTTTGCTACTTTAACTAACAGGGGAGGGCGCTCGCGTCGCAGCGACACCAGCGCCACGGATGGCGTTTTGCTGCGCGCGCGCGGGGGATAGCGGGCTCTCTTCCCTTGGGACCGGGAAAACACGCGGACGTTTCGCGAGCCGCTCCGCTCTTCGCCGGTGGGCGACCTCGTTTTGGGAACATGTTCCCGCAAACCCGTCCCGTGCGGCCTCGGAGTCTTCCTTTGCCCTAGCGTGGGCGAACGTTCGCTCGTAACCGTGCTGGTGAGTCAGACATCCTCGATTCCTCAGTGTATCTTGTTGCTAGCTGGCGTTATTGTTGTTATAGCAATAAATGCCTTGTTTGTGTCAGCCAGTGTGTCGTTCCTTTGTTCCCGTAGAGCAAGGCCCGCCGTGGTCGGCGAGCGCTCTGTAGCGTACCCGACCACGGGGTGGGGTCCGCGCGGTTTTGAACTGGTCAGCCGCGGTTAAGCGGGGAGAACGTGTTTATCTCCCCATTTAAACCCCACAATACATACATACATACATACATACATACATACATACATACATACATATATACATACATACATGAAGTTGAAAAGACCGAGACTATTCTCAAGCGACACACTGTTCGCACAAGTCTTGTGCCACGAGAGCGCCTTGCTTTCCACTCTGGGCAACCTGACGCTAGCGAAACATGTGTTCGGCGTGTTTTACCTCTTCCGTCTCTCGGTGCAACATGCCAGGCGCATGCACGAGTGCACTCACCGAAGGATAGGGTGCCCCAGCCGACCACGGTGGCCAGCTTCCCTATGAAGGACTCGTCGGGGCTCTTGGGCAGGCAGATGGGCCGGATGTTCTCGGTGAAGCGCACGCGGCGGCTCATCCGCAGCAGCGCGATGTCGTTCTGGTAGGTGTCCTTGCGGAATTCCGGGTGCTGCCTGATGCGGGACACGTTGAAGTCGCGCGGCAGCCGGCTAGTCGTGTTCTGCTTGAAGTCGTACTCGCCCAGACGCACCGTGATGTTCTGCGGACGAAGCCTGCGCGCCGTCCCGAAAAAAACATGCACGGTAAGCCTTCATGTACAATCACCGCGCCAAAAAAAAAAGGAGGCATGAAGCAGACAAGCAGGACAGACACGAACCGCCTTATGTCTGTGTCGTTTTTTTTTAGTTTTTGTGTGATATACATTCGAATCAAAGCGAGAGACGAGTGCAAGCAAATGTGTACGAGTACATCTCCATTTTTCAGGTTACATAGTGCAGTTGAATCTCACGCCGCGATGGCTCAGTGGTTACAGCACTCGGCTGCTGACCTGAAAGATGTGGGTTCGATCCCGGCCTCGGCGGCCGAATTTCGATGAAGGCGAAATTCTAGAGGCCCGTGTACTGTGCGATATCAGTGCACGTTAAAGAACCCCAGGTGGTCAAAATTTCCGGAGCCCTTCATTACGGCGTCCCTCATAGCCTCAGTTGCTTTGGGACGTTAAACCCCAATAAACCAATAAACCAAGCAGCTGGATCTGTCATAACATCATCGCCTACCATTTGCACTATGCCCCTGACTTGTCGTCTCTGTGAAGTGCTATATATACTACCGCAGGTCCGAATGAAAGACGCGCAGACGCACGGTTTTTCGCGTTATCTATCTAGAGAACGGATACATGTTTCATTAGATGCGAACAAAGCAGCGATTACTGCAATCGCCATACCATTCCCTCCCTCCATAAGATTTTTCTAAAACGCGTACATACCTCACGGCTGCGCGCTTGATGATCGAATTATTGGGCCCCCTCCAGAACCGAAGCTTTTGAAGAACAATCTCTGACGTTAAACTTTCCTAAAGTTCCCCTAGTGACGGAAAAAGCGGCAACATCGTGCTCCTGAATAAAACCTTATAAAGTTGGGGCTAAAGCAAATGCTAGTTTCTTTTTCTAAATAGAAGGCTTCGATGAGGCTGTCGAGGCCACAGACAGATATGTACTTTTACGATGGCATCTGAGACGTAATTTTTAATGTTGTTTTGATTTGCGTTGTTTATTTGAGTTGTAAACTGAACAGCAAAGGAACGGTCGTTAACACTGATTCGCTGAACAAAAAAGTACAGTTTGTTTTGACATGGTTACTCGTGTGCAGTAAGGTGTATCTGAACCTCGAATTCATTAGCTAGGAAAAAAGCGGAAAAATCACAACGGTTCGAGTGGTTTTGAGTATTGTCAAGTTTTTCTCTGTCATGCAGATTTCTCTGGGCTAAAATTAAGTCGGTTACAAATTGATTAACAGGCGCTGCGTATCTATGAAGTACTCCGAGAATAGAATCACGAGACTTGTGTAACTTCACGAGCGTCACTCTAACCTTTAAGACGAAAGCTTGAATGGTCTATGTTTCGCTTCACGAGCTGATATCGAAAGCTCTGGCAGGATTGTTATAGCTGTTATAGCCCTGCATTTTACCGTGAAATTTACAGCGTCAGCCGAAAGACCTTATTACTTAGTGAATTATTTTACTTACTTTAATTGCCGTCTGCCCACCGTGGCAGGTGGCGAAGTGGGGAGAGGAGGAAAATCCCCCTCTGCACTTTTAAGGCAGATGAGGGTGATGAAAGTGCGAGAGAGAATAGAGAGAGAAGGTCAGAGGGGACGGGCGGCCTAATGGCTGAGGAGGTTATGGCGAGAGTGGGGCAATGCGCAACCAACATTAAAACTATACTCGCGGACACTTTGTAGGAATGCAGCAGAGACTAGACAGGAAAGGGAAGAAGACCGTCCTTTGGGGAGCGGGTTGTTCGTTGTTTGGGCTAAGGGTGCGGAGGGGTGAAGGAGGGAAGTTGGAGAGAGGGTGCGGGGTCGCTAGCTCTGAGCAGCGCTAGCAAGTCACGCAAACTTTTTAAGTCTCGCACTGAATGTAGCCCGCATTGCAGAAATGTGCAAAGTGGACTACAGGTTGTGTACGGAAAGTAATGCAATATTATACGTAGAAAAAAGTTCATTCAAGACATCGTTACTAACGTTTAAAATTCTTCGAAGCTAGTCCCCTTTTGGCATGTACACTTTTTTTCTAGCATATTTTTGCCTTTTTTGCGAAATTGAAGCACCTTGAAAACATACAAATAACCGACATAATTTACATGTGCACATTTCTGGAAGCAAATTTCGTCTCTCCTTGGCTGAGGCACTACCGCTTTTGTTCAAAATTAGCATTGCCTCACCATATCATGTAACTCAGAGACTGGCCTCGGTTTTATTAGAGTTTTTTTTTCTGAAGAAACACACCTAGTTTAAATTACAACGCACCTATTCTGATTCTGAACGAAAAGTAACAAAGAGAACAATCATACCGGGAAGAAAGTATATAATTTTGCAAACAAAACGTTCTTGAGTACGCACTTTTCAACTGCTAGTCACGAAAGTTTTTCTTTCTTTTTTTTTTCAATCCGTTAAGCGTATGTTCAGAACATCCGTCGCAAGCAGAAGTTCAGAAGGGCGTAAAGCTTACCCCTGAGTGCAATGGGCAGCTGTAACCACGTATCGATCACTGATCAATGCACCACCACAGAACTGGTCGTCATCCGCCTTTCGCAGGAGAGCAGCCTGAAAGATCGAAAAAAAAATTACCACATGTTTTAGCATGGCTATGCGCGGAATATCGCGTAGTAGAACTAGTTACGGTAGGCACTTAAGGTCCTTACGTGCTGTGAATGCGAAAGAATTCTTTGACCTAAAGGCCTTAACCATAAAGACCTTTGACATAAAGGCATTTGGACTAAAAGGCCTTCACACTAAAGGATTTAACATTAAAGACCTTTGGTATAAATGTCATGGACATAAAGGCCTTTGAACTAAAGGTGTTCTACCTAAAGGCCTCTGACCCACAGAATTTGGCCCTGGAGGCATTTACCTTGAAAGCCTTCACCGAGGTGAAGGCCCGGAAGCAGCTCGGTGGGCTGGTGGGCTGCCTGCCCTAATGTAGGCTCCAGGGACGTGTACGTGCGTACGTAAGCCCGAAATATGAAAATGCGCCTAATAGTGTTACAACACTAAAAATCCATCCTATACTTATTAAGCATCTGACGCTACTGAACAAACCAACCGCATTCCTCTATAAAAGTCATAGCCAGCCGTTATCATAAAAGCCAGCGTAGCGTACCACCAAAAGAACGGCTGTTCTTTCCTCTGATGTACGTCTCGAAATGTAGCACGTCATTCGTGACGATTGCAACGGACACTGCCTTTACCACTTTAAGTCCTCATGGCCTCACGAACTCACAGCGCTGTTTGCAGTAGTAGTAACTGTACACTCACCACAATAAGATGCACCTCTCGTTTCGCTCATTCCTAACTAAAGAAATTTCCGCGTGTGTGAGAGCCACAAAGCAGACAAGTAAATCGGAGTACTATTTTGGTTGACAAAAGAAAATCGCCGAGTACATACGCAAATGTTTATACAGCAGCCGCGACAGGCACACGCTTAGGCATTTCACAGCGAAGACACTGTCACAAACACTACCGAAATATCACATCTTCGATGTGCTCAAGGGTATCGAAGTGTAGCTATATACTAATTCCCTTTGCGTTTCATGCAACTTTCTTCTAGTATTTCATGTACCACAACGCTTTCGTTCTTGCCGAAACTTCGCAACTTCTCAAGCTTTGGCGTTCATCTGCATGCAGATCAAGTTTGCGTGCATTCCCACTTAAGTCCCATCGTAAGCACAGCACGTTTTTCCTGCTGTTCGATCGTTGACCCGTTCCCTCTCAAGCCCCACGTAACTTTTGCCGCGTGTCAAGGGTACTTCCTACGTCACTCCAGTGGAATATTTATAATACGGCCCAGCATGCTCTTTCCTCTACTGAATGAGCTGGAATTCGAGTGAACCTTCCCAGCCTTTCGGCAGCGCTGCCTTTTAAAGGTGTGGATTAATTTTCAGCGCTGTGTCGTCCGTTTTCTTGTCTTTTGTGCTCGTCTTCGTTCGCGCTGTTTATTCAAGATGCTTAACCAACTAGCCCGCCAAAACGTGTTAATTTATGTAAGTGCACGTTGTGGGGACACGCTTTACTCGTTCCCTGTGGTTCGCTTCCCCGCAATGCGCCCTCCTTAGCCGTGTTAGTTACTTCAATTAACAAGGGAGGGCGCCGGAGTCGCAACGACACGAGCGCCACGGATGGCGTGTTTGCTGAGCGCGCGCGGGGGTAAGACGGCCCTCATCGGCTCGGGACCTGGGAAGCGCGCCGACGTTCACGCGCGACGCTCCGCTCTCCGCCGGGGGGCGGCCTCGCCTGAGGAAATTGGACGATAACAGGTGGGCAGCTAAGGTATTTAAATATTTATACAGAAAGAGCGTTGACTCACAGTGGCGGAAAAGAACTAGAAAACTAACCAGTAAGTATGCCCATCATGAGGACGGAGAAAGAAAGAGCATTAAACGACAGGTTAAAAACGCGGAAGTTTAAAATTGGATGAAGTCAATGGAAAAGAAACAGTGTAGAACTATATCGATACTGGAAAAGGCAGATCAGGAAAGAATTTTTCTATGATAACTCAAGAGGCAGTGCCCTACTTTTTGAAGCTAGGTCAGGGTGTCTTAGAACGCGAAGCTACAAAAAGAAATTTAACGAAGAAGATGACACATGTGCAGTGTGTGGTAGATCTGTGGAAACAATTGAACACCTCATAATCAAATGTGACGGTATCCATCCGGATGTCGATACAGGCACAGCCACTCTTCCTGAGGCCCTGGGGTTTATAGATAACAATGTCCATGTGAATAAATCTGCAGTGGAAGTTAGCAAAAAGCGATTGGAGGATTGGTGGCTGAAAAGCAGAGATGTGGCATAAGGTTAGAATTGTAGGAAACCGTAGGTAAAGATGATGGCGAATCTTAATGAGAATTGCCAACACAGTAAACAAAAAAATTATAAAGAAAAGAAAAGCTGAGCATGGTGGCAATTGCCACTACCCCGTTTCAAAGGGGGCGCTCCTATTCATCCATCCATTCATCCATTCATGCTCCCGCCAGCTCGTCCCGTCCGGCCTCGGAGTTTCCCCCTTGCCCTGGCGTGGGCGAACATTAGCTCATAGAGAAAGGAATTTTAATGAGGAAAAGGTGGAGAGGTCGGCCGGTGGTAACATGGCCCTGGCCTGCTACTCCACACAGGGGAAAGGGAAGAGGAGGAAAAAGAAAGTGCGAATGAAGGTTGATGATGGCATAATAAACTTGCTGGTGAGTCGGACCTCCTCGATTATTCAGCGTATTTGTTGCTAGCTGGCGTTATTGTTTTTGTAGCAATAAATGCCTGTTTGTGTCAGCCAGTGTGTCATTCCTTTGTTCCCTGGGAACAAGGCCCGCCGTGGTCGACGTGCGCTCGGTAGCGTACGCGGCCACGGGGTGGGGTCCGACGGTTTTGGACTGTGTCCGCCGCGGTTAAACGGGGAAAACGTATTTATCTGCCCAATTAAAACCCCACAACGTATGCGAGGAACCAGCATCAGCACTTTTGATGACACATAGCTTTCTGACTTTCGCATTTGCTTTCCACTCGATCTGCAGAGTGAGCCTTCCCATTGCACCTGTCAACAGCGAGCACATAAATAGTAAAATCTTCAAGTGGCTGTCTTGGTCTGCATGGGGTGCCTACTGCAAGCGCATGAGCTCTGTGACTTCTTATATTTATGCGCATTGGATCTGTGGATAGCAAATATTTTTTTGGCACTGGGAGGCATCCAGCAAATGTTACTGCAGAAAAACGAACATCTTTTATACCTGCAGATACTCCAACGAAATGAATGGCTTCTGGCACATCGAAAGCCTTTCGCGTATAGACATTGTAGATTTACTTTATTCAGTGCTGTATGCTGATTTGTTTGCGGATATTAAAGCCTGTACTGACGAACACGGGATTGTCGGTTTGCAGATTTGCGCAGGCGTAACAGTTGAGATTTTTTTAAGGGGCTAACTTTAGTTTACTTTCATTTCTCTCAGCAAGCGAAATTATCTAAGCAAATTTATCGAGGGCCCCGTTACAATTTCCTACTTTGGGACCCTCGTCTGTATACTGATGTTTTCGTGCTCATCCCTCATGTATTCAATAAATTTTTATAAATGCTTTACAAAAAACACTTCGATACTCTTGTGGGCGTCGGAGAAGCGATATTTCGATGGTGCGTCTGATGGACTTCCCTAAAGGTAAGTGGTATAAGCGCAAGAATCTCTTCATTATTGACCAGACGTTTCCTTCCAAATAAACAGTTTCTAGTCTCCGTTCATTCGGCAATCTGTTTCGCGGTTGTCTCACCTGCGGCAGACTATTTTTGGTTGAGAACGAACCAAACAGTCCAGCTGCAAGTCCTTCGTATGTCCAAGCAAAAAATTGGCCTAGTCTATTTTGGTCTATGAATGGAGGAATTCCCAAGCGGCAGAAGTGGACAAAGATGGACAGACGCGAGCGACACAAACACCAGCGTTTGCGTCGGTCACCTCTGCCCTTGTGTTCATATTTGCCGCTGGGAACTGCCTTCTTCCTGAACTTGCGGCAGCCATGCACTACGATCCTTCTATATATGTAAATTACACGACATAATCACATGAATTCTATGAATGGATACAACGTCACTTTAAATTAAGGTAAGCGTCCAGGCATAATGAAGGACACCACTACGGCCAATTTCTCCTCCGTGAAACTGTAAATCATGAGCGCTTCATTGGCACTTCTTTCACCAGAGAGGCTCCTTACCATCCATGTCCAGTCGTCCGGTTTGGCAATGGTTCCACCAACGATTCTTGTCTTGAAGTTTAGGCCGCATGCTGGAAAAACAAAATAGCACTGTATACAATGTACGAAGAACGCGAACCAAACGAGTCCGCGTTACGAACTCCCTCGTAAGCAATGTGACGTACTCTTTCTGTAACATTAGTTTGCACAATCAGGTCCAGGCAAGCTCCCTCGAAAGTCATCTGCTGGCCTTGAGAAGCACATTTGTCCCCATCCTTAAGTGAATTCGTCATATTTTTGGGCTATAATATAGACGTGTCTCCATCGGCTCAATTACCTTGGCACTGCCTAGAGCACGACGTCCGGGACTGCGCATTAAGATCATTTGCTGCCGCCGCAGCTGTACTGACAAACTACCTCAGAAAGTGACGGTTGCTTTCGGGCGAACTACAGGTGCAGAAGACCTGCTCACTCAGAGAATGACGCAATGGTCTTAGTCGGTCAGAAACACCGAGCAAATAAAAAAAGTGAGAGGAGCGTGTAAGGGTGAACTGTCATGGTGCAATCAGTAAGTGGAGGATCGATGGCGAAACGGATCTCATACATTTTGATTCTTTCACTCCTTCTATCCGCGTTTTAAAGGAGCGGCGTATAAGGGGAGGGGCGGGGGTGGGGGGGGGGGGGGGGTGAGTAGCATAAAATGTGGTTAGCAAGTAACGCATGCATGCATAGCAAGCTTGACATGTAACATGGTACAAGGCGCACCAGCACCCTATACACGAGGACAAACGAGCGTAATTATCCCAAGTTGCATCACGAATGAAAGAGGCGATAAATGGAGGCACCTAAATAGCACAACATAACACCGGTGATGTTTGTAAAGCTGCCGCCAACTCCTACAACAAAGCTCCTCTCTTGCGGAGAGATCCGTTGTCGCTACCAGCGCCCAGCAGAATTCTCAAGACTTAACATGCTCGGTGCTACGCAGACCTGACGCTTGCAAAAACCTGAGCAATGACGCGTCTGTAGCATATTATGCGAAGTTTCTATCAATGCCATAAACCCCCATTTGACAGTGCGTGAACATGCCGCCATGGAGCGTGGGCTATCCACCGAAAAGTATCCAGGGCGCGCGAAAAGCAATCAAGGCGCATAGTTGCCATGTCTTCCCTCAGATGCCTCAGAACGTAAGCACATCCCTAACCTCCACAGGTATGCCCTCTAGCCATCGGCAAGTAACACAGATACTGGCTGCGGTTGCCGCTCACATGTCTTAGAAACTTTTGTTCCCGATGCAGTCAAATGATGCAACGGAAGTTAAAGATGAAGCGCCGGTCCCAGCAGTCGACATTCGCGTAGCCTAGAATGAAGTTAAATGAAGTTAACTCACAAGTCGTCAACTCTGCCAGACCAGGGGGCACCGGAGGCAGCGGCTTCTGGCGCGTTTCACTCTGGCCGGCGGCCGGGTTGGGCCCGGCCTGAGGCCTCGGAGGCACTGGCTCGTGCACGGCTGCCTCTTCCTCGTCGTCATCCGGAAACAGGATGGGAGCGTTGTTCGTCGGCGTCTGGGGCGGCTTGGGCTTCTGGGGTGGCGGCTGCACTACGGGAGGCTTTACCGGTGTTGGCTGCACTGGTGGAGGCTGCACTGGCGGGGGCTGAACTGGCGGAGGCTGAACTGGCGGTGGTCTTTGAACTGGATTGGGCTGCGGTTGCGGTGGTGGCTGCTGCACTGGGGGTTGGGGTTGCACCGGTTGATTTGGAGGCGAGACACCTCCGTGCCCGTGCACATCTTCATCGGGAATTCCGGGATGGTCAACATCGGGGTGGTTGGGACCTGGCCCGCCGGGGCCGTCTTCGTAATCCGGGTTCTGCTCGGGTGGACCGGACGGTTTCCTGCCTATGTTGAGGATGCCGCTCAAGATGGGGAACAGAGGCTTGCGCGGGTTCAGAACATTGCCGAAGAACTCGTCGGGGCAGCACACGCCGAGATGGCGGTTGCCGACAACGCAGGAGTAACTGAGGAAAAGGTCAAAGTTTTCCAGGAAAGCGGGAAGGACACACTCCCTCACGTAGCGACACTTGCCAGGGCCCGACACCGGTGTCGTGCATATCTGGAACTGCCGCAGCACATTGATGGCTGGTCCGAAAAAGGAAGAGCGGCCCCGAGGTACGTTGAAGTTGTGTCCCGAGCGCTGAAGGCCCTCTAAGAACTGGTTCACTACGTTCTTGTCTTGAATGGGAGCGCCATGAGGATGTTGGACGTCCTGGCGTTGCGGCCTGGACTTGCCCGGGTTCAAGACGGGCTTTAACAGTGACCCTAGAAGCCCTGAAAAGTAAATGCAGTGGCATTGAAGACATTTGGATGTAGTCATAAGGGATCAACTTCAGCAACCTTAGCTTACCTAAAAAAATTCCTTTCTCTCTCTATACTTACTGAATTAAATGTACGAGGACAAAATTCCGCATAGGACTAGAAACTGTACAATAGCCAGAAATGACTAAATATGGCTGTCTTCCATAAGTTCTACAACTTTTCATAAAACTAGCAGAGCACCAATTGCATCCTCCCCTCCGACCAAGAAGAATAGGCGACTTTCATTCCAATTTTGCAATTCCATGACTAAGGTCAAAAACCTACTTTTGATGGTGTTTGAGTTTTGCTAAGTAAAGCGGCCACAAGTGTCGATGTGGAATGTTCACAAAACCACCAGTCCGCACTGTAGCGCTAAATACGACCGCAAGAAGTTCCTGCATCTATTCTGCACATTCTGATTTTTCTTTCGCTTTCGACTCAGTGTTTGCCTTCCTTCTTTTGAACGTTTATCTGTTATGATGAGCAAATGAATACGTCCGCTCTGGAATCATGCTCCTGTGGAGGCTGCTTCACCATAAGTACTGGTTGCATTCCTGACTTACTATGTGCGCGTGTGTATGCCCCTATGTCGCGGACTAGTTTCCGTACTGAAAACGATCGATCTTAGGTTATTTGACAGAACCGTTACGGATAATTTTTCTATTCTATGGGCCAGTCCTAACATCTCGAGAAAGCATCGTGAGATTTGGAGATTTGAATGATGTATAGCCGAAGGAATATAGTAGCCCCTCCGGAAGGCAAAAGAAAGTTGTCTGAAAAGCCGAAAAGCATAATGGAAGCAAGTCGAGCTGCTGGATTTGTCACCTATTTTCTGAGGCATATGGAAGACATGTCTAACGTATGTAAGTTATGGGGTCACCCGCGAGCAGCCGGCCGTGAAGGCGCGCTTCCGTGCCAGCTATGCGCGGGCGTTCTCGTGTCCCCAACCCGTGGAGCAAAGTCACAGCCACGGCGGGTTCGGACGAAGTAGGCAACGAACAGAGTACGCTAGGAAACCGTTTATTTACCTAGCGCAAGGCAAAGCACACTGCGGAAGAATGTTCTATCCGATAATAGATGGTTCAGCAGCTTACCAGGTCGTCGTCGACCGGCGTTGAATAATCCGGGAGGGCGCGGGCAGGAGACGGGGTCGGCGGGGCAATCGGGCAGTCACCGCCGCGAGAGGAGAGACTAGACAGCCTTTGTTCCCGCGTGAGCTCTCCTTTTAACCCCTACGACATTACCTCCCTCTTGAGCAACTTGTTGCAATCAAGAGGGGTCGTTCACCCGTCCCTAAGACGGCAGAGCGTAGGCGTGACGTCACGTCCGAGCTGAGGGTGAGGAGAGTTGCCGGGTGCCCTCCTCTCCCCATTCCCTGCGGCGCGCGCTCTCGTCTCGTGACTCAGCGCGGGGCGGCGAGGGATATTTGTATATCCCACATCCTCCCCTCCTTAAGAAGCCTCCCGGACAGAGAAGCGGGCGCAACGTTACTTAATCTTCTCCGCCATCCAGGGATCGCAGTTCTTCGGCTCCTGCCGGTACACTTGTTGATGTCCGCGCCACGCCCGCACCGATCAGCTGGTCCGAATGCTTGACCACCCGCGAGATGGCGATGTCGAAAGGTGGCTTGCTACCGGTCGCCGTCTTCCGAGTACGCGCGGCTGCGCCGCTCCGGTGAATATGGTCGACCGCCTCCTTGGCCCCGGCTTCGATTACTTGGGGGCCAGGTCCGTGGCTGCGCCGCTCTGAGAGACTGGGTCAGGTGGCTTCAGAGGCGAGGGCCGCGGCGTTTCCAACGTAGATGCCGGGCGGTTGGGCTGCCCTGGCATACTTGATCAGCTGGCCAGGGCCCAGGGTTGAGGTGGTAATGAGGCCACGGCTGCTCTGACTTCGTTTTGCCAGCTTGCTCTTGGGTAGGCGGGTGCAGAGGCGTACAGTCGGTAGGCAGGCGGTTGGCTCCGATGCGGCGTGGCAGGTAGCAGGGGTGCCCAGGTGGCAGCAGGGTGGCGGCTTCAGGTCGCGGGCTGGGCGTAGAGGCGGGCCATGGGCGCGGCGCGTTGCCGAAGCTGGATGGTGGCTCTAGATGGTTCTAGTTGGTGGTAGCGGCGAACGATGTCGTTCTGATGCGCCCTGCTTCTTTTCCATCTGCGCTGAAAAGGTCAACACAGATGTAACCAACTGCCGCAGCGCGTGCTACGTAGCTGTTCGGCCCTCACGAGAGTCATGAGGGTTAACGCAAGTAAGTCTCACGTAACATTGATCGGCATGAGCGGCCCGTACGTTCATGCATCTAACGAGACTGCGTGTAGGCCTGCGCCCTCGCTCTAGTCCGCGCAGGCAGATTTTATTTCTGCCTACGGCGCAAGTTATAGCGGGACGCGGAGTTCGCCGGCTGATCGCAGCGCTCGTTTTCCGACTGCGGCGCGGGTCGGGCTGTGTCCTGAACCCACTCATCTCGCTGCACGTAACGTTTCAAGTCGCATACGTGCACCGGTCCGCCTGTCGGTTTCGACCGCAAGTCCTCGAGCCTGTAAACGAGCGAGGAAAGCTTCTCTCGCACGCGAAACGGCCCTATCCATTTCGGCGCCAACGAGGCCGCGAACTGTCTGCTAGCATCGCTGAGAACGTGTTGGCGCCGAAGCACCAGATCGCCCACTTCGTAGCGAACATCCCGGTGCGAGCGGTCGTACTGTGCTTTCTGCTGCGCTCTAGCGGTGCTCAGGTTGCGGCGAGCCTTGTGTAAGGCCTCCGTCATCTTAGCGCGCAGCTGCGTCGCGTATTCAGCTCGTGCTGACGAAGCGACTGGCGTCTTCCTGCTGTCCGTTAGAATCCGGTCCATCGGATTTAGCAGCTCTCTACCCAGATTGAGAGAAGACGGTGCATACCCAGTCGAGCGGTTAACGGTCGAACGCAAAGCGAACGCGATCTCTGGCAGATAGGAGTCCCAATCTTTGTGCCTCTCAGAGTACGCGACAAGCATGTGCTTAATGTTGCGGTTGACTCGTTCCGTGGGGTTCGACTGAGCATGATAGGTGGTCGTTTTCTTGTGCTTAATGCCGAATGCAGCGCACGAATCTACGAACACCTTCGCAGTGAAGTAGGACGCGTTGTCCGTTATCAGCTGCTCTGGGAAACCGAACCTGGTGAATACGTCCATCAGCTTCTCCATGATCACTCGTGCCGTCAGCTTTCTCAGGGGGAAAAGTTCAACCCACTTGCTGAAGTGATCCGTGACCACCAGCAGGAACTTGTTCCTACTCGGTGTCGTGGGATACGGTCCCATGATGTCACACGCCGCGATTTGCCAGGGAGTCTGGCTGTTAATCGGCTGCATGAGGCCGGGCGGTCGTCCACCCCGGGGCTTCACACTTTGGCACACATGACATGAGCGGGCGTAGCGTGTTACGTCCCTTTTCATGCCAAGCCAGGTAGCAAAGCGACACAACTTAATGTAAGTCTTGGGGCCGCTTGCATGCCCAGCGATGCACGAGTCATGAAAGTAACGTAGCAGTGCCGCTCTCAACGCTCGCGGTATCACCACCTTGAACGCCTCACTTGTGTCGTTCTCGGAGGGGATATACCTCAGCAGGACGCCGTCGGAATCCAGCAGATACGAATCCAGCGCGCTCACAGCACTACCAGCTGTTTCCAAGCGCTCCGCACCGACAGCAAAACCAGCTGTCCCCGTGTGCGCGGCGGCCCGGCCGCCTGGCTCCCGGAGCCCGTCGAACACTTTTCGACAAAAGGAATCCATCTGCTGAGCTTCGAGCAGCTCCTTTCTGCTGAACGCGATCCCCACGGAACTCGCGTAGTCCACGTGGTTCACGCTCTCGCCTGGGGTCAACGGTCGGTCCGCGTCCCTTACATCGGCTACGGCTGGGGACAGTCCCGCACTCTCTCCCTCTGTCGGGTGGTCGGTCGCGTGACCTTCCTCGCCCTGGACAGGCGCTCGCGAGAGTGCGTCAGCCACGGCGTTGTTCTTCCCTCTGCGGTAGCGCACGGTAAAGTCGTAGCGCTGCAGCAACAGGGCCCAACGCGCCAGGCGGCCGCTCGGCTCGCTGAGGCGTCTCAGCCAGGTGAGCGCCATGTGATCCGTCTCGATCACAAATGCCACCCCGTCGACGTAGTAGTCGAACTTCCGCAGAGCAAAAACTATCGCGAGACATTCCTTCTCTGTCACCGAGTAGTTCCTCTCTGCCGGCGTCAGTGAACGGCTCGCGAACGCTACCGGTCGGAGGACGCCTTCATGCTCCTGAAGCAACACTGCTCCTAAGCCCAGGTCGCTTGCGTCGGTTTGAATCACAAACTCCCTGTTTAGGTCGGGTAGCTGCAACTCAGCCGTGTCCGCGAGCACCTTAACGAGGTTGCGCAGTGCAGCCTCTTGCTCGGGACCCCAACTCCAGCGCTCGCCCTTCTTCAAAAGCTTTGTCAAAGGTGCCTGCAGCGCTGCGCAATCTGGGATGAACTGGCGATAAAAGTTCGCCATTCCCAGGAAGCGTCTGAGACCAGCTAGATCTGACGGCGACGGAAACTTAAGCAAAGCCTCGAGTTTATCCTCGCACGGCAGAATGCGGCCTTTGTCGATCGTGAACCCCAACAGTGTTATTCGGGTCGCGGCGATCTGCGCCTTTTTCGGGTTCAAAGTGATTCCCGCGGACCTCAGCCTCTCTAGGATGTCCCTCAAGTGGCGCAGGTGTTCCTCGAACGTTTTTGAGTACACCACGATGTCGTCTAGGTATGCGAGCGCGTGGTGCCACTTCGCATCTCCCAGAACACGGTCCATTAGGCGCTGATAAGTAGCGGGTGCTCCTACCAAGCCAAAAGACATTCTCTTGAATTGGAAAAGACCTCTGTGACAAGTGAAAGCAGTCTTCTCCTTATCACGCTCATCCATTTCAACCTGAAAGTATCCGCGGCTAGCATCGAGCGTAGTAAAGTACTTCGCCCCACCTAGGTTGGACACTAGGGAAGAAATGGTTGGTAGAGGGTACGCATCCTTTCTCGTAACCTCATTCAGTCTGCGGTAGTCCACGCAAAGCCGATATGTATCGTCTTTCTTTGGAACTAAGACTACCGGGAAGCCCCAAGGGCTGTTAGACCTCTCCACAACGCCAGTATCGATAAGTTCGTCTAAGGCGCCGTCTAGTGCTTTTCTCTTAGCCAAGCTGATTGGTCTAGGATTGCACTTCCAAGGCAGTGCATCACCCGTGTCTATTCTGTGCCTTACTAGTGTAGTCAGGCCAGGCCGGTCTGTGAATGTCGCGTTGAATTCGTAGAGGAGAGATGACAAACGTGCCTTCTCCCTTTCCGATACGCTGTTCACCTCCGACAACAAAGGGTGCATTGCCCTCCGTGGCACAGTAGAACAGCTTTCTACCGCGACAACATTCTCTGTGGGCCCTCTCTCAGCGGCGACTGTCCGCCCGCATGCTTGTTTCCGGGCCGGCGGGGGTGATTTTCCACGGTCACTCCCCGCTAGCTCCGCGTTCGGAGCCGTAATTGACTGCGAGGCCGCGGGCGCTTTTGCAAAAAGCTTCAAGGCGCCGGTGGTGCGCTCTCGATAGCCTCTGCTGGCTATGTCTATCACAATGCCTGTCTTGGCTAGGAAGTCTCGCCCAAGAATTACAGGAACGGATAAACAGGGAAGATGAACGAGGCGTTGTCGCCGCACGCGTCTTTCCCAGCGAACCACTATCCTAGCTGCACCGCTGGATTGCGCTGTGCCGCTCGCGAGGCGAAAAGTGGTATCGCACTCTCTCAACCGGATTTTGTTCTGGCGGAGATGGTTTAGCACTTCGTCACCGAACAAAGAAGCGCTTGCCCCTGTGTCGAGTAACGCGGTGAATTTCTTTCGAGCTATCGTTAGCTCGATGAACGGCGCTGGCAAGTCAACAGAACTTCCTACGCGACATGCCAAAGGCGCTAATAAACCGGGGTTCTCTGTGTAAGCCGCGCGGGATCGAAGGTCGATCACCGGCGGCTGTAGCCGTTTCCCGACTGTGTTTGGTCACGGGCGGGGAGGCGGCCACAGTCGCGGGCGAAGTGGCCCGGTTGGTCACACCTGTAGCAGCGGTTGCTCGGGCTCCGACGGGCTAGGCGCTGGTCGCCACGTTCCGGTCGGTCGTTTCGATCTCGATCTCGCGGTGCGGACGGTGGGGGCCGCTCGTGCGGCCGCGTGTCGGCCTCGCGATCTCGGCTACAGGTGTTCCGCTCTGCGGCAGCGTGTGCTGTTCGCAGCGCGTAGCTGAATGGGTCCAAAGCGCGGTCGGACAATTCCCAACCCCTCGGGACACTCTCGTCAGCAAACTGTGCTGTCGCTTCAGCTCTAGACGGACTACGCACTGAGCTGCCATTCCACGCGCAGCGAGGCTCAAGTGACTGCGATGCAGGTGGCGGCGGCCGATACGCTCGCGCAGAGAGGATGTCTCCCTGAATGCGCTTCGCCTCAGCTGCTAGCTCGTCCAGGTCTCTAAACCTGCCTCCTCTCAGGTAGGTCGCGAAAGTCGGGTGCGCTTGTCGTGTGACACGCTCAACTTTCTCCGTGTTTGTGGCGCGAGGGTCAGCGAGGCGATACAGTTCGTCCATCGCTCGGACGTACTCTAACAAAGACTCGTCAGGGTGCTGGGTGCGGAGTTCCAGCTCTCTCCTCAAACGCCACTCGTAGTTAGCGGGAAGGAATTCGTCGCGGAAGCTTGCGCTAAACTCCTCCATTGTCCTCGCTCGGTTACCGGTTAGTCGGTACCAGCGGGCCGCTTGCTCCGTCAAAGAAACAGGCACAACACGCGCGAGCAGTTCGGCGTCTGCGATTCCTGTCGCTTGCTGATAACGCAGCAGACGGTCGAGGTACTCATTAGCCCCTGTTCTGTCATGGTACCCCGTGTAGGTAGGTATGTCTATCCTAAGACGGGGTGCCTGGGCCGGGGCTTGCAAATTGTTTTGCAACATACCCGCTAAGCTCTGCATAACTTGCATCGCGTTCTGCAAGAGCACCTCGGATGACTGCGGACTAACGCCCCCGGAGTTGGGCGCAGCCGCTGATGGCGTCGAACAATGAGGCGTAGGTGCCCTATTGTTCGCACCACGGAGCGGCGGGGTGCCCGATGTGGTGCCCTCCGTACCAGGCCTAAGTCCTGCCGACGCGCCCGGGAATGCAACTCGGCTATTCCGCGTGGAACACTCAAGATTTACGCCTTCCATAGGCAAGTCAAGTAGGGAGCCCTGGCTCTGTGCCGCTAGCTCTGACAGCATGAACAAAGACTGGAAGTCAGGCCTATCAGCTGCCATTCTTTGTTAGCGCGTCGACAGTCGTTCGCTCCAACAAAGTACACTGCTCAATGCCTAGTTCGCCCCACGTTCGGGTGCCAAGATATGGGGTCACCCGCGAGCAGCCGGCCGTGAAGGCGCGCTTCCGTGCCAGCTATGCGCGGGCGTTCTCGTGTCCCCAACCCGTGGAGCAAAGTCACAGCCACGGCGGGTTCGGACGAAGTAGGCAACGAACAGAGTACGCTAGGAAACCGTTTATTTACCTAGCGCAAGGCAAAGCACACTGCGGAAGAATGTTCTATCCGATAATAGATGGTTCAGCAGCTTACCAGGTCGTCGTCGACCGGCGTTGAATAATCCGGGAGGGCGCGGGCAGGAGACGGGGTCGGCGGGGCAATCGGGCAGTCACCGCCGCGAGAGGAGAGACTAGACAGCCTTTGTTCCCGCGTGAGCTCTCCTTTTAACCCCTACGACATTACCTCCCTCTTGAGCAACTTGTTGCAATCAAGAGGGGTCGTTCACCCGTCCCTAAGACGGCAGAGCGTAGGCGTGACGTCACGTCCGAGCTGAGGGTGAGGAGAGTTGCCGGGTGCCCTCCTCTCCCCATTCCCTGCGGCGCGCGCTCTCGTCTCGTGACTCAGCGCGGGGCGGCGAGGGATATTTGTATATCCCACAAAGTCTAGCTGTACCTGCCTCTCTTTCGCTTTTTTATCTCGTTGTGCAGAGATTCCTAATGCATTTGTCACGCGCATGCAGAATGTTGTTGAGGCCACCTACCCGGCCGAGTGCGGGAATTCAGGTTTTTCCCTGCCCGAAGGCCGTGTTTGATGTGCAAGCTCATAGGCGCGCAGTGAATAGAAGCGCATATGTTGCCCCTGCTTCTGCCGACGACGCGTAGGATATCTTGGTATCCGTGGCGGGGTTTCTCAGAAGTTCGTGGCCTTGCTGTGTTTGAGTACGGTGCGGCAAGGGTTGTGGGTGCGCAGCTACTGAAGCTTCCATGTATGCTCAGTAATTCGAACGAGAACCGACTATGGACGTTATAGTTTTGCACCTGAATCCGCAACGCCCGCCCTGCTAAATGGTTGAAGGTTTTATGTAAAACATTTTGGAACATTAAATGGAGGACATTGTATGCCGAGCAGTGCATGTAGACACTGTATGAAAAGCGCATGCAGAAAATGGTGCGTAGCACGTTTCATGGGAAAAACTTTATGTAGATCATAGTACCTAAAATCATTGTATCTACAATATTGCATGCAAATCATTGTGTGTAGAACATTGTATGTAGAGCGCACACAGATTGCATCCGACTCATTCACGAAACAAAAGGGGTTCTGAAGGCTAGGAAACGGTGTTGACAGTCTAAATGGCAAGGGATCGTAAAGCAATAAAGCGCGAACAGCAAGAGAAAAGACAGGCAATTAGACTTTGTTGCCGATTATTTATTCCTGCGTGTTACGTGGTTGTGTACACTCTCGGCATTACAAAACGCAGACATTTCGACAAAATACAAATGGCACCATCCACTTACCTTGCCTCTTAGCTCGCACGAGAACGGTAGAGTTGTCTCCAGTGGCCGCTACTGTGCTCGCTATGGAGACCACTACCAGTGCGCCCAGTAGCCCCCCGCGCATGCTCGGTGTTCTGGTACCTGTTCGCACCAGAAAGAAAGAAAGATGGGAATCGATGAAATCAAGCCGAAGGTGCGTAACGATGCGGCAATAAAGCGCGCATGATGTAGCGGCCCTCGGCTTGGTACGCCGCAACGAGTGAACGCCGGGGTTGAGAGCTGGTTTTCAAGGCTAAACCTGTCGAGTTATTTATAGCTCGTTCTTGGCCCGCGGCCGCTTCCGCTACACCACCGGGTGAGCATCAACACGTTCTCAAGGACCGTGCTTGCTGCTGACCGTGGTTTTCAATTGTTCTCGCTCCTAGAGTGGCCAGCGACCACTTAGCAGCTCACCCAACAACCCTGATCAGCCTCGTAGCGTTACAACAGTCGGCTACACCAGTATCGTTTGTCAGAGATGTGAGGGTATTATATGTGGTATGTGGTATCATAGTAAAACTAAAATACCACGGCATTGTTCCGCCTGAAGCCGACGAAGCGTACATATAGATGGAACAAACAAATATTAGTATTCATTCTCTGCCCGTCAGGAAAGCCAAGTGCCACTTTCGGCATCATGCGTGACGATCGTGAGCAGTTCGCCGCATCATTAGAATGAAGGCAGCGATGCGTAGCGTTTGTTCCCACTCTATCTGCGCCTTCTCAGTGGAGTAATTCTGGTGCCACATGCCTGTGCCATCACGCGAACTCGTCATCCCGCGCCCTCGTGCTCTAAAGTAGATAGGAAAGGTAACCTTGTTTGCAGTGTTGCTAATAAAAATAAGTATGAATTATTCACCGAAATTATAAAATTAAAAGTAATGAAAAGATGAAGTGATTTGCACCTATGTCTAAATAAAATTTTTCAGTACCAAGAAGCAAGAATCAGCCATTGCCTCTATTTAGTATTTTCAGCACTATCTTTTTTTCCTGCATGAAAGTCTTAAAACTCCTGGAAACTGACAACTGATTACTCGGGGATAAAGAAACAGAACAAACTGCCCAGCTATTTACAAATCGAAAAACAACATGTATGTGCAGTGGAAAAGCTCCTTTTCTATAATATACCATAATGACACAACTACTGCATGCATGATTTGGTTCGAAGTCTACTACCTGCTTCTTGAGTTGCATTATTACTCCCTTGCTCGAGATATTTCGGGCTTAGCACAAAAACTTGTAAAGCAATAATTCCTGCCGAAAAGAAAAAACTCTCTGCCAAAGGTTATCTTATAAATATGGATATAATAGGAGACAGCTCTTCATAAGCCGGCAGCAATGCCAGAGCAATGTCGTTCGAATTCCTTTGCAACCTTGGATTTATCTTTCAAGAAAGGCGGGTTGGGCACGTTCGTGTTCGGAATGGCTACACCTGACAGGCGGCTCTCGCTTCCAAGAATGTGCCACTTTCAATTGCTTTGCGATTCTATGGGCAATGTGCTTTCTTGCAAAAAATCTACGTTTATACAGGCACATATTCTTGCAGCCCAATGTGATAATAGCATTACCATGAGCGCGAAAATATAAAAAAAATCTTTTTGGAAATCATGAGCTGAGCACCATCTGTCCTTTTTCGTATTCAGTCGGCATTCATAAACCCACCCGTTTAGAAATGTTTGAAGAAACACAGAAACAGTCGATGCGAACAGCGATTCCTTCTAAGAGCATCTTTACCAAGGAAAATGTTTAGTCAGACTCAAGTAAACACGCATCTTATTCGGTTTAGAACATCTGGAGTTGCACAGGATGCCTCAAGCTGAAGGATTCGTCAAGAAAATTCGCAGGTGCCTTATTGCCTAAAAAACAACGCTATGCACCCTGGCAAATACCCCGCCGTGGGTATGTGCCATTAAACCTGAGGACATCATCATCATCAAACGCGACGGTTTCGAAGGTATTGTTACCAGTAAGCTGTCTACAAGTATGGTAGTTTCGTCGCCGTGGGGTCTTATAACGAACATGGTGGAGTGTTCCCCGAACTTTCGTCGCCTACTGCCGCGCCTCTCGGACGAATAACTCTTACAAAAAGGCGTAGCTATAAATGAAATCGGCATCAGTTAGTATTTTCCCGTCTTGATAAGCAAAAGTAGGCGCGTTTCGAATGTTAATAAGTACATTTAGCGACCAATACTTGCATACTTTTCTTCAGTTGCAGTTTATTATTTGGTTTCCTGAACCCAATGTTGTTCTCCTGTTTTCTTGAGAAATTCCCCAAAGCTCTTAGCAGACAACACACTGGAAATGCATTACCAAGGATTACATTCTGTCTCTAGCTGCCTAAGCATTTCAGTTTAATGAACTCAGCTCCTCCTAAACTGGAGTCAACCTCACCAAGGATTACGTATGTACAGTCGTCCACGAGAAACGCAATACTACGAGCGTGTGTTTTTCGGCAAATTATTTGCACTTGTGAAGAGTACAAGCTTCAGGAAACGCACGCAAGAAAAACAGTATCACTTCAGTAGCTCAAGCACTCTCACAGCTTTCATTTGAGGGCTCCTTTTCTGTTAAAACACTCGAAACAAGTTCAAAACTGCGCCCCAAATATCTCTGAGTCCACGCGCTGATTCCCTGACCAATATGCATTTCAAACATGTAACTACTTTTGGTCATTAACAATTTCAGACACGTCTATGTCCTCAAGCGGCTATGGAGACAGAGAAAAGAAAAAAATGAAATGCAATTTGACAGAGCTCCCGCCGCCCGAAGTACCAGATGATACAAAGCGTAAACGGGACAGGACGAACGAAGAAACGACACGGACAAAGCGCTTCTTCGTTGTTTCTTTGTTCGTCCTGTCCCTTTTGCGCTTTGTATCATCTAGTCATGTACCAACTCGCCCACCAATTGATTCTTCTGAGGCAGTGGCGCAAGGAGACGTGAAAGAGAGGCAGAAATACAGGTTATCCAAGTCATTTTATAATAATCTTACTAAACTTCTGTTAAAGGCAAAATATCAATTCACACTAAACTTCCATTAATGATACCAAATTAATGTACCAGAGAGATTCCTGTGCAACGAATTGTGTTAATTATTTCTACTCAAAACTACCGGCAATGTAAATGTCAACATTAGGAGGCTAGAACGCGGCGCATGCGTGAATTGTTCTTGGGAAGGAATTTTTTCTGTTTCGTAGTTTCGACCAGACTAAAATCTAATGCTGAATCTTCTATACTCAAAAGTGGGGAATACACGACAAATAAATTGCCTTTTTTCTTCCAAGTTTACACTTTCATGTAAGGATTAGGAGGACGCCTGCTAACGGTCTCTCTGTACACTCAGTTCGAAGGAGACAGCATCGTCACCTAACTTTATAATCTTCGTTTTGGTTTCTGCGACGTCTGCACCGATGAACACAACTTTTTCGCAAGAACGCAAGGTTTCTATGGTTGGAATTCATATTGACGTTCAATTACGGCGACAAATTGTTTTCCAGTAATCTAGCTGCAGCAACGTTACAGGTATTTTAGTAAATTTACCCGACAAAGGCGGCACAACACACAAAAATAGCTGCTTGGGCGCTGCAAGGAAAAAAGAAATTCTTGCGCAAAACTGCTTGTGGCTGGAGATAACTACTATTTTTAACTCATGTATAACGCCAAGGTAAGCATAGTTATAGCGTCTGTCTACGATGTCTCAGCGTTGCGTAACTACAAAACAGACTCGACTCGTACTCGGGAGCTTTTGCTTTAAACATTTTGAACGAAATATTGGTAATGCGTCTGTTTTAAAAGCTGCGCGTCAGAAAATAACGCCCTGAAAACTATTTTACTCTATAGTCACCTCGATCAGCTTCTTCCACTGCCTAGCGTCCTCACTCAATGCAAATCGTTAACACGTGCCTCGCGTCCTCCAAACGCGTGAAAGCAACTACGAACGTCGTCGCGCAGAAAACAGACACACACAAACCGGACGCTAAACCATCTGCGCACAAAACGACCCTGCGGCTATAGCTCACACACGCCGTACTCTTCCCCAGAGGCATCATCGCTCTTCCACGGCTGGCGAGACGGAAAGGCGCTGAAGGCGTGTTCGCGTTAAGCACCACAAGGCGTGCGTCTAAATTTTCCTGCTCGTTTTGTATGCAAGAGCTTTCTTATAGCTTCCTCGTAAAACCCAGCACGAGGCTAGTGCTATTGACACCCACTTTTAGGTGCATTCGAGCGAGTAAATTGGGTCGATTTCTTTGACAGCACCGGGGGCATTAATAAACCAGCGTGCCATTTATAGACATGCCATATCGCGCCACCCGTACATATACTAGGTTTGCCTGAAACGGATTAGCACTAACAACCAAGGAATTATCTCGTACTAAAATGATCCGCGAACCATATCGGAATTCCGAAGCGGTGCCCTATCGACTGGTACGCAATATTTGGGTTCTTCCTCTACACAGACTGCAAACGACCTACACAAAATGTGGTGCGCGAAATTTTAGAATAGATCATCCACTTGTTCAGACTACACCTGACATCTCTCTAGAGCTGAGCCACTTGCCAACAAAAAGCCGAGGCACCTGTAGACAGATACAGAAGGAAGCAGAAAAAAAGCGCGCGTTTTTCAATGTCATCGCGGTCGCGCGCATCCCATCGCCACATGCACTCACCCGTTGGTGTGAAATTAATCCTCGACTTGCTGCTCGCGACACCGGTTGCATGAACAGTGGCACTCGGCGCACGGTCCACTCGAGCTCAGCACCAGCGTGTGCCCTCTGGCACGGAGCGTTAAAAAATCGCGCGTCAGACGAACCGCGAGCGGCTCTCTAGGTTTCCCCCAGCACGGTTGCGAAATGTTGTCTAGCGATTGCTGCTCCTCGGGGTAGCTTCTGCGAAGCTGCTCCTCCTCAGCCGGAAAGAAAGAGCGAAAACCAACCAAGCTCCGAAGGGGCAGATTAACTCGCAAAGCACGCGCCGTGCGGTCGCTTTCCCAGTGGCGTAACGCCACCGGCGACGTCGACGACGTAGACGCTGCTAGGGCGGACCTTCAGCGTCGTTTTTTTCCTCCCTGGAGAGACTACTCATCTCTTTCTGTGCCACGGCCGCGCAGCTTTCGCTTGTTTACTCCTTTCTTTCTTTCTTTTTTTTCATCTCTTCCATCTCTTCAAGTAGTTCTGCTAGCGCATGCGCCCTTCGTAGCGCGAAGCGAACATCCCACGTAGCCACCTCTGCTTGGTGTCGCTGACGTCATGATCTTGCGCTTACCAGATTCTTGCGCGCGCGCTACAGTGCAGGCCGACTATCAGCGCACGCAGTCAACGCGGGCCGCTCGCCAGTCGCTGGAGGGGGTCACGATTTTGGACGTTCGCCTTGAAACGTAACGGGGCGTCCCCGACTGACCAGGCGCCACGGACTCAAGACAAATGGGCGGCTCAGTAACTTGCGTCGTGGCTTACCAGTACGTACAAAACGCCCTGAGGTGGCATCAGCCCGACCGTGACTCTTTCTCAATTCCTCTGTCATCTTCAATTTTTTTTATTTCATTCTTTACCCAAGTTGACGTCTTTGTACCTATTTTGCTATTCTTTCTGAATCGCTACATGTTTCGCCCTTCGCATTGTTCAACGTCCGTTTCCGGCCATGCCTATATCTCTGACTCATTGCGCCTCTCTTCGCGTCTCATTAAAACAAAGTTGGCTAATTCACCAGGGCTGAGATCGGCGACCTTTCAGAGCGTACAGTACAGCGCTGTCTACGCAGTACGTTCGGCTGCATACAACAGCGGCCCCTCTGTGGCACGAAAGGACGTGAGTTAACTGTTCTTTTCCTAAGAACTCCGCGGAAGCCGCAAGATAATAACCACGAAACAAAGGGGACGACGTGAGCTCATCTTAGGCGAGAACGTTCATGCCTTCCTTAACAAGCGGTCTGACGGTCACGTTCGCCCTGTGTGGCTTTTGCAAGCAGCCCACCTGTCCTTGAATTTCCTTATACCGCCCGGAAGTCATGCGAAAGCCTTTAGTCCGCTTAGAACGTCACAAGTGAATGACGCCCGCAGACGCACCTTTCGAGCCCGTAACTATAGCCCGTAAGATGCATTAAGTACCGGACTTTTGTGTCGATGAAGTCAACGTCAGAAGAACCCGCTATGCACGGCGTATAAATAGAAGCAAATAAAAATCGAGGCATTAAGGTACGTTGCACACAAGGCTGCAAGTGTTTTTTCTCTTCGTTTCAATAACACGCCTGTCAAGTCTAGCTTTCTTGGACATCACTTTTAATAGCGCGGCAACTGTGGAATAGTATAGCATACTGTTATTAACATATTGATAGCAATGGTTTCATCTTCTGACGCGTAGCAAAATCTTGCTTTTAAATTTTGTCTGGCGCTCGCAATAGGTAAGACTGGCAGAAAAAAACTAATATAGTGCGTTTTGACTCTAACTAGCGGAAAACTTGAAGCGACCTGAGGGGGCAGGCACCCAAATAATGATTGTTATGGTGTCATCTTACTATACGCAAAAAAAAGCATTTATAAATCATTTCTCGTTGAAAAAATGCGCTTCATCATGATTTCTGGATATCTTTATAAACTGTTTTTTTTTTTTTACTTTCGAAGGGAAACAGTTTCTCCCTTGAGGCAGGCTAGTCTGTCTGGCAGAGGTTCGCAGGTCTTTGCAGCTGGGCGTACTCTATTTAAAGATTCATTTGGATTTATTTCTCTCAAGGTCAGCCTCAAGTTAAGCTTACGCCGTTCCTTGTCATTTGATAACTTACACGTGCTGTTAACGTAACTATCTTGTTGGAAGTTCGGGCACAAGTAAGTACACAATTTGTTCCAGCCAGCCGGCTGGCCGCATCCATAATTTTTCGCATGTGCAAAAAAAAAAAAACTTTTTTTTTTCGCCTTAAGCTTTATGGCTTCGAAACGTGTCTTGAGCTGCTCGAATTTCAGCAAGCTAACCTGTCAGTACGGTGCCCCCTCAACCAACGAATGAAAGTCAAAACCCTCTACACGAAGCGTGGGGCTTCGCCAGTGGCAGAGAACGTACGACTACTCTTGCATTATTCAGTGCTAGTAGTTTCTTTTTCTACGGCGCGAATTAGTGATTCGCGCTGTACATCAGCGCCTGGATTGCCGCACAAGCAGGTTATTTATAACTATATGCAGCTATATTCTAAGCTCCTGCGTCACAGTTCGCATTGACTCCTTCCCCCCACCCCAATAGCGGTTCGCAGAAACACACCTTGGCGTAACAAAAACGCATGTAGGGCTAGCGCAAAACCAGCGCTGCAGTCAGGCTGGTTTTCAGGGGCCTGATGGGATGCATGGTCGGTCGCCGGCCGGTTACTTGTGCCAAAACGCATAACAAGCTATAACCGCAGCCGCTACAAGCGCCTCAGTGCCAGACGCCCAAGGCTCGTCTCCCCTTGTTTTTCCGGCCCACTTAACCAGACTAACACGGCGTTAAACTTAGCCGTTATGAATATTTAAACGCCATCCGTCCTTTCCACTGCATACTTCTTGCTCTAGAATGGACGCATATATGTATATCTGGCAACGAAGATGGTTTTGATTGAGATCTCGTAAGACGAGTGGTGTGGCGGGTCGGGTTGCATGGAAGTAATTAAACTGTTGAGCAGGCGACCTCGTCTGTGTACAGGAACAATCTCCGCAAAGAAGAGAAGGAGAGAGGGTTGAACTCCTCTGATAGGAGTAGCTCTGACGTTGTGCGGTATTTCTCTAGTTTCTACCCTTGTAACACCGAATGTACTGAGGCTTCGTTGAATGATGTCATATATTATTGCGTGGCATCGCCAGCTATGACTGCGCAACCATGATATGCTTGATGTTTATGAGTTTACTGGCTACCGCAGCGGTGGCCTGGTCGTTTGAGTATCCACCTCTCATGCTGAAGGTGCAGGGTTCGATCCGCAGTGCCACCCATAGGCCGGCACACTCACTCAAGAGTGCACTCATATCGCCACACTCACACTCACGTCTGTGAGTGTGAGTGGGGGGTTGTGAGTGTGAGTGGACGTGAGTGTGAGTGCGAGTCCGTGGATGTCAGCATGGGTGGCCATAATTGCGAGTGAGTGGATGTGAGTGTAAGCGGAGATGAGAGTGAGTGCGAGTGAGTGGATGTGAGCGTGAGTAGAGGTGAGTGGTGAGTGGGCATGATTGATGAGTTGATGTAAGTGGCAATGAGTGGTTGTGAGTGGTGGGTGGACGCGACAGCGAAATCAGTCGCGTATGTTTCGTGACGACGATACCCGCTTGGCTATTTTCATGCTGTTGACAGCCGAGGGAAGCAAATATTCACTACTGAGGGCGCTCGAGGCAGCATAAGGCATCAAGCCGGTGTCTTTCGACAACCGAAGCAGATGATTCCGCTGGCATGGGAACGCAGTCTTTCGTTGCTTTTGTAATTCAACGTTGACGCGGGCGCAGGCCCTTCGCGGATGCAATGAGCCGCTACGAGTTTTGTAAGATCCTTTATCGAATTTCGCATTGCCAGCCCTGCAGATATAGATGTCTCTTGCCACGCTACCCGCACGGCTCGATCTCATATACACAATAGTTACAGTGCTTACTGCTGAAACGACTGTCCGCTTCTCGGCGATAACTACCGTAAGATGGGATCTCGAGTGCTGCAATTGACTCTTAGGTTTTTTCTGTGCCCAGGCGTGCGCATTGCAGAGCTCTGCTCTGACCGTAATTTGCTGATTTGGCCGGACCCACGCGAAAACCTGACCTACTTGGCCCAGCTCTTGAACTGCACAAGTCCGACTCAAGCCCGGAAACGACGCGAAAACCAAGAGCGCTTTTCGGCAACGCCAGAGGATTCTTGTTTCTATCATGTACTTGAAGGAGCCCAGCGTCGCAAACCAAGCAAGCGGTTTTTATTTTTTTTTATGCATAGCATTAGACATGGTGATGCCTTTGACGCCCAAGGAGATATCCAAGCTAACAATGCGACAACTGGGGCTAGTTGGTATTTCATTTTTTGAGCTGTAGTAGAAATGCGCTGAGTATAAAAAGAACAACACGAGGCAAGGCTAATCGACGCGCTTCGTCAAGTCATGTCTCGTGTTGTTCATTTTATACTCAGCGCATTTCTACTACAGCTCAAAAAGAGATATCCAAAATGGCAATATTTTATGTTTTAATTTTTTCTGCCCTCTGCACAACTGCAGAGAAGGGGGTGAGACACTGGCTACCCAGCGAGATAAGGGTAGCCGTACAGCGGAAGATTCCGAGAATACGGGAAAGGTCAAAGGTCACTTCCCACTGTGCACGTTCTCGCGTCGCGTGGCTTTTGTCCCACGTCTACAGCGCCGCGCGTTGACAGCTTGAGGCGCGGTCAAGAGGATATTGCCACGCTAGCTGCAGGCATGAAGACAGCTTGTGAGTAACGGTACTGAACAGATGAGCCTTCAGGTGACTTTCCTCGAACCTGGGTTTATCAGAGGTTGAAACAACCTGTTCCGTGGGAAAGAGAGAATGTTCGCGAAGCTCACAGGAGGAAGGGAGAATCCTCCGAGATCTTGATGGCGGAAAGTGTGTGTATTTGCACAGTGTTTGTCGAGAAGAGTTATCTTCTTTCCAAAATTATTGATTGCCTGTGTTGTCCTTTCCCAATTGTTGATTGATGATGTTTTCCTTTCCCCAATGATTTATTGGGTGGATGTTTGTGGAGTTACCTGATTGGTTACTGTCCCCACCGAGGGCGCGGACGTAGTTTAAAACCAGCTGTTTCGGTGGGACCGAGGGCTGGTTTCGCCACGTAAAACTACGAGTCAGTCAAAGTTTTCTCCTTGCTTGTATCTATCTTTGGTTTATTAATTGCTAATACAAAGAGTCCTCTAGCAACGTGATTGAGCAAAATCGAATCTGCAAGATGTCAGGTATCCTCCAGTAATCATCATCAACGCATTTTCCCTCTACAAGATTGAGAGGGAAACTCAACTATGTTGAAACGCTGCGGCGATTTTCGGCAGTGAATATGAGGTGGCAACCAAATTGGCCGCACCCTTTTTCATTGATTGGACGTACAGTTCGAACTTAATTTTTATGTACTCGAGAAAGGGATATAATCTATATGTGACCAAAGATTGTGTGCTCTTTACCTGCTCGCTGAACGTCATCCGGAGCGAAAGCCTTTGTCAGGCACTGCAGCCTTTAGCTTTCGCTCAGGCTTTCTGTGACGGAAAGGAACAAATAAATAGGAAGAGAAAGAAAATAGTACGTCCCTGAGTATTGTCACCGTTTCGCTTGAGAAAAAATTCAAAATAAAAGCAGTAGAGCGAACGAAAGCTAATAAGAATCACGCTAGGGTGACAGTTTTCGTTTCGCCTAAAATTATCGTGCAAGCGAGTGCTGCTGTTCTTCTTGCCCATACCAAGAAGGCAGCGGAGAACAAAACGTCCGACGGACGCCACAGCCAAAAATGTGACCAGAAAAGAACAGAAAACTGGGGGCGGCGGACGGAAGGGGGGCCAGGAGCCTTTCATAAACAGGTCGAAGTGTGCCAGCATGTTCGACACTGGACTGTGCTCGTAGAACAGGAAAGAGTTGAAAATTAAGCCCCCCCCCCCCCCCCCCCACGCTCTCCCCGGAGTCCAAAAAAAAAAAAAAAATTTTTTTTGTGGTCATGAAAAGGCTCCCGTCAGCGTCATGTAAGCGGAACTCCGTCGCCGGCAATTTGAGCGGCTGGGGGCTGCCCTGGCAAGCCAACAACTGCATACAAGCTTCCGCTGTGTGTGTGCAAGGCGTGGTTCTCATATGTGGCGCCTAATCTTTGGCACTGGGTGAGTGAAATCGAAATGAGCTTGTGAAATGCGATTTTGTTTATTTTTCATTTTTTTTCAGTACAGTAAGCGGATTAACTTCTGGTCAAATTAACTGGTGGGTTAACTTCTGTTTGCACGCACCGATTTCAGCAATCCTACCCGCACTGATATCTGGACAGCAATAGGTATCCTTTGAACCGGATACTACGATTTCCTCTAAGAATTTCTGGATAGCGTTTTTTCCCAGTAAATTCCTATCGTTGCAGAAGGGCGTGCGCTACAAAATGGCTCACAAGTTATCTGCATACGCATTTTTCGCGCGAACTACGTTGGAGGATAATCTGGTGCATGTATGCACCCCTTATTACCACGCGAAGGCGCACGTGGTCTCCGCAAGCGCTGGCCTCAAAAACACCGCGCCGCTTTGTAAAACCTCCTTGAGACAGGGATTATGTGCAATGCAGAAAACGTACTGCACTGCAGACATGTCCACAGATCAATCACACATAATAAGCTTACAGGCTCATTCCTACTGCTGCTTCAACCAGTTGCTTTCACACACTCGCACCCCTGCGCCATGATGTAAAACACGCGTGAGTGCCCCGGCCATGTTTTAATTTCTACTTCCACTGCTCATCTGCATCTTTGCGACCGAAGGCTAGCACTCCACGGTCGCGTGTGATGCCTCGCAACCCGCATATCTCTTACTCTGGGGTTAAGGTTAAAAAACAATAACAAATGACATGACGGTCAGCCCGTGTCAACGCGATATTCAGCGACAGCTGTTAATGCGATATGTTGTGGTTGAGAATATGAGCGCGACCTCTTTTCTGTATCCCATACACAGTAGTTTACACACCAGCGTATACATCTCGTTCGGTCGAAAAGCCGTCGGCGTCGTAGTTGTAGTTGCCGGCATCTCTCGTCGGAAAAAATCGCATCATGCCAACCGTTTGGCGCAGAATGTTGCAGAGAGAGAGAACTTTATTGCCATAGATTAGCGGGATTTAGGGCAGATGGGCTTGGTGTGGCCCCCAGGTGGGGGCGACTTCCTGGGCCCATGAAATGAGTGCCAATTGGATGCTCTTGTCTGGCCTTCTGAGGAGTTGGTTCCATCCTTCTTCGGAGGGAGCTGGCAGTAAGGTTCGAGGGGGCGGATTTCCCGCGCAACCCCAGAGGATGTGTGCCTGGGTGGCGATTTCTCCCTGGTAACAATTTTGACAGACGGGGTCGTATTCCCCGTCTGTGATGAGTGAAAGTATAGAATGGCTAAGGATGGAGTGCGTCTGCAACCTGCGGAGCAAGGTGGCTGGCGCTAGATTCAAGTCGGGGTGGGGAGGCGGGAACTGGCGTCTCATCTCTCTGTGGAGGTTGGTAATTTCGGCAAAGGTCTGGGGAGCCTCGGCAAGAGCGTCTGGATTCGTGGGGCCGGCCGCCCGGTTGGTTAGTCCTCGGGCTAGTCGGTCGACCCCTTCGTTTCCAGAGTTTCCCGCGTGGGCGGGCACCCAGACCAGGTTGATCTTATGGTCAGCCGCCGCGGTGGCTCAGTGGTTATGGTGCTCGGCTGCTGACCCGAAAGACGCGGGTTCGATCCCGGCCGCGGCGGTTGAATTTCTTGGGAGGAGAAATTCTAGAGGCCCGTGTACTGTGTGATGTCAGTGCACGTTAAAGAACCCCAGGTGGTCGAAATTTCCGGAGCCCTCCACTACGGCGTCTCTCATAGCCTTAGTCGCTTTGGGACATTAAACTCCACATAAACCAAACCAAACCGACCTTATGGTCGGGAGTGCAGCCGCGAAGGATGCGTGCAGCGGGGTGGCAGATAAAACCTGCCGAGTAATTTTGTATCGTCTTTTGGAGTCGCTTAGGACTGTGCGCGTACGTGGGCCAGCGATGGCCAGCGCGATACTGTGGCACAGAATGTTGCAGATGGTGTAGTACCACTCAGCCTTTCGAGCAGAATAAATTTACTAGTTAGTTATATATAGAGAGTTTGCGGCAGGAATTCTAGCCGGCGACCTATAATCGAGGCTGCGGGTGTCCACCGAGATGTGTGAGACAGTTACTGCAACTTCCTTCCCACAAATCCAATTTTCGTTTCCTTCATTACAGCACCTCTCTCTCTCTCTTTCTTCTGTCACTCCCACCTACCTCCCTTTCCTTACGGCGGGGTTCGGATGTCTACCGAGATGTGAGAGAATTACTGTGCCATTTCCTCTCCTCAAAAATGCGTTGCGTTCAAAGCTGTTTCCAAGGGGCAAGGAGTCGCGCTGAACGGGCGATGGCGTTCCGTGGAGAGAGAGAGAGAAAACTTTATTTACAAAGGAATTCGGGGCACGCCCCAGGGTACCCGCACGACCCCACTGCACTCAAGTGTTTATGTTCCTGAGGTCCATAACACTGGCAGCACGGCCGGTGGCGATGGTCTGCACGGCCGGGTCCTCCGAGCGCAGCAGGGTCTCCCAGTCCTCCCAGGTCTTGAGGTTCTCTAGGTCCCGCGGGGGAGGATCCGCCGGGCAGAGGGAAAGGATGTGGAGGGAAGAAGCGAAGGGTTCTGGGCATAGGGCGCAAGCAGGAGTGGGGAAGGAGGGATGATAGTGGACTCCCTGGCAGCGCTGCAACATGCTGTCGCGTTCCACTCCTGAAGGCGTTAAGCGTCTTCCCATTTTTTTTTTCTACTATTACTGCTGTCGAACTAATACCGTCGCCAGACATGCCGACGACCCAGCAAAGCAAAACAATAAGCCTACAGTGACTCAGACACCGACAGAGGTGCGCTCAAATTTCGCATTAAGGAGAATCGTAATTGTCTCTAGAAATTTTTTTCCTCGTTTATCCTTATTTATAGACGTCTAGAAATCCCAACGCATGCTTATTGTTACTGGCCGCCGACCTTGTTACCGCCGGCGCAAAGACGATCGATTCTTTACGCCATTCATTTCATTCGTAAATGAAGCGTAAGAAAAAGAAAAGCAGACGATGCGTCCCTTCATTGCCTCAGGGTTGCCGTCTGGCGATTACAACGCGACGTTTCGGCGGCATTGGGTGTATGGTGCGTTCCAGAAACCAAACTGGCTAAATTAGACTACAGCTTAGTTGAAAACAACGAAACGAATGTTTCAACAAGACTATCGAAGGCTTAAATTAGAATGAGTGCACGAGGCCTTTCTTTGAAAATCGTCAGCTTTTCTATCTTGATCAGCTCTGTTTATATAAACTTGCCACATTGCATATACATTCAAAGGATGCAAAATACCCAGAGCTTTTATAATGTGCATATCGTGAAGAAGGACAACTTTTGAATGATGAAAATTCACATTACCACGTACTCGGAAAAACTAAGGACTACAAAGTATGAAATATCTTATTCCCAACATTCTATACGCGAATACTAGTCTTAGCTGAGATTTTAAATTATCCTTCTATTAAAACATTCAAAATAATGTTGTGTGAACGTTTATGTAGATGGATTTTTTTTACTTGATACTTTGTTTTTGTTTTGCTTCTAAAGATGGATATAGTTCTAATTCAGGTATATACTGTTCCTTTTCCGTAGTGACCGTTCTCACTAGAAATGACTTTGGGTCTTATATGTAGGATGCTTACCCTTTGTTCTGCTTATAAGGAATGAAAATGCTCCGGCGTATGCTACAGCTTTGCTTGCTCCGGTAATTGGTTTTCGCTTGATCGAATTTTGTTTGGTTTCATTTGTATAGTAATGAATGTTGTGAAGATGTCCTAACAATTATGCTGAATCATTCTCTTCTTTTGAGTGCTCTTCTTCGTTTTTGGCATTGATTTCGGTTACCTTCAAATGTTTTCAGGTTCCAAACGCATCGCTGTGAACATTTCTGGGAAGTCACGGGACCCTGTCAGGCACGTGTTCACGCTTTTTGTCCCCGTCCATGATATTTTTTCTTTACTGAGAAAACTGTAATCCCTTACAAAAAAGTTTTAGATACTCTATAGAGTGTCTATAGATTTCTGTCTATAAAGTCTATAGACTGTCTATAGACAAATCTTAGAGAACAGTCTATAGGCAATACAAATGTCATAGACAGTCTTTAGACAATCTATAGATTTAGGGCCATGCACTTTTAGTAGACTTTTGTCTATAGACAGTCTATAGACTATGAACAGACAAAAATCAAAATTTATAGGAAGTCAATAGAGTCAATAAGAAGTCTATAGACTGTCAATAGACTATTTTATATGAGATGGCTCAATAAACTCAGACTCAGCTCTGTCCACTTTGTAGTTCCTCCATTTCCTTCTCCTCCTGCTCTTCCTTCTTTTCGCTCTTTTGGCCTGGCTTGGCTCTTGGTTTGGCTTGTCTTGGCTTGGAACCGATAAGCTTGAACGCCGAGCTAGGCCATGCTACAACTATATACAGCGGGCTTCAGTTACACGACCACTTGGGTGGGCTCCCATTATCGGCTTTCGAGGTAAATAGCCGAGATCCCGTTAAAAGCTGCCATAGTCGGGTAGCGAGCTGAATTGCATGCCGCAGTCATTAAGTCCTAATACCTTGTCCGCACAGCGTCGGTCGCACATAACGGGAACACTTCGGCGCGCAATTCCGCAACTGGCGAAGCGCCAATGGGTGAGCATTTCGAATAGAGAGCGTGACCATACAATGAGTAGCGTGGGCAAGAGAAAAAGAAATAAAAATAAAATTGTCTAGCCCGCAGCGTGACCATACAGTAGGACTGGGCACAGACACTGTAATAGTATGCCAGCTGAGCGAGCCTCAGGACCACGCGCTCAAATGTTCCCTGTAGGTGTGAGCCGCCCTGTACAAAAGAGACACTAGAGGCATATTTTGCGGCGGAAGTGTGAATTCGGGGTGTGTCTCTTGATTTGCATACCGATGGGTATGAAAAACAAGAATTAACGGGGGGTTTTTTTCGTGTATGTTCGCCTACGAGTTTCACTTAATTTGCTGTAAATGCTTCACTATTCTGCACACGACTCGGTGAATCGTTGAAACCTGCGATAGGCACGACAACCCACCCGAGCGATCTAAGCATTATCGGGGTCGGTATAGTGCTTTCATTACAAAACCTGGTCGGCGGTAGGTGATAAGAGATTAAAGAAGATTATAGTAAACGTATGAGGCTTTCCAAGCACCAGGCCAAAGCCTGGCGTAAACTTCAAACTAACACCTATCCAAATCCCCAATTCTGTAACTTCTATTCGGATGGACTCTACTCAGACAAATGCAAAAATTGTGATGCGAAAGCCGATCTAAATCATATGATCTGGAACTGCCCGCAGTCCCTGCCCGCGAGTCGATTCATTACCGACTCTGATCATTGGGAGGCTCTATTGCTCAGCCCCGACCCGGGGACACAGATCAAGCTCCTCCAGCTGGCTGAAGACGCCGCCGCTGCCCAAGGGTTAGCGGCCGCCGTATAAGCGGGGGGCAACAGAGAGCCTGCATACATCTTGCGCCTTTTAACAATATAGTTCGTGCTCAGTGACCTCTATGATTTTTTTCGCTGTCACGGTCTGTTAGAAAATTTCTATTATGTTGGGGCCACTACTAATTTTATTCTCTCGCGATTACATCGACATTGAGTCTTATTGTTACTTACGGGCCTACCGTTATTTGTTTTGGAGATTTACGCTTTAAAACCGGGGGGAAAAAAACGGGTTTCATAAAAGTGGAATGCAGTTCTTCCTAAGAAGCAAACATATACTTGTTAATTGAGCCGGACATCGCGATCGCCGGCAGGGCCCAATTCGTTGCGAGAGACGTCCTACAATCGCTTCTCTCTTCCTCAGGACGGGTGCGACCCGCCGTCGCGAAGGGTTATAATTGCGCTCCGAGAGAATTCCAGGCCAATTAAGTGGGCGTCCCTTCCGCATGGTCGGCACGGGCAACGCCGCCTAGACTGCACATTGGCCCGGGACGGTGCACGGCTCGCTATGCACTGCCTACACTGCCCCGCCAAAGAAGCAGTGACGCAGGCTCGCCAGAGGTGGTGTCGACTCCTGGCGAGCACGAACAAGGCGGCCCTTTGTCGCCGATTTGGCGCGTGAATGCGTTGTCCCCGTTTCCGTGGCCCTCGCAGCCCGTGCCCGCGAATCCATTTCGTGCGCACTGCACCGAGAACCGCCTGAGTTCTCTATTTTTGTTCGTTTCTACTTGTATTATTGTCATCCGCGTAGCGCTGAATCTTATACGTACGAGGATTCAAAACGCATTTGTACTTCCTCTCGCGCCACGGTCGCCACAGCTGCCTATGTGCAATAGACCGGTTCAGGAAACTATGCCGTGCCGGCTTTCGGCTCTCGTACTGTGTATATGGGAGCTTTGTTCTTCTACATTGTTGTTTTGCTTCGCAGCGCACGGAACTGCGTTTCGGCACTGCAGCTCAGTGCGGTGTCCTCCAGCTCCCTCCGCCCACCTCGTCTTTGATCTCCTGCCAAACCTCACCACCGCCGGTTCTCTTTTTTTTTTTTTTTTTTTACATACGACGTATTGAAGCAAAACTGCCGAATATCGTCCCGAAAGACGCTCCTTTATGCGAGCCGTGAATCTTCGCGTAAAAAAGGGCGTACGTCAGATTCCACGCAGCGGGGAGTATGGCATAATTCCGCGTCGCGTTTTCTGGATTCTTTCTTACCTTTCGTGCTTTTTTTACGTCATTCGTATTCTTCTGTGAGTGTACAAGCAGTCGTCGGCGCGCGCGAGGCGTCAAGAATATACGAAGGGCGACCCCGAACTTGCAGCCAGGTCACTCTGAACGTATGCCAGAAAAGAAGCGAAAGATAAAACGGGGAAACAACACCGGCACTCGACTCTTATTCAGCGCCGCGCCTACTCTTGAATCTGCCCTCAAGCTTGCTGCATGCGTAGGTGTGCATGAGTGCTTATAAAGCGTCGCTGAAGGTGCGTAGCCGAGAAATCAGTTCTCGATGGCACGCTTGCCTGTTTATCCAGTCGAGCTTTTCATCGGTGACTCTGTGGGACAGGCCCTTGGTTATATTTAACTGAGTCATTCACTTTTCGAGTTGTGAAGTATGAAGAAGAAAGGCCTTATGGTCACGAGCTCTCGTAAAGTCGCGTTGCTGGCAGTAACTGAAATCCCGCATGCGGCATGTACCAGGTACGCTGCAGCCAAATCAGCGGGGAAACACTTGCCGTTTTCCTTATCCAGAATTATTTTCGTCACCTTTGTGTTTCTACTCTAGCTGAACATATGCTTTATGACATTATTATAAATGCAGATGACAAGCTAAAGGATGCCTCACGCAGTCTTTCCACTAAAAACTGAATCACGTTTAATTCTCCAGTAAGGTTTCTCCTAAACAACAATGTTGTTCAACTCTCCCAACCATGACGCAATGCTTTTTAATCAAGTAAACGCAGTGTTTTAGCAGTAAAGGTAGCACATTACAGGGCGGATACGTTCTTTCTTTATGCAGCTACCTTTTCCATATTTGTGTTGTGTCAGTATCCCCATATTTTTCGGCTTCATTCAAACAAGCCAGTTATAGAAACGTACAATCGGGGACAAAAGTCTCCGGACCACGTGTTCCTCAAATGAAGCTTATAGCTCTACTATCAGACAGCGGCTGGAGACCGCACTTGGGGAGATGAAACAACAAAAAATTAACTTTTACCTCCACAAGTGTGGTCTCCAGCCGCCGACTGATAGCAGAGCTATCGGCTTCGTTAGAGGAACACGTGGTCCGGAGACTTTTGTCCCCGACTGTACGATGAAGGATTCACGTGCATCCATCCATCAAATTTTTATTCCGCCCTTGTAAAGGTTAGGATTGCTCGAATATTGTTCAAGTCCTTGTAAAACAACCGGATTGGCTTCATAGACAGTAACATTATGTTTACGTACTTCTCTAATGCTAAAACCGAGTCACTAACCAGGGTTGATAATAGAAGCTACAGGCGGTAGTTTGGGGTTCTAGCCTAGCACCTCCTGCATAGAGACAGATGCCCTCTGTTGGGCCATCGCTGAACGATCCGTTTCTTAGGGCTATCAGGCATACATCCTGCACAACAAAACTGATCAGTGGAAGTACGTGATGCACGCGGTGACGTTAAAATTCTTAGGTATTCGACGCAAGGTAGCTAATCCAACGCCATATTCGGTATAGTCTGACGCTTTCGGCGCACCTTATGATGGAAACAGTCTTTTAAATACTCCGTAAAATGGCGAGCTGTCAAGATTATCCTGTTCCTCCATAGGCCCTGAGCAATTTCTAAAACGTATGGCACACAATCTTCCTGCGGCAGATTCAGTTGCGACGACCGAAGCGCTGCTACAGAAAGCGCTGTCATTACGATAACTTATTTCGTTCTCACAGAACGACTGAAAGGTTTTGTCGCATTTTTGTGTATGGCGAACTAAGGCGCAGCGAGTTGAGGGGTGCGCATCCCTTAAATTAGCATCCTCTTTTTCACCAGTTCAAGCTTCGAATTGGGACAGTACTTTTAAACATGATAACCGAAATACTTTTATGAAAATTAGACAACACGCTTAAACAGAATTAAAAAAAGCCGATACTATTTGCTCGACGCCTTTATTTCATAACTATGATTACCTTGTAGCATGCATAAACAGTGCGACAGCTTTACGTGCACCACGTTTCACGTGCAGTACACTTCACGTGCGGCTTGCGCAGTAATATCAGAGGAGGTTATTCGTGTACTGCCCTTATTTCAGTATTACGGCATTCCTTGTAACAAGGGCTGTGTGAACAGGCAGATTGTCTCGATGAAGGATGAAACCATTCCTTCAGAGTTGTGGTCTTTTCTTTCTCACTCTATTCTCGGCCTTCTCAAAGCTTTTTTATGATAATCCCCGCTCACAGTTCTACATTCTGGAACCCATTCCTCCACTCTTTCGACCTGGATGTCGAAAAAAACAATCAGCATGGCTTAGAATTTGGACTTGGTTTGTGGTGATTTTTTTCATTCTTGGTGGAGATCGTGCTTTCCAGTGCATGGACTGTCGTTTCATCACAGGATCATTTTGAAAGATCCAGGTTGCATCACAAGTGATGACTTCTGATACAGGTTTGGGTTTACTCCAAGTTGCTCCAGAATATCAACACAAATTTCCGTGCTGCATTCTTTCTTCTCCGGTGTGAGAATTATAGAAACCCTCAAGACATGAACGATCTTCCTGTTGAAATCCCGAAGCAACATTTTCCACGCATCGTTTTTGCCAACGTTGAAAGTCAACGATGCTTTTGAAAAATGTGGTCAATTCTGTCTATATATATGGTGTTTTCTGGTCTCACTAAAATTTCAAATTAACATGTTGCTCGACTTTTAAGTTCAGCATCTTGCCGACGCACGATAGACAGCACATTTGCTTCAGACCATGACTGACAGTCGACTGAACGCCTGAGGACGCCGCTCTCTGTCATGCAGGTGCACACATGTTCAAGGTCACCATTCAAAAAAATTCACGCGAACAGTAAAATAATAATTATGAATCGCAATTAGCTTCAGCGACGCGCCGATAGTCATGCAAATAAGTTGCATCACACGCGCCGCTTGTTCCACAAAATAAATGTAGGATATCCTCATTAGCATGCTCAATGACCCCAACACCTCTCGCTTCGCGATCATTTCTGCGAAGAGTGAGCAACGACTTCTCGGGTGTTGCTGTCACACAGCTTACGCAATGGCTTATGTGCCTCATAACGTTTGTTTTTTTCTTCTCTGCTCTTCATTTTTGTGGCTTCTGTCCATCGAGGGAACTCAAGCCACTTTAGCAATGCTTAGCATTTCTCTAGAAATAACTTTTGGTTGAGAACTGAAAAAGACATTTAAGCTCCGCCTTTTAAGGTATGACGTAATAGCGTTAATGGGCTAATGCCCGAATATGTAGAATTAGTCATTCTCTACTTTACATTCATACATCACTGAGAGTCATCATACCACTGCTGGCGCAGTGATGCAGCGGTTAAGGGATGCGCCACTGCCCTGCAATGGCAGGTGCTGCCACCTGTGGAGCTTGTGAGACCCAGGTTGCTCTTGCCAAGCGACCTCTCGCGACCAATCAGTGACTTAACTGCAATCTGCCACGGTGACCAGTTCGCTCACAATCCGATGGGCACATTGTGATGACGTCACAATGCCAGCAATCGGCCGCTCCGGCTGCAAGGCTTCAAACGGTCGCTAAAGCTCTCGCGCTCAAATGGCTCTTAACGTTTATAGTTATTTCAGTGCAGTGCATACGCGTCAAAGTAGATAACTATATGGCGTAGCTAGTCTATTATCAATCATATAACAAAGCAGTGACTCGAGACACGACACCGTTTTTTATACCGCTAAGTCACAAAATGCACAGGGCTATCATAAACGGCGTGAAGCTGCGATAAGCAACAATATTTATATTGTGTTTATCCACGTGTGTACGCGTACCGATCATTGTCTTTCTCACCACGAGATGTGAAGCTCTTTTTTTTTTTCTTCTCTCTATAGTATACCTAGACCGCTAACAGCTAGACGTCTGACGGGCGATTATCAGCTCGGCCAAGGGCTCATCGCTTCTGTGATGTACACCTTTTCACGTGCGGCGTACCGTCTTAGGGCGAGGCCCCTGAAAACCGTGCGAGAACATGGCGGGAAGCTAAAATGTGTGTCATCCTCATAAATAGGTACGACGACCGCTTCGCATGTTTGTGTTTCGGAGAATAAGCAAGTCGTACAAGGCTGCGTATAGTAAATGACATAGTTTCGCACTGAGTCGTCGGTGCGTGAGGTAGGGAACCGGAAGTATGAGTCTCCTCGATCGCTATGCGCGCATACACTAGGTACTAAGTAACCTAGGGAGTAACTTGATTTCATTCTCTAAACGCAATTAGCTTTTAGTCATTGTGCAGATTAAGAGAAACACAGGATATACAGCATTATCTGCAAACCATAAAGGCGATGAGTTTTTTTTGTTTTTTTTTTTAAGGTTGAAGTTGCTGTGCGAATAATAAAGTCATCATATGCTCGGAGCAAGCATATTTCTTGAAATTTTATGCCGTTTTGACAATCGCCGCTTTGGTGAAGAAAAGCACAAACGTTGAAAACCAAACTATCTCAACTATCATTAACTAACGTGAATTCCCAAATACGCAGAGCAGTGTCTGCCGCTGACGTTTTCGTTTTCTTTATGGTTTATGGGAGTTTAACGTCCCAAAGCGACTAAGGCTATGAGAGACGCCGTAGTGGAGGGCTCCGCAAATTTCGACCACCTAGGGTTCTTTAACGTGCACTTACGTCGCACAGTACACGGGCCTCTAGAATTTCACCTCCATCAAAATTCGACCCCCGAAGCCAGGGTTTTGTTTTGTTTTCTAGCATATTTTTTTTAAAGCATCACCTTGACGTGAAGCGCGGGATCAAACTTTAGTGACTCCTACTCTTTACAAACCGCATTAAACATAACGTTAAATTTGTGATGATGGTGGAAAGCAGTAAAACCTAACTGCTGTCTGCTCCTTATGAACCAGCTCAATTACAGTTAAAAGCGCACTCTTTGTGAGTGATTGCGCAAGCGATGGAAGTAGCACTCTTCCGGTTGTTTTTGTGCGCTAATTGCTCCTTCCATGCACGCAGTTCCTGTTTCGCGACTTCGTTATAGACTCGCCTCTGCGTTATCGCTGCGGAGGCAGGGTTATTCACCGCAGGACGGCACCGCAGATTTGCGACGGCGAAAGAGGAGAGTGACGTCCATTTCGTTATAAAAGCATGTTATATTGGCAGGAATAGGGGCCAATAGAGGCTGACTGCTTTTTTTCCATGTCCAACATTCTCGAACAAAAATTTTTAATACTGGGAAATTGTAAGATACTCTTACGGAAATACTGAAGGTAATGGTCCATTCTTCTGATGTGTAACAAAAGCTTTCTTTGAACGTGTTTACATCGACCCCACCGAGCAGTTATGACTGTCATAGAAAACCACTGGGCAATGCTTTTGACGATAGCAAAAACGTTAAGAGCAAAAAAAAAAAAAAGGAAAACTGCATGCCGTCGGGTCGTCTGCTGACACATTGATTGTTATGCTGAAATCTTGCATTAGATGAAAAAAATTGGGTTCATAAACTGTTTCCTGCTCAAAAATGGTTTTGTCCACAATTGTTGGGACACAAGGACCTCATCATCGTTCGCTGCTGGATTTCATTAGATCAGCGAACCTTTCCTCATTTATTTAGGCCTCCTCATCTATCATTACATAACGTTTTATGCCCTGAGGCAATCAACATCGCATTAAAAAAAGAAGAAAGAATAAAAAAAATACTCAGGTGACCCTCGGTCGATTGTTTTAATGCGTTAGCAGCCAATCGTTCGTTATATCCGAGGTTGACACACTAAAGTTCATCACAGTTATATCTGAGGTGGCATCCTTACGTTCGGTATATCCGAGGTTAACTCACGAAAGGACGTTATATCCGAGGTGGCACCTGCCACGGTGGGCAGGTGCAGCCTGCTTTCCACTGGCTACAGACAGACAGCTGTCGCCATTTCTGTTTTCACCTACCCTTCTAATGTTTCCGCATTAATATGAGTCTTGAATATCTGTGCTCTTATCTCGAGCTCGTGCGCTATCGTTATTGCTACAGTTCACACAAACAAATTTTCTCCGGTAACTTTTCCTTCTCTTTCATTTTTTTTCATATTCTCAGTTCGTCTCCCCACATTTTTCGGTGCCATGCGGAGATAGGGTGAAAAGGCAGCTGTTCGCGTCGTCAGCGCTTTAAAACGGCTTGCAGCTCGAGACCCTAGCTTGCATGTTCGAGACCCATCGCGTGCGATAATCCTGTACGTCCGCCCCTTCGTGCCCGGCCTTTTGTGAATGCTGTATTTCCTGCGGAGCAACCGCCATGCGTGACACCCGGATTCGCGAAAGCGTTTTCAGAGGCCCCTGCCAATGTTGTTAGAGTACTTGAAAGCAGCGAAAAGCTGAAGCCTCCGTTGGCACATTGTTTGCCGTAGCGCGGACCAAAGATCGATCGTCACGCATTGAGTCAGGTCCGGTGCGACAAGGAAACCAAACCGTAGCATTCGAGAACACAGCGACTGCATGGTCTAGCTGGCAGGGTCTTTACTGGGAAGCCGATGCACAGTGCAAACGTTTCGTAGCATTCGGCTCTGTAAAGATGCATTCTTTCATTTGCAATAGAGCCCTAATTAGGCGAAAATGCCGCTGTCTGTGTGTCCGAAGCCTCCACCCAACACTCATCCACCCCCATCAACCCACAAGAAGCCTCCTCCTAGCAGAAACCTACGCAGCAGCGAAACGAAAGGCGATGGCGAAATTTAATTCTGAGTGAAATTTTAAGCGTTATTCTAATTCCAAGCGGCAAAATCTGAGACGCATGGGGAAGGCGATCATTGTGAAAGCGAAAACGTAAAATCGAAATGCAAAACTAATACTCCTAATGCAGATTTGTCGCATCCCATCGTATGGTTGCTCGCTTTTCTTATTTTTCTGCAATACTCAGCAAGCGAACTCGTGTTCGAGCCTTTTGAGAACTTTTTGTCGTCTAACAAGGCTATCTACGGGTGTTGGTACTAAATGGCCAAGAATCCTCGACCGTTGGTATACTCCCTTACAAAATTTTTTTTGACAGTCAGTAGACTGTCCATAGACCTCTGTCTGTAAAGTCTATAGACTCCCTATAGACAAATCCTGTAGAACAGTCATAGACAACCTGTAGATTTATGGCCACTTTTAGTAGACTTTTGTCTATGACAGTCTATAGACTATGAATAGACAAAAAAGAAATATCTATAGGAAGGCAACAGAGTCTATAAGAAGTCTATAGACTGTATATAGACCATATTTATAAAAGTTGTCCACGCTAAAACCGAAGTGACGAGCTTGCGAAGAGCTTTGAGAGAAAATAAGCTTTCTTTGCACTTACATTTTAAACGCAGATAGTAGTCGCGATTCCGAAACGCGTTATCTGCGGAGAGGAGGGAGTTTGCACTCAAGATGACGTGTATAACGCCTCGAATTAGCCCACTCGAACAACTCGCGGCTTCACTGGAAGCTTACGAAACGTTGGACGGTCCCCTTCATTTTCTTGCGAATCTCCTTATCTCTGAGTGCTTCCAGATTCCGGGCGTAAAAACCACACGTGAAATGAAGACAACAGACGATGGTCTTAAAAAAATGAAGCAAATGAAAAAAAGAACCGAACAAGAGGAAGAGATCTTATTTCAGCGTGTCACATGCTAAGAAGTTGTCGCTGTCAAGGCCACCAGATGGGCGCCACGATATCAGATCGTTCATAAGCATTTTATGCTGTTTTCTTTTCGGCTTTACATTTAGGACAAGTGAGATCGCGCCAAGAAGGGGCAGATCGCCTGATAGAACCGGATCGTCTTGCACGCTGCGGTCGCCTTTTCATGTCTCTTTAAAGCAGACAAATAAAGAAGGACTAGATATGTCATGATTAAACCGTTTTCCTGTTTTGCTAAACCTATTTCGTGCTGCATTTACTCTAAACAGTTCAAATATCGCTCTTAACACCGCAATATAAACCTCATAAAAGAGAACGAGCACTTTCACGGCTTCATGCACGCCATAAAAGCTACATTTCGTACAATGTATTTATTGGCACTTAGTCGTGACGCACCACAAACCGTTTAACTGTGCAAGTTAGTTCCTGTAAAATGAAGAAACTCGGCGACCGCAATAAAAGACGCATACTTTGGCAGTTGCAAGAATGGAAATTCTCGGAACCGTCGGGCCCGCTTAATATAAGTACTATTCATAATTTCATATAACTCGTGTATATCTTGGGCAGCACACTTGAGAATCGTTAATCACTCTCGAGAGTTCGCGAACCTTTGAGGTCAAACTGGTCGCATGTGATGTGAGCGAACAAAAGATTACTCGCTTCCCTACTGGCGAACAGAAAATATTGAAGACGCGTGCCACGGCGACGATAATTAAGATGCAATAAAAAAGTAAAACATGACAGAACGTCGTGAAAATATTGTTGCCTTATTTTTAGATGGAGTTGCTGCTATCATGACCATTAATTAATGCTTTGGGGGTGTCAAGTTTTTAACAGAGTACTATTGCTTTTCGTCGCATCTAAGCAGTATAGAAAAAGAGATTGCACATACATCTAAGTCAATGTAACTTAATAAACAGCTGTTTTTGGAGATGCGAACTAAAACTGGTATGGCCAAAGTCGCTAGAAATAACTTTTTCATGCGTTCTGCATCATGAGATAGTCATTTTATAGACATCCGTGCATAAAATATGCACGAAATAAGTATGCAGTCGTCGTCAGACTTTGCTAGGCAATTTGCGTCTCGCTGGGGTTCGACTACAGTGCACTCCTGTTCATACACCATCAAGTTATGCCGATTCTGCGCGAGTCCATTGTTTCGTTTTTGCGTGTCTTTATGTACGCTCAGCTCTCCTCCAATCTAAAAGACGAATGTCAAGAGCTAATTATTTGCTGCGTAGTACAAATCGCCATGAAAGCGAACGCACAGTTGGAAAGCGCATTTCCTGCCGACCCTATGAAGCTGATGCGACAGGCCGTTTGGAAAAAAAAAAAAAAAAACTAGTTTTTAATCATTATACTTCAGTGCTGTGCCCCTTTTTTCTCTTTTGTTCTTTTTGGGCTTGTTTCCCCAATATTAAGTGAATGATGGTCATAATATGACGATATCGAATGTAAGCAGCACCAAATCGTTTACAGCAGTTTGCATTGCAGGGATGTCACTGTGAACGATATGCCGCGCAGACCCGTAGCGCATTTTAACGCCGCCAGGGATGCTTCTCTCGAATGGCAATGGCCTTCCGACCCCCCTAGAGATAATTAGTTTAGCAGCTAAACATTGCAGACACGATGGCGCATATGCGGAGTACTCACCTCGACCTGCGCAACCTGCCAGCGTCCGCGACACACGTGCGCGTTCTGGAAGATCGGAGAGAACGGCGGCTGTTTATCGACGCCCGCTTCCGCGCTGTCTTCCGCTCGTACGACACGCCGCCGGCGGAAGCGAGGAGCTGGGCGGGTACTACATACGTAGTGCCTTGGAGATCGTGTTTGAGCCCCTGTAAGGGACTATGACGACATTGCTCCAGATGATGCAGTCGCTTAGTAAGCAGATCGTTCCTTGATGAGTAGAAGGAGAGAGGAGGAATAAGAGGAAAGGCAGGAAGGCTAACCGGAAGAATAATCGGTTTGCTACCCTACACGGGGGGGAATGAAAGAGAAAGGAGAGTAACAGAAAACTGAAGTCGCATGGAAAGTCAGCGTTCGTTATGTCACAGCCTATCGTGCAGGCCAAAAGTTCGCAAGAAGCGGAGCAGTGCCTTGGAGGCCTTCACCGCCGACGATCGGCGCGGCCAGTGGCCGAGAATCTTCATTTCCGTCAGTGGGCGTGGATCCAGACGCTCCAGAGCACGGCTGAGAGACTGCCTTTCGGCGCTGTAGGCAGGGCAGTCACAGAGAATGTGGGCTATAGTCTCGTCATACCAGCAGATGGCAAACCCTTGATAAGTAAACACGCTTAATACGTATGGGGAATACAACTGAACCTCGTTATAACGAAGTTGAGTGGGCCAAGCGATTACTTCGTTATAGCCGTAGCTTCGTTATAGCCAGTGCTGACCGAGCTTCCAAAGGGAATCGTCATTCCTTCGTTATCTCTATATTTCGTTGTAAACCGTTTCTTCATAGCGTGGTTCGACTGTATGAGTCACTTTAAGAATTTATTTTTAATGCATGGCTGACTATTCGAGACCGCATTGACATGTACTACCAAGGCGAACTCAAACGCGAACACTTACATGTGTATCATTCTTTCACATGTATGGGAACCCGTTACGCAGAAAACTCCCGTCGCACTGGTTCAGTGGCGTTGACATTCTGCTGCGGATTCCAAGGTCGCGGGTTCGATCCCGGCCACGCTGGTCACAGGGAGGCCAAATTAATCCGGAGTCATCCACTACGGCGTTCCTGGATGACCCGAAGCCCTTATATCGCTTCGGGTCCGTCAAACCCCACTACTCACAGTTCAGTTCGTTACGTAGAAATATGAATCAGGCTAGCTGCTCGTAAAATTTTTTTTTTCTCTTCATCGGCTGTGTTCGTGTTTGATTTCGGCCCGATAGTAAACACATTTGAAGTTGCTACATTTCTTATTTCTTCGGAGTTATGCCTTCATGCCATGAGCTCCTTTCTCAAGTTTTCTGTAGATGGCCCAGAATGTTCAGCTGTAGTGATTCCATCTGTCGAAATGCGCTGTTTCAAGGAATGATACTCCGACAGCGCGTCGCAGCATGCGTGTGCAAGTAATGGACGTGGGTTTTTCCAAGAGAACGCAAGCGTAGCAGGAAATTAGGTGGGCGGATGAGATTAAGGAGTTTGCGGGGATATGGTGGCCGCAACTGGCAAAGAGCAGGGTTAATTAATTGGGGACACATGGGAGAGGACTTTGCCCTGCAGTGGGCGTAGTCAGGCTGCTGACGATGATGAGTCTATGCACGTGTCATTATCATCATCATCGTCATAATCAGCCTGACTACACCCACTGCAGGGCAAAGGCCTCTCCCATGTCGCTCCAATTAACCCTGTCCTTTGTCAGTTGCCGCCACTGTATCCCCCCAGGAAACTTCTTAATCTCATCCGCACACCTAACTTTCTGCCGTCCCCTGCTACGTTTGCTTTCTCTCAGAATCCACTCCGTTACCCTTAAGGACCAGCGGTTATCTTGCCTTCGCATTACATGCCCTGTCCAAGCCCATTTCTTCCTCTTGATTTCAACTAAGATGTCATTAACCCGCGTTTGTTCCCTCACCCACTCCGCCCTCTTCCGATCTCTAACGTTACACCTATCATTTTCCTTTCCATAGCTCGCTGCGTTGTTCTTAACTTAAGCTGAACCCTCTTTGATAGCCTCCACGTTTCTGCCCCATAGGTGAGTACCGGTAGGATACAGCTGTTGTATACTTTTCTCTTCAGGGATATTGGTAAGCTACCATTCATGATCTGAGAGAACCTGCCATATGCGCTCCACCCCATTCCTATTCTTCTAGTTATTTCCCTCTCATGATCCGGATCTGCGGTCACTACCTGCCCTAAGTAGACATATTCTCTTACTACTTCCAGCACCTCGCTACCAATTGCGAACTGCTGTTCCCTTGCTAGGCTGTTGAACATTACTTTGGTTTTCTGCATGTTAATTCTTAGCCCCAGCGTTCTGCTCTGCCTGTCGAACTGATTGATCATGCTTTGTAGTTCTTGTCCTTAGTGGCTTAGCAAGGCAATGTCATCAGCGAATCGCAAATTACTCAGGTATTCTCCATTAGCTCTTATCCCCAACTGTTCCCATTCCAGTCCCCGGAATACCTCCTGTAAGCAGGCAGTGAAGAGCATTGGCGAGATCGTGTCTCCCTGCCTGACACCTTTCCGTATTGAAATTTTATTGCTGACTTTATGGAGAACTATAGTAGCTGTGCAATCGTTATAAATATCTTCCAATATTTTCACATAACACTCTTCTACACCCTGATTCCGCAATGCCTGCATGACAGCTGAGGTTTCCACTGAGTCAAATGCTTTCTCGTAATCAATGAAGGCTATATATAGGGGTTGGTTATATTCTGCGCATTTCTCTATCACCTGATTGATAGTGTGAATGTGGTCTATTGTCGAGTATCCTTTACGAAAGCCTGCCTGATCATTTGGTTGACTAAAGTCCAAGGTTTTAGCGATTACCTTAGTAAATACCTTGCAGGCAAGGGACAATAAGCTGATTGGTCTGTAATTCTTCAAGTCCTTGACGTCTCCTTTCTTATGAATTAAGATAATGTTAGCGTTCTTCCAAGCTTCTGGTACTCTCGCGGTCACAAGGCATTGCGTATACAGGGTGGCTAGTTTTTGTAGCACAATCTCTCCTCCGTCCTGCACGTGTACCTGGGCTTATATGAGCAGCCAATAAAGCTGTTTTGCTCGGAAATTATGCGCTGTTAATTGCACGGCGCAACCTTTGCGCGATGTCAGGTTAGCACTAAAGTGACCCGAGAATACGCGAATACATGCATGGCTTGGAATCCGAGCCTGAATCACGGCGCAGAGAGCGTGGCGCAACGCATGAACATAACGGTTCCCTCCGCACCTAAAAAATCGCGTTGCTAGTGACGTTTATTGGGTGCCACTGTGCGCATTAAACCATGATTTGGGAACATGCGAAAAGTCAGCTTTTGTTTTTTTGCACTGTATAACAGTTGGTGAGTTTGCTGTCTTTTGAGGTGAGTTTCAGCCAAAATACAACACCGGCTTCAGCCCTCGAGTCTCATAATCTGATGTTTGTTCGTTCTTCGATTGTCAAGTGTGCCTTTCGCACGGCAACGTGTGAGCTATAAAATACCGATGGCCCAAACATCTGTTCTGGTGAACTCTATTTTGACGCTATAGCACAACAGCGCTAAATTAGTTGCTAGAGCAAAGAAAAGTGCCTCGTACAAAGGTGAAAAAACGCTACACGGTGCTGAGGCATGGAAATTGCTTGTTTGTTGTTTTGATTCCCCTTAGCTCCTTGTTAGTCGATTTATAAAAACCTTTTTCCACAACACTAAACTCATTGAAGTGGTGGCGATGACATTGTGGCCCATGTGAGCGACGGGAAGTAGCGGGTGGAGTAGGGGCGGGGGGTGGGGGGGGGGGGGTGGTCGCGGTTCATTAGACACAATCGGGATTATCGAGAGGTCAGTCAGGATTAAATGAAACAGAATGTTCATAGTCAACGCTTGTTCAACATCGACGTTGATGCCCCTGGTGATTAGTAGATTTACGTACAGAACTAATTGCACTCTAAACACGAATACGCCTATATGGGAGTAAAAAGGGAGTGGGCTGTCCTCTAGCGCACTCCTTTTTATAAAAGTTAATGCGCCAGAGGACATCTTGCTCCCTTTTTACTCATTTCTGTATAGAAAGCGTATATCCTGAGTTCGTATCCTGGATGACTTCAAGGAGTGAGTCGCCAGTCAGCTTTGTGACGCCCAAAGCTACATTCTGGGCCGTTCCTATTGGTCGGTCTCGAGTTCCATCCTCGTCAAGAGAGTGGGCGAATTGAGCCATGCTTCTTTTTTTTTTTTTTTGCATTTCCACGGAAGATGGAGGATGTCCGGCTCCTCTTCCTTTTCGCAATACTCCGGACAGGACGGAAGCACGTACTAGGCGTGACGCTGGAGCCGGTCCTCGTTCTTCGTCTTCAGCACAGCCGCCGCAGTTCGAACTCTCCGTCGCGACCTGCGCATGTGAACGCCATCTCCCATTCTTTCCATCTTGCAGCTACGCTGGTTGTGATGGCCGCTCCTGTGCGGATTCACCGAAGTATGACGGTTACCAAAACTTAGTAAGCAGCGCGTAACACATGACGACACGAGAGGCTGTACACGCACACATCCGCTATTAGTGACTGAATGTTTCGCTGCTGCCATACGCACACTTATTTATGAAAGCGCGTGTCAGGAAATAATGTTAAAGGAAAGCACGAAAGCAGGACGTGGTCTTAATCCTGATAAGTAGAAGACTTCCTCTGAATGTGGTGCCGCATATGACGACATCCTGACGCAGGCCTCGCCCTTCTTTGAAATGAAAAACGTTTCGTAAATCTCTCGTTCCCTTCGTTGATTGTATCATTTAACGACTTTGCGTTCTTTAAAAAGCGGAACGCAATAGCACTGTTGACAGTGCACAGCTTTAAATGGCTGCCAGTGGATACTTTCAATGACTGCAGCGGGCAGCGAAACGTGAACGAGGAGGTTACAGAAAACAACGCATGCGCACTTTTAACTGTTATGCAGAAAGAAAACCTTCAGGCACCCTTTATACGCCACAGAAAACGCTCTCAGCATCTGACCACTTCAGCAAAACAAACGCGTGGTACACAAATGTTACAAGCGCACAGAACGCAACCCTCCGCGAGAACAATTCGAAACAAAGCAAAATGAGGTGAAACAGGCATAAAAGCAGTCACATTACATGGCCAAGTGTTTTGTGGAAGCAAAAAAATAGCGCAGCGAAAGCAGGATTTTGAAGCACACGCCAGTAAAAGGCCAAAAAAAAAATAAAAGTCATGTTAAAAGAATGCCTAACAGAAGCACGGACGGCTAAAGAAAGTTTAAAAGGGAATCGCGTAGCGAAAACAGAGTCCAAAACCTATATAGATTCGCCGAAGAAGGAAATGATTAAAAAAGATGGAAATCACACTGAGGACAGCCCATCCTACTTTTGTTGTCAGTAAACTCAATTGTTTGCATTTTTTCTGATTCTCCTGGCATTCATTGGGTGCCAAAAAGATGTTTTATCGCTAAGAAGTTTAGAGTTGAAATATTTTCCCCCGCCATTTGCGGGTGCTCGCCCTTATCGTCCCCTTAGGCTCAACTTCCCAACGAGGGCGAGTTCTCTCCATAAAAAAAAAAAACTAACAGCTTGAAAGACTCAAACGTACCCCCAAAGGCAGACATGTATTGCAACAACTCGGATACCCGAGCTCCAATAAAGGATAGTGTGAATATAAAGGCATCGCATCGGAATTAAAAGTCAGCACCTCCGTCGCCACCATACCATACATACTGAATTCCACGAGGGAAGGCGCAAGGAAAGGGCAAAAGTGCTACACCGTATATCTACGGTAGCAGTGAAGAAACTCTTACAAATGGACGCCACAACACAATCGACGGAAATAATGGCGACGGCGGTGGTGTCTGACTCCATTCACCAGAAGCACCATCAATCGCATACATTCGGTCGCGTGTGCTCAGCTTCGGCTTGCCATAAAATCTTTCATTAGAGTAAAAACATCCAAGTAATCATCAAAGGTAAACCAACAGTGCTTCGCAGCTTTCTCCCACCAAATTTAATGACCGTCCTGTCAATACCACGATATGTGTGTGTTCCAGATATACAACCGGCACTTGTGCTCATTCTCTTCTCCTGTCTTGTGTATTCCGGCTGCTTTTAATATGAATCAGTACCAACTCGTCAAGTCGCCAGCCTTGAGATACAACTGGGCGGGGGTACCGGCCGGTAGCGGGGCCCATAGAAACACATGCAAACAAAATAATTTATATTGTTTTGTCTTTCACGGTGCACCCATGAAGGTGGCCGTTCGTTAATTGCTGGCGAGTACTTTTTAAGAAGAGCGTGGCAAAGTCTGCGACGACGCTTCGCGAAGCTGGGAACTTTTTACAACCTGACGACAAGTGCGTATCGTGATGCTGGACATACTCCCCACAAACCCTAGGTGTTATATTTACTCGCAAACGTAGTCGTTCAAACTAGGCAGCCTAAACACCTCTACATGAAAGGCAGTCCCCAAAAGGCATGATAAGAACCACGGACCACAGCAGACTACGGCGCGGACTATATTCTCCGCCGGCTCCCTCGGTCGTCCGACAGCGCCTTCTGTGTTTGTAAACACGGTGTTGGTCTACATCGAACTAAAAACAATGGCATGACGGTTACCACTGGGCAACGCGAAATTCAGCAGCAGCTGTTTAGGCATTTATATTTTACGATATATTGAGGTAGATAATATAAGAGTGACTTCATATCTGTGTAGATCTAGAACGCTCTTTCTAGTTTTCCTCACATACTCGCTTTACGACTTGCTGTCCTCTTCAGTCCGCCGCTCTAAGCTTGCGGCGACTCCTCGGGCGGCGCGTTTCGCAGCAGCTGCCGCTTATGGACCGTGCTACATTCCTCAGTTCTCTCCATACTCTCCCTCCTCCTTCCACGGTAACCACCGTCCAGTTACGTCTTTCTACGCTCTCGCCATACACTTCTCCTTACACGGTGACCGTCCTGCTCCTTCCAAGGTAACTACCCTCGAGGCAACCATCCACCGGTCGCGCCTAAAGCCCCTCTTTAGGCGCGCCTTCTTACACTCTCGCCATACCCTCTTCCTCCCAATGTAACCACCTTCCACACAGTTCCCATGGTAACTCCTTCCAGTTACATCTTCCTAAGCTCACGCCATACCCTCGTCCTCCCAATGTTACCATCTACCACACAGTTCCCATGGTAACTCCTTCCAGTTACATCTTCCTAAGCTCACGCCATACCCTCTTCCTCCCAACGTAACCACCTTCCACACTGGTCCCATGGTAACTCCTTCCAGTTACATCTTCCTAAGCCCACGCCATACCCTCCTCCTTCCATGGCAATCCTCCTCCTCTTTCCGGAGTAATCAGCCTCCAGATGGTTCCCGTCGAAAATATCCACCGGTTGCACCTTTCTGCGCCCTCTCCATACCGTCATCCTTCCGTGGTAATCCTTCTCTTCCTTCGGGGTAATCACCCTCCAGCTGGTTCCGGCGGAAACCATCCACCGGTTGCACCTTTTTACGCTCTCGCCATACCCTCCTCCTTCCACAGTAACCTCCCTCCGGATAGTTACGGTGGTAACCACCCACCGGTTGCGCATTCCTCCACTCACATCACACCCTTATCTTTCCACGGTAACCAACCTCTTAGTGGTTCCCATGGTAACGAACCCACCGTTCACGCCGATAAAGGCCGATTCACAAGACGGTCCGTTCGCCCGCGGCCCGCGCATCACATGTTCATGCGTCAGCACATTGAGAGGCGCGCTGATCAGTCCGCGGGCTGGCAGCGCGCCTTTCAATGTGATGACGCATGAACACGTAGTGCGCGGGCCGCGGGCGAACGGACCGCCATGGGAATCGGCCTTAACTACTACGGCGACGACGACGCGAAACCCAGGAACGGGCGCTGAACAGCTGTCCTCGCTTCAAAAAACTGAGGAGCTAAGCTTACCGAGCTACCGCATTGATCAGCGAAAGCCGAATGTGATCTGGACACCCATCACCTGCAAACTACTTTCCCCTCGCACTTCCCTCTTCCGCTTCTATAAATCTGCGGAGGGGCATTTCTTTTCTCCAGTTGGCCACCTGCCACAGTTGGCAGGTGGCAGCCTTGAATTGAGCTTAATGAATTCACTTACATTAATGTAATTCACTAAGTAATTATGGTCATATGACTGACGCTGTAGATTTCACGGTAGAATGCAAGGCTATTTGCTAAACCAAATCTATAACAGCTCTCGTTGTGAGAATATACTGGCGGGGTAATTATACGATGTGATGCGACAAATTTTGCGTCAGCAGTAATAGTTTCTGAATTACATAGATGGAAAAGTGGCGCCACCACTTGTGAGTTTCTTGAAGACACACTAGAGGGATTGATTGTAAAACATTTTATTCGCCGTGAAGAGCTTGGCAAGAGGTCGCGTTAAGTGGTCGAGAGTGCATAGCCCTCGACGACTTTGTCAGCCCACTCCACCGCCAAAACTTGCGTTCTAGGGTCAGAGCTAGCCAGCACGGTCTCCCACCGCTCGAGAGAAGGAGCTGTAACTAGATCACCCGGAGGTGGCTCTATTTTGCAGTCCCACAGGATGTGATCGTAGGTAGCATGTTGGCCACAGTGTTTGCAGTTTGGGCTGTAAAGATCTGGATAAATGTGCGCGAGGAGTGATGGGGTGCGTATCGATCTCGTCTGTAGACGACGCCACGTAACCTCTTGTTCTTTAGTAAGTCTTTTGTCTGGAGGGGGGAAAATTCTCCTCTCTAATTTAAAATGATTGGTGAGATCATGATATGTGATCATGGAGTCCTTCGTGAAATTCAGGGAGCCAGACTAATCCACTGCCCGGTCGACGAAACCTCGGGCTATATTGTGGGCTGCCTCGTTCCCCGGATTCCCCGAATGGGCTGGGACCCATATCAATTCGGAATAATTTGGTGAGAATTTGGTTGCGTTAAGGATTCTAAGGGAGGTGTTTGTAATTCGCCCTTTAGCGAAATTATTGATACCCATTTTGGAATCGCTGAGGATGATGCTCCCTTGGGTATGTGCTAGGGCGAGGGCTATAGCCGCCTCTTCTGCCGTTTCAGAGGATTTCTGTTTGATTGTCGCCGAGACGATGTGGTCACCATTCTCGTTCACAACCATAATTGCAAAGGCATTGGTATTTTTGTATTCTGCTGCATCTAGCGCACTGTCTATATTTGTTATGTAAGGCTTTGGCTCGTGCTTGTCTTCTACCCTCATGGTGTAAGGGGTGCATGTTTTTGGGGAGTGGTTTGATTAGTAGGGCCGTCCTATAGTCGCGGGGTAAGTCTACTTTAGCATCGTTATTCGTAGGTTGAAAGTTAATTCCGAGCCCGGTAAGAATACTCCTGCCAGTTCTGGAATTGGCTAATCGCGCTGTTTGAGCCATTAAATGGGCTTCTTTCAGTTCATTGTAGGTGTTATGTATTCCTAACCTCATAAGCCTTTCGGTTGAGGCATTTAGTGGGAGTCCTAACGCAGCCTTATACACTAGAGGGAAATAACAAACTAAATAAGACGGATAGAGTATTCCTCAGGTTCACAAACGATTTTTTTTTTTTGCGCAAGGGTGGCTGCATTGCGGAGAAAATCTATAACTTAAGTTCGGAACCCTTTCACATTTTAACCGCCACCGCCTGCAAAAAAAAAAAAATAAGCTCAGTTACGTCATTTCTATACGGCGCATTTGCAATGGAGCTCTCTGACCAATCAGAAGCGCCACTATCTAAGGCCGGAAACGCGACCGGAAATCGAAAATCGAATGCCAGCCGTCACGGCGGCAAGGTTCAAGTGCAAGTTGCAAGTTTGCAAGCTGCAGTTTCTTACAGCGAAGCCTGTTATAGTTTTCGTTTAGCCACTTAACAATAATAGGAAACTCTATGAGCCACATAGCCTTTCGTTGTACCGCGGAATAGACGGCATCAGCCGCAAGACCTTAATTACTTTTGGGAATTGATTTCTCGTACTCAAATTAACGAAATTTAATGCAAATCAATTGAAATCAATTACCTACTGCCAATTGAACTGAATTTACCACCTAACAATACAGTTTCCAAATGGAGGCCACCTGGTGGCATGTGACAAAATGGAGAGGAAATCTTCATCTCCGGTTTTAGGGGAGAGGAGGGAGCAGGGAAATGCGAGAGAGAAAAAATAGAGAGGGTGGGGGACAACCGGTGACTTAGTGGCTTGGGAGGTTACGAAGAGGGCGGAGGCATACGTAACCTGATGGTGGTTCCACGGCAGAATGCAGGGCTATATGGCCTAACCAAAGCTATAACAGCTTTCGCTGATTCATGCGCTAAGCCGATAATCCTATGGCTCAACAATTATTTTTTCTTTACGAGTCTAGCGAGAGCTGATAGTGCAAACATACGGCACTTCTCAGATATTTTTCATCATATTGTTACGAAGACGATGAAGCTGGCAGTGGCGCGGAACGGAGCGCTCTGTCTTGGTCAATCCCTCGCAGTGGGTACGCGCCATTATCTAGAGGACAACAACAACAACGTAGCGCTCGCGCTCGCGCTAGGCCAGCGGCCATTAAATAATCTCTTTTCCATAGTTCATCACGCATCATTCTTGGGCTGGCCGCCACGTTACATTTGGTGTGAGGTGCTGGGGTCCCTTCATCGCCATCCTGGTCCCGGAGCTTCGGTGTCCTGCGCCTGCCGTGGACGTCGGCCATGAGTACCTGGTCCGCGCCGCCCGGCCGTGCCCCAGCCCGCCCGACCTGAACCGACCTCGCCGCTCACCCCAGCCCCGTCCCCCGCCCGGACCACAGGACACGATGCACTGACTACAGCGACCTTAAAGACCCGACCGCCCCAAGACCGACCCAAGACCCACACGTGAAGACACCGCCCCCCTGCCCCTGCCGTCCGGTGCGTCCAAGGACCTCGGCCGTCAGCTCCTGGCACCCTCCGGCCCAATGCTTCGTAGACCGGGACTCATCCTTCGATCATCTCATCCACTGTGGCGGCCAGCACTTCACCACATTGCCACTTTTCTCTAACCTGGACCTGGAAGCCCATCACCGTTTCGCCCATCTCTTCATCGACGTCTTTTATTTACGATCGGGACGATCGCTCGGTGGCCCCGGGTAAATGTTACGAAGACGATGAAGCTGGTAGTGGCGCGGAACGGAGCGCTCGCGCTAGGCCAGCGGCCATAAAATCATCTCTTTTTCATGGTTCATCACGCATCATTCTTCGGCTGGCCGCCACGTTACATCATATCTCAAAGCATATTCACCTTCCACTGCTCAGAATGCATGGAAGAACATGCACTCGCATCATGCTTTACACTTTGACGAAGTGCGTGCACACGTCTGCATGAGCGCGTACTAAAAAAAAAACGAAACAGACAATTTCAAAATGTCCGCAGCCTGCGCAGAGTAGGTGATTCCACGGCTGAAGTGAAATCGAAACAGCTTCACAGGCCTCCTAGCAAGCACGGCAGGGCGTGAATGCCGTTGAGTGTTTGCGGTTCTCAACTCGCCGCGTAGAACGGCCACATGCATCCTGAGTGTACAAGGTGCACCAAAAGTAGAGTTGGCAGTGGCTTAGCTCAGCTATGCCAGGTTATACGTAGCGAGAGGTACGGTATTGCTGGTTACGTCTAGTTGTTTTGCTTATTGTCATGGCTAGTCGGCTCTCCTCGGTCGGAGGCGAGCGACGTAGATCTGCTCCGCGGTCGGCGCGCGGCGTAGCAGCTGCGCGGCTCTGACGTCACTCGGCTACTAGCGCATGCGCAGAACTGACGACCGACAACCACAGCGAAACGGCGAGACTGCCAGTAACGTAGCTCTCGCTACAAAACGGAGCACGCGAACGGTGGCCAAACTTGCCAAAACTGCATGCCAGCGCGCTCTATCAGCAGATGCCCACCAAAGAGGGAGGTTGCGTGTGCGTGAGATATCCGGCTCCCCCATCTCGATGATCTGATGCTCGCCTTGTCGTCGGGTCGAGGGAAGCCGCGCCGCTACCATCACTACTCGCCACGGGCGCTTTCAGTGCTTCGTCAGGAATGGCACCATTTTCAATCAGCGTGACCACCGTGGTTCGCGCTTCACTTAGCGGCGTGTTAGTTGCGCTATGGAGTATAAACGCTTCTGTATCGGTTTCACGAGTGCGGTCAAAACTTTGCTCGCCTAAAGGGAACGCATGAAAAAAAGAATTGCATGCATATATTGGCTCCATTGTCTTTATGATACAAATAGATGATCAAGGGCATAGAAAACGAGGTCACTGAAGATCACTTGCTTCCACACAAATTAGCTTTCTTACAGTGGAGAAAACAAAGTTAAACAAATTTTCATAGAAAATGATGTTGTCCCTGCTTGGATGATCCTCGATCGGTTATATTTTGAGCATCTATTTATTTCATAAAGACAATACAGCAAATGCACGTATATACTATTCTTTTTTTCATTTGTTCCCTTGTGCCGAGCAAATTTTTGGCCGCACTTGCAAAAACCGATGCACTAGCTTTTACACTCCATAGCTCAACAAACTCGCCACAAGTGAGGTGAAAACCACGGCGGTCAAGGCTGAAAATGGTGTCATTACTGAAGAAGAAGAAACCGCACGCAGCAGAAGGCCAGCTTTCCTGCACGATGCTGCACGATGCGCTGGCCAATCCCCCGCCGTGGGTATGTGCCATTCATCCTGAGGACATCATCATCCTCATCATTTGCACGATGCGAGCAAACAGTAAACCCTTGCTTGCTTGAAGCTCTGCAAGCGCTTCTGGCGAGCAGTGATGGTAGTAGAGTGGCTTCGATGGTGCCGGCGGTAAGACGAGCAGCAGATATCGAGATGGGTCAGCCGGATGTGCCGACGACCTTTCGCTCTGTGCTGCACATCTGCTAACAGAGCGCGCTGGCATACAGTTTTTCACTGTCTGGCCACCGCTCGCGTGCTCCGTTTTACTCTTGGTGCAACTGCACATAATCTAACGCGAAAGGTTAAGTGCTCTTTTTGCGTCTAGCCTTTTTCTACTTTGTCTGTTTAGCGCTGTTTAAAGTATAAGACTCTTCTTGGCTACGCTCGCCGCGCTGCATTCCTCGTATTTTGACAGTAATTGCTCATTGACGGTGAAATAGCGTTTGCCGAAAGAGCGCGTAAACACGTCACCAGCCACAGTTGCACAAAACCACACTGGGTAGTGCCACGTGTTCTTCGCTTTGCGCAGTTTTCTGGCTTATAAAAGCTTTGTTTACGGTAAAAACGACATATTTGCTATCTTTGTTTACGGTAAAAACGACGTAATTGCTATCAGGTGACGCTAAGCTTTCAGTCTAGCCTGACTTAGTATTCCCCTTTAGCGCCCATCTAAAGAGAGCTTCATCTGCCAATGGCATGCCGGGAAGATGAGATTTCTTCTTTGGCTTGGCTAGTGCTTGACCAAAAGCTTGAATTTTGCCTCTGAATCATGGCTGCGCCGCGATGAAGCCACCACATCAGTGATGCTTTCCAGCCTGTGTAAAATAAATTACGGTAATTTGTAATAGGGGGTTCTTTTGTGAGAGGTGGCTTCGGCTGAGTTGGCTTTGCAGGATTCGCGACGTCCAACAACGGTCCAAGCCAAGAGTTCGGTCTGCTAGCGAGCCTCGCGCTTCGGTGGCGTTGTCTTTCACAACATTGTCCGAACGTGGCAGTCACGCTTGAGCAGACCCAACTAGGCCAAAACCCCTTCTTACATTTGATGGAGGCTACTGCACCTTCGTACCTCTTACCCTGGAGCTCCGTAACCGCACCTTAGCTCTGACGTCCGCTATGCCCGAGGCCACCACCCAGACTGCCCCCCTCCCTCCCTCTCTTCGCCTACGATCCTCTTTTCCGGCGGGCCCCGGCATCGCGCGTCAGCGCCCAAAAATGGGACGATGCCATCAAGCTTGGTAACGTACTATTCTAGCTCACCGAGCGCGGCTCCTACGCTACAATTTTAAAAATTTAGTGTGAATATTCAGTACCAAGGTATTGTGGGAATTATCAAAGCATTCCTGTGAGGTTTCCCTGGGTAAAAGTTGCACTGTTGCGAGTGAATCCACGCTTCAGGCCCAACACTATAGCCAAGCCAAATACGAAAGCTTATCCTCCCGTCATATGCCCTTCGTATATGAAGTATAGAGCATTCAATTTTTCCTATAGTTTATTGGTTCATTTGGATTTAATGTTCCAAAGCAACTCAGACTATGAGGGACGCCGTAGTGAAGGGCTCCGGAAATTTCGACCACCTGGAGTTCTGACAGGCACGTATGAGAAACTCTATGAGCAGTAATGGTAGTCATTTCGCTTTTACATTAGTCGCTCTCCCACTGCGTCTTTAAATTTTATTTCGCCGTCGCTTTTTCGCTCCGCTGATGCTTTGGCTTGTGGTGGGTGGACACCTTCTAGAGGGTAGACGTGGCCGGATGGTGGCGCTTCTGGAGAATAGGCGGGCAGTTTCCTAGCTAGAGGGTTGTGGTGGGCGCGTCTTGAGGATGGAGTCATCATTCGCCGAGGCTTCACACGCGGTGGTGGGGATGGAGGGGTTGGAGGCTTCACACGCGGACGTTTTGGGGGAACGTCGCTCATACTACTAACTCAGTAAAACATCCAATAAACTCAGATAGGCTTAGAAAGCGAAACTAAAATTATTCATGAGCAAAACACTGCAGAATGGCGGTGCGAGAGAGAGCGGCCATATCGCGCACAGAGGCCATACACCAGGAATTAAGCACGTCACCGGACTGTCGACCTATAAAAATTTTCAGGGCTCTATAAATAGAGCATAGATAGGCCTCTTTCTTCACCGAAAAGAGGTTGGCTATATGTATCGTGGCAGTGAGAGGAGTGGCGCTCTTTGTTTTCAATTTCCGTTGTCATTCTCGGAACTCATAGTTGTAATGTTAAGCAAAGGTGATCGCGACCGCCCAGTCTACGCGCTAAACTTCGTCGAATGTTCTTTGAACGTAGCTTGTGAGACCATCCCGTGTCTTCGCCGCATATAGTTTTACCGGTTGAAAGCGGGTTTCCGACCTCGGCTTCCGTTTAAGAAGCGAGGAGGCCAGGAAACGCAGTTTCCGCCGGTTAAGGCTTGGCGTTGAATATACGACGTGCTATACCTCTACAATATTTAGGAATAAAAACATCCATAACTGTTCCCTGCCCTATAAGGTCAGATGCCAGCTTCCACGTGTTTAGCGTGTTCTTCAGTACAAGGATGAGAGAAGAGCGCTTCACCCCTCTAGGAAAGGGTTCAGACTCCGTGTTGTTAAATTGTTCATGGTCGACGCATATGTAGGAAAAGCGGTTCTCCAATTTTTACGGAACATAGCACTAGAATAGGATGCCCATCTTAAAATAATATATGAAGGCATTCAAGATGCATAAAAGCGTGTGTGAAGGGTGCTTGAATTTGTACGTTCGGCCTTGAATATCACATGTTCAGCCCGTTGTATTACACCCCCACCGCCTCTCATATTAACTTCCTCCTTATTTCGAGCAGTTCCTTTATTCGAACCTACTAGCACGTAATATCAGTACATATAAATAATGGCTCCGCGAACATCTTCACCCTTACTGCGCTCTCTAGAAGCTTGCAGGCAAAGCAACCTTACCAGTGCGCCTATCTCGTCGAAATAGACAGTGTTGGACTACAGCGCCGAGGGTAACCGCGTTTTTGAAATTCTAAAAACTGATATGGATATTACTTACGGTGGGCTACACGCCTCTCAATAATTAAGAAGCCTAAAAGTAATAGTTAAAAAGTCAACTATTCAATATTAGTTAAAAAGCTTGTTAGTACGTCTTAGCTGTGTTCTGCCGGAGTACACCACTAACAAATCTATGCCGAAAGAAGCACTCTTCGAACTCAAAAGCCTATTTTAAAAATTTGTGTAATAGGTGAGGCACCCTGTATGTTAAGAACGTGCAACACGTCATCGCGTCCTGTCATCACCAACTTCCCCTCGACACTTTCCAGAACTGAACTGAAGTTGTGGTTACTTTTTTTTTTCTAGCATTCCAGGTCTGGCGCTTTACCGTCGCGAATTTGTTGGAAAAAATCGTGCTTCTTCGGTGCACGCAGAATAACGCTTTGCCAAAATAAATCTGGCAGAACGTCGTCATCGTTGCATATCTAAAGGTGATTCCTTTAGTTAATAAATAATCACATATGAGTCTAAGGAGCTAGTAAACATATTTTCAAATCTTTAAAGCAGCGCAAGAGGTCAGGAAAATAATGGCATTTTAAAAATTCCTGAAGGAGCAACAATTTGATGGTGCTAGAATGAATATTAAACAGAGACAAAAAAAGAGAAAAAATCACTCCGCGTCTTATTGCCCATTATATCCGAGCTTGTGTACGTACAGAGGAAAAAAAAATCCAACCGAAATGGTACACCGAAAGTGTTTCTAACGCAGCAACGTTAGGCTCCCGTTCTACAGAAAATCTGGCTTCGTCTTCGGCGGCGTTGTGAAGGAAATATTCCGAAGAAGCAATCTAAGTGGGCCACCTATAGGTCACGCGACGTTGTGGCGTATTCGCAACCTACCCACCATGGTAGGTTGTCCCCTCCAAATTTTCCAGACTTCCCAATGTCTTGCTTAGTGCCCATGCAGCTGCAAAGGTTTAAAAAAGATAAAAACACTCTAGCGACCAAACAAAAAAATGTTTTTCCTGAAATTGTTCGGTAAAGTATGTTTCCCCTGAGACAGAAGAGACTGAAATTTTTCAGACAAATGCGAAATGTTCGAGCGCAACATATGAAACGTTTTATGTGGAACGATTCGGCGGTACGTCATTTCTCCTCCTTGCATGATGGCGGCTGACGACTACACTTTTCAGGCGCTGCTTCCACTCTAGAAGTACTTTACATTCTTCTGCCATTGACCCAGCGGGTGCCTTTGACTCATGGAGGAAGGAAAATCGAGCCTTCAGCGTGGCACCCCTTGAGCTCCATGGCGGCGCATCGACGAAACCGAGCTGCAACAGCTGTGCGCATGCGCCGTGTCGAGTGGTGGGGGGGGGGGGGGGGAGTGGAGAGGTGTCGCAGCTGTATAAGTAGGCGACTCGGCGGAACTCTCGCGTCACTCCAGGTTTAACCAGAGCTAAACCGCAGCCAATTTTTTTCCTTCCTACATGCTTTGACTTATCGCCCAGGTTAGTTCTTCAGGGCGGGAAATATGGGAGAGGGTGCGAGTTAAATTAAATTAAATTGGTTTTTCGAGGAAAGGAAATGGCGCAGTATCTGTCTCACACGGACACCTGAACCGCGCCGTAAGGGAAGGTAGGAGTGAAAGAAGAGAGGTGCCGTATATAGTGGAGGTCTCCGGAATAATTTAGACCACCTGGGGATCTTTAACGTGCACTGACATCGCACAGCACACGGGCGCCTCTTTCGTTTCGCCGCCGCGGTCGGGAATTCGAACCCGGGTACTCCGCCGGCTCGGTAGACGGGAGCCTTACCACTGAGCCACCGCGGCGGGTAGGGTGCGAGTCCCATCCAATAATTTCGGTTACTTTCAAATATATCTAAACACAGCTGAAACCAAAAAAAAAGCTTTTCAGAAAACATAGCCGCGGAAAGAAACAGATGCACTGCATACATTTTTATCTTACTGATCGACGTTACAATTTGTGCCCGTAAAGCCGAATGCACTGAACAAAGCAAGCAGGCAGGGAAATTACAGAGCAGTCCCAAAGACAACTTTATTTTCAGAAACAGGAAAAGAAATTTTTCTTCCCGTATGTAGAGCATACACTATTTATACACTATTACCACATACATAAGGTAGGCATTTCTGCATGCAAAACTAAAACATTCTCGGATTCTTTTATTCCTCACAAGTCATATGACTGGAACCACCTTCCTTCTTCAGTCGCCACAATTCCCGACCCTGTATTGTTTCGGACTGCTGTTACCGCTTCTGTTGAATGATATATTGTGTTTATCACTTATTCTAACTTCTCTGTTTTGACAATTTATTGTTCTCTGCTGTTGTTTGTATTTTTTGCAGTGTTATGTATTACCCACTCCCCTCTGTAATGCTTTGCCCTGAGGGTAAAATAAATAAATAAATAAATAAATGCTGCATGCTCTGCTCTCACAAAATTCGGCGCATATCTAAAAACCGGCGTCGCGCGGAAGCAATCTCGCCAGTGCGGGCCGTTAAAACGGGAGAAAGAACCCCTGGAGAGCGCCTAACCTTGTGTGTGTTGCTGCCCTCTCCACATCGTTCGCCGGCACGGCGCCAAGAGAATTACGTCAGTGCGCGTCGTCGACTGTTCCAGAATGTTTGAATGGGTTCTGCTCATTGCTGATGTTGAAAGCGTAGCCTTGAGCATGCTAAGAAATGCCCTCTCTCCTTCACTCGTGGTGGTGAAAATGTTTATTGCCAATGATGTAAATAGTGGGGTCGAAGCCCCCCACATGACACTTGGATGCCCCCTCATTGTGAGGAGGCACCCTTACAATGTGAAGGATAGCCGCTGGAGTGCAATCCTTCTCCGAGCACTGGCGATGATCTGGCACTGGTCTTGAGAGGACGAAGTGGTCAGAAGACTCCCAGTAAGACTCCACCGCGGGTGATGATGGGGTATGAGGGAAGGTGGGGCATGTGAGGAGGGTGTGTAAGAAGTTTCCTGGTTTGCCGCAAAGTTTGCATGATGACGGGAATTGGGCATGCAGCAGTATTGGGTATGGAGCAGTCCGGGCTTGCAGTTGTCGCCAATGAGCAGCCTGTGCTATGGTGAGGGATGGGGCTGGGGGTGAGTATTCCCTTTGTTTGTCTCGCTCGGTAGTATGAGAGAATATCACGGAAGATGAGCAGGCGCACCGAGGCCTGTAGAAGGGGCCCGACTCCTCCTGCACGGAATGCGAGACCTTGGGCTAGGGAATGAGCCTTCTCATTGTAAGGGAGCCCAGCATGTGCTGGCATCCAGATGAGTTATGGGGCGCCAGGGTTGCTAGAAGCATAGTAAACGCACAGCGGTGCTGGATATGTAGCCCTTGGTATAATTTAAAATGGCAGATTTGGAATCGGAGATAATTTTTGTGGCAGATGTAGGAATGAGTGCACCGGCAGTGGTGCAACGCAAGAAGGATCTGGAAGCTTCTCGAAGCCAGTCTCCGAGCCTGACCAATGGAGACGCGCACGTGGCAAGGAGGAGGAGGAAATTGCACAGCTGATACTGCTTGTATGTACACGCCTGCCTTGGGACGAAGAACACACCTATAAATGAAAGGCATTGACCGCTGCCTGTCAGCTCGAGCCGCCGTTTAAGCTACAGAGAAGCGTGCCTGCTCGAATCCCGGGACAGCACCCCTCACCCAGCCATGCACCAGCAAGGCAGCGTGCTTCAACCTGCAGGACGGCTCCATCATGAACCTCTGGTTGTCGGACTGTTGCAGCAATGCCCAGTGAACAAAATGTGTTTTGTTTGTTCGCCTCTCTCTTGTGTTTTAGTGAACTTTAGTGTGCAATGATTCTTTTGTATTGTAATCTCTCTCAAGTGTTACTTTGCACGAATTGCATTGTATTGTAAATCACTTTGTATGCGCTCATACGAGTGATAGTGAAATCCTCTATTTGCTGTATAAACCTTGTTTTTGAACCTTTGGCTCCGACCCATTCTTTGGCTTGCGACCGTTGAAAGCTTGGCACCAAACGACCACCCGCCTCGTCACTTGGTAGCTGGTTTCTGGCCGAGCTTGCCACGCTGAGTCGACGACATCTCCTTTGAGACCAAGATAGCTACCGCCACACGCTCTAAGGGTGTCTAGGAACGCACGCTACTAGTGCGTGAAGTAGTGACATCTGCGTACTTGGTTCTAATGAAAATACAGGTGTGAGCAAATTTATCTAGAGTGCCCAAGGAGTGCTCTGTGAAGCAAACGAAGTGAAAATTTAGTACAGGTACTGGGTTTCACTGACAATGCTTGTAGACGAACACGGCCATGTAAACAACAAGCGGCACTAGTGCAAGTACCACGACCCTAAAAAGCACTTGCATTAAAATTTTGCTTTTTTTGTCATTATTGCTAGCCCCATACTGCCCAGCACTCTTCGTAAGCTATATCATGACAGTACAAAGTGGCACTGTTACAACCTGTCTATTGCTCTCATGAATCAACACAGAGTAAGGCTGCACAGGCATTTTTTAATCTTGATAGTAAACACTCATAGGCTCTATACAGCAATCTGATAACAGAAACATAATTTTTCTAAAAGCAGATTTATTACATCACATTCTGCAAAGCAGATTCTAGTCCATTGTCAAGTAAGCATCGCACTTATATACAGCAGTGTGGTTGGCACAAATACACACAGAATAGCAGTTTCTTTGTTGCAGGTTCAACAAGATCACACCCTTGAACGTCTGTAAAAGAAGAATAAATAAGTATAAATGCAAAGTAATGGAAGTCGTAGCAGAACATGAGATCACTGAGCTGTGTGGATACTGCAACACCAGGAGATAACAACGTCCATTTTTTGATTCATTGCTTCAGATGCTTCAGACTGATTCAAATGTTTTTCATTACCAAAACCCTTTGTTGTAATGTCACTGATAAAAAGACCATAACAGTATTTGTTTGGAAAATGCCCATGCAGTAAATATGAAGGTTTTGTTAAAGAAGAGTTGAAGCATGTTAATTTACATGGTTGTCTGTGCAAGTTATCCTTTGTTCTACTTTTCAGAGATAAGTTGAGGATACCGTTCTACAAGTGAAAACATGTTAACTGTTATGCTTCAGGAAATATATTGATGTGCTTGAAGTGGAAATCGAACAGTAGCAAATTTTAGATCTAAGGTTCTTACATATCCCTGAAATAATACAAAATAATAACAAAAACAAGAAAAATACACACAGCAAAGTGCAGTGAACACAACTGACAGCTGAGGTAGATGAGTCATTTAACACAAGGAAACTGGGCCTAACCAGTTATATGGGTATTAGATTTCCTTTGGAGCTGTATGGCTGCGCTTAGGTTGTTAGTGGTAATTATTCCGTTAATTGGAGGAAACAGATGCACCAAGGGACATCACTTTTGTGAAGCACGAACCATGTCAGCAGTCCAAGCTTTTTGCTTTTCAGCTGTTGTGATAGCACATTACTGCAGGAACAGGCCTCCAAAAAATATAGAATTTGAGCAGCTTTCAAATTTATTTGCTGCTGCCTGTCAGTAGTACCTTAATCATTTGACAAGGGAACAAATTTCTGTGCAACTGATAAACCAGATGTTGAAAAACCTTCAATAAGAGTGATGTAGGTACTATCGCGCTCAATATGAGTTGCAACGCGTGGTCATCGACCGGGGCTCGTTCCGTGGTGTGCCTCCTCCAAACAGTCGCTCGGAATTCTGGGAGAAACTGCTGTTCCAGGAAACAACAGCACCCCCGCTCAGGAAAAAGTTTCTCCCAGAATTCCGAGCGACTGTTTGAAAGAGGCACACCACGGAACGAACCCCGGTCGATGACCGCGTGTTGCAACTTATATTGACTCAAAAGAAAACATTCGACAGAAGTCTGTCTGGTTGGGAAATTTAATGTTAGGAGAAGGTAAGTGACGCCAACCAAGTAAAATACAGGAAAAACACGACGTTTCGGGACCGGCTCGGCCCCTTCTTCACGGTGTGACTACGGGCGAGCGCAGCTTGGCTTTTTAAGCCCCTGTGTGGAGGACCTGCGGGTCAATGGCCGCAGCCCATGGACGTAGGATGAGGGGAGAGTCCCCAGGGAACGATTAACATTCTCTCGTGTTTGCTGTATGTGCCACGACTCGAGTAGAAGCCTCCTGCGTGGGTTAGCTTCCGTTTCCAATACAATGGTGCTGTCGAAGTCAATTGGGTGGTCACACCCTTCACAGTGTTCGGCCACGGCGCTGCGTTGACGATTCATGTGACGGACGTCCGCTTTGTGTTGGTTCATCCTTTCCGCGAAGTTCTTCGTTTCCCCTATGTACGACGCCGGGCAGACGGAACACGGAATTTTGTACACGACGCCCTGGGCCTTTTCTCTGGGCTGCCGGTTTTTTGGGCGGGGGAGAAGGCGACCGATAGTGCTGGTCGGTTTGTGCGTTGTCAGCACCCCTTCTTTTCCGAGAATGCGACCGAGCGTCTCGCTCACGCCTCTCACGTAGGGGATGCAAACACGTTTCCGCTTCTGGCATGCGTCTGAGGAAATAATAGACCGGATTTTGTTTTGCCTTTCTTGCTTCCTGATAATGCGCCGGATGAATGAGCTTGGGTAGCCGTTCTTTTGGAGGTCAGAAATGACTCGGTTCTTCTCCTTCCTTTTATCTTCACTTGAGGAACATATGGAGTCGGCTCTCTTCAGTAATGACGTCACGACAGATGCTTTGTGCGGGATGGGATGGTTCGAATCGAAATGTAGGTACCGTCCTGTGTGGGTTGGCTTCCTGTGCACCGAGGACTGCAGGCCTTTGTCGTGCCTTGTAAGTAGGACATCCAGAAAAGGCAGGCTGCCCTGCTGTTCATGTTCAACAGTAAATTGTATGGCCGGTTCAACTGAATTTAGATGACTCTGGAGGTTTTCTATCTCTGAGGTTTTCACCACACAAAAGCAGTCGTCTACATAACGGAGGAATAACTTTGGCTTGGGATTAAAGGAGGAGAGGGCCCGGCTTTCGACGTCTTCCATGGTTAGGTTAGCCACTGTGACTGAAATTGATGCCCCCATAGCAGTTCCGGTTGTTTGCTTGAAAAATTCTCCGTTGTAGGTGAAAAAGGTACTGCGCAGACAGAGGTCGAGAAGGCGACATACCTCATCGACGTTGAGTGGAGTTCTCTCGTGCAGCGTTTGGTCGTTTTCGAGTGCGCGGCGAGCAACGGACACAGCAAGGGGAACCGGTACGCAGGTAAATAGCGACACCACGTCAAACGAGACTAGGCTTTCGTCTTCCTCCACGGTAAGGTTCGAGACAAGTTGGACGAAATGCCGCGAATTCTGTACATGCGTGGGTGTTCTGCCGGCGAGCGGCGCCAGTACCTTGTGCAGGTAGTCAGAGAGACGTCGCAGAGGAGACAGGGTGAAGTCTACAATTGGCCGAAGGGGGACGCCAGGTTTGTGAATTTTAGGTAGCCCGTAAAAACCTGGAGCTGAGCCGTTTCTGGAGATGAGGCGGAGGTAAAGCCATTTGAAATCAGGATGCCGCTTGAACATCTCTGCCAGGGTTTTGTTGAGTGTTGCCTGAGTGTTTGAAGTCGGATCCTTGCGAACCTTCTCATACGCCCCACTGCTCAAAAGGGCTGACGCCTTCTCCTCGTAGTCGCGTCGGTCCATCACCACTGTAGAGTTGCCCTTGTCTGCCGAGAGTATGACGATGTCGGTGTCGTCCCTGAGACCGCGTAGGGCTTTTCGTTCCAGTTGAGACAGATTGCTCGGAAATTTGGGGGGTACCTTGGCGATGACACCAATCGCTTTCAGGCGGACCTCTTCCCTGACGTGCGGCTCCAGGTGCTGGATCGCATCTTCAACAGCCGCGACTAGTTTTGGGAGGGCGGGACCAGATGATATGTTGAATCCATGTCCTTTTGCGAGAACAGAGGATTCGGGCGGTGTTAAGCGACGGGAGGAGAGGTTCTTTACAAAGCCAGAGTTATGGGGGTCAGGCTGTTTCTTCTGCCGCTGCTGTAGGGCAAACAACTTCTTGTTTTGACACTCACGATGTTTGTTGGCTGCAGTGGAGGCCGCTTCCGTGGCAAAGGCGTCCACCCGCGGGAAGAGCTCAGGCATCCTGTGTTCTAGTTGGCGGCGCGCGAAGAACCGGTCCAGCTCCTTTTTGCGGAGAACGGAATGGCACTCGTGTATCCGCGCACTTAATAACTGTTGCTCCGTTTTGGACACCAGCCGTAGGCCTTCTGCGGTGGTTACAGGGCGCTTTAGGCGAAGGCTCACGGGTATCACATCCTTTTCCTTGCAGGTCTTGTTGAAGTTTAGATGTGTCCGGAAGACAGCAATACTCTTGGTGATGTTGACGTATCGCTTCACTAGCTGCATGGTCTCGATGCCGAAGTCTTGGCGTATAGACTCAAAAGAAAAGAAAACATTCGACAGAAGTCTGTCTGGTTGGGAAATTTAATGTTAGGAGAAGGTAAGTGACGCCAACCAAGTAAAATACAGGAAAAACACGACGTTTCGGGACCGGCTCGGCCCCTTCTTCACGGTGTGACTACGGGCGAGCGCAGCTTGGCTTTTTAAGCCCCTGTGTGGAGGACCTGCGGGTCAATGGCCGCAGCCCATGGACGTAGGATGAGGGGAGAGTCCCCAGGGAACGATTAACATTCTCTCGTGTTTGCTGTATGTGCCACGACTCGAGTAGAAGCCTCCTGCGTGGGTTAGCTTCCGTTTCCAATACAATGGTGCTGTCGAAGTCAATTGGGTGGTCACACCCTTCACAGTGTTCGGCCACGGCGCTGCGTTGACGATTCATGTGACGGACGTCCGCTTTGTGTTGGTTCATCCTTTCCGCGAAGTTCTTCGTTTCCCCTATGTACGACGCCGGGCAGACGGAACACGGAATTTTGTACACGACGCCCTGGGCCTTTTCTCTGGGCTGCCGGTTTTTTGGGCGGGGGAGAAGGCGACCGATAGTGCTGGTCGGTTTGTGCGTTGTCAGCACCCCTTCTTTTCCGAGAATGCGACCGAGCGTCTCGCTCACGCCTCTCACGTAGGGGATGCAAACACGTTTCCGCTTCTGGCATGCGTCTGAGGAAATAATAGACCGGATTTTGTTTTGCCTTTCTTGCTTCCTGATAATGCGCCGGATGAATGAGCTTGGGTAGCCGTTCTTTTGGAGGTCAGAAATGACTCGGTTCTTCTCCTTCCTTTTATCTTCACTTGAGGAACATATGGAGTCGGCTCTCTTCAGTAATGACGTCACGACAGATGCTTTGTGCGGGATGGGATGGTTCGAATCGAAATGTAGGTACCGTCCTGTGTGGGTTGGCTTCCTGTGCACCGAGGACTGCAGGCCTTTGTCGTGCCTTGTAAGTAGGACATCCAGAAAAGGCAGGCTGCCCTGCTGTTCATGTTCAACAGTAAATTGTATGGCCGGTTCAACTGAATTTAGATGACTCTGGAGGTTTTCTATCTCTGAGGTTTTCACCACACAAAAGCAGTCGTCTACATAACGGAGGAATAACTTTGGCTTGGGATTAAAGGAGGAGAGGGCCCGGCTTTCGACGTCTTCCACGGTTAGGTTAGCCACTGTGACTGAAATTGATGCCCCCATAGCAGTTCCGGTTGTTTGCTTGAAAAATTCTCCGTTGTAGGTGAAAAAGGTACTGCGCAGACAGAGGTCGAGAAGGCGACATACCTCATCGACGTTGAGTGGAGTTCTCTCGTGCAGCGTTTGGTCGTTTTCGAGTGCGCGGCGAGCAACGGACACAGCAAGGGGAACCGGTACGCAGGTAAATAGCGACACCACGTCAAACGAGACTAGGCTTTCGTCTTCCTCCACGGTAAGGTTCGAGACAAGTTGGACGAAATGCCGCGAATTCTGTACATGCGTGGGTGTTCTGCCGGCGAGCGGCGCCAGTACCTTGTGCAGGTAGTCAGAGAGACGTCGCAGAGGAGACAGGGTGAAGTCTACAATTGGCCGAAGGGGGACGCCAGGTTTGTGAATTTTAGGTAGCCCGTAAAAACCTGGAGCTGAGCCGTTTCTGGAGATGAGGCGGAGGTAAAGCCATTTGAAATCAGGATGCCGCTTGAACATCTCTGCCAGGGTTTTGTTGAGTGTTGCCTGAGTGTTTGAAGTCGGATCCTTGCGAACCTTCTCATACGCCCCACTGCTCAAAAGGGCTGACGCCTTCTCCTCGTAGTCGCGTCGGTCCATCACCACTGTAGAGTTGCCCTTGTCTGCCGGGAGTATGACGATGTCGGTGTCGTCCCTGAGACCGCGTAGGGCTTTTCGTTCCAGTTGAGACAGATTGCTCGGAAATTTGGGGGGTACCTTGGCGATGACACCAATCGCTTTCAGGCGGACCTCTTCCCTGACGTGCGGCTCCAGGTGCTGGATCGCATCTTCAACAGCCGCGACTAGTTTTGGGAGGGCGGGACCAGATGATATGTTGAATCCATGTCCTTTTGCGAGAACAGAGGATTCGGGCGGTGTTAAGCGACGGGAGGAGAGGTTCTTTACAAAGCCAGAGTTATGGGGGTCAGGCTGTTTCTTCTGCCGCTGCTGTAGGGCAAACAACTTCTTGTTTTGACACTCACGATGTTTGTTGGCTGCAGTGGAGGCCGCTTCCGTGGCAAAGGCGTCCACCCGCGGGAAGAGCTCAGGCATCCTGTGTTCTAGTTGGCGGCGCGCGAAGAACCGGTCCAGCTCCTTTTTGCGGAGAACGGAATGGCACTCGTGTATCCGCGCACTTAATAACTGTTGCTCCGTTTTGGACACCAGCCGTAGGCCTTCTGCGGTGGTTACAGGGCGCTTTAGGCGAAGGCTCACGGGTATCACATCCTTTTCCTTGCAGGTCTTGTTGAAGTTTAGACGTGTCCGGAAGACAGCAATACTCTTGGTGATGTTGACGTATCGCTTCACTAGCTGCATGGTCTCGATGCCGAAGTCTTGGCGTATAGACTCAAAAGAAAACATTCGACAGAAGTCTGTCTGGTTGGGAAATTTAATGTTAGGACTTACCTTCTCCTAACAACTTATATTGAGCGCGATAGTACATAGCCACACCTGGAAGCCTGAATTCAACTGACAGAATGGTCAACAACGCTAAGTACATTCCTTTACATAATTAGGTACTATAAGCGACTAATACACATCTGCAGCAGAAGAAATGCAGTCCCATTGGTTTCTGACTACGGCAGTCATTTTCCAGCTTATGTGAACTCCCATTCAATATTCTTCACATAGCACGGAAATAGCATCTGCAAATGATACCTACTTTATCACAGGAGGCTGGTAGTGACCTTCAACTGAGACAGAGCACTGAAATGAAAATAGAGGAACACAAAAGCAAAGGCTTAATTAGACAACTGAAAGAACGAAATAAAACACTAACCTCAATGATCAAGAACGGCAAGTACTACTTACTCGAGCAGAGACATAGTCATCTCCGTCATCAGGCATTGCACGTCCACTGCTCCGCTTCCTAGAATACGAGGAAAAGATACAGTAAAACCCCATTTTTACGAACCTGCTTACCAATAAAACGTATTTGTGATAATTCCCTGACTTAGCCACCATTAAAAACCCATGTATTGGCTGACCACTTAAGTAGTGGTTCATGCAATGCCTACCGGTTAAAACGTAGTTTCCGTCACAGGTTGGCTGATGCCGTGCTGTGACAAAACATTTTCCACCTTTCTAAAGACCATTATCAACGTGCGGACCGCCGGCAATAAAGCATTATAGCCATTCCAGCCATGTTCCAATGAGTATGGAGATGTCCACATCAACAGGGAGCCCTGGAAGCGTCGCCCACTTCTGTTTTTGGCGCAAACGCACTGCTGAGTAATATTGTTGCCAGCACTGTCACAGCAACCATCACCAGCTGCCATGCTTGGTGCGTTACGAGCAGATAGGGGAGCAAGCTTGGAAAGGCATCAGTGGAACTTGGTTTGTTACCAGATTCTAGCTTCAGAAAATTCGGCCAGTTCAATTAATCAAATTCCCATAGTTCTATCATTCCTACTGACACCCACAACAACATAAAGATAAGGGAGAAGGTGGCTGTTAAAACATAGTTCCCTGAAGAGAGCTAATATCTGCAATTTTCGCAGCATCACGGAAAACTAGGACTCTCAGTTATGTACAACAAGGGAATGTTCAAGAATACTGAACGTCTCATTCCCAAATTGAATAACAGGTAATACAGAATAGAAGTTTGAAATCTTGATTTTCCAATGCCCAGTTTAGAGAAAAATGACAAATTTGTTTGCCATGTTAATGGCACAGTCAGCAGCAAAGTAACACTACACCTGAATGCGAAGGAAAGAGGTAAACAGGGACTGCAAACATACTGCCACACCTCGCCATTACCAAGGGCAAGCACCTTTTCAAAGGAAAGCAGAAAGAAAGTGCCAACCACACTGCACCCGAAGAAAAAATTGTACTAGTGACTAAAATACTTATCAAGCTTACAGGATACTGCAGGCGTCATCAGCTTCAAAACGTATCAATTGGTAGCGAGCTGCCCCAGAGTCATCACTTTTCTCTGGAACCATGAGGCTGCTTTCTCCGCATGTACACCCAGGGGTTTCATTCTGGGTCAGGCTGTGCGGCTTGTTATGCCCCTTCACCATTACGAAGTCTCTTGAAGGTGAGAGGAGCTCTCTACCTCACCCCTCAGAAGCTGAAGAGCCCCACTACATGGCTTGGAGGTAAAGCCCCTTGGGCTCCAATCTTTTGACAAAGGCTGTACATCCATAGATGCATGCAGATGTACAGGCTATTTAACAAACCTCAGGCGACTTGAAGTTGGGGATAAATGCTTCACTGCTTCCACATCGTTGAAGACCACGTGAGCCCCACCAGTCGCAGATGGAATCACGTCTCCCTAACAGATTAAAAAAAAAAAAAAAGACGGCATAAATGCTCTTCATTCTAGCGACTTGACAAGTGGCACACATGCTAGTTTAATGCTCATAACAGCCAGTTACACTGTAGCTGGCTTAGAATAATTAATGAATGAGCATTTTACCTTACCACTACACTTGTGACTTGTACAGAATAGCAGGCAAGCAGCCAAACACCAACACTGCTGCCACACGGGTACTTTCATTCTGACCAACATGGTCATGATCGACCTTAATGCAGGTCCAGTTTTACTACACGATCTATTTAACTGTGATTGAGTCCAATCCTGATCAATCCCCGGCCAATTCCTAAAGCACAATCTAGATTTACAATCCCAGTGGAAGGCTGCTGCCCTCACGCTCAGGAAACATTCAAATGCCAACTAAAAAACAAAGCATACAGACAGATGTTCCATAAAAGTAATAAATTTTGAAATAAATCTTATCAAAGTAGTTCAATTAAAGCTTGTGTTCACACTCCCAACACCACGCACCTGCCCTGACAGTAGTGAACATGTGTACAAGTGCAAAACAGAGACTGATGGTATGATTTTTTTATACGTGTTTGAGACACAACATGCTGTAGCTGTTCCATAGCCAGAATTTATTATCAGGAGTGTTTTCGTCCACTTTTACTTCATTCCAAACTCATTTGTTTGCAACCACTTGTGCGCATGCAGCGCGACTTGGAACATACGAGGCTAATTCATTTAGCATAAGGATCGAGTGGAGACGTATAGCAGCATTTTACGTCGAGCACACCTCAATATTCAGTTGTTATTGGAAAAGCCTGTATATATAACACAGTGATACTATAAAAGCGGAGACAGTCACCAGAAACACAGCAACAGCTTTGAACTATAATACAGCTTTAAAATTGTTTCAAAAAAGAGGATTTAGTTTCCGCCCCTGAATTTTTTTCATGCAGACATCACTTTACTAATAAGTGAACTAGTCAACAAACTTCTTAACCGTTGCAATCAAACTGTTCAATTGTGTTGGAAGCTCTTTTTGTGGGTTTGACAGTGAAACACATTTTCAGAGCGCATGCAACGTAGTGTGATGCTTGCACTGCACCATTTCGACTCACCTTGAAGAGTTGCTCCTCCACATCGCCCTCAGCGTCCAGCTCCTGGTGCAACAGAGCATACTTGGAGGCTCCCTTGGTGACATCCTTCACATCCAGCTTGCCCACTGACCTCCTCTTCTTCATCACTGGCTGCATCACAGCACCTGCAGCACATCACTCACTGAACTCACCATAGTGCATCACTCCGAGAAAGACGAGAGGAAGCACAGTCGCTGAGCTTCAAAAGCAGTTCTTTTCCAAGGCAGCTTTCAATGTTTTCTTTTCTTAAAAAAAAAACTTGAGGGGACACTTAAGCTCTGCCTTAAAGGGGCACCGCGATGATTTCCTCGGTACCAGTTAATATCATTAAATAGATTCGCCATGCTTTCCAGAGACCAGAGCAAAAAGAATTATTGAAATCGGAGCACGCAAGCGAAAGTTATTCCACTCTGAAAATTCAAAATGAAAAGCTCAGGCGAAAACGCATTTCACTCGCCCATTTCACTCACCCAGTACTGAGATTGGGCGCTACCAATCAGAACCCCGCCTAGCGCACACACAGCGGAAGCGTGCATGCAGTTGTTGCTTTGTCGGGGCTGTAGACAGCCGCGCATTTTGGCGGCGTCTTCCCCGTGTACGCGGCGCAGTAGTCAGGGCAGGGGTGACTAATAACAAAGGAAGCTCCCCGAAGTTTCTTTTTTAGTCGGACTGGAAGGCTGTCGGCAGTAGCCCCCCTCCTCCCCAAACTCGACTCCCTCCTGTCCGGCCTTTCTCTTCACAATTTTGGGCAAGGTGTGTCGAGTGGCTTTTTTTTCGCTGCCGTCCTGGTATGGTCACGGCCGGTCTCGACGCGCGCGCTTTCTGGTTTGAGCCAACGTTTTTTGAACAGCGCTGGCCGCCACGAAGGTTTGAAGCGGAATGGAAAGTGTCGCCCCTAGCTGTATTCTTGTTAGTTTTCGTTCGCTTTTCCTGCTTTTTTTTCAGTTTTTGTGGTATTCGAAAAGCTTTCAGTACTCAGAGACATAATATTTTGGATCCATTTCGCAAGTATAATGGAACAATATGCAAACTGGACGCCCAACCAATGAGAAAGGCAGCGCCCTATCTAGATGCCACCTGATTTCCGCTGCCGCAAATGGCCGCCGCGTTGCGACACCATCGGCTCGAAACAAGCATTTCTAGCGAAGATTAAAATATCAAATATTATGATTTCGGTGATCTCATTGCGCGTTGAAGACTGACAATGTCCCCTACTCTGCATACAAAGAGTAAATACCCCATGCTTTATCTACGTCGCAGGGCACCTTTAAGTGTATACTAACACGACAGCATTAATGGGTTAACTTCCAAATATGCGGAATTGGTCATTCTCGACATTAAATTCAAAGATCCTCGGAAGTCTTCATACAACTCCTGGTGCAGTGGTGCAACAGTTAAGCAATGCACCACTGCCCTGCGATGGCAGGTGTTGCCACCCATGGGTGTTATTCTTTCCGAGCAACATCTCATGACTAACCGTTAATTTAACTGCCACGTGCCACGGTGGTCAGTTTACTCATAATCCGGTGGGCAGGCTGTGATGACGGCATGAGGTGACATGACCTAGGTTGCCGGAGCGGTAATTTGCTTTGGCCGAGAGGCTTCTAACTGCTGCCGCCGCTAAACAGGTTTTCCTGCATCGGGCTACTAACATCAGCCTTACACAATTGCTTAATGTCTAGTGTGGATGCAGCAATTAAAACTAATTTCATTATTTATATACGACATGTAACCAAACTTTGCACAGATGTGCAAACTTGTTATCCTGATTTTAGAATTGCATTTAGTTTTAAGTCAGCTGTTATAGTTGCCGAGTAGTTAGAATTAACACTCTCGTAAAGCCATCCTCAGGGCACTGAATAATTAAGAGAAAGTACACACTTTTTTTTTATGTCAGCATGTTCACAAAGCCCCGTTCTATGCAATAAAGCTACTAGTTCATTTTTCAAGTGCCCACATTTCATGGAAATAAAGGTTAGTCTCCAGTATGCATACAACATTTCTTACAACAATACAGTTAAAAAACTATTTCATGTGTGCATCGAAATACCGAGACCTTTATTACACTCCTAAATCTCTCGGAATCCACGAGCAACAACCAAAACAGTTGTACTGTGATTCGTTACAAAGTGTCGAAGAGATGAGTGATAGCAGTCGCACAAAAAGTAAAAGCTGAGAGAATCAACCCTAAAGTTTATTCCTGGGTTTGCCGCATTTATTGCTTCCTACACTCCTGCTTTTGATTAGAAAATTTCAGTGTTGTAACCAGCTGAAGCTCTGACTTCTCCTCTTCATAATGATACTAAGATGGTGGTGCTCAGTCGTGGGAAACCTGCAGAATCTACGAGCTTGCATATGCTCCCCACAATCCGAAAAGCAGGTATATTTTGACTAGTATCGTGAAAAACTCAACACAAAGAGCCCAAAAACCAGCATTTTGAGTCTGCTTTCAGTGAGATGGAGCATATGCAGACAGACAAATTTGGTACGAAGTTCATGCCGTCTTATAGCACCTGCATTGTACAAGCCTTAATGAGCCGTGCGTCAAATGCTACACAGCAGCGATTTGCAAGACATTAAAGGCTGAGTTGCATGTACGCGAAAACTCACGCGAACGCGACGACGACATGCATTGCGCGAAGACTTCGCGCGAACAGAAATGTATGCGTCGCTTGGCTCGTCGCTCGGATCTGCTGAAATAGAAAATTTCGCTCGTTCGCCCGGAAGTGCATGCGCGATCAGCCAACAGCATGAACGCTCAGTGTACGTCACTGCCGGTCATTTCGCGTGCTTCTTTTTGTTTGTTTTGAAGCGTTGCATTGCGATTATAGTGAACTAGAATAATTGCAATCGCCGCGTATTCGTGCTTCCTACAAAACGATGGCCAACCAAAACTTCAATGAGCGCCTTATTGACGCCGTCGAATGCGAGCAGGTCCTTTGGGACCTGCAGCACAGGTACTATAAACATCGCGGCCATTCTAATGCGGCTTGGCGCCGAGTTGCAGAAGCCGTCGGTGCACATGAGTAGTTTTGTAAACAATTTCATTGAGTTGGTTTCATTGACTGCTAATTGTTTCCGTACGCAGACTGGATATTTACGGAGTGAAAGCGCTCATTTATGTTTCATGCATGTGGGCTTAGCTGTCGTCGAGCGATCGTTATTGTTCGCTAGAAAATGCGCGCTGCCGCGTAGCAGATTTGCCTGACAAGGAAAGCATGCATGCAGAACTAAAATTATACTATTTCACAGAAATACGGTACAGGCTTTTATCTTGTGGCGCGTTTAACGGCGGTCGGTTTAAATTCTTGCAATTTTTTTACTGCTGTTGCATTTGCTGCGAATGCCTATGTGGTGTGCTATGCCAGCAACACTGAGCGCTGTCGCCGTTTCGCGTTGCCGTCGGTTTCGCGCTGTCACGTGCATGCGTCTTCCCCAGTACGCGACAGAGCGAACCATGATCGCTTTCGTCGCACCGCCTCTTCGCGTCGCTCTCTTTTTCGCTTACATGCGACTCTCGCTTAAAGCACAGCACAAATGGCTCACCAGTGTCGACAGTGTCAGCTGGCTTGTGCTCCACCCACAGATCAGGACCAGATGACCTGGACCGTCGGTGACGCATCACAGGGAGTATATTGGCCTGGACACACACGTTAGTGCATAAGCATTCTGACAAAATCCCGGAAAAGACAAGTATGAAGCATACATGCATACTGCAGAGCTTGTTATGATGCAAACAGTCCACAGCAGATTGCATCATATGCGTGGCATCTCGGGTTTTATAGAATGAGCAACATGCTCCCCTGCGCATGTGCTTTTGAGCACATCATCACAAGCAGCTTTACAAATTGTTGCATTGATTGTGGCAGATGAATGAATTGTATAAAGTGGCCCTACAATTAAAGGCCCTTACCAATAGCAACCATCAAAGATCACGGCCAACTGTCCCCAAATGATTCCCGGCGCACAAAAAACAGACGTAGACTGACAGAAAACACACCACAAAGCGGCGTACATCCACTAGTTTATTTCCATGCAATACACCTACATTTATACAATAGAGTGCATAAGTACGCACATGAAAAATCCCACAAACGTACAGGCAATACATCGGGCTCCTCCTTGATAGTGGCGATGAACAACGTGTTAAACAAAGCAACTTCATAAATTAAAAACATTAATGAACACCGAACTAGTAAACATATGAATGGACAGTCATGGAACAACTGTTACTGCGTCACCATGCCCAAGAAATTGCGCTCCTTGTCACTTAACACTACTGAAGGCGTGCTGAGGCAATTTCCTTTAAGCTTTGCGCTTTCCCCAGCCTCAACAATTTCCCTCGCGGTCTTTCTGGCACATCTGCGCAGAACTGTGGCCTGCTAAAAGGAAGGCCCTTGTTCCTTGCACTGTTGGCAGTTACAACAACGTATGCCTAGGCGTCGAGAGGCAACCGTGACGTTGCAGTTGTGCTTTTTGAGCCTTTCACTGAAACAACTGCCAGTCTGACCACCATAGGCTCGTCCACAGGGCAATGGAATTGAGTACACTATGTTTTCTGTGCATGCAACAAACCATTGCTGACACGCTTGACGTGTTCGAGAGCAAACTCCCAGCAGTGCAGCTGTTAAGGTGCTTGCCCGTCGTGCTAAAAAGCAACGCTCGGCGGCAAAGACACAACTACGATTAACTAACACGTACCACAGATACCTGCACCTTGGCAGCCACAAAAAAAACTGGAGCTGGTGATCGATGCTCATGCCAATATGAATAGCGAAAGCTCGCGGCAGAGGAAAAAGATGATGATAATGATCTTGGCCTCGGGCGCCCTCCTTGGGCGGCACCTAGAAGCTCCTGTGCATGTGTGTGGCCTCCGCGATCAAGCGCCCGTTGCGCGCAGTCGGAGCCGATCGTGGAGGCCACGGCCCGTGCATTTCGAAGGCTATTCCCGCATGGGTCGTGGTAAGTTTCGGTGCGGCCCTTACACGGATCTTTTTTTTATATTTACTTCGAGAAAACAGGGTGCGGCCCGTACACGGGGCGTTTGTTCAATTTTGCCAATCGAAAAATTTCCGGAAATTTTACCCGGCATAATAGGAGCACCCCGAACTTTGAGCCGGATTTTCTGGAAAAAAAGTGCGTCTATTATGCGAGTAAATACAGTATAATGAATTTCACACTGCCAACACACTTTGCAAATTCTCCAGGCTTGGGATAAGAGACCTAAGTGCACCATTTTGATATACTCGTGTAGCCTGAGAACCACTCAAGAACTGTAGACTGAGAACCACTCAAGAACAAGGAAAGCCTTCCCCCTAAATGCATGTCTGTTGCATTTATGAGCGAAATTTTAAAAAACACAAACACTTTAAAAAGATGCTGTGCATTACCTTGGCTGTGCTGCATAATCTGGAGTCTGAGGATGGTGAAGACATGTGTGCCTTTGACGACCCTGCAAAAAGAAAGAAAACAAACACACGTTGCAGCTGAGGGGAACTGCCCTTAATCACATGATGCTTAAAGGGTTGTATTCGTGAACTATGTGGCCTTTTTGGAAAGCTGTATGCCAAGGTACAACATCTTGAAACTTGGGAAAAACCCACCTAGGCGCAAATAATTTCACAAGGACACAAAAAGAGACTAGGAGACAACGGACAGGCGCCTAGGTGAGTTTTTCCCAAGTTTCAAGATGCAAAACCAACTAGCCCGTCAACATGCCTTACCAAGGTACAACAGCACAGACGGTTTGAATGGTATACTGCAGGTACTTAAGCACGTCTTTAGTAAGTGTTATATTTGCACTTAACTTCTCGAGCATCCCATGTTTAAGTTTTGCGTGAGAAAAAAAGTAGCAGATTTCTTTGCGCTGCAGGGCTTTCAGTATAGTTTTTTCTTCGTTCTAAAAACTGATAGATGACATCATCTCCACACCTATGAGGTTGCCATTGGCCCCAGCAATCAGACTGTGCTAATTCAAATTTAATTAGAAAATTTAGTTAATTCATGAGCTGATTAGCAAAATTTTTGAAATTGCTGATGTGTGCCGCAGCTGAAAGTTTACCTCTGAAAAGATTTCCTTGCAGTCATGACCACCCTATTTTGAAGTATTTTCTAGTATACACTAAAACATCTTGTTAGCGAACCTCCCGATGCGCGGCGAACGCGGACAGCGGAAAAAACGCAGTTGTCCGACAACCCTGGTCGACGGAGCGACCAGCAACCCTGGGGAGGAAGATGAAGAAGGAGACGCAAGATGATGATTACATCATTGCAACTGGTCGCTTACCCTGTTAACTCCATATAAAATTCCACCGCATGTCCAAAAGCGTATTTTATTTTATTCCTGCTATGTCTAATTTGTTTATTTATTGAAAAATTTTAAAAATTCATATATATATTTTCTCATTTCAATCATTCTTCTATTCTACTTAGCTCCCCCCCCCCCCCCGCGCAATACCTCCTTGACGTTCGCCACCATACCTTGGCCAATCCCCCCGCGTGGGTATGTGCCAGTTTCATGTGGAGAAGAAGAAGAAGATGGACGCTGGACCGTACGCACGTAATCACTCTTAGCTCAGCCTTGTTACTAAATAGTTGTCCGTAAAGGTAAAAAGGCATCCTGCCATTAATTTGCGCCCCAACGCGAGAAAAAGCCTGTAATCCAGTACAAAAATTTATTTTGGATCATATATAAACTGCTGTGTGGTGAGAGATCAACCCAAGAAACTATAATTTCAAAATAAAGGAGCAGGAGTAAAAAGGGAATCAGTAGAAGTTTATTGGTTTCGGTTTTATCGAATTTAATATCCCAAAGCAACACGGACTATGAGGGATGCCTACTGGAGGGCTCCAGAAATTTCGACCACCTGGGGTACTTTAACGTGCACTGACATTGTACAGTACATGAGCCTCTAGCATTTCGTCTAGCATCGAAATGTGACCACCACGGCCAGGATCAAATCCGATGAGTGGAAAATGAGGTGGAAGAAGCAAAAGGAAGTGACTGCAGCGTGAAAGTGCCGAGTCTTCGCCCTGTGATGAAAAAAAGCTATCACAGTCACTTCTATGCTCACTGTGAGTAAAAAGGAATGGATTCTTCTCAACTGAGACATCTCACAAATCTTGAACTGAAATAAATTTCATTAAGAGGGGAAGCTGGTCTTAAAAAAATTTATTATTGAAGTCACATGTGTGAAAACAAAGAATATGTATGTTTGTATGCCAATTCCAGTTATGTAATTTATTTTTATCTAAAGTAAATCCTTGTGCACTTATATAATTTGTTATGAGACTTTTTGCTGACAGCTTTCAAGAAATTTGGCTGCAGGGAAACTTGACAGAATGCAAGCCAGTGGCTTCTCAACATCAATCTATGCAATAAGGGCAAAATTACTATCCTGCCCTGCCTACCGTAGAAGTTGTTCTAGGGTTTTGAAGTTGCCACTTTACGAATGGGTAGAAAAACTTGTATGCCTGTTTAAGTGACAACTTCAAATCCCATAATTCAACAGGTTCGATCCCGGCCGCGGCGGTTGAATTTCGATGGAGGAGAAATTCTAGAGGCCTGTGTACTGCGCGATGTCAGTGCACTTTGAAGAACCCCAGGTGGTCGAAATTTCCGGAGCCCTTCACTACGGCGTCCCTCATAGCCTGAGTGGCTTTGGGACGTTAAACCCCAGTAAACCAAACCAATCAACTTCTACGACAGGCAGAACGATAATTCCACCCTTATTGCATAGCTTGATTTCGAGAGAAACCAATGGCATGTAATCTAGCAAGTTCCCTAGCAAGTTTCTTTAAAGCTCTTGGCAAAAAGTTACAGAACATGCTGCATATGTGCACAGGCACCTGCACGTAAAATTAAATGACACATTTGGAATCGGCACACAAAACTACACGTGCCCTGAAGATTTCATAATTATGACTTCATTATTAAAAAATTCTTTAGAAGACCCTCTCCCCCCTTAAAAAGAATGATTTTGAAAAGACAAGGCCAACAACCTGCTGTTAGAATATCTTTTACGACCTAACTTCTTGAAAGTACTTCTGAATATTACTTTTAGCAAACTACTAAACAAAAACTTAGTATATAATTAATTTAAGTAATTTAAGTAAGTGCCTCTTAACAACTGTAGCTTGCTGAATAGTAATGTCAAGACACTAGTGTGACTGCTACGTCCTTCAGCACCTTTGTGCGAGCAAATGTCCTTTGCCTTTGTCTGCAAAGTGCCTTTCTGGTCAAGAATGAACATTCAGAGCAATGAAATTCAAAATGACTTCCAGCATATTTTTAACATTAACCAAAATCTACAGCTTAACAGTAGCAAATACCAAAGCTTTTCAAACACAACCACTGAAATATGAATGACTAACCGATGAAAGTGAAATAACTGAAATATTGACTAGAAATAAATTAACTGCATATCAACAAATGTCACAGGCTTTACAATTTCGTGCTTGTTGTGAACTCTTATCTTCCCCTCTCTGGGCATTACAGAAAAAAACTAAAATGTCAGTTACTTCGAGCAGGATGTCACCAGTCAGGGTCTCCTAATGGCATGATGTGGAGGTAACAAATACACTAGTTCCTGCACTGCCTCTGAAGGCAGCAGACATTGCCAGACAAGAAAGCACTCCTCATTTCTCATTAAAGGGGGGAAGCTAGTCCTAGAAAAAAATGTTTATGAATGAAGTCAGAATTCTGATATCTTCAGCAAACATGTACTTTTGTGTGCCGATCCCAAATAAATCACTTAAAGGTGCAGTGAAGAGGAATCTGAACTTGTCTTTTTGCCGTGGGAACTCAATCTACACGTTCCGAGCTTTCTTGAGAAACTGCGATTTACTGCCCTGTGTGGCCGATTTCCCCGATTAAATCGAATTAAGGTCTGGCTCCCGCCTTTTTTTTAAAATTCTGCCTCGTACGGTGGGCGGAGTCGATTAACGCGTGGAGCGCCTTTCACCCAGTCCCGTGGCGGCTTGCTGCTCTGCCATCGGCGGAGTAATACGTAGTAGTCCATAGTAGCAAATAGTCCGCGCGTATATTTATTTCTTCGGGCTTATTTTGCGGCTATATTATCTGTGAATGAAACTATTTATTCATGGAAACCTAAAAAACAAAATAAAGCGAAAGCAAAGCCTCCACGGGACTGCGTGAAAGGCGCTCCACGCGTTGGTCGACTCCGCCCACCGTACGAGGCAGAATTAAAAAAAAAAAAAGGCGGGAGCCGGACGTTAATTCGTTTTAATTGGGGAAATCGGCCACACAGGGCAATAAGTCACTGTTTCTAAGAATGCTATGAACGTGTGGATCGAGTTCCCGCGGCAAAAAGAAGAGTTCAGATTCCTCTTCACTGCACCTTTAATTTCATATAAAACAACTCCTTGTGTACTCATGTAATATGCAAGTTTTTGGCCAACAGCTTTCAAGAAATTTTGCCACAGGGAACTTACTGAAATGTATGCCATTCGTTTGTCTTGACACCAAGGGACGCAGTAAGGGTAAAATTATCATCCTGCCCATCAGAGAAGTAGAGTTAAGGGGTTCTGAATTTGCCAATTCAGAAATTGGAAGAAAACTGCATTCCTGTTCTTGGAGTGGCAACTTCAAAACCCTGGACCTCAAGTTCTATGATAGGCAGGATAACAATCTTACCCTTACTGCATTCCTTGATGTCAGGACAAACCAATGGCATGCATCTCAGCAAGTTCCCTGCAGCAAACTTTCTTACAATATTTCCGAAATCTTCCATAACATTACATAAGCGAACAAGCAATTAAATGGCATATTTGGAATTGCAGGCAAAAACATCTTCCCAAAATTCATAACTGTGACTGATATAAAATTTTTTTTAAGACCAGCTTCTCCCTTAAAGAACCACAAATCAAGCCCCTGTTTTGGATGCCGACTAAACCTGCTCAAGATTTTGACTGCATAATTAAAATTAAAATTAAAGGCAATTCACTTTTAGAAAATGAAAAGCAAGCTACACTGAAACTTCCCTTTATAATGATACCAATGCAGTTGCATATTTATGCCTAATTTCAGGGGGCTGCATTCAGGGGAATAACAGCTAACTGAAGTTTGTGGCCAGCTAATAAAGCTCGCTCAGTGAGCTGAAGATACACTAACACAGTAACTGTGTCAGGACAGGACAAAAGATGGATATGACAAGCACTTTTCTCGTCTTTTCATTATGCCATCACACCAGCCAGCCGGCACATTACTCACGCATACCACTTCCTTCGTCAGTTACCACTGAGCTTGACACACAAAAATAGGAGACCTGTCAGCTACTACTGCCCGCCTGATACACCAGGTACGGCAGTTTCAAAATGCTAATTACAGTAAGATTAGCAACCGCACAACATCACAAAGCATTTGGCCATATAGAATGGCATGTCACAAAAAGTTTATTTGCCACACGCATGTCCGTCCAAAAATAAAACAGAAGGTCAACCGCTTTAAAAGAAAAATCAAGGGCCAATGAAAATGCAGTCAAACATAATCAGGCCCTCACAAACGCTTCAATGTGTTAAGTTATCACATAACAATGACTAGATGTGGCAACCATCGCCCTTTAAAGCAAGTTGTCCAGCATAAAACTTGTCCAGCATTAAGACACTTGTGCTTGCACCGATGCATAAAACTCATCGCGCAGCCCGTACAAAAGGCACAAAACAATAGATTTAATGAACACTTTGCACATAATGACTTACACGAAATCATGAGAGGAAAAAAGCGTACAGCCATGCACCTCAGAAGCACTCTTTATAAGGCCAGAAAGCATTCTTTCAGAGCATGAACACAATTCCAAACTAAAACAGCTGCACCAGTATGTTATCACTGGCACACAAAACACTGCAAATTCACATGCAGAAATGAACGTTTCCAAGATGCAAATTGCATAAGCAAAGCATGCACGCCTTTTCTCAGGATAGAGCATAAAGATGCATTGTCCGAAGGTACAGAAGCAAATGCACAGCATGCCTGCAATCAGTAAAAGGAGCAGCCATCATGTGAATGCATGTCCATTCACAGAGCAAGTGCAGAACAAAGCAATAAAAGGAAAAAAAAATTCATGAAGAAAAGGTGTGCTTCAGTTCTAAATCGATGCATTTATTCAATGAGACATGCAAAATGATAAAGCCCAGTCACAAACACTGTTCACTGAACTGCAGTGTTATTGTAGCATCTGTCAAAAGGTTGACACTGCGAGCAAATTCTTTCACAGATGCACGTGCTTCAAAGGATGCAAAAGAAAATGTCTCACTTGTTCAGACTACATAAATATGAAAGAGCGTGCAAGAAGCAAGCATCAGCATGCTAAAAGCAGTTGTCCAACAAGCTGCAGGAAGTGAAGCTGAGCATGCCCGGGAAGCTTGAAAGGTGGTCCATCGACGACGGCAAAAGGTTAACGGCGCCCCGGGGCATCCCACTCACTGGCAGCAGAGCGAGTCGTCACACCACCATCACGCGGCGGCGGAGGCGCGGACGGCTCGGGGTGTCCCGCTGATGCCGCTGGCGGCATGTACCAGTCGGCGGAGTTGAGCACCTCTCGAAGAATGCGGAACTTCTCGTCGGTCACGCTCAGCTTGGCCTCCAGTTCGGCCTGCTTGTCAGCAAGCATCTGGTTCTGCAAAGGTGTCGGCCGGGATACAGCCTTCTCACAGAGCGCAACAACAAAGCCATCAAGTAAATGGGCCTCTAAACTCAACAGCGGAGACGTTGCATGTGAAATAACAAACTGGTCTGATCAGCGCCAAAACGATTGATGAACAGCAGCAGTTGCTTGCAGGAAACTACCATCCCACCAGAATAGAATCGCACTCGAAGACCTAAAATCGGTGGAAACTCCACCGCATCATAAGTACAGAACTGCCTGAGTGAGCATTTGTAATGAGCTTAGCTGTTCACCTGCAAGCTTGTTTGGCATCTCGGCTTTTTGAATCAAGGACAATGCACTGGAGTAGACCGTGTGCTTCAACAAGCTCAGTTGTAGGAATGCTCCTCTGTGCAGCAAAGCGAATTTTTTTTTTCTTTCTACCACTGAAAGAACTAACAACACCATCACCAAGGGCTCCAAGAGGCAATAAAATGCACCCTAGGATAGGTTTGGTTTATGGTTTATAAGGTTTAACGTCCCAAAGCGACTCAGGCTGTGAGAGACGGCGTAGTGAAGGGCTCCGGAAATTTCGACCACCTGGGGTTCTTTAACGTGCACTGACATCGCACAGTACACGGGCCTCTAGAATTTCTCCTCCAAAGAAATTCAACCACCGCGGCCGGGATCGAACCCGCGTCTTTTGGGTCAGCAGCCGAGCACCATAACCACTGAGCCACCGCGGCGGCCCACCCTATGATAGGTACTCAAAGAGAGTGCAGTCCCGTGTCCAAGTGCTCTTTCTGTGAGGAAATTTCAATAGAAGGAACAAATTTATATCATGCTCCTCAGCTGAACTCATGATGCCCAGTGGTATGTTCATGGCCTGTAGCTCAAGAAAAAGATTATAAAGGGGAACGCAGGACTTAAGATCGCAATTTTTACTGCTCTAAACAGCATAATGAAATTTGGTGAGTGTACGTATTTCTTCTGTTTCCAAAAATACAATTAGTTTCAGTGTAGCTTGACAAGTTTCCATGTAATAGAAAAATAGCTCAAACCTAATAGGGTAATTTCTTACCGGTTGCTAAGACACTTTCGGAGGCCATTGTAGAAACCCCAAAAAATGGCTAAATGCAGACGTCTGAAGAGAATTTCACAACAGCGAGTAACACCAAGATGTAGGGAAGAGCGCCAACTTTCGAACAAGACCAAGATGGTGATCATCGAGTACACAGTTGCTGGAAGAGGTGGGAGCTGAGTTCTCTCGCATTTAGCTCCGATCTCAACATTTTGGCACTACGGAGGAGTCAGATACGTCGATTTTATAATAATCGGAGGTTAAATGAGACCTTGAATCTTCATCGGTAGCTGCTGTAGAGTATATATGAGTCCAAATATGCAATTTCTGAAAATCGAAATTTTTGAATTTTTTTACCATTTCAAGACCTGAGTCTTCCCTTAAGCTAAGCATGGGCAATTTGGATTGACTTTCAGAAGTTACTGTAAGCAGTTCTCGCACTACGCATGAAATCTGGTTGAAAGTACCGTATTTTCCGGTGTACAAGATGCACCCTTGTATAAGACGCACCCGCCATATATGCAGGCTGTCATTGAAAAAAGTTGGTATATAAGACGCGCCCGTGTATAAGACGCACCCCAATTTAACCGGTTAGGCTAGTGAGAATTAAACACGCTTGCGCGACCATCGCGAAACTCACTGTACGTGTGACAAATTCTTAAGCAACGCTAAGTGATCGAAAATGGTTTAGAAAAAAGAAAAAACGAAAGTGCTCGGCATTGTGTCCATAACAACATTTTATTTCTACTTAAAACCGGCAACGCGGCTGAAACATTCTCTTCGTACTACGTACACGGAGCAAAGTTGCAAAGGGTGGCTAAAAAAGAACACCGGCTTGTCTTGACAATGGCGAGAAGCGCAATTGTCTTCATCTTTTGGCATTTCACATTACTTCTGCTTGGGGCCTCCGAAACGGTTGCGTGTTTGTGATCCCGGAAGTCGTCATCCCAGCTGTTTCATGATAAAGTTCACCTAAGAAAAGCTGCGCACGGTGGGCCCCGTATTGAAGTATTAACCGCGTTATAACCGAGTCATTGGTAGTGATATTTTTTTGATGAAAAAAGCTTGAACATGAACCTGAGTAACTTCTGAACTCGCAAAAAAACGCGAAAAATTAGCGTATAAGACGCACCCTTGTATAGGACGCACCAGCAAGATTTCTGAAAAAAAAGCCGCGTCTTATACACCGGAAAATACGGTAGTCCACATGCATGAAAGTAGTCTCATAAAAAATTCCCCAATTACAAGTGACTGATTAAGCACAACTGCAGTCACTACAAAACAGAAAGGTGAGCTGGTAGGACAAAAGCAACAAAAGAGGAGGGAACAAGAAAGCAAACACCCACCATGGCCCGCTTCATTCTCTCCCGCTCCAGCTGAATCTGCTCCTCCATCCTGTGCTGCATCTGCACCTTTTCCATGGCCTCCTTGTTCAGCAGCACCTGCTTCTCATCAAGCTGCACACAGGCACACATGAAATGTCTGACCTAACCTGTGGCCAAAAACATGTTTAAGCACCGAATACCTTGAAGCAGGTAAGTACTGTCTCCCAGAGAACAAAAACAATGTGAAGGGCCACAGCTAAATTGTTTCATAGGAGATTTTTTTTTGTTTTCAGGAATAAGTTTCTGATCTACAAGCTACTAATGACATTAGTTTGGCACAATATTTTTTAGCAAATTCTAGAAATTTTGAAACTTAAGAAATCCCATTTACTTGCACAGTTTGTTGGTTTGGTTCAGTTTATGGAAGTTTAATGTCCCAAAGCAGCTCAGGCTATGAGGGTCGCCGTAGTGAAGGGATGTGGAAATTTTGACCACCCAGGGTACTTTGACGTGCACTGACATCGCACAGTACACGGGCCTCTAGAATTTCGCCTCCATCGAAATTCGACCGCCGCGGCCGGGATCGAACCCGCGTCTTTCGGGCCAGCAGCCTAGCGCCGTAACCACTGAGCCACCTTGACAGCCCACTTGCACAGTTTGTATTTTGTTAAATTTGCGAGTCACTGTAACTAAATCTGACCCACAGTATACACAATATGCAGGCCACAGGCATTTTATAAATAAGCATGATGCTCAGACAGCCGATAAATATCAGCTCAGCTGAAATTCACACTTCAGCTCACATGCTTCATTGCACATGCTTAAGTTAAGACGCTACTATCAGCAAGATGCAGATGCTATTTGAAAGCAGCAACCCTTTTATACAGCTGAAAAGAAAAAAATTTAGGATGTTCACGTTCGCAACAATTGCTGCTTGATCTGTCTGGACACTCAAACACTCAGATGTAGTTGCAGAACCAATAACGCATGCCTTCTTGTCGAGGTGCAACTGTTCATGGGGTCCCTGCAGCTTGGTGTACCCAGCAGACATCACTTATCACCAGTATGAACAAAGTCATTGCTTCACAGAAGCAATATGAACCACACATTATTCAAAAGAAAGATGAGAGGTGGTACTACAACCTTGCATGTCCTGAGAGCAGCTGCATAGCCTCGAAGCAGCCGTATAGCAAGTCTCTGATACATACCTAAGTCATCCCACTCTTTTCAATTTTCATATATCCCTGCTCTTGCTTGGCCCATTTTAATTAAAGGACTATAGACACCTAATTTTATTACATGTTTTCTTTTGATTTAAAATGATGCGTTAGACATTAGAATACATGGATCACTGCGTGGTATTCACCTATGACTGCTAAATAATTTGTAATCAAATTTCTTCTATCGTGCTGTTTCCATTTCATCAACCGAACGATGGTTGTGACGTGCAGTTGAGCTTTAGGCTCCCTGAGGCACAGCTAAACTGCAATACAAAACGCTGATAAGTAGTTTTAACTCACTACAGCACTGAAACCAGCCAGCTTCAGGATCTAGGACTACAGCAAATGGCATATCAGCAGTTATATTGCCATTTTTTTGTCACTCCCCTGACCTGGATTTCAACTACATGTCACAGCCATAATTCAGATGATGAAACTGACAAAGCGTCAAACGTTAGACCCCATAAAAGCGAATCAAACCAAAGGTCAACTACAGGCGTAAGTACTAAAAAGGACACGACTGCAATGCACTGACCATGTTCTCTACAGTCCTCTTCTGGCGAACCATGCCCTCCAGCTCGAGGGTGAGGGCTTGCACAGACTGCTCGGCATTGGCCAGTTTTTTCTCGAGCAGGATGACTTGCTGCTCCCTGGCCTTCAGGTCCATCCGCATCACCTTGTGCTCCTACAGAAACAGCAAGATAGCCCCATGAGGCAGACCACCACATTAGAGATGCCCTCTGCTTGCTTCCAATTCTTGCTCTTTCACATCCACCTTGACAATGTCATTCTTACCACTGCACGCATGCCCTACCTTGGAATCCACTCTAGCACCCTAAGGGACCATCAGTTATATTCCTTTCACATCAAGACTTGCCCATGTCCATTTTTTCTTGACTTCCACTAAGGACAGGTCAAAGGATACCAGCTCTCATTTGTTCCCTAACATACTCTGCTCGCTTAGTCTTCTAACTTACCCTTTCATGTTCACTGACAGCTTGCTAGGAGCTAAAAGCACAAGTTTTGTGAAGTGCTATGTGCAACACCCGTAAAGAATTTCCAGCCATCACCCATCATGCTACCTCTCCTTGGGGAAAGGCTGGCTGAGGACTGCATTTTAAGTGCAGTAGTGAAAAAAACAATGGCACAAAGGTACGAAAGACAAAGAAAAAAAAGCATAAAGAACTGCAGTTAAACTACTCCCAATGTAGAAACCCAGGTTCAGAACGGAGAAAGTGGATACCCCCTTCTTTACGTGCAATTTTTGTCCATATGTTATATGCGATGCCAACTCTGAGTGCCCGTATCACATATGCAACGCTCAGCTTAAAGAAGCCTGCTTGAATTATCAATTCCTTCTAGTACTTCGAGTATGCCATACTGCGGACACTATTATCAAAGGTCTTAGTACTAGTTTGACAGTGTCACACAATACAAGACCTTAGAAGAAACCACAACGGCGGCCCATTTGCGGAATTTTTACATCAATCACTTCAAAGCATTTCATTTCCAATCAAGACAGTTTGAGTGGCACACAGCTTCCGGGGGAGGGGGGACCAGAATCCCATCATTGTATCAGTTATTTCGCCGATAATTTTATCATTACATAAGGTTTAGTTTTACACAGCAGCAATGGTGGAATTAATAAATCTAAAGAACTCGATCGTTATTAGCAATATACAGTTATATCTAGTATCGTTATAAGTGAATTACACTGTATAGCACAACAATCCCCTTCTAGGTACTCTGCGTTCATGACTGAAAGGGGCATCCAATTTTTTTTCTCTCATTACTTCTACTCTCCTCCCATCTGCAACACAGCAGTGAATGATCCAGTTGGTGCCGTTTGACACAGCTCCATCTTTCCTGCTGGCTGGTCCACAGCACACCTCTCATAAATGCTGCAGTTTGGAATGCCCAACAAAACTAAGAGTGCAGGCCATACAGCTGTGAATAGAAAAAATTAGTAAAACATTTGTGCGCATTCTACACAGCAAAAAAATCACTGCACTGAAGGCAGTCGTTCACAACACGAACTCCAAAACGTGGCAAGTGTCCTCGTGATGCCTGAAGCGAAAGCACAGGCCATGGAACTGCTTCAAATGCTACACAATCACGGCCATAAATTGCGCAGCTGGATAGTTGCAGCATGAAACTTAGCCCTTGTGCCTCAGCTTCACATGACTAAGCCCCAATGAGCCTATAAAAGCAATCATGGGTCCACAATAATCAGCCCAGCGGTTTCAACAGCAGTGCTCGTCACTTCTACGTTTGCTTGTCATACCTCTTTCAAAACGCCATGCTCTGCTTCCATCTGAATGAGCTGCCTCCTAAAGTCATCAACTGAAAAAAGAAAAAAAGCAGGCAAAAGCATGTTGAAAAAAATGGTCAATATAGTATCAGGAAATGAAGTGCCGAAATGAACACTTAAGAAATCAGATGGACAATTACTTAGAGCAGCATTGTTTGCCTTCATTTCTTTCTTGAGCATGATCCTATGGGTAAGCCACTCGTCCATTCGCTGCAGAACTTCACTGTCCGAGGAGTCAGTGAGCTTCAAGGAAACAAAGAAAAAGTAAAAATATTTAATCACTAAACAAACCAATGTTTAAGCAGTGCAATGGTACAGTTGCAAGAAGATTGCATCACAGAAAGCCACCTTCAAGCAAAGTCTGCATGTTGTACATCACATACGCTCGTGCTCAATGATAAGTATGCATGTTAGCTTTTAGCAGAACAGCTCAGCTGATGACGATGTTGAATTTTAATGGCGCAAGAGAATCTGTGGCCAGGTGCGCCATCATATAAGGCATTTTTCATTTATATGAGGTCCCATTTTCTAAGCACTTCACCCCAGATATGGCGAGCATCAGGCCAAGGGAAAGCTTGTACCCACTCCATCACCGGTGGATACTCAGCGGCACTGGGGATTGAATCCCACGCATTTCACATGAGAGGCGAGAACAGCAGAGTTTTAGCAGAACAGAAGGTCAGTTGAGCTACCATGCCATAATGCTATCGTGTATTAGTCTCTCTGGATATTTGTTGGCGTGAAGTTGCAGTGACTGTACTTCGTATCCTCCTTGCAAATATTCCTTCCCAAAATATTCCAAAAACACACGGGTTGCAAAACGTGCAAATATAAAGTTGGTTTGGTTTGGTTTGTGGGGTTTAACGTCCCAAAGCGACTAAGGCTATGAGAGACGCCGTAGTGGAGGGCTCCGGAAATTTCGACCACCTGGGGTTCTTTAACGTGCACTGACATCGCACAGTAGTACACGGGCCTCTAGAATTTCTCCTCCAAAGAAATTCAACCGCCGCGGCCGGGATCGCACCCGAGTCTGTTAAGCAAAGACCATTTCTGAAAGTGATGCATGTACTACAGATGAAGATTAAATTTGCTACAACATTCCTAATGACAATATTTATAGGAGAATTTTGATGCCTGATCACCTGCAGTGCTTTAATGAGCACCAGGATCTAAGTGTAGAGACATTTTTGCATTTTGCTTCCACTGAAATACAGCTGCTACAGATGAGAATCATGCCTATGACCTCGTGCCGAGTAGCAGAACACCAAGGCCACCAAACCACCACGATAGGTGTAGTCGTAGCCTTAATCCATTACAATGCTTGCACCGCAATCAATGGGCTGAAAACAGCAGCAAAAAGAATCTGAAAAAATCACAGGGGCACCTAAGCAATTATGATGCGCAAATGTCAAAGCACTGCTTGTCGCTGAGCGTGTCGCTTAGTTGTTGGGGGATAGGGGGTGGACATTGTTTCGCTGTAGCAGCTTGAAATTTATTGACAGTAAACTGCCACCTCCAGTCGCATTTTGCTGCCTCACCTGATGACGTAGATGCGAGCGATTCAACTATGAAGCTCTACAGCACAACAACCTCATTCTCCTAAAGAAGAAGGCCAATTGATGACTGCGGCAGGGACTTTCCCCTTTGCGCAGTCTCTAGCCGCAAAAGTGACGCATCATATTTCCTAGCGTATCTCGCGGAGGCGGTGTATACATGTAGCACATCACATCAGACAAGACAGTAGCATCTCGTCCAGTGCATTGGGCGGAGGGGGCCAGCTACTCCCATCTTGAGCCTGGTTTGGTTTACGGTTTGGTTTACGGGGTTTAACGTCCCAAAGCGACTAAGGCTATGAGAGACGCCGTAGTGGAGGGCTCCGGAAATTTCGACCACCTGGGGCTCTTTAACGTGCACTGACATCGCACAGTACACGGGCCTCTAGAATTTCTCCTCCAAAGAAATTCAGCCGCCGCGGCCGGGTTCGAACCCGCGTCTTTCGGGTCAGCAGCCGAGCACCATAACCACTGAGCCACCGCGACGGCTCTGAGCCTGGTTTGCCCTGTTATCCGAGTGAAAAGGTAATGTACAGTGATCCCAGCTTTCACAGCTGTCTGGCTATGGCAGAGTTTTCGCACAACGAGTCATGTAATGCTCTCGCATTAAAAGGCATGGGCAGCGGGCTACCGGGAAACGTTCGCACACATGGAGTAAAAAATGGAATAGAAACAGAAAGCAGACAGCCATACCAAATAGTTCTGCAGTACTGGCATGCAGATGGCTTCCCGTGGTGGCTCTGGTGGTGGCATTGTGGAAAGCTCTTTCAAGCTTCCTGCAGGCATGGTAAAACAGAACCTTTGAGTGAAAGAAACCAGCAGTCCAAAAACAAATTTTATGTAAATAAATTATCACAGTACCCCCAAGATTCATGCAAGGATGTCTTCAGAGGAGCAGTGCTTTCACCTCTTCTATTTCTCCAAGGTCAGATATTGCAATTTTGAACTTGTGTTCCGCTATTACAAGTGGAATGTGTGCCTGCTGTTGTGCAGCCTACTATGTTGGAGCCTTAGAGCACGAAGCATTAAAGGTGCACTGAAGAGGAATCTGAACTCGTCTTTTTGCCGCGGGAACTCGATCTACATGTTCCGAGCATATTTAGAAACGTTGACTTATTACCCTGTGTGGCCGATTTACCTAATTAAATTGATTTAATGTCCGGCTCTTGCCTTCATTTTTTGAATTCTCCCCGTACGGTGGGCGGAGTCGACCAACGCGTGGAGTGCCTTTCAGCTAGCTCCGTGGAGGCTTTGCTTCCGATTTATTTTGTTTAAGTTTCTGTGAATAAATAGTTTCATTCGCAGATAATATAGCCGCAAAATAAGCCCGCAGAAATAAAAATAAGCGCGGACTATTTGCTTCTACGGATTACTACGTATTACTCCGCCGATGGCAGAACGGCAAGCCACCTCGGGACTGGGTGAAAGGCACTCCACGCGTTGGTCGACTCCGCCCACCGTACGGGGAGAATTCAAAAAATAAAGGTGGGAGCCGGACATTAATTCAATTTAATTAGGGAAATCGGCCGCACAGGGCAATAAGTCGCGGTTTCCAAAAATGCTCGGAACGTGTAGATTGAGTTCCCGCGGCAAAAAGACGAGTTCAGATTCCTCTTCAGTGCACCTTTAACGCATTCCACCCATAGCTCATTCCATCTTCAACTCCTACCATGAAATTTTGTTGTCAAAAAGTAGGCACGTCAATCTTTTTCAACACAATCTTCTGAAATGCCGGTTGCCGCTTTGTGCCGTTATAGCAGCGTGCTCTGCCCTCAACCTCCGGATACAGGTTGTCACTCAATCCTGTGGTTGATGTTCTTTGGTGGTGCTGGAGTTATTCAATTACAGCCAGATGTAGGCACAAGGAAGAAATGCAACGAGTATTCAAAATAAGTGGAAAAGTGGAGGAACCACCAGTACAAACACAAAATCGACCCTCACCTCCAAACTTTGCCGTGCGCGGCAAAATGAGCCGCCGCCGGCCGGCACGCAGATTGAGGGCTGCAGACGGTGTTGTGGGAGTGGGGCAAGTGACGAGCACCTCCTGGGCCATCTCCGCAAATTTCATCACATGCTGAAAGCAAAGAGGACATCAAATGAGAGCACTGCCCAACTATTCTTTAAAACATATTGCCCCACTGCTGACCCCTGCTGAAGATTCGGCCACCATGTGACCAAACCTTATATAGGGTGTTCCGTATTTATCTGTCTGGGCTGTAAAAAATTTTCCTGGGCAAACTACTGGACTATTTGGGCTCAATCAGAGACCACAAGGTAGATTATAAAGTCTGTTTCTTTATAAGTAATTTAAGACTTGAACTTGCCCGGACTGTCCGCAATCAGCGAATAACTACAGTCTGTGCGCAGAATTTTCGTTGAGGCGAGCAGAGGAGCAAATTTGACTGGGGTATAGTGCTCTAGAAGATCTGAGGTACTGAGAGACCTGCCCCAGCTCCAAGCAGGCATACTGGTTGCCTCGCAGTTCGCCAGATTTGAGAGCACTATAGCCAGGTGGCGCAGCCTCTAAAATCAGCCATTTTGCTCGCCTCGACGAAAATTCTTTGCGTAGACTGCAGTTTTTCACTGATTCCAGTCAGTCCAGGTAAGTCCGAATGTTAAATTATTTATCGGAAAACGCAGACTATCATAAGCTACCCTGTGGTCTGTGCTTGAGACCAAATAAGCCACTAGTTTGTGGAGGATAAATTTTTACAACCCAGACAGATAAATACGGAACACCCTGTATTTTAGCGTGTTGCCGAGAGTATTCTTTGTCTCGAACGAGCACGGCTGTTCACCGATCCTCACCCCACTAAACGGCTGTGCTGTCCTGTTTCTTGCTAAGTTTGTCAGCGACAATATGATACATGCTATTTGAAATCTTTAACGGTTGAAAAGGAACTGCACACTTTCTCTGACACTCATTTGTTCTGGCTACACCTGTTCCTTAGATAGAAAGCTCTAGTCCAGCAGTGAAACAATTTCAGTTGAGCCAGTTTACTCAAGAGCAAGATCCAGCAGTGATGCGAAAGGCCTGTTCTCTAATCGAAAATAAATAGCGTTTAAGAAAGATTGGTATTGAGGAATGTGTCAAACACCAAATATTAGCAGCTGCTTAATGTTAAAGAATGATGACAAAAAAGCACAAGCTCATGAATGAACCCAGTTTGTACTTGCCAAATCATGGAATACCGCTTACAAGTGAGAACAAATGTAAGCACACTCATGAGGGCAGCGTTTATCTATGTAAAATTATATAGCACTATAAGTAAGTTACCCGAAGCTAGTAGCGCACACAGTAATATTCTGTCCTCATATAGTAGTCTACAGAGATATGAATGTAGCAAATATAAACATTTTGAATATTAAAATATGTGCTCAATGCAATACATATTTGACCTGAATTCAACCTAAATACTATTCATCCAATCTAAAATGCAAGCATACCACCAAAATACCGACTGCACTGCTATATACTTACGAATGTTTCATCATAGTCATCTGGCCGTGGGTTTAAACAAACAATCATGCGAACTTTGCCTTCGCCATCAAAAAAGTTCTTGAAAAGATGAGTGATCTTTGTATCTCTGTACGGCACCATCTGAAAAACAACAGGCAAGTTTTAGAGAGGAGGCCCCCCCCGAGACCGTTTGCAGAATGTGAAATGCAGGGCCGCAGTTTTGTTTTTGGGCAGGTAAAAACAAATCAAACAAACAAAAAAAGGCAAGCTTAAAGCTGCTATAAACAGGTTTTTCGCCCTGCTGAACGTACAGTCAGGGACAAAAGTCTCCGGACCACGTGTCCCTCTAACGAAGCCGATAGCTCTGCTATTAGTCGGCGGCTGGAGACCACAGTTGTGGAGGGAAAAGTTAAATTTTTGTTCTTTCATCTGCACAAGTATGGTCTCCAGCTGCTGTTTGATAGTAAAGCTATAAGCTTCGTTTGCGGAACACGTGGTCCGGAGACTTTTGTCCCTGACTGTACAAGAACAGTGAACTAAGTGAAGATCTCTGAGACAAACAGGCAAAGAGAAAAACCTTAATCCTTAAGACCTTCATAATTGCACCAATTTATTTACATAGCACAAAAACTAATACATCACCTTGTTAGACCCAGTTGTCTGGTTCTCTCTCAGTATTTCAATACATGTACGCAAAACCATCAAGGAATTGTTGATGTTCCCTGGGGGGGAAAGAAAAGAAAACAGATCATGCACAAAATCTCACACTGCATCATTTCTAAATGAAAAGATGAGCGTAGCAACATGCTGTAACACAGGCACAAGGAACAGGGTTTGTTGCATGCATGAAATGGTGATCTACCAAGAAATGGTGCTTTTGTGTACACACAGTATTCATGTACACCTCTACGAAACATCTGAGACATCTAGGAGACATCTATGAGACATCTATGAGACATCTATGAAACAAGCTTGCTGTCAAAACAAGTCTCACCAGCTTCCCTGAGCCTGTGGCCAGTGTTGCCAGTCCTGTCTGTGCGTTCACTGCCAGCAAGGTCTACAAGCGAAAGCTGACTAATGACAAGTGCATTCTTTTCCTGAAAATGAAGAGAAAAGCAGTGGTCAAGCACTAACACCCTGAACATAGTCTTGGATTGATTGAAAAGGAAATTAAACATCCCAGCTTATGCACAAAAATGAACGCAGCAGTCTTATCACCAACACTAGCATCTGGCAGCTTTCAACAGTCTGGATGACCTGTCAACAGGTTCATCGGCGATGGAATGAAATTTTAAACTTGCATTTCATCATTTTTCTTGTCCTTGTAGACAATCAAAAACCCTATTCAAAATGGCCTTTTTTCTGTGCAGAAGCCATCGAGTCAGACACACTCAGCTTGCACGGTTAAGAGCATGACTGCATGGGTTAGTGCAAGACCTTCCAGCATTATAAGAGCTACAGTGAGTACTGGGTGGCCTTGCAAACAAGTAACATTTAATTAGCCATATTCTGGTCGTTTGACACGATTTCAGGTTCTTTAGGAGCATGACGTTTGTGAGCAGTTTTCGCCAGGTAGGCAGATGACCCGTGTGAGAGAAATTTTGCGATAAAAGGCTAAAACCCGCAGTAACTGTTTGTCTGAGTGAAAATATTCCAAGTTGTATCTGAAAACAGTTCCTTCAGAATGATTATTAAACGCTTCCTGCTGAACTCATCACTTATGCCATCTCATTTACACTTAACAGGGTTGATGTCCTCTCACACGGTTTGACATGACATCTGTCGTGTTAAGCCCCTTACAAGCTGACGACTTCCAGCATTCAGCTGTGCTTGACTCAAAGAGAGTCTACCACAATTTGTAGGTTTGGAGATTGATTAGGAAAGATTTCAGCGAGTCAGATAGTCTGACCATCAGCAAACAGTGTACATACTCGGATTCAGCATCACAGAACAACAAAACAAAAACGTACCTGTACGACATCTAGTCCATGGGCATCAAGAGGAGCTTGAACCAGCTTAATGTTGAAGACACTGTGGCTCCTGCTTGATTCCGCGTTGAGGGCTGTGTGGGCAATGCGCTTGCGCTTCTGTCCTCGACACCAGGCTTCAAATGCCTCGTCGGCACTCTTCACTTCAATCTCGGTCACCCCAAAGGCATACACACAGCGCTTGGAATCCTCTCGCAGCATCTTAGACTGCAGCTGCCTGTATAGTGGGAGGAAAAGAAAAAGAACCATTGGATGGCTGTCCCATGGCTAGTGCCACATGCACTTACGATGATAGAGCAATGACGGACCAGTTGTGGATGGGTACACTACATAACCTGTTCAGGCCTGTGCGACCATCTGCTAGCATCAAAAAAAAGCACAGCATTTTTCTTTCAGTCCTGTAGCCAAGTTATTCGCTTCAAAGCTAAACATTCAACAGCTTCCTTTGTATAACCATGTAGAACTGTTCAGGTAAGTGAGAAACATTTGTGAACATTGAATGGAAGTCCAAAGTAAGTACATATAAATGCCTGGCAAGTGAACTAAAATGAGTCACCTAGCTGGAAATCTTTCATATGCTTCAATGCATTGGTGTTGAAGGCAAGGCGAACAAGCATCTAACATGGATTGTGCTGTGGTCCTGGTGTCTAAACAACAAAGCTTGCGAGTGGAGCCCTCAGCACTAACAGTGAAACTTCATAAGACAATAAGCATGTAAATTAATGCTTAGGTTGAAAACACTTCATACTGTATTAAACCCAATTAAGACAAAAATTTGTTCCAATTATTCGTGAGGCTGATGCAGCAAGGCCTTGCACTTAAGGCTGGGCCATGTGTTCAAAGCAATCATGTGACTGATTGGTTTGGTTTTTGGGGTTTAACGTCTCGAAGCAACTCAGGCTATGAGAGACACCGTAGTGAAGGGCTCCGGAAATTTCGACCACCTGGGGTTCTTTAACGTGCACTGACATCGCACAGCTCATGAGCCTCTACAATTTCGCCTTCATCGAAATTCGGCCACCGCGGCCGGGATCGGAATGGTTACTGGAGTGTGGCTTCTCAGTGTGCAGCCAGAAGCGAGCTTGTGCGCCTTTCCAGCCAGGATAAGTCTGTAGCATTGCTTGTTAGGATTAACCACTGCATGTGTTCATGCATTTGAACTGCTGAGCATTTGTCTTATTTTGAAATAGAAGAGATAAAACCAATCATCATCAGCCCGACTATGCCCACTGCAGAGCAAAGGCCTCTCCCATGTCTCCAATCAACCCTGTCCTTTGCCAGTTTTCAGTCACTGTATCCCTGCAAACTTCTTAATCTCATTCACCCACCTAACTTTCTGTCGACCCCTCCTACGCTTGCCTTCTCTTGGAATCCACTCCGTTAACCTTAAGGACCAGTAGTTATCTTGCCTTCGCATTACATGCCCTGCCCAAGCCTATTTCTTCCTCTTGATTTTGACTAGGATGTCATTAACCTGCGTTTGTTCCCTCACCCACTCTACATCCCTCAATCAATCAGTTCAAATTAAGATTATAATGTACGTCAATTCTTTAAATCTGGTTTTTGAACTTTTATGCATTTCCAAAAAGGATGACACTGATGCAATCTTTGATTGCAGACAGTAGGGGTATGGGTGACTCAATGTTACTGTAAATGCACACCTCTTGCAATTACAGACTTGTTGCTTACACCCTGAATGCAAGCAACAATTGTGGCACATCTAATATTTGGCTCCTGTCACCACATTTCAACATTATTTGGTTCAAGGTCAATTCAAGGAGACTTCGCAGTAATGTGTGCAGTTTTGGTTCTCAATGTATTGGGCTGAAAAAAGCAAAAGCTGTTGGGGAGCCAGAGTTCTAGCCTAGAATGCGTTGCATCGCGCATATAACAAGCTGGAGATGATTCAATGAAAAATAAGTGCGAAGGAATAAGGGATAGAGATCAAAACAAACATGACAAGCGCTTATGTGGTCAATTGTGACTTAGCACTCTTCCTGTCTACTGTTTCCACTGACTACAGCCACTATGTGCTCTACATGCCTCAACATTAATGACTGACAAAGGATGATCTAACAAAGCTCGATGCTACCATGCCAGGAACTTTTTGTCACTTTACATTGTCTCAGTTTCTGCTGGTACTGATTACATGAAATAGCTAGTAGCATAGATTTTAAATTATCAAGAAGAGGTGTATGCACCTTTAAAACAAAACACAATCAAACAGATTAGCAGTTGGTTTCGACAAATAGTAAGTGCAAAGCAAAATACGGATCAGGTTACACTGGTTGAATGTACTGAACGCGTGTTTGGTGCAATATGCTACAAAGAGATGCAAATAAAGATGCCCAAAGCAAAGGTAATTGAAATTTAAGACAATGACGAACATGGGTAAGGTAAAGCGCTCACTTTGTCTTAGTGTCAATTGGATTGTCATCCAGGAGATCATAGACGTAATTATTGTAGATCTCAATGTATGACACAAATACTGCGTATGCTGTATCAGGGTCGACGTCTTCCACTTTGCCCGTTTCATGAGCACGAGCAGCCCAGTCCACTCCATCGTCATCCCTCCTGAAATTAAAATAACGTCAACATCAGCAAGGTGTAGTTATATGGGGTTTTATGGCGCATAAGCAACTATGGCTATCATGTACCAAACACAAGGTTAGATGATGTTATGTCAAGTGTACAGAGGTTACATTATAATAGATTTAAAACATTGGCTTTCTTTAGAAACTTACAAACAAGTGAAAACTCGACAAGTGTTTGCTCGCCTAAAAGCAATGCGGGATGAAATGAAATGTGTTCATTGTAAAATACCGTAAAAATTATTTTTCTAAGTTCTTCGAGATGCGAACAAGAAATTAAAATGTGATTTACTGTGAGCTCCTCACCACATATTTCACACACAGGTTTGTCTTTTTGTGTTAATAAGAAGTTATGGGTGATGTGTGTGTGACCTATGCGTAAACGACATAAAATTACTTCCAAGGTGTACCATTAAGTGGCACAGTAGCAATCACAAATGTGAATAATGCACATTCCTGTACATTAACAGCTGTGCAGTTGCTTTGTGGACATGCATGCATCTTGAATTCACAACAACCATTTAGGGTCAGAAGAAGCCAGGCTGAAGAAGAGCCTGGAGAGCTTGGCAAGACTAAGGATGGCGGGAAAGAAGACTTCACAGAACAAAGCGTTACGTTAACTTCCCATCAAATGTGTCCTTTATGCATTAGGCCTGGATCACTCTAGCCGCAGCCACAAAGCTGCTTGTAAAAAGCAATTACACCACTTCTTTGCGATCATATGTGCGCCTGACAGCAGTGCGCCCAAAAAATAATGAAACATTTATTGCGCATACCTTCTTATTTTTGGTGCCTTGGGTGTCATAGGCATTATCTCCTGCTGGTATTCGGCCAATGCCTCGGCAACTGTTTGCGTGTCGTAACCATTCAGCTTGTCTGGTTTGAAGACCTGGAAGAGGTGAGCAAAACAAGCAAGGTTGACATATTTAACACAACCTTTTGCAGAAAGAAGCAATTTTAAAGGGACACTGAGGAGAACACTATTAATATTTTTTTTATAGTAAAATCCGATAGTTCGGCATGTCATGGCTTTGTTTCCACTTGGCCGGCAGCAAAAGATGCATTTATTTCTAAGAAATTTGGATTCGAAGTTGAAAAAGTTTTTCCCGCCGCTCTGATTCAAACTTGGGATTCTCCTATGACGACACAGGACTAAGTGACGTGAAACATGACGTGCACATGACGTAACGCAGACTCCGTGATATCTGGCGGCCAGCAGTGCGGCCTAGCAGCAGCCGAGAAGAAAGCTACCGCTGGCCGCACGTTGAAGGCATCTATCGGCTATTGCGGCCGTCGCTACAGTCGCTTCGATTACGTTTGCACTGGCGTTTTGCCAGCGTTACGATGGATCCCGTTCTCGAAGTCATCAACGAAGTTCTCGCAAATAGACGCCTTTAGCATACCGTGTACCTTGTTACCGCTAGCGGAATACCGGGAGCCCGCCTACCGCCGGAAAACAGGCGCTGAATGGTCCCGATGCTTCAGGAGCGCGCGTAGCTGCCGGGCACGTGGCGCCATCTGGCGACGTCAAGGAGATATGCGCATGCATTGGCTGCGCCTCAGGGATTTGTGGCTTCTCGGGTCCTAGAGTTGCTAGAACCATTGGTTCTAGCAACACTGCTTTGTCCTATGACGTCATCACGCTTGTACTTGCGAGTTTGGCCTGTGGCGGCGATACCTGTATTTTGGTTCTCGCTCTTTTCTACGTTGCAAGAGCTTTGTTGTCAGTATGAGTGGCGTTTTTGTAATCAGGAGCTGGTATTCTGTCGATGCAAGTCAACTTCGATTTCTCCTCAGTGTCCCTTTAACAACAGATGAAGCTGCCTGGGTGTCAGCAGAAGTGGCTGTTACAGATGGACGTATCACAATCCCCTATGTCTGTCAGTTAAATTTAATAACATTTAAGATGTATCTGACAAGCACATAGTAAGGCTATCACCCTGGCTCTGCTGCTGGTGTTTAAAAATGTCATTTTATCTTGCCTGCTAGTAGCTATACGACACACACTTGCTGCAGTGAGTAGCAGCTGTATCAACTCCCAGTCTGTACAAAGTGGATCATGAGAAGTTGAAATAAAAATTGTCTATTTTGGTAGGAAAAACAGCGCGGAAAAGGACGCAGGATGAAGAAAAGTACACAACACAGGTGGTTTTCTTTGTCCTGCGTCCTTATTCGCACTGTTTTTTCCCTATAAAATGAATGTCACCCTACTTTCCCAACTTATACTATAGCTAATAAAACTGCCCTAGAGTTCCCCAAATTTTCTAGATGCCCTCAAATATATTTAAAGATTTTTCCAGGCAGCATATTCACTGAACAACAGTGCTATTAAAATGTCACGCATAAAGGAGGCTGACATGATGCATACAAAGCAAGAGTTTTAAACTACTTTTTTCGAGACGAGCTTCTAGTAGAAACCTGTTTCTTACAGCTAGTATTTTGCATGCACAGATGCTAAATCAAGAGGTGTTACAATGCACCAAGGCACCTTTTAGGCATCACCACAAAATGCACCCAGCCGTACACGTTGTCAGTCTGAAAACCACACAAGCTTCATATCTCTTCTTTGCCAGTAACAATTCCTGAATGCATTCAAAAACACTTTCCTACTCTATAAACTTCACATGCACTGAAGGTTACCCAATGTGAAATTACAAGAGAGCTGCCACACCTATCCAATGTCAAATTTAGGCTGTTAAAAAGTCGATCTGCCAATGAACTATTGCCATTATTGGTTCTGCTTCTCCAGCTGCTTAATAGTTGCTATAGACGATAATCACAAACAAAAAAAAAGAAAAAAAGAGAAAAAGTTCTAGAGTACAGCTCATTACCTGGTCTCTGAAAGCCGCAGAATAATGCACTGACTATCAGAAATTGAGTAACCAACCCTCTCACTGTCTGGTTTTTCTGAGAGCGACGCACCCCCAGCGTAGGACCCGCGCACACAGAGGGAGCACTTTCCGTGTCCCGCACAAAGCGAAAGTAACAACTTGTAAAAGAAAGACGAAAGAGAGACAGATGGCAGTTACAGCAGATGGCAGAACCAGCCTCCACCACTTTTCAAAGTTGCACGTATGGAGATACATAGTGCCAAGCAACTAAGCCCCCTTGGAGAGACATGGCCATGGTCACTCCATGCACCTCAACTTAAGAAAACAAGCACGAGAAGAAAGTGCAAGCTTCTAGATGGATGAAATAGATGATGGGAATGCCCGAAGCAGGCCAGATGTACATTCCAGTGCACATTTTCGAAAGCACATAAAAGAGAGTAGAGCCAAAGTTCGAAACATACCGCTATGCAAAATGACACTCAAAGGGCTGACTGCCATGATGTGTCAGCAGTTATACCAACATACTACTGAAAATGAGGTTGCAGATACGATACGTAGCTGTAGTAGTGACGATTTCAAAGGAAGAAATGCAAAAAATTAATCTGCTAAAATTGAAGCAAATAATAAAAGAAAACAACATGGGTGGTAGGAATGAAGCCTGAAGCTTTCCACTATGCCATGATAGCCAACACTGCAGTACATGGTGCAAAAATACATCTTTAAGAACCAAGTAAGCGAACAGCAAAGGAAACTTACGTATTTCCTGGCTTGGTATTCTCCAATCGAGTTGAATACAACATCCAAGCAACGTGGCAGAATGCCTCCATCCTGAGGATTCCCAGTCATTGTATAGGTCTTGCCGGATGATGTGATTCCATAGGTAAATAAAAGCCCTGGAAGAACAAAAGTTCCCAATTAAGAATATAGGTACGCTATCCAATATGATATTCTAGCACAGGAGTACATTGGTACACATTAAACTGCACATTCATTCCTATGTAAATATGCGGCAGGTACATACTCGCACAGTGCATGCTACAGTGGCTTCAATGCTCAGCTGCTGATCCCAAGGTTGCAGGATCGAATCCCAGACACAATGGCCGCATTTCAATGGAGCCGAAATGTAAAAATGCACATACGCTATCATATGTGCATTTTTACATTTCGGCTCCATTGAAATGCGGCCATTGTGTCTAGGACTCGATCGTGCAACCTTGGGATCAGCAGCTGAGTATGCGTATGTGACAGCATTTTAAAGAACCCCAAGCGGTCTCAAATCCAGAGCCCTCCACTTTGGCATCGCTCAGAGCCCACGCGTCGCCTCATGGCCTTAAAGGAGGAGAGCTCTATTAATATTTTTTTTATAGCAAAATCTGATAGTTCGGCATTTCATGGCTTTGTTGCCACTTGGCTGGCAGCGAAAGATGCATTTATTTCCAAGAAATTTGGATTCGAAGTTGAAAAGTTTTTCCCGCCGCTCAGGTTCAAACTTGGGATTCTCTTATGACGACACAGGACTAAGTGACGTGAAACATGACGGGCACATGACGTAACGCAGACTCCGTGATTTCTGGCGGCCAGCAGAGCGGCCTAGCAGCAGCCGAAAAGAAAGCTACCGCCAGCCGCACGTTGAAGGCATCTATCGGCTATTGCGGCCGTCGCTACCGTTGCTTCGTTTACGTTTGCACCGGCGTTTTGCCAGTGTTACGATGGATCCCGTTCACGAAGTCGTCAACGAAGTTCTCGCAAATCGACACCTTTAGCATACCGTGTACCTTGTTACCGTTAGCGAATACAGTGAGCCCGCCTACCGCCGGTGAGCAGGCACTGATTGGTCCCGATGCTGCAGGCGCGCGCGTAGCTGCCGGGTACGTGGCGCCATCTGGCAACGTCAAGGAGATTTGCGCATGCATTGGCTGCACCTCAGTGATTTGTGGCTTCTCGTGTCCCAGTGTTACTAGAAGCATCGGTTCGAGCAACACTGTTTTGTCCTATGACGTCATCACGCTTGTACTTGCGAGTTTGGCCTGTGGCAGCGATACCTGTATTTTGGTTCTTGCTCTTTTCTATGTTACAAGAGCTTTGTTGTCAGTATGAGTGGCGCTTTTGTAATCAGGGGCTGGTATTCTGTCGATACAAGCCAACTTTAATTTCTCCTCAGTGTCCCTTTAACATGCGCTGCCATCGCACAGCACACAGGCATCTTTTGTATTTCATCTCAATTGAAATACGGCCATTGCGGAGCCGCGATCAAATCTGTGACCTCAGCTAAACATCATATATAGCCACTGAACCATCACGGTGGGTCCAAGTGACGCTGGTGCCGAGCCAAATTGTAAAGGCAGCGCACCCATTGCTATATTAACTAGTCAAGAATGTACGACAGGATGCTCTGCCGTTCTCTTTTCCTTGCATGCACATCGCGGACTGATGTGCAATGTGTGCGCGGGGGGTAGAGAACACATGCGCGATTGGTTCATCCCACAGTATGCATGCACTGCACTGTTTGGCAAAACTAGGAGAAACAGTTACTGCTGCACAAATTTCTCTCACAAAGCAGTGAATGATTACAGGTGTAATTTGGTCCTCTATAATTAAACATTCAGTTAATTCAAGCATTTTTCTCCGGTCCCATGAAATACGAATCAACAGGAGTTTTGCTGTATCATTTTCATTGATATTTTGTAATGTAATGTGTGAACACACAAAAGTCTGCAGGCAATTCACAGTCAAGGGGTGGTAAGCAAGTGATATGCTATAGACACCCAGCATGAAATAAAATGCCAAACGCAGTACAGCTTGAGTAGGAGCTAGTTGGTACAACACAGTATAAAATAGGAAGCACTAAAAAGCACTTAAGAGTTTTCCTCCGGTTCTGGTTCTCTGCCTGGTAAACAATGTAGTACTTTTTATTCTCTATACAACACAAATACAGTGGTAGCAGAGTACAGAATGGTGCACCACAGAAGTACTGCCCAAAGGCAGAGCAAACTAAAAAACTCAAGCTGTGAAAACCATTCACACCAAACTGCCAATATTTCCACACTCTTGATACAGAAAGACAAAACTAACAGCAGTTGCATGCTAATGGCGACTTCTACTTTCAGTGCGACAACATTATGGAGCCCTTTCGCCAAAGTCCCAATTATGTGCTGTCTATAGTCACCTCCCTAGCACCTCTAAGACACTCGTGCCACAATGGAAAAGCTCCAAATGACACATCGCGATTTGAACCAAACACTCACTGGTGCGAGGAGAGCACATGATGCTTGCATGCTGTGCCCGAGTTGCTTCTCATGCCATGATACCGTGCATCATAGCTCTCTCATTGCACCACCTGTTCTGTTCCTGCTTCCGAAGCGTTCAGATGTGCCTAATTCCTTCTACTTCATCTGGCAACAGCAATGGCTTGGGCACAAGCGCCAACATGAGATACAAGATCCCTCTACGCTACAACAAACGCTGAAAGGCTAAAACTCAATGCTGTCTCATATTTTGTATGTACGATTGCCTGTCAATATTTTTATGGTTACAATTTATGATTTTTATTAGGGGCAGTATTGAGTGCAAACAAGTCCATTGATGCACACAGAACAAAGGAAAAGCACGATATGCTTTAGACAGTTTAGTAGCTGTAGCAGAAACCCGTCTGTTTCCCTGACATGCAGTTAAGGCGAAACTGTTTTTGCGAAGTTAAACATTGCTAAATAAAGTTCAGGATGGCAGACCTTGATCAAAGATGGGGAGACAATCTCAGGAAATAGAGTAACAAAAGGAATGCTATGCAAGCTTCCCAAACACAACAATAATCAAAGAGAAAAAGAATAACGATTGAACTGCCTATGTGATATACTGAATGTTGAAAAAGCTTACCAGGCTTTCCGTGAACAAGATCACTGACCAGGGGCAGGCCAACATGGTCGAATACCTCCTTCTGAGAGGCATTTGCATCAAACACATACTTGAATGTGTACTGGTACTGAAATTTAAAAAAAAAAACACCATTAGTCACTTCGGTTATCTCAAACAACCAGCTTTACTTCAATCGTGCATCATAAAGAACAGCCCTGCTGTAAACAATCTAGGATCAAGCATACTCACTATGACAGGTTCATAACATGTTCGTTCATGCATCAACAAAGCGCAGCACAAAATGGCAGTCACTACACTGAAGATGCAAGTGCCGTGCCCTTTGGGAGATCCTCTAGGCATATAAATTGGGCACAAAGCTATTTACCACCATAAGCAGCACTCAGCACTTTTGCAATTGCGTATAGCCCAAGCACAACATCAGCCCTGGTACCAACTGGTTCAGGCATCATGCATTTTTCTTGGCTCCTAAAGGATGCGTGACCATTTTGCATGTTTCACAGATTTCAAAGTCAATGTCTTTGTACCACTCATTGAAACATGTCTCCGGCATTACCATATTCTGAGAATGGGCAAACCTTTGTCACGCCTTGTGTGTGTTGCCTTCATGTCCTTGTTTTCCACTGCGCCAGTTGTAACTGAAGCATGTCTAACCAACTCACCCAAACGTTTACGCTTCATTTCACTGAGCAAGAACTTTGGCAGGAGTGTGCCTAATACTCAGGTTCATGTCATATAGCCTCAAAAGCGTACAGCCCCGGGGGATTTGCTTCTAAGCCGTGTAGCAGGGCTCTTGTAGCACGCAAAGAAGTCCTCACCATTGGAGGGGGAGGATCACAGTTCATCAAGACTTTTGGAACTCTGAGGATGCATAACAAACAACACAGCATGGTTCAGAAGCAAACCCCTCTAGGTTCTAAACTTTTGACAAGTGTACATGGTTAGTCGAGGCAGCACAAGAAACAGGAGCAGCCTGTGGTACAGCAGAGCTCTGCTTTAATGTCTGCAGATGACGTTCCTCTTCATGCAAAGAGCCCAGCCCAACTGCAGAACCTGCTTAGCGCATGTGGTGAGACTATGAGTGATATTTGCCTCTGGTTTAAGATGAGGAGTTATGGTGTGGGAAGTGGCACAACCCTTTTCAGTTGAGTGGCTTCTCCAGGGCAGCTGTGTATGATTGACGAGCACAACAAAATGCTTCGGAGTTCATCTCAATGCAGACAGACTAATTTGTCAAGCACAAGAAAGTAGCATGCAACAAAGGAGAGCTTTGCAAACACTGTGGGCTTTCAACCGATAAGATTTATTGAACAGTCTGCGAAAGATTGTTTGCAGTACCAGGATTTGATATGAGAATGCCGTGTTATGCCCATCATCACGAACAGTGGAATTTCTGGAGAGATGCTAGCCGGATGGCACTGGCTGTGCGCATAGAACAAACACAAACTTGCGTAGGGTATCAAGAGGTACCTAGGTTGGTCTACATTCATGGATTGGCCCCGAATTTCACTTGGACTTCTAGCTGACCAATGCTCTGAACTTTACAGCCGTCCACATACAAATGCTGGTAATAATTTTATTTAGTATTCTTTGCAGGTGGCCCAAGCATGCATGGATAGCAAAAGGCAGTAAGTACTGCCCACGCCTCAAAGGCTTGCTGGCCCAGTCCTGGGGCCAAGGATGATGAAATGTGGGATATGATTTGATTTGATTTATTGGGGTTTAACGTCCCAAAGCGACTAAGGCTATGAGAGATGCCGTAGTGAAGGACTCCGGAAATTTCAACCACCTGGGGTTCTTAAACGTGCACTGACATCGCACAGTACATGGGCCTCTAGAATTTCTCCGTTGAAATTCAGCCGTCACGGCTGGGATCGAACCCGCATCTTTCGGGCCAGCAGAGTGCCGTAACCACTAAGCCACCGCGGCGGGGTAAATGTGGGATGTGAGGAGCGAAAGAGAGATGAAAGACTATGATAGCCATTGTGCACCCTTCACAATACCTGGGACATCAGAGGCATGAAAGGGAAAGGAGTGGGTGATGGTGGCAGAAAAATGTCACCACAGAGATGGCAAAGAAGAGCCAGGAAGATTCGTGACATGCAGTGTGTGCGAGAAGCGGCGGCACACAGCCAGTCTCGCGGTTGGGCTGTGGGCAGTCAATCAGAGTTTGCCGATCTGGTGCAGTCAGGCAGCACGAAAGACACTGTGGCCCCTAGTACACTAGAGGAGAGGGCCTCCTAGAAATGGTGGAGAAGGGTCACAGATGAGATCTGTACATAGGGTAGACATTGGTTATATCCTCCGGCAGTAGCGTGTATATGCAGCGTGATGCTGGACACTGGCGAGGCTGACACGATGAGAAGCAGAGTGGGGTAGCCCAACTGCACACCAGTACTCAAGGACGGGAAGCACAAAGGCAGTATAAAGGCCCACAATGCAATGGGAGGCATGGCTGCCATAAGCCGGGTGATGAATGATGTGTGCGGTGTGCTCGAGATGAAAAGGACAAGCGTGCATCCAGCTCAGTGGCAAGGAATGTCATGGTGGTGAAGCGACGAAGGGGCTGCCTTCCACGGGTCAACACTGGCAGCATGTGGTGAGGGCAGCGCAGTGTTGAGGAAGTCACTGTAGAGGACCTGCTAATGTTAATGGGCAACTGGTGTTGCCGTTGCCCAGGAATGACAGGTGTTGAGATCGATTTGAAGAGCCGAACAACCGAACAGTCTTAAGAAACTGGTTGCAGTAACAAAATCTCGTCAGCATGAAGAACGGGAAGACAGCTGAGGCATTCAGTGATACTGTCCATGAAAACTGAGAAAAGAGTAGGGCCAAGAACACTGCCTTGGAGTACATCGGACAAAACAGAACTAGATGTGGAAGTAGATCCTCTGAGCACGTCGTACTGCGTTCTACCACTGACAACGGAATCCAGCCAAGAAAGAACAGTTCCGGAGAGCCCCTTGGCTGCAGCGCTGGACAGGAGCACATGGTGAGGGCAATGATCAAAAGTGCACGAAAAATCCAGCTGAACAAGCTTGAAAGGTGTCTGCTTGTCAAGGTGAGCCTTAACTATGTGGACCAGCACACCAACAGCAGATTCGCAGCTGTACTGCTGGTGGAATCCATGTTGGGTGAGTGACAGAAGGCCAAGTGTTTACAAATCTTGTTCAGGATCCCCTCAAAATTGCAGCACACGATAGGTGCAGACGCAACTAGGCGGTAGGAGGACAAGAGCCCTATAAGCCCTATAAGCAGAAGGAACCGCTGCCGAGCCAACAACACTGTGAAACATGCGGCATAATATAGGTGTCATAAAAGAGGCACGTTGTGCGTTATAGGAGCAGGGGATGAATGCCACTGGGGTCAGGGCTCTGATACGGTCGGATGTGGGAGCAAGCTTCCATGACGTCAGTAGTCACGGTAAGAGGACAAAGTAGGCACTTGGCATGGGAAGGGCTTTTCAAGAAACAATGGCAGATCAGGCCCAGGCAAGGGATAGTCCATACAAATGGAAGAAAAATGGCTACTCAGTACTTCGAAGATGCCACCAGGAGAACACTGTCTCACCATCAATGTCAGGAAGGGCACCAAGATAGGTTCTGATGACAGTTGACATATGCCCTGAAAAGCTTAGGTTCCTTTACTGCTCGCGCAGCATTGTGCTCCAAAAACGCTCGATGAGCCACCCAAATTTGTTTCTTCAGAGCGCTCTGGTGCTCTTTAGCAGAAGAAAGCTGGCCGGCAATCAGGTTCTTCGGGCATGCCGGAACAGCTGTTCCTTCTGCTTGCATACGATTATGACGTCTCCCATAATAACAGGGGAATGGAGTTTACGTCGAGCTCTTCTAGATAATAAAATGTCAGAGGTAAGGGTGCGGTAGAAACGGGGTCAGCACTGGCACTGCGTGAGACACGAGTTGATGATTGCCAAGGAGGAAATTTTTTACAACTCATATGATCGCTGAGGCATGGAGTGGCACAATGCGCACAGGGCATTGAGTGTCCTGCTATACCGACCGATTATGCAGCATAGCACAGGAAACAGCGACAACGTCTGTCATTGGCTAGCATCTCTAGCCACCTGCCAAGATAGTCCAATTGCCAGTAACACTCAGATTGACGAATGAAGTGGGTAAAGTACCGTCTAGATGGGAAGCCACGCAGACAATAAAATGCCACCTTGAACACTGGTGGCATTGTGGGCGCTGAATCAGTTTTGAAAGTTCAAGAGGATGCAAGCTGATCACTGCACCTGTTTTCTAATTCTCAGAACTTTATTTGGCATTGGGTACCCAAAAAATTGATGGAGGTTCTGGGTAGCCCAAACCAAATTTTCAGGAACCAACTTTCAACTTCCCACATATTTACAGCCTGTCACTAATTTTAATCCATCTAAAAAGATTAATTATCGAGTATCTACATAGTACACAGAATGAATGAGTGGTTTACACTGGAGAATCAGTGAATTTTACAAGCAAATAGAAGACAGCAACGCTAGCTGTGAGGTCACATATGACTAGGATCGTTCAGTTTTTCTAGTGCTACAACAATACAACCAATTTTCCATTCGCTCCGCTTACCTGTTTTGGAGGATTTCTTCCTTGGCCATTCGTTTCTTGCGGTTCTAATTGAACAACCCTGTTATCGATGAGGCGCACAACAGGGACATCGTTTGGGTTGAGCAGGGGGCGTATGCGGCAATAAACCTCAACTGGGTCTTGCGCTTCTGTAGATGTCGGCCGGGATGGTACCTTCTTTTTCGGAGTCTTTCCTCTCCTACGTGCAAAATACACAGGAAACTGCTTGGTGACACACGCCATGAGGTGGGGGACAACGGGTTAAGCAATTCATGCCACCCTAATTCGTGCGTCGAGTTCGGTAACCAAGTTCAAAGTCATGCCACATGAACCTTAGCCGGCAAACAGCTCAAAGCAAGCGAACCAAGGTAAACACGAACTGACGTATGGCCGCGTTCCTGACGCGGCAACGATGCCGGTACCATGACAATGGCGAGGCCATTCGAAACAATAACCGTATAATGTTAGTATGCGACTGTTGCAATGAAGACGCACCATATCCTGACAGGGTTACTCCTTACTTAGAAATATGTCTCAGTTTAAAAATGTTATGGTTAACAGTCACACCGCATGAAACGTTCGCTCCGAACAGAAACGAAAAAACGGCGGGTAACTTACGCAGGCTTCATGTCCGCACGCCACGTTAAGCTGCCCCAAAAATGCACTTAATAGCGGTCGCCCGAAAGCTTTGACAGTTTTTAGCCTGCAGTCATAAAGGCAATAGAGACAGTCCAGATTTGAACGTTTGGAACTACGCGGGTATAAGAACGTTGCCTTCAACCGTTCATTGCTGACCGAATACTTCGAAGTGCAGTCAGCCAATCAGCATCCGCCTTGCAATCAGCGCCCCCAGCGCGAGCCTCGTGGTTCCCAGCAGTACAGAGGCTACCAGCAGTCCGAGGATTTGTTGTCATTCAGTTCTTAAGCAAAAGAAAAACCATTCTTTTATATTTTGCATTTTTTTACAAATGAATAAACTATATTTTATATAAATGAATCATACTTAAAATAACGAACTCAAGTCGACGCCTGTACGCCTCTGCGGCCAACGGCCAATTCAGCTTCGGTAGCTTCGGTTCCGCTCACCAGCTGATTGTTGTCACACTGCGATCATTTGTGCGATCGCTGAAAACAGTTCGATAACGCTGATTTTTTAAAGCTAGCTTGGCTCAAGGTATTTCTGAACTTGTTCGAATATGATGCGCTGGTCTAAAACGAGGTGTCACCGAAGCACACGCCGAGCATTGAAGGATTCTAATGCACACATACTATCAGACTGACGCGTATATGCGCCCTCCCACTCGCACGCTTCTTCGCACAAGCCCAAGAAAAACGTGAATTAAATTTCTTCTGCTCACTGATACGTAATATTGGCTCGGACGCTTGACAATGACTCCCGACACGAGCAGGAGTGAAAGGATACATCGCCTTGCAGCTTTCCTTAGGGAGCACGGTGAGTCACAAGCTTTCATGCCTTCGGCAAGTAAATCTCATTCGCATTCCGATCGACCCTCTATCATTTGATCCTCGATAGGAGACGTGGTGCTCAATGGAACGAGACGGCTCACTTTGACCACATCATGCCTGAACGAGCTGAACTACATATTTCGTCAGTTCTTGGGAGCACAGGAGAATGAGTCCTTCGATGTCCCCTTCGGATGCAGTGCAAACTCGGACTTCGTCCATGACGTCTTTTTTCTCCACGACTTCATGCAGAAGACTTGCTCTCTGAAGGTATTTGAAACAATCCGCGACTCTAGCATGATCGTTTTGCCTGCTTCTCTTCTTGTCCGCCAGCTTGCATGCCCTCTCGCAGGTTGATACCCCAGAGTACGTCGTTTATCTGCCCCACCTATCCATGATATCAAAAACAGAAGCCAAAAGTCTGATGTGTCAGGTTTTCTCTATCTCCAGCTGCCTTCGCCCGACCAATAGCAGTGGATATGAAAAGAAAGGGAGTGACAGCTATCAGTACCGAGTCTCTTGCAACCCACTTAACGCTGCCACAACTTTTGATTCAAGCCTGCTATTAAGACGGCCTGGGGCCAGCTGGAGGGATAAACTTTGCCATATATGCAAAAAAAGAAACAAAAAACTTTACAAGTGAAGTTGCGAAGGGGACTACGATGAAGTAACTGTGGCCAGAATGTAAGAGATGCTGTGTGTTGTGCTCGTGTCTATGACAGCATGTAACCTGCATGTCCATGCCATTTTTAAACTGAAGGTTATATAGAAGTGTGCCAGGGTGCCCTTGCCATCCTTGTTTTCCCCTTCAGAACTCTGAAAAAACAACTGAGCTTACTTCAGAAGCTGCTTGGTCTTGCTGCTGTAAAGTCATACTGTCACAGAAAAGGGGATACTGTGCTTAGTTTTTGTATGCTTGTGTCTGTCACATGATGTGCTCTTTGGACTCCAGATTGTTCAGAGTTCTCAGACCATTCAAGGCAGCCTCGACCTGTCCAAGTTCCACGGCCTGAAGATCCTTGAGTTGAAGAGAGTTCCACCACATCTTCTGGTTGGCTTTGATTCTTTGGTGTTCCAGCTGGAAACACTGATTTGCCAAAGAAATATCTCTTCACTGAAGGTGATTAACAGTCCCAACATATGTCATTCCTTGTCTGAATATTGGGCACAGCCCCCAGAGTGCTCCATTTTCAGTCAGCATATGAAACATAATATACTGAACAAGTACAACCTGTCTACTGTTTTGTTAATGTGACCATAGGCCTCGGCATTTTTGTTTTTAAAGTTAGTCAAGATGTGTGTGTGAAGGGCGAGGAGAGGAGAAAAGGGGGAGCTTGGCCCTGTCAGCCGTTCGTTGACCATTGCAGATATTCTTGGCTCATGCTCTGACAGTTTTGGTAGATTTGAGCGTGTTCTTTTTAGTGATTTTCTCATTTTACTCTGGTTGCCTTCACAATTTCTCACAAATCTAGGCAAGCCATCTGTTTATCAACATTTATCAGAGAGTTTCTGTGCACTAAACTAAATCTAACTGTTGGCTTTATGGCCGGCTAGCTTAGGTATGCTTGAGCAGAATTTCCCAGAACAGCATAGGACCAATGCAAAACTATTGTGCAAACACCATGCATATCATATTTGATAATGGCCGCCGCGGTGGCTCAGTGGCTATGGTGCTCGGCTGCTGACCCGAAAGACGCGGGTTCGATCCCGGCCGCGGCGGTTGAATTTCTTTGGAGGAGAAATTCTAGAGCCCCGTGTACTGTGCGATGTCAGTGCACGTTAAAGAACCCCAGGCGGTCTAAATTTCCGGAGCCCTCCACTACGGCGCCTCTCATAGCCTTAGTCGCTTTGGGACGTTAAACCCCATAAACCAAACCATTTTACTCTGGTTGCCTTCAAAATCTCTCACAAATCTAGGCAAGCGATCTGTTTACCAACATTTATCAGAGAGTTTCTGTGCACTAAACGAAATCTAACTGTTGGCTTTATGGCCGGCTAGCTTAGGTATGCTTGAGCAGAATTTCCCATGACAGCATAAGACCAATGCAAAACTATTGTGCAAACACCATGCATATCATATTTGATAATGATAGAGCAAACCTTACAGATGCCTTTAGTTTGCCGTGTTGTTCTAGCATAGCTAAACACATTGGTATAGATCGCTATGATGAAATAGACAGAACTTTTTGTCCCCATGTTAATGCTGAAAGCTGAGAGCGTGGCATAACTAATTAGCTTAAAATGCAGCTATCGTAAATGGCTCACAGTGAAGAGTCACATCAAAATTTTTGCTAATTCTTCTGGGGTGGGCATGGCTCTGTGCAGGAAGTTCTTCGAAGTCGCAGTAAGGTGCCACAGCCATGGGTGAAGATTACAGTGGCCAATTTCAGCTATAATGGCATCACTACTCTAGATGATAGCCTGGTAAATATTGTCACACCATATTAAATGTGCATGCCTGCATAATAAATGCATGTGTATGTTAAATTCATGTAGCATGTAACATAGCATTTTTCTTGTGCAAAAATCACTCTTTTTTTATTTGTTTTGCAGGCTTTACTTCCAAAGCTCCAGTATTTTGACTGCAGCAATAATTCTATATCTGATGCTTCAGGCGTGGAGGTTGGACATCACTTGCTTTTCATAGCATGAGCCAGTAAACGCTGCCAAATGGGTGACCTCTGAATGACACTTTTCCTTTTTCCGCCTTTTTCAGTACCTCCAGAACGTCAGAGTGCTCAACCTGTCATTCAATTTTCTTGAGAAGATAAACATACAAAGCAGAGGAGCCTGTGACTCGTTAACCGTGCTATACTTGAGGAACAACTTTATTGAAAGCACCTCAGGTATGAGCACCCAGTTGTTAGAAGTGTACTTCCTTTGTTTTACTGCCCTTATTCCCTGTAATAACAGCTGGCTTAGCGGTTCTAAAAATTTATGAATGCTACAGAAGTACAGTAATATGCAGTGGTTGTACTTACAGTTTTCGTTCGCATTTTATTATCTAGTTATTGTATCATTTTGTTATTCTTTTACAATACTAGCTGTTAAAGCAGAGCTTCGCAGTCAACACGTTTCATCGTCGTCAAAAAGCATCTGTGCACCCGAGAATGACCGGGGAGAGGGTGGTACTGTGCATGAGGTGCCACATCGTTCGTGTGCAATCACACGACCACCCCATGCACTTAGCTCGTGCCTTGCGCTTCATGCGAACTTTCCCAAAACAGGACAGAGGATCCCGGGGAAGACATGTTTGTGTTCACAGTCATTTTATTTTCATGCAGCCAAGCTTGACCAGTAAGAGGGGGGCAGGGTGAAACCCACACAGGCATCCCACATGGGCGTGATCATGATAGCCTTGCATTTTCATTTCAATGAAATGAAAATGTCATAACCTTAACAAAAGAGAAACGCAATCACCATGTGCTCATAAGTGCCAAATGCGACAGTTGCAATTCACATGGAGGAGCTGCTAGCATTGATCATCTACATTGCCATTAAATTTTTTTTTTAACTGCAAGCCTACTTGATACTGCATGCCTATTTTGAGTCTTTGGCTCCACCTCTTGCGGACAAAAAAAAAAAAAATTGATGTGGCAATCTTTGACATAGCTGCGTTCGTACCATTAAATCATATCGTAATCATCTGCATGCCCGCTAGTGGTGGCATTATTTTGATTGGTGTTAATGCAAAAACACTTATGTGCTGCGATTTCAGCATGCATCGAGAAACTTCACAGGCTGAAATTGATTGAGAGCTCTTGGCCGTGGCTACCTTCATAGGTCAGCTTAAACTTTGAGACTTGAAGATCTATCTGTTTGCCTCTCCTAATCGTGAGTTGTGCTAGAAGCGATACTAATTGTGAGCTAGAAGTAATAAGATTACGTGTCATGTGGGACTTGCTGTATACAAGGCAGAGAGAGGACAGCATGCATAGTTGGTGTACTTTACTGCTGTTGTCTAGGATTTAGCTGGTGCTTCAAAATCTGTTTCAGGTATTGAGCGGCTGAGGGAACTCAGGGAACTTGATCTCTCCTACAACTGCCTTGCGGAGAGCTCTTCCTTGACTGGCTTCAAGCAACTGTACTGCTTGTCTATTGTAAGGGGATAATTTTTATTGTAAAAATGACAACAACACTAATAGTCATTGCATGACCAGTAATGCTAATACAAATCCTGATTTTGACTTTGTACAGCTGGATGTTTGAAAGAGTAGTGTTGAACTTTGCCTGTGCATTATTAATCTTTTACTTATTCCGTGTACTGTAATGTTCATGAAATGATATCCTTTTTCCGATGTTTAAACTGCCTGCTTATATAGTTCTGGAGAGTGCCTTGTGAGAGATGCTACCACTGTGTTTTTTTTAAGCATTCTTTTGTTGTTGACTTGAGAGTATGGGCAGCCATGTATAGAGGCAGGTGCAGGAGTGTTTGAAAGATTTGTCTTGTGTTGGCATGCTCAAGTAAAGTGCAGTGGCATGGATATCCGTCTGTAATCTGTTTTAGCACCTAATTGTCTTTAAGTTGTCTACACCATAGTCGTTGACAGACAGTGAAACTAAACTTGCTTTATGTGTGCTTAAGCTTAGAGCCGTGCTGCTACTAGGTCTGGCTGTTCATAGCTATTTGTTTTTTTTTTTTTCTGTTCACAGTTGCGACTTGCAGGCAACCCTATCACCTTCCACAAGGAATATTTCTCCATAGTAGCTTGTCATCTACACCGTAGAGCTGTCACAGAAAAGTTCAGACTGGATGAGGGGCCGTTACCGAAAAAATTGATAAAGGTAAAATTGCATCCTTGTGCGTGGCCTCGGCAGTTCTTTTACTCTCTCTGCTTCGTAAAGAAATAATTTCTTTCTTTTCTTTTGTTCTCCTACCTTTTTGATTCAGTAACATAAAAGAGTTTCTTATAGATCTTAAGTTAATTATATCTTTCTCAGTGGAATTTAACCTGTTCAGAGAGTGAAAACATTTGACTTTACCCTGCAACATGCGCATCATTTATAATGATGGTTCAACAGTGCAAGCACACAGACCCAGAAGGAGACAAGACACACACACAGCGCTGAACTTACAACTGATTTTTTATTAGGAAGAAGCTCGTCATAATATACACACACGAAAAAACAGCTCACATGCGCAATGTCAACAATCTGCTAGTGCTGGAAAAGGTAAAACCGCTTTAAAAGCACGTGTGTATCCACAGAACCGCTATCCACTGTGTAGCATATTCATTTCTTGAACAGATAATGTTACAGATGGCGTACTCACTCACCCTTTATCTTTCCGGATAATATGAAAGGCTTCAGCAATTTCTCTAATGCGCTGGTCAGAATGACAAAACAACACATCAGTGTCACCAAAAAACGGCGTGCATTTGCATGTGAAACAATGCTTCGCTAGGTTAGTTTCTATCTTCTAATTCTTTAAAGAAGAAAGGAACTAACCTAGTGAAGCATTGTTTCAGATGCAAATGCACGCCGTTTTTTGGTGACACTGATGTGTTGTTTTGTCATTCTGACCAGCGCATTAGAGAAATTGCTGAAGCCTTTCATATTATCCGGAAAGATAAAGGGTGAGTGAGTACGCCATCTTTAACATTATCTGTTCGAGAAATGAATATGCTACATAGTGGATAGCGGTTCTGCGGATACACACGTGCTTTTAAAGCGGTTTTACGTTTTCCAGCACTAGCAGATTGTTGACATTGCGCATGTGAGCTTGTTTTTTCGTGTGTGAATATATGATGAGCTTCTTCCTAATAAAAAAAAATTCGCAGTGGCTTAGCTCTGGTTAAGCCTGGATATACAAGCGAAAAGTTGCATTTATGCTTTGTTTGACATCATGGCTGTCGCAGTTCGCGCCTAAGGCACTGGGAGCACCACGATAGCGGTGTAGATTTTGAGCCAACTTCCTCACTACCACTTCTGGGTCTTCTTTTCTTCCTTCCATGGCGAATGTCTGTGCCTCTTCTACGGCCGCCACCGCTGCCGCTCACGCGTTATCGCAGCGCCTTGCGAAAGAACCTTCTCTTGGGACTGCGGTGGAGGCCGCACGGCAGCGGCGAAGGGTAAACTCGTGGCGAGGAGGAGAAGGGAGGGGTGGCGAGGAGGGAAAGGGTGTGCCACGGCGGCGCCCAGGGGTGGCCCACGCGAAGCGCTGTGTTGACGAGCCTAGTGAAGCTTTTCGCTTCAAAATCAGTTGTAAGTTAAGTGCTGTGTGTGTGTCTTGTCTTCTTCTTGGTCTGTGTGTGTTTGCGCTGTTCAACCATCATTATGAATCTACACCAACTAGCCCAATCTGCAGTTCTTCTATGCATCATTTAGAATGTGCGAGGTGTGCTCATGCTTGTGTGTATTACAGTTTTGATTCTGCACCAGAGACATGTGCATGCGTGGACATGTGCATAATTTGGTAAACTTCAACTAACTCATTAAGTTGTTTCATTGTGAGGACATTGTGCTGCCTTCCAACTACCCTCTACCTCTTTCTTCCCTTCCCTGTAGTATGGAGTAGCAAGCAACAGTCATATTTTCTCTTGCCAACCCCTCTGGCTTTCCTCTCTTCAGTTTTTTTCCTCTCTCTCAGGCTGCCTGACAGGTGTCTTCATGTTTTGCATTGTTATCACCAGAAATTTTGTTGCTGTAGCTAGATGTTACTGCTATAGCAAGCCAAACTTTCTATCACCCGTTTTTAAGTGAGGCATGTGTTGCAAAAGTCCAAAATCCAGCTGCCACAAACCGAAAATGAGACAAATGCTTGAATAACCTATCTCACCCTAATCTCTGCTCTGTGTGTTCGCACGGTTCCCTCTGGATATCAGAGGCAAGGTGTTTACTATCTGTTTGTTGTCCTCCGCAGCCTGTGAATGCCAGGCAGCCCCAAGTGAGGCAGGCCGATATGCCATTACCAGATCCCGTAATCTCTGTGCCGTCGCTGCAGTATGAAGTGGAGGCGGACGGCAACGGAAGCCTAGAGGAAGAGATGGCAGGCCAGCATGGCAGATCGCCAGTGGCCTGCATGTCTACTCCGCATGGCTTTGAGGCCAGGCTCTCTGCACCGGTTGATCCGGAGTGCAGTTCACTGAGCAGTGTTGAAGTGATGGATGCTGCGCTCAGTGTGAAGCAGAAGGACGGCAAAAAACGCAAGAAGCGGCATTCTACCAGAGTGGCAGCCATTTTAGACCAAGAAGGATATGTGTCTTCTGCCAAGGAAAGCGGTGTCAGTAAGTTGTCTGTTCAGAGTTTCAGGTCTTGTAAGATATGCGGTTTCTACAGTAACCCAGTTTGGTTACATGCAACATTTGTTTTGATTTGGCAAGACACCCTGTACTGGGGGTCCTCAATTTTTTTTATCATTGCAGAACCCTGATGGCCTTCAAAAGGTGCTATGTAACCCTATGTGTCTTGGCTTCTGCCCTTTCCTGCCTAACATTCATGCAAAAAAGAGAATGCAGGTGCTTAGCTCCTCACAAAATGTCCGAATTCAATTAATAATGACTGGCAGTATAGTGGAACACTGTGCTTATGATTAGTTTCAAAATAAAGTGGGTAAAGGAAAAGTGCGATTTCAGTCATGCATGGATTTAGTGCTGCGGGAACCCTAAGAGTGCTACAAGGAACCCAATTTGAGAACTTGTGCCCTGCAGTGATTCTAGCGTGCAGTAGAGTTTTTTTAAATTTTTTTGTACACCTGCTTTGTAACTGAAATGTGAACCTTTTTTTTGAGCATTAGTAATGCATTTAACAATAAATCACACAAAATGGGTTATTTATTGTAACATTTCATAAACCAGATGTGCATGCCTCAGTGATGATTGCCACTTTGCCAGAGAATGTTAAGACTGCAGCGTTTCTTCAGCGCAGACTTTAGAGTCATGAGAAGTGCATATGTGCATGAGATACGTACTTGTGTGCATGATATGCGTGCTCACAGGCAGTATATAAAGCATATGGTGAACTCCAGCATCAAAAAGTTGCGGTATTTTTTGAACTTGCATGTGTTTGTGTCAAAAGGGGCACTACAGCATATGGCCACAGATCAGCTTTAACCACCTGGAGTTTGCAAACCTGTGCCAGAATCGCATTGCATGCAAATTTTCCATTTGTCCTGCATCAGGCTGCTGTGTTGATCCTGCCTTGAGCCCGTGACCACATGCTTAGCAGCTGGATATCATAGTTTAGGAGCCCTCACAGCAGCTTCAAATTTAGCCCTGCCTTTTGGTCACCAACAGAATAAAGTTTAGCATGCAGTTCTTAAAATTCTTTGAGCATTATTGTTAGACCACATTACAACTCGCACACGTAGATGTTACAGCCTCCCTGGACTTGACCTTTTTAAATTAGAAGATGAGGCTCTACCTGATCAAATAACTTATAAAGTTTAAAGTTGATCTTGTAGAAATGGACTGTGTTGTTGATAATTCCTGTTGGAGGAAGCAGCCCATGTGAAATGAGGAAGAATTGCATGTGAGCAATGGTTCTCATGCACATGTTCTTGTATTGGAATTTAGGCAAGAAATGAAAAATAGAAGTGCAGTAATACCTCATTAATACGGACTTCAGTGGACGAAAAAAAAAGTGCGAATTATCGGAATGTCGAATTATCGAATGCCCCCTCCACCTTTCCTCCAAACAGCCAAAAACCGTTAGCGTGAAAGTAAAATTTATTATGTGGAAACCTGGGCAATGGCCTTCTCCTTTTAAGAGGGAAACTGTGCGTCTGGGGTGATTTATTGGGGTTACATCAGATGCCTTAATTGGTGCATGCTATCGGGAGTGTCGGAACAAGAATGGTTGGGCTATTGGCGGCTTCTTTCAGTACACGCCGCGATAGCGCTGGAGCTGCGTCGCATATGGCGTGGCTTGTGAGGAGGCATTGAAGAAGGAAACGTTAGTGTTTTCCTTCCTCCATGTGAAGAGGCTTCACCGCACAAACAGCGAACAGCACGTGATAAGCGCGAAGTTTCGGTCTGCTGGAAGGGCGGAAACGCCACACGAACGGAAGCAGCGTAAGCGCGCATTGACACCAGAGTGGCAAGGCGCCTGTAAAAAACAAAAACAAAACAATAGCTGCACAGGCACGGCAGTCATTGTTCCAAACGGCGCGCTGGGCTGGTTGCTTGATACGCACGGCAGATAGCCGCCGTCGCCGCGGGCTGGCGGCAGAGCTCCGAAAACGAAACTATGGCAGCCGAACTCTCTCTCGGCTATCGATGGGGGCTGGGCAGTCGTCAGCATGCCTGCCGTTACGAGCACTTCAGAGGGACGCGGAAAACAAGGTAATATGCAGTTCAGGCTCGAGGACGAATACTTGGGCGATCACATAGCGCCGTTTCGGGAGCCCATTCGATTTAACCGATAATAGCCCGAACAAACTGCACAGCTTCTGACGCCATTGACTTGCATGGGCGTTTAGTGGGAATCCGGCGGCTGTCCAAAATTAACCGAATTTCAGAATTGACGAGGGTCGAATTAACGATGTTTTATTTGACCACTAGATTAATGCTTTAAACATCACAGTGCAGCGAATAAAACTCGGCGATTTTGTCCAGGGATTCAATTCAAAATTCAATTTAAAAAATTAAAAAAAGCAGAAATGTGACTTTAGGCATGTTATAATTTAACAGAAGATTTAAAATTGCAGTTGTTGCAAATTTTTATAATATGAACTATCTCTAACAATTATATAGTGAGAATAAAACGTCTCACTTTAAATAAAGGCAGCCAAGATGGCTGACTAGTTTTCACAGAAACATGATAAATATAATGTGTATGCTCACCTGACTGAGCAGTACGTACTTCTTTGTGTCTGCATTTCACAGCAGTAGCTGCCGTTCATGACGATTTTCTCAGCTACAAAAGTCAACTGGAAAGCCGGAAAGAGCAGCTTGGCGAGGAGTGGCTTGTCGGCGTGTCTGCTCTCAAGCTACCCGATGCCCAGAGTACGCCCTGCGGGACACCCAACACACGTGCATCACTTGAGCTGGACTTTCCGACTGAAAACCGGAGAGGATCATTTGATGCCAGTGAAGCTCACAGTGACAGTGATTCTGGGCGAGCGGAGTCAGTGAAGACAGTTTTGTCTAAGGAGCCAGTCGCCGTGGGAACAGTGGAGGTTGTTAAGGAGGCGAAGGAAAGTGCTGTTGAAGATGAAGGCCCTCAGCGACGAATCTCTGAGTTGAGCCAAGGTGTTGACGTGCTCGATGAGGCGCCTTCCGACCCACTTGACGAGTCCAGTGTCTTGTCGCCTTTGGAAGGGTTCAGCTGGACGACAGCCAAGGGTGAAGTTACGCTGGAGGGCACAGAAATTGCTGAGGGTGAGCCATACATTCTTTGCATTCACTTTTTTGTTTGTTTTTGCTGTGATGACTCAGGAAAGTTAGTTTATAATGATGCACCACAAGCATGGAGCTGAGGTATACAGGAAGGCAAGTATGCTTCTGTATTCACTTAGTATTGCCGGTGGACAGACTCTGCTACAATTAAAAAACCGATCGATAAATATGCACTGACATCACATTGTGGTGCGGAGTGCAATTTCCATGCTTTTCTTTGCTTAAGTGTGCGAGGGTGATCTCTGACACAAATTGCCACCAGCATCAAAGTGGCTTTCAGCTAAAAATTTATCCGACTCCACGGGTCTGCAATATGTTTTGTCTCACTCTCTTATATTCTCTATGGTGAGAGTGCTTTCACTTCACTTTGTGTTCTTTGTCTCCCAGTGCTTAGCTTCTGACTTCAGTTTCTCACACTTGATTGAGGCTTTACAGTTTTAAAAAACCCGGAAACACGGAGGGGCTTTGTCGTAAGTTGCACAGCTTCATAATCAGCTAAGGCTCAGTCGTGTACCGCTTGGTTGCAGTGGCATGAATTGTGAGGTTTTGCAACAGAAGCATCTTTTTGCCCCGAACAGATGTAAAGAGAGTTTGAAAAGCTGAGCTCTTCATTTGCAGTAAAGACAATGTGATCTGAGTTTTTGTAGAAATAGTGTACAGCCTTGATTTGTGCCATTGGCAGTGATTGCAGCATTAGTGAAAATTAGATCACTTGCCAGTCTTCCAGTTATAGCCATTTTGGTTATCCTTGCTTTTCATGTGGACAAACCTCATGTATCTTTTGTAAATGTACTGAAGTCTGTGCCTGTCTCATGAAACTGGTACCAACGCTTCATGCTTACCTTAGCCTGTGCTGGCAGATGCTTAGTGCATAAATTACCAGCAGTTTTTACATTTATGTCATGTGTGCGCAAGTAAGTTCTTTCTTTCTAAACTCAAGTGTCATCAAATATAAATTGGACACAGTGCTGTTTGCTTAGTAGAAAATGAGGGAGCTAAAACTTTCTTTACTGAAACTTTTCTTGAAACCAAAAGTAAAATTCTTCTATAAACATGTTTTAGTTATGTTTGCTCTGGTTGCTCGCTATGCAACAGTGACGTGGCATAAAGACAGCAATGGGGTGTAAGTGCTGCTAAGGCATGTCAGTACAGTTGACTCTTGATAATGCGAACTCAAAGGGGACAAAAAATTAGCTTGATTTGTGTGGAATTTGGCTTAAATGAAACCTTTTTAATACACGATATTGACATGGCCAAAACACCATCTTTAAGAAAAACGGGCTGTTCGAATTAAGTGAGTTCAGATTAGAGGAAGAGTTTACTGTATTGTGCATTTCAGCAGTATTATGCATTGCAGATTATATCTGCGGAAACTGATACTCTTGCTCTTAAACAGAGCATTCTGAAGACTCAAACAAAAACATTTGACAGAAGTCTTGTCTGGTTGGGAAAAATTAATTTAGGAGAAAGATTACTGACGCGAACCATTCTGAAGAGTATTTGTAACAATTCAGTGGAATTTTTAGATATCAACAAGATTGCTACCATTATTTCTTATGTATTGTGCATTTCTTATGGTACATAGATGTATGACAGGAGAGCATATCTGCACCCAATTTGAGACTGGAACTGTTGGCCAAGTCATGTAGCTGAGTCTAAAAGGGAAAAGCAGAAAAATCTGTTGACACTTGCTGGGACACCTAAGTAAAGTTCAGTACATTGCTTGAACCACCATTTAATACAGTTGCTGTGATGTTGTTCGGACGACATTGTGGAAATGCTCATCCTAAATGGAATATTTTGCAGGAATTGTTTTGGCCATTTAATCTTTCTTTGCTTTTTTTTTTCAGACATGGACAGCAAGTTGTTCCTTGTTCAGAAATGTAGTGACGGCAACGAAACGTCAATTTTTGTTGGTGTAAAAGATGATGTGATGAGAGAAAGTGACAGCCTCACTGGGAAGATTATCCAACGACTGGATCTTAACATGCTGTCTTCAGCCTCCGTGGTACGTATTCAGGCAGTCTTCTGGAATTTTGGTGTTGCATCTGCTCAAGCTCATTACTTGTCCTGAGGTCTGCATTGCTTCTTACATTACTTCTGCATTACTCCATTACATTCTTGTCACTATATCTGAAAGGATTTCTAAAGGTTTATGTTACAATATGCGTTCGAATTGTGGTGCTACTTCAAATCTTGGTATTTTGCATCTTTTTATTTTTGACTTCATTGCCCTTCTAGAGAGCCTTCAAAGATATTTAAGTAAATAAATAAATAAATTTTTGAAACTAACGGGAAAGAGAATATTTTGCGATTATTTCATTTAACTAGTTTATTAGAAATTACATGTGTGTGCTGTGCTGTGAAACAAGACTGGATGAAATTTAGTGGATTAGCACTGGGGGAGACTTGCGTGTATGAGAAGTGCAGACCATCAAATGTGTAATACAGGATAGAATAGAACAGGCGATTCAAAACTAGTTCTTGTAGTTTTTCTTTTTCACTGATTAAGACTAACTGCTTGAGAAGTGACCATTGATAAGCAACTGGAAAAATATCTTTTATTTGTTCTGTTCCTTTTTCTCTGAGGGCAGAAAGAGGCTTGCTGACGTGTGCACTATGAGTAATTCTGATGATATGTTGACGGCTTTGATCATTTTTCTGCCAATTTTTTGTTGGGCCAGTCAGGGATGGTAATCTCGTAAACTTTTGGCTGCAGTCTCACTGTTAAATGAAACGGAGATTTACAGTGCTGTCGCTGTAGATCTTAATTGGCCCCTCAATTGGCCTTGTGCAGTGCCATAGTGATTGATTTGAGTTCTTTGTTGTGATTCAGTGTGCTCACAGTCATCGATTTTTCTGGAGGAGCTTCGACATCAGCATGCTCTTGAGCCATCTGTTATTCCTTGAATATTAACCTATTGACCTTCTAATGTACTCTTTGCTTATCCCCTGAACAGCATGATGGCACAGCTGTGAAGCTGAAGTTTGACACGACTATTCGCAGCAAAAAGGAGAGATGCTACATTTTCGACAGCAGTGAAGATGCTGAGGTTCGAAGATTCCTTTTTTTTATTCCTTGTTGCTTTTCTTCTAGTTGTCCTTTTAACATCCTCTCTTGAAATGTTTCAGTGCAACATTTGTTTTTGTTTTTTTGTGCATGCTTTCAGGAAGTTGTGAAAATGCTGCAGCCTTTTGTAGAAGCAAAAGCAAGAAAAGACCTTTACTCTGAGATGTTGCAGGTAATGTACTGCGTGTTAACCTTCATACCATGTAATGCACTTTGAACCAAGAGCAATAGGCTTGTACCGAACCAAGTTGAATTGACCGGAATGGTTGGGTATGTTGCGGAGCGCAAGAACATTTTAGGGCTTCCTGTAGGTGCCGCAGAAAATGCACAAACCGTTCTTCTCGTGCTTACCAGATGACATGAACTCCGTGTGTTTACCAACCTGCGCAGATTTATAGAGAATTGACATAAAGGGATTGTAATACTAGTAAGAGTAGTCTATGCAGGCCACAGGTTTAAAGGAATAAATTGAATGCTGATTGAAGGAAATATCAAGTTCCTGAACATCTCCACCAGCTTCTGCTTGTTGTCTGAGTTCAAGGGGTTGAATTACTAATTACGTAAAGCCATTGAAGAGTAAACACATGTTCACAGGCAGACATCATCTTTTCTTTGGTGATATAATGATTTGCAGAGTACACACCATTGTAAATAACCACAGGAATCAAGCAGATCAAAATCAACAAAAATATACCTGTTGTTAACAAAATTTTCTTTTCATTGCAAATCCAACTTATAAGCTGTGTCTAGTTAGAAGCTTTTCACGTGCCTATGAAATGTGATGCCAGACGACTGTGATGCCCCTAGCATAGGGGATTTCTTCCTACCTTAGATTCATTCCATCAGCCTGTTGTTACACCTATCATCAATGTGCCACCATTAAAACCACCATGGTCAACTAATGATACAGCTGCTATCTGATTTGTCAGACTTGAAGAAATTGAATTTGAATGTTTGAATATTTAAGCAGGCCAAAAAGAAACAAACTCTGCCTTCAACTGTATAGTTCTTCAAAATAGCCTGAATAATTGAGATGTCTGCATTATCAGCGTCTGAAAAATACGCCATTGTAATACAAACAAGCTTTTGCATGCTTCAAATTTGTCTTGAGGCAAGCAATGTGCAAGTCTTATTATTCACCTCTGATAAAATGCAAGAATAATTCTGGGCTTGTTTCTTGAACTACACTTACTTATCATTTGTCTTGACTGATACAACGTACAAACCACTTTATGGACTGGCTTCCTTATCTGCTGTTCTGCCTTTCCGCTCTGCAGTGCGTAAAATGCAATGTACAGTTCCCAAAACATGCTGCCAAAAAAGTGGTGGTGGTCAGCACAACCAAAGACAAAGTGACAACAGGTAACTCTTGTCGCTTCATTGGCTTGTTTGAAACTTGTGGTATTATTTGTGATCACTGTCGGTATAAGTACTTGAACTAAGGGTCAAACTTTGCTTATATTAAACGTTACTCTTTGGTTTTTCACTGTTATAATGATATATGTGTGCATGCATGTTTCACGTGTGCAGAAAATTTCATCATCCTTACTATATCATTGCAGTCTAGTCGAGAATTAGCAATTTAGTTCGTAGGGTTCAGCTGCTATATATCGCATTTATCACATTGCCTTTATTTTGGTGCTCTATCCGGAATACAAAGTGCAGAGTGTCTTGTTGGCATTCAAAACATAGTGTGTAAATCTGATCTCTACAGCGATAATTTTTTTTTGTTCGTTTCTTCTTTTTTTTTTCCTGTAAAAATTTCAGATGTCCATGAATCAGAGAGGTGTCCCCAGTGTGACGGTGACATTCTCCTCACGCTGGACACCCCAGAAGCCGTGGATGCACTTTCATGTCTTGCATCAAGCGCGCCAGAAAAATTAAGGTATGTAGTCTGATGCACTGACCCAGAGCATTAAAATGTGTAGCACAAAACATGTAGCTGGCAGATAAATTGTGAATGTTATTCATCGGGCATTCTTTCTGTTTGCCTTCTGCATTTTATGCCTTGCATACAGATCATTTGAAAAAAAAAGGTGTCAAGTGATTTAATCAAGAAAAAAAAAAGGATTGTGAGATAAGGTTCCACGTTACGTGGAGTTTTATGTGCTTTATGCAAGTTATGTGCAAGATACTACTAGACTCAAAAGAAAACATTCGACAGAAGTCTGTCTGGTTGGGAAATTTAATGTTAGGAGAAGGTAAGTGACGCCAACCAAGTAAAATACAGGAAAAACACGACGTTTCGGGACCGGCTCGGCCCCTTCTTCACGGTGTGACTACGGGCGAGCGCAGCTTGGCTTTTTAAGCCCCTGTGTGGAGGACCTGCGGGTCAATGGCCGCAGCCCATGGACGTAGGATGAGGGGACTCTCCCCTCATCCTACGTCCATGGGCTGCGGCCATTGACCCGCAGGTCCTCCACACAGGGGCTTAAAAAGCCAAGCTGCGCTCGCCCGTAGTCACACCGTGAACAAGGGGCCGAGCCGGTCCCGAAACGTCGTGTTTTTCCTGTATTTTACTTGGTTGGCGTCACTTACCTTCTCCTAAGATACTACTAATATCATTCACATTTCTGAGATGGCATGATATGTCAATTTACTAACCCTGGTATTTTCTAAATACATATTTAAATCATGGGCACATTTTAAAGGTGAATGAGGGCCAGAGGGACCATTTCTATGAGCGAGGAATTTATTGCAGAATTGCACCGACTGTTCTTTTTTTCTGCAAATTAAGTTCAGAAAAACATATTGTCCATAAATAACTGCTTCCCCTGCCCAGTCCCTCTAAATCCACCTTTCATTCAAATATTGTATTGTTTTCTAGTTTCTTTGGCTTATTGCTGTTGGTTAACCATCTTTGCTGTCTATCTGCTTTAGCTCCAGCTTGACTACCATGAAGGCTTCAGATTCTTTATCTCTTGGCAAAGCAGTTCAAGGTAAGCTTCTGCAAGTATTATTCTAGATTTGTTTCTTCCTTATTTAACTTAATTTTAACTACACAGCAAGTGGCATGAGCGTTGGTAAAAATATGCCAGTTGCCTCCTTCACGCAGCCGAGGTTCATCTGATTGGCTCTAATTAAGGTTGTGACCTCACCTAATTAGGTGAATTTCGTAGTGAGTTTGGACAGGAGCAGTGTATTATTTTTTACAGAGCACTTCTTCTTTGGTAAAGACCTTTAGTGCAATGATGAACAACATTTAGTGGTCATTTACCATTGCAGTGAGAGAAAACCATGCAGTCTGCTGGTTCTTTTATTTTTATTTCAGGCATCTGTCTGATTTTGAACCTGAGCTGTACTGAACCGTGGTAAGGGATTGATAAAAATACTGCCAGAAAGACATGACGAGTGTTTTGGCAACTTATCTTTCATGACTGACTATTTCCACTAGCTTGTGGCTCATTGTTTGTTAATGCCTTTTAGTTGAGCATGGCTTACACAGCTGTTTGACTTGCACTCATTTGTAGTGTTTTTGAGAGGCGATTTTGTCTGGTCAGTTGGTTGTTTTAGGGTGTTGTGTGTGTATCTGTGTGCATGTGTAGGGTGGTTAAAATTTCAGGTGCGGTCAAATGCTCACAGAAAAGAAAAGCAAATTAAAAAATTAGATGCAAGAAATGTAATGTGGATTTCAGTTCTATCTACACAAAAAGAGCACTCTCCAAAATGTGCCTGCTCATTTCTTATGCAGAAAGCACTCACTAGTAATACCTTGTCTCAATTTTTTTAGATGCGCATCTTATTGCCTGTGTGAAACAAGTGAAAGTTAATAATGCCAGCAGTTGCTAATTGAGTAGTTCTATTAACCCTTGGGAAGCATTAACAAGCCTTGAAATGCAGTCTTCACATTTTTCATTGTGTTACCAATTATACCTGCTATTCCCATGTCTTTCATCTGCTTGAAAGTGAACTTAAGACCACCACAAAAGCACATTCAGTGCAAAGATGCACCGAAAACTGTTCAACACAGGGTAGATAGAAGGGGCTATTGTGAACGGTGAGCATATAAAGCAAGGCAGGGTGAGAGGGCATGCGGACAGTGCGGAAGATTTCATCAAAGGCACAAAGATGAGTGGTTTAGGCAGTGGCACAGCTGAAGCAGACTCAGAGAACGTGCTTCACTTCTAAGGTGTGCCAGGGTTGCTTCACCGCTGTGAGCTCTCACTTGTCGCTACAATGGAACAAGGAGCCGTAGACAATGCCAGCTCGCAAAGCATGTTCTTTTCTATTGTGTTGCAATGGTGTCGCTGAACAGAGAACGGGAACAGCTGCTGTGCAACTGGGTATGCACAGCTTCAGCAGCAAGTGAGGCTGATTCAAGGAGTATTCAGAGAAGTGATCTAAGCAGCAGCATAACGATCCTCTCTCAAACGGTGGTACCATGAACATTGTGGTGCTGAAGGCCATGCGTGGGGTGCCGCCAAGAGAAAGTGTTTTCAGAGTCGGGGGGCTTGAAAGGCCAAGTGGGATGCAGTCTTGGGCCGAAAACGTGTAGAATGTTGTGGGTTTCAAGCTGTGTTACAAAGAAACGGTCATGTTGGTAGAATAAGAACTATTCTTGTAGTTTCAATAATTCAAGCACGTTAGGTGATACTTGAGGTGGCAGCTGAGATGTTCCACCCAATATTTTCTGCGCAGTGTTGATCACAACCTGAAACTGGATGTAAAATTGAAGCTTAGGCACCAGTGTTTCTGTTAAGCTTGACAGCAAGTCCATTCCTTTCCTCAAGAACCAACTTTCGTATCAAAATTGCGGTGCAACCGTTTGTCACACAGCATTCCAGGTGGTGTCATACTTGCTTGTCGTTGATGTGTGTGTGGGTGGGTGTCAGTGCACCCAGGGACTGTAGTGCTTTGGCATTTTCACATGTAAGCAGTCTTAAGTGCCTCTGCTGTAATTTTTTTTATGCGAAGCCCCCCACGTGACACCGTGACGTCACACCACGTGACATCGGATGAGAGAGCCGGCCTCCACCTCGCGCCATCGCCGTGGGACCCCTAGCCGTCACACCCGCGCATTTCGAACGCGCGTTCACACTCGGTGTAGGTGAAACGCTCGCTCTACCGGGCAGGCAGACGCGGCTTCCGTGGCAATCCAGGCGCTCACCCAACGCGCGTCTCGGGGTTAGTCGGCGTTCCGCTGTAGCCATGCCGTTGTCTTCCCCCACGACGAAGGCTTCTAGTGGTTGTATTAAAATGACCAAGTATTCAACCAAGGAAAGCCATGTATTACCAAGCCTAGCCACTAATATGCTTCGCATTCCCCAGGCTTAGCCAAGCTGAGCCTCAGCAATTTTTTTGTTATTGTCATTGCTTTGCCTTCTGTGCTTAAGTTGTCATTTTTAACAAAGATTGCTGTGAAGCGTGTCATGGCAAGACTGCTGGCTAGTTTGCACTGAAATTTTATACAGAGATGACACGAAGTAGTCAGCTTCAACCCATTACTAAGTATCTGGTGACAATACTTGCCTGAGTCATCCAAAATTAAATGAACTACGCCAAAGCCTGCAGCTAATTTTCTTGTAGAAAAAAAACGACAGCACTAACACATGCAACCACAGAACGAGAGACGAAACACTAGACACAAGCGCTATGTCTAGTGTTTCGTATCTCGTTCTGTGGTTGCATGTGTTAGTGCTGTTATCTTTTCTGGAATCAAGATGTACCAACTCGCGCAGAAAGATAGAAACGAAATAATTTCTTTCTGCAATCTGCAGTTTCACATGAAAGAAACCGTGGTGCCATCCATTGCAAAGAGAATGAAGTACGAACAGTAATAAAATTCGAGGAGTACAGAGAAGATTATGCCTCAGCAGGAAGAGACTGAGTTTGTTCAGCAGTGTGGGGATTTCCCCACTTCTTCTCTTGGGTTGCTGTAGACTACAAATCATTTTATTCATCAAAATGAACTAACTGAACTTTTGAGAGAAGCCAACAGCCACGGAAACCAAGGGACACAGGGGATTTTCAGTTAAATTATTTATTTTGTGGTGTTGATCAATTTAGAATATTACTGAATATGTTATCGCTTAAAGCTAATTGATTAGAAAAGCAGAAGAAAAAACAACCACATGCCGCCGGTGGGATCCGAACCCACGACCTCCGAATTGCACGTCCGGTGCTCTACCTCTGAGCTACGGCGACGGCTGTCAATTCTTCTGCTTTCGGGGGTATTTATGTTTACAAGTAACCTAACCTTGAGAGTGTTCATCAGCGCCACCCCACGTGGGTGGCGCTGATGAACACTCTCAAGGTTAGGTTACTTGTAAACATAAATACCCCCGAAAGCAGAAGAATTGACAGCCGTCGCCGTAGCTCAGAGGTAGAGCACCGGACGCGCAATTCGGAGGTCGTGGGTTCGGATCCCACCAGCGGCATGTGGTTGTTTTTTCTTCTGCTTTTCTAATCAATTAGCTTTAAGCGATAACATATTCAGCAATATTCTAAATCGAACAACACCACAAAATAAATAATTTAATTGAAAATCCCCTGTGTCCCTCGGTTTCCGTGGCTGTTGGCTTCTCTCATATTTATAACGAGCCCCTCATTCTCCTTCCCTTGTTTGCTTAACTGAACTTTTGTTATGCAAACCCATACGAGCTAGCAGTTTACATAGAGATGTATTTGAAACTCTTTCCATTAGTTGCGCTGCAGTTGACACTCATTTGTGCTGAATTCCTGTTAGTCTTGCCTTTCTGAAATGGAATTCATTCATTCATGTTACCCCGGGATGTGCAGACAACGTTTCTGAGGAAAGCATCGAGACTGTGATGCCAGACCAGCACAGCAGCCTGTATCGGCCTGGCTTCCGAAAGAGTGCAAGTGACATCACTATCCTGAGCAACCCCAGCCAAAGCAGCATCATGGTCATTTCAACCACTTCCGCGAACGACGGGAATGCTGTGAACGCACGAGACAGTGAAAAGACGTTATCTCCGTAAGGCAATTTCAGCAGGCCATTTGTTTTCTCAGCCTTGACCTGCCGCAGACTATGGATTCATAATTTTTTCTTATGCATTTCTGTCAATTTTCTCTTAAAGTGCGGTACCAAGTCTCCTTCTAATTGTTTGCCCTTCTCTCGTAGGCCACCGACAGTTGTCCTTCCAACACTCAAAGAGATCGTTGAAGAGCGTGTGCTTAATATAAGCAGTAAGCTTTTCCTTTTATTTTTTCTTTTGGGGTTTCACAAATATGTGTTGTGTTGTGTTGGGTTTAATGGCACATAGGCAGCTAAGGCCATCATGCGCCAAACACAAGGTATAGGAACTATTTTCTGTGAGATTTAATAAAAATGTGGAAGCTGTCAGTTGTGTAAAGGGCCTAAAAGTTTAACTACCTAGTAATAATGAGGAAAACGAGATTTAGGAATGGCTAATGGTAAAAGCTTTAAAAAGGTCAGGTAGCCTCAGCGGACATCCTTGGCTGGGCAAGGATTCCGAGGATCCCGACCAATCACACACACACACACACAAATATATATTTTGTTGCGGGCTAGTTGTTCGATATAGCTTGTCTATAATATATTTTGTGTTGATAAAACTGAAAGGGTTTGCATGAGTACGGTTACTTTTTTTTTTTCTACCTTTTTTAGTAATTGCTTTTTAAAACGTACTCAGGTGTGTTAAGAAATGACAGCATGCAGACTCATAACCCTAAAATAATTGTGACAGCTGTGAGAATTTTCGCTCAGCTTCCAGCACCAAGCAAGATTGCGGAGAGAAAGAATTAAGCACCAAGATTGCGGGCAGAAAGAATTAAGAACTCTTCCAAAGGAAACTTTATTAGGAAAACCTGTGCACTGAAATAGACTAAACTCAGCCGTGGCAATAGTAACAAATATGCTGGACGGTCGTCAAAGATCAGGCTGGCCATCGCTCTCAGCTGCACCAAATTTAAAAGGTAGCAAGGAACCATCAAGATAAGGCATCTTCAACACCTACAATAATCTCAAACATCATAGACACAGTCACACACGGCTACAATCGTTGTAGAGGTTGCCTTTGGCATGACATACAAAATCATAAGGTGAATGCCAACTGCTTTTAATACAAGTAAAAAAGAAAGTTCACAGCAGTAAGTTCAAAAATTATTTACAGTTCCTTTTAACTGACCGGATCAAGCTTTAGTCTACTCAAGAGACTAATAGAACAATTCAGTGTGGAATCTAGAAGTTTTTCCTTTGCGGTGAATAAGATTGTTTTGAAAAACAATGTTGATTCAAAGCTCATTGTCAGCATTCAGACATTATGTGTCCACTGCACTCCTTGGCAATGCATTTTGGAGATAAAAAAAACAAAACTAAGCCCTTTATCACACAAGATTTGTACCTGATTTGACAGCCAGCCACAAAGCATTGATTCTTTTGTTGACATCACCTACGTATTTGAAGAGTTTTTTCTTTGTTTAGAAGATTCTTTAGAAAAACACTGTTACTTCAAAGCTCATTGTCAGCATTCGGACATTATGTGTCCACTGCCCTCCTTTGCACTGCATTTTGGTGATAAAAAAAATAAGCCCTTTATCACACGAGATTTGTACCTGATTTGACAGCCAGCCACAAAGCATTGAATCTTTTGGTGACATCACCTGTTTGAAGAGTTTGCTGCATAGCATGGCACTTGTACAGCGTCCGTGAGCAATAGCCCGGATGAAGACGAATGAATGCCGCGAATCCATTCATGACCTTTTATACAGCATCTCCCGGTGGCAACGCCCCTAGCGGAGCCAAAGATTGCACCTCCCTCGCCTGGCACGCATGGAGTGCCTGTCACTCTTCTCCTTCCAGCCGCTGTAGTATCGCTTTATTTCAAGACGTACAATGGTAACATTAATTTCGCTTGCTGAATCATTTACTTGCTAAAGTGGTGGTTTTTAGTAGCGTTTAGTGAGGCTCTTCACAATCTTTTCCTTTGTCTTTTTTTACATCTTTCATTTTTAAGTTGTTGGCAGTGATACAAGATGTTCCTCCTTCCTGCATCTAGGAACAGACACTTTGAGTATCGACCACAGAAGCAAAACAAGCACCTCAGATACAATGTTGTCGGATGCAAGCTTCAAGAGTGCCGACAGCCACCCCAACACCAGTCTGCAGCTGAAAGACACTTCAGACTCTTCTCGCCTGGAGCGCCCAGCCACTCTCTGGGAGTCGTTTGACAACAGGGAAGAAATGGGACCAAGCTCTTTTACCTGCCCAGACCACAGCGTCTTGCTACATCTAGATGTCAACATCTTTGGAAAAGAGGAGGCTTTCGTTTGCTGCGTGGAGGTTTGTAGACTCATGTAGTGCCTTCAAGCATGATGTGCCGATAAAGGGCTATGATGTGCCGATATTAGGCTTCAATTTAAGGAGTCTAGTCAAGTAAAAGAACTGTCTGCACATCCACAGGACTGTTAATGTAAAAAAAGTCTCCAGTTGGTGAAGCAGTATGAAGCAAAGACGTGGCGTGATAGATGAGTAAGCTACACAAGAGTGTGGGTGCAATAGCCAGTGGTGTCTGACATAGTGCAGATAGATTTTTTTTGTTTATCACTAAACGACGCTATGCTGCCAACTCTTAAGTTGTTTTCCGTGACACCATTAGATGACAGTAAGTTAGTGACAGCCACGTCTATGTGCGGCCATGCTGACGAGAATGACTGGAATTTATTTCGATAGCAAGAGGTGCACATGTTTATGACTTAACTAGACAGTATCAGTCTTGTAGCAGGACTCTTTTGCAGTATGCCTCTTGAAATTATCAAAATAATATCCTTACCTATTTTCTTGTTCTTAGCACGTGGAAAGATCAGAGAGTCATACCAACTGCTGCTGTGTATTTTTTTTATTTATTTTCATATTTTAATGCAAGTGCTCAGTAATTCTGTTAAATTTTGCCAAAGAGTTGACTAAAATGGTTACCTCCGGTGCAGAATGGTAGTGGTGTGAAGAGTGATATTTATGGGAAAATATTTAATTGTTCATGTGGTAAATGTTTAATGAACTTTCACATTGCAAAGCAACACTGTATGCTTTAAGGCACACTGTTGTGGGTGACTCTTGGTTAATTTCACTCCCCTTGGGGTTATTAAACATGCACTGAAATCTCGATAAAAGTCCACGAAAGTTTTTTGCATTTTGCCTCTATTGCAGTACATTAAAATATTGTCGCGTTGTAGTGACGGCAGTCCAGCGGTCAGGAAGACACCAGAAAGACTTGCACACGAAGCTCTTTATTTGGGCTGACTTGCGCCCGCAAAAGAACTGAATCACTCGGTGGCGGCGTAAGCAACAAGCGTGCTCGTCAATCGTCGAACTACGAATGCCTGCTGCTCGCGTCATCGTTCAATTTAAAGCCGGCTAGGAAACTTCGAGATAACAGGTCGAGATCATCTAGAGTAATCTAGAAACAAGTAGATGCAGCTGTTCATGGCTGTGAACAATCGAGATTAGACCGGTCGCTTCTTGCGTCACGAACAAAAATGATAACACTCCTTTTCTGCGGCCTTGCGCGAACGAACGGACGCTACAATGATACGTGGCAATATACAGGCCACAAATAGGCTACCTCAAAAACACTGTCACAAGAGGCTATGGTTCTGACTTTCAAACTCTCCCTCTTTGTCAGGGCACAAAACATATGAAGACCTTGTGTAATCTAGCAACTAATGCCACCAATGTGATTGGAGTTTTATGTGACAAGCAAGTACATATTTCAGTGCATGTTAAAGGTGGCTGAAATTAATTCAAAGCACTATTGTACAGTGACTCTTTTGCACTTCCCCCTCTGCTTCCATTCCTCAAATAATGCTTCAGGTGTCCACCTTAAATGAGACAGTTACTGTGCCTTCCCTTCCCCCATAACCTTTCACTCTAGTACTATATTATTATTAGGGGTGTGTGAATATCAAATTTTTCGAATACGAACCGAATACGAATACTTGGTTCCGAATATCGAATCGAATATCGAATAATCAAGGACAGACGCCTTTAACCACTACAAAACATTTATTTGAGCACCGAAGAACATCACAGTTCAACTATCAGTGATGAAATCAACACAAAAGGTGTGTGTGGCTGCACAAACAGTATCAAAGTCTCGAACATTATTCTTAGAAGAGTGGAAATATCAGAGAAGATGGCTAGTACACAGCATTGATTAAGACTAGCTTGCCATAAGCACGAAAGCATGTTGCTGGAATTGTCATGAAGGAAAACCGGCTGCTCCACATGGTCAGGCAGAAGTAGTTCCCTTCTAGCTGAAACGACTTCTCCAACCACAGAAAATGCCGTCTCGATTGGCACTGAACTGGCACGTATTTCGAGGTATTTCGTGCACAGCTCTGACTATACCAGCTTCGCAGGTAGAGCCACAAAGAAGCTCACCAGCGCAGTCAGCTACTGCATGGCCCAACGTTATGCATTACTCTGGGCTCTGCCATGTTGTTATGTCTCTGTCGACAGGACTTGCGGACCGAAATGAACGCCGGTGCTCGCAGTACAATATTCGGCTAGACATGAATATTCGTGTCGGGTCGAATATTCTAAACAACACGAATACTTGGATTTCGAATCGAATACGAATGCTAAAAATGTAATATTCGAATTATATTCGAAAGTTTCGAAAATTTGCACACCCCTAATTATTATGTATGGTGCATTATTTACACAGAACCTGAGAATGATTTGTCCTTGAGAAGAAGTGACAAAATTGAAGTATGCTTGATTGCAAACATGCGTGCAGTGTTTTCAGTGTTTTTACAGTGTTGTGCAGCTACTGAGAACTTAACTTGCAACTAAGTTTTTTCATGTGACTCTATTTACTCCAAAGCTTGACCTAGTGACGTGGTCATCATTGGAAGAAGTACCTGCACTTCTGGTAATATCAAGCAACAAGGCTTACTTTTTCAAGATCAAAGACAACAAGGAAAGGTACGATTTCCGTATCTGTGTCACTTCACTGTGCGGCAGCAAAAGCCCACTGTGTAAACGCATTACAGGGATGACCCAGAGTCCTGGCTCCTGCTGTGGGAGTCACGGTTGCTCGAGAACCTCAAGACCATTTCGCTTCTTCTCGGGAATCAGGGCTTCTGTCTCAGCTGGCAGCAGGAAAAGGGAACAGTACCATGGTACACGTGCTTGTTTCGGGACGCAGACACATGCAACTGTTTCCTCCAGTATTTGACAGGTATTTATGAAAACATTGAGCCTCCTTATGGTTGCAGAAACAACCATGCACTTGTCTTTTTTAGTGTTACTGTGTTCAGACTAGCTGAGTTTATCATTTGGAGCACCCAGAAATCAATTTTGGACCAGGGCAGAGCAGCTTTAATGCCAGTTTTCAGCGTTTTTTGCAGCAAAGTTAAGCATCTAAAAACCGGTGGTCATGACAGAAGTGGTTGACAGAACAGGCAGCCTGACGGATACCAGCAATTGTATACATGCCTGCTCAGAGGTCAGCTGTCTATGGGACAGTATACTCGTGGCTAGGAATAGGTGGTGGTAGATGCTGCTTTTTTTTTTTTTGAGAGGCTTGTTCTATAGAAATTTGGTGCATTGCTGCTCATTTTTATTAGGGTGGTAGAGGAAACCTTTTTGGCACAATTAGCACAAAGATAGAATCACTGATTTTCTTTTTGTGAACAAAGCAGTGCTCCTAGATTCTGCTAGGAAACTCCCAGACATTGAGCTGCAAGGCTTGTAGTGTCCTTATTTTATCAAGCATTGCTAGTGCTTCCTTTTGATGTAGTGATGTTCTCAGTGAATGCTTGAACTTTGGTTTTAATGACCTGGCTGTTTGGACGAAAGCAACATCCATGCTGTTTAGATTGACAGTGCTAAGACCTGTGCTTGCCTTACAGGAGTGCTGCAGGAAAAGATGGTTGAGCCACCCTCTGTAGTCACAGATGTCAGTGAAAGCTTGGCCCAGGTGGTCAACGAAGTCGTCAGACCTTGTTCAGAGGAGGATCCGGATGGCAGTGATGAGCAAGAGGTCGCACTTTTCATTCTGGGCTTCTGGAGCGAGCAGTCAGGTGAATAACAATTGCCGGGCTGAGATGAAGAATAATGGCTGGCACACAGCTATTGTGCTATGGACGTGGAAGCACAAAACTTATCTGGAAATGATTTATGATTTTTATACTTAAACTTTTAGTAGTATTACCACAGGTAATGTGCACCCTTCTTCTCTTCTTCTCACACATTCTGTGGGATTGCTGTGAACAAAAGAATTGGTGAAAACCAAGGGGAGAAATTTCTCCCTGCCTTCAAACCTGTGTAGCTGACTCTAATGACAACTCTGGCAGATAAGCTTGTTGAAGTCAAAACACATAAAGCAAGCATTACAGTCGAACCTCGTTGTAGAGAACAGGTAAAAAATTGTAAAAGAATTCGATGTAGCCGAAATTCGTAATACAAAATTTCGCCGAAAACATACACAAGAGCAGTGCAGTTTAGTGAAGGGACGGCAACGCGAGCTGTTCTTACCAGAGAAACAGGCGGACCTTCTCCGAAGTCTTAATGCCATTTCGAAGGCGCTCGCAACAATTCCAGAAACCAGAAAATTCAAGCACTTGTTAAGTTGGCTCCCTGCGCGGCAGCTCCAGCACGCAACGGCGCAGGCTAAGCGTAAGCTAGGGTGGCTTCCCACAGTACAGTTGTAGCACATGGAAAATGTACATCAGGGCTAAAGCTATTGCTGTTTTCACCACTTCCGCGACAGCCCACGTGAGCGCAGGATAGGAACCATTAGCCTGCAACTGTCCACACCGCTGCTGTGGGGGCGCTGACGACGGGTGCGAGAAGCGTGAACGCATGCTGACTGCCTGGCCAGCAACACTCTACACCGCTGTATCATGTATTTTCCGTGGCGCTGAACTGTGATATAAGAACGGTTCGATCCCGGCCGCGGCGGTTGAATTTCTTTGGTGGAGAAATTCTAGAGGTCCGTGTACTGTGCGATGTCAGTGCACATTAAAGAACCCCAGGTGGTCGAAATTTCCGGAGTCCTCCACTACGCCATCTCTCATAGCCTTAGTTGCTTTGGGACGTTAAACCCCATAAAACCAAAACCAAACCAACCACTAATGCAAGATAAAAGTGCGAACCTTGGCACGGACGCTTGCAGCTCCACCACTAGTCATTTGTGTAGTGAGGCGAAGCCTGCTGCCTGCCATCCGAGCAGGCACCATTTGGCGCAGGGAGCTCGTTGTGCCCGTTATATGGCCCACCGCATTTGGTACATGCAGTAAAAATTGCATGTATTTGTTAAGATATTTAGGGAGAGTTCGATATAGCCAATAATTCATAATATCTGTGTTCGTTATATCGAGTTTCCATAGCTACTGTTCCATAGCTGGAAACTACAGGACAAGGATCCTGTATGTAGGGTCTCTCGTAATGCTACCATTAAATAGACTTCATCTTTTTCAGCATTGGCACATATAATGTGGGCATGTAATGTCAGCAGAAGCTGCTTAAATGTTTGAGTTGCCACCTTGTAAAAAGTGAAGTGGGAGGCTTATCAGCATCTCTTTTTTTAATTTTTCAGAATTGTAAAAAATGAATGTTTTTGTGTCTTTAAATAAAGTGACAACTTTTTTTTTCAATTTAAAAGTGAAATATAATTGCTGCATGACTGAATGCGTGATTTCTGAACTTCATAAAATTTGTAATATTCTTCTCTTTAGATGGAGCCTCATCGCTGGAGCAGAAGCCGGTGTGCATCGTCATTACAAAAGACAGCACATTTATTGGCAAGGTCTCTTACTTGAAGACGCCCAAAGGTTCAACCAAAGCTGGCACTGTACGCTATGAACCATTAGTGTGCCAAAAGATCAGCAACATCACAGCTGTGGTAACTATCCTTCATGCATTCTGTCTTCTCCAAAGAGAGAAATTCTGCCATGCGGACGTTGTCCATTTAATGCAAAGTATGCAAAGGAAGGCTTACCTTGCAGCCATGTGGCTTAACTGAGGTGAATGTTTATTATGTCACCTGCCTTGTTTGAAATTTACCCCGCCTTAGGGAACTCCTCCAAGTACTGTGGACTGACACACTAGTTACTCTTCCAGTTTAATTGGCTCGGCCTCTACTCTGATATGTCAGCTTGCGATTATGACCAACTCTGGTGGAAGAGTAAGCAGTCTGGACAAGGGAGATATTCTTTCAACTGAAAGCTGTATAGCTTTCTTTTTTAGTGCTAAAAATGTGCTCAGGAGGCTGTTGAATGATTGTTCTCCTTGTTTTAAGCCTTACAGTTTGTCAGTGCTTTCCCAAACCTGGGTGCCATGATTACTAGGATTTGCAAACTTCCTCTCTTTGTGCCAAGGTTGTGAAAAGACAGAATTACCCAAAAGGGATTCTATGCCCCTCTATTTTTTTTACCTTATACATCCGCTTATCTTACCACAGCAGTGTAGCAAGATGGCTCTCAACAGTGTCGTGGACTTTTGCTGATGTGCATGATGCCCGTACTGCAGCCATCTAGCAGTGGTCTTGCTTTCGGGGAGTTTTTTCCTTTTGATGAAATTTGAGGTGTAAAATTTGGTGAAAAGGGAATTTTTATGGAGTTTCAGGAAATTTTAAGAACTGAAATTCCCACTTTCTCCAGACTCACCAAGTTTTCGAGCTGCTACAAAAAAAAAGGGGGGGGCCTGAAATATGGAAGTTCAGTTCTAACAAAGGGAATTTTCAGTTATGGCGTGGAACATCACCGCCACCTAGAGAAGCACTGCAGTTGTTAAGAACCAGCGGGCTATGGCTCACTTTGCTAATTGACTTATCTCATTACATCACCGCTGCTGAAAAACACGCCAATTGGTTATTTTAGCACACATTATTGGAATTGCAGGACTCAAAGGGATCATTAGCTTAAAGGTCAGGCATAACAACAGAAAGACAATTTTAACCACCAGCCTTTTAAAATGGTCAACAGTGCACGCTCCCAGAACAGTGCATAGAAACAAAATGCTCCTTATAGAAATGGGTGTCTAGACTTCAAATTTGCCACAAGCCCAAGAGGTGAAAGAGTGATAACTGCAAGCATAATGGCTTCTGCAGGAACTGGATGAGCATGGCAAGAACGACATTCAGAATAATCAACACAACTGTAAAAAAAAAGACGATTTGGCGCTGTAGATGGGTACTTTTTGCCACATGTGCATGCTTCATAGTCCAGTCAATTGCATTTTAGCAACCATGATGCCGGTCACCAGCAATGACAGTATGGCTGGTGCCTATGACAGTCCTCTCCCACCAGCAGAGTGGGACAGCTTGAGCACAGCACACTGATAGTTTAGTAAAGTGGTTCCCTGTATGTTGCAGTTCGTGTGCAGTATTGCAAACACTGATCACGAGTATGTTCGACTATTTAAAGGGATACGATGACAACTCCATCGAGCTATTTTCCGAGTAAAAATTGATTCTCAGACTCTCTCTGGCAATGTTGACGCTTGTTTAGCAGCAGAAGACTCTTTGATTGTTGAGAAAATTGAATTTGAAAATCTTCCAGCCAGTTGATTCAAACTCCTGATATCCTTACCGGAAAGGAGGTTGCCACTGTTTTGAAGTGAATTGCAGTGCAATGTAGCCTCAGAGATCCATGCAAAAATCTGCGTCACTTTACCAACGAAAATAATCCGGTGATGGCGACACCTGTGTATAGCTTTTTTGGTCTTTTGCAGCTTGCAAAAGCTATTTTTGATGCGGGTGATCTCTCTGTGATAAGAACATTGTAGCCTATTGATACAGGCCAATTTTGTTTTTGCTCAGTCCCTCTTTTAAGGAGTTTATTTCTCTGCAGTAATGCCACTTTTCATTGTTTCCAATTCCAGCACCTCTGCAAGAATAACAGAATCGCAAGACTTACATTTCTCGATGAGGACACAGGCACAGAGATGCAGTGGACTGTTGCAACAAAAACAGTGGCATCCATGCGGTCCTTTCTGAATACGCTGCGAACACCTTGGGAGGAACTGTTTGGTGTGGAAATGCCCTTAGACCTTGTTGCAGAGTGAATGCTCGATTTTTAGTTATTTAGACCAAGCATTACTAATGTATACATGCTTTTAGCATAACCCATCTCGGCAAGTTCTAAAGGGTGTAACATCTGACGGCTCTTGCTTTACTTGTAAAAATGATTTCATGTATTATAATCGTGCAAGTTGCATAGTTTAATTTTTACAGTTCTGTTGTAACAGCACATGTAAAATGGTTGTAATCTCAGTTTTAAGTGAGTCTGTGCTGTTGAGCAGTGAATACAGGAATCCTGAGAGCACTGTTGATGTGCAAATTCATGTTACCTATATAATGGTGGCCTGTGTGTATTTTAAATGTAGAAAGTGTGCAATGTTTTTATCTCAAACAAGAGTACAGCCAGCCTTTTTTAAAGTGTACATATATATGAACACTGGTTGTGACAAGCACTGTCGGTTTTTTATTTTTGTAAATACAATAAATACATCAGTTTTCTGTAACCCAGACTTGTCTACTCCTTGTAAATATACATGGTTTAAAAATGCCTAGAACATCTCCACCTTCCCCGAGCATGAGTCTTTTTCCCGATGTAAGAGAGCGGAAAGGCTTTATCCAATGGAATGTGCGTGGAAACGAAAGATGGCTTTGGTTGTGCCGGGGTTGTCATGAGCAGACTGCCGCCTCTGGAAACAGGCCAGTAGTACCTCACTGCCACAGAGCGTCAACATTGCAGCAACGGGGTGGTTCAGAACTTTGCAGCTGGTTCCCCAGTGATTGACTGATATGTAAGGCTCTTGTGTTGTTGCAAGGAAAGGTTCGGCAGTAGCTCGTCTCGACGCATGCTTGATTGCCCTTTCACTTTTTCTTCTTCTGCTGCTTCTGCTTCTTCTTGTCTTCTTTCCGCTTTTCCTTGTCTCGCAAGCTCTGAATGAGTTTGTAGGTGAAGAAGCCTGCAAAGAGGAAGTTTGTTACATGCATCTGGCAGCTGCTCCTTTCAACATGACTGTTCATCAGTGACAGTTTCTAACCATTAGAGAGTGGACATGATTTGCTTATCGGTGAAAGACAAGCTTACATTTACATTAAGAGTTCTTAGAATTGTGCGCTTAGATTTTTTGCCATTCAAAGTAACTGAATAGTTCTTTGCTAAGAGACCGGAAGCGGGCAGATTAGGTGAGGGAACAAACCGGTTAATTACATTCTAGTTGAAACCAAGAGGAAGAAATGGGCTTGGGCAGGGCATGTAATGCGAAGGCAAGACAACCGCTGGTTCTTAAAGGCAACAGACTGGACACCAAGGGAAGCGTAGCCTAGTAGAGGGCGGCAGAAAGTTAGGTGGGTGGATGAGATTAAGAAGTTTGCGGGGATACGGCCGCAACTGGCAAAGGACAGGGTTAATTGGAGAGACATGGGAGAGGCCTTAGCCCTGCAGTGGGCGTAGGCAGGCTGATGAGGATGGTGACTTTGCTCATTCACACAATTTTACAAACCGCATGATTCCAAATCAGAGACTGCAGTTTGCAATGTTAGAAAATGACAGTAGTATGCTCTTCTGACAACTGTCACAGGGCTACCTACAATCTTGAGGAACTACCGTAATTCTTAATATAAATTTTCTACGAAAGGCTCATTTTGTGATCTGTTAACATGAAATCATCCACAAAATATTTCCGCACTTCATGTCATCACATCTAGAAGTCTCTGAAGCTGCTGAAGCTAGCACCAGAACAGGGAAAACTGAAAAGCTGTTCAGTACAGTTCAACCACTAATGCATGCCTTCATGAGAAGTTGACTGAAGGAACAATACTGAAGTATGCTCTGCATAGACAACCACCAAGCACTGCATGTTATCCAAGTGCAAGAAATCTTGAGAATTTATATGTATATGTGAAACAAATCCTATTCTCAAGTTTTATTACGACAAATTCTTAACATTTTATGGCAGGCCTTAGAATGATTGGAATAAATATATTTGGTGAAACAGCTACCCTAGGCAACATGCGTGGGTCGTAACAGGAGCTTAACCACAGCCACATTGCAACTGCTGTTTTCATGCAGCTCAACGTAAAAATAAGTAAGCAGACCCCCAACAGAGCCCCCTTTTGGACACATGCAATTACCTTAGAACTGTTGCCACCTCAACCCTATAATGCCCATCATACCATATACGACACTATATAAATATGAGCAGTTTTATTTTTTACCTGCAAAAGTAGATAAATTCCTCATACATCAGAAACTGCATTTTCTGACACATTTATCACAGCAAAGTCTAAGTGTCAGCTTCCGAGGATACAGAGGGCCTGCTGGAAGATTACTTGCTGCAAAAGCTAACCCTGCCACACTGCTGCTCTGAAAGGCGCTGAAACGATTTTGGGTATTGTATGCGCTTAAGTAGGTGTGTACGGCCTCTATCAAAAATTCTAATACAAATACGCGCTGGTCAAATAAATTCCTGTATTTGCTGTACAGGTTCTCTGTTAGTCTGGTGTGTTTTTGTACGTCTAACGGAGAACAACAAGTACAATTTGAAGCAAGAACAACACTAACTTCTTTGATGTCGGAAGTTAAAAATGCAGTCTTCAATTAACAAAGTGTCACAGACAACCTGCTCAGTTCTACACGACACACAACAAATCAAGTTACGCTTATTTTGATAGCTTCGCTGATCAATTCAGCACCAGTAAGTACATATGGCTGCGCTCTTCACGGGGCTATAAAGTGCAGTGAAGGCTGCCCATTCGTATACGGTAAGGGTATAGGATGTATGCTCTCCAAGTTTGTTTGATTTTGCAGTGTTCCCAAGCATTAGAGCATGCATACTTCAAATGCAGACCTATATCATGATGATAGGCGAGCAAATGCTACCTCTCAGCACCGGGAAATTTTTGTTAGATGTTACAAAGTTACCATAATTTGCTCATTCATTAAAGCAGAATAAATCTTCAGGATTTTTCTATTTCTGCAATGCAGAGGCCAGTAACGATAAATTTCTTGAGGTTTACGGCGTTTATCACACATTTTCATAGCCTGACCATATTGCAGGGTTAAGCGTACAATATTGAATGAGGGCACCAGTCTGTACATGCAGACACAGGGAAACAAATTTTTAAGCAAGCACAGAGAGGCGTGATTATTCCTTGAACTAGTGAATAAACAGCCTGATCACCTGACAACGAAGCCTTCATCAGCTTCGTGATGGGCAATACCGTTGATTGGCTGTTCCCAATCCACCATGTACAGAAAAACCAAATTGCAATGGAATTAGGACAATCTAAAACGCGCCTTCATTACAGAAAGTATCCTTGCACACAGCGCAAAACTCACCGATTGCTGCGACAGGTACGAACACGACGATCGCGTACAGAACCATGCTGCACCTACAAGCTCCGCCGCCGCACCAGAAGGCAAGTGCCCGTCCGACTCTCGCGAAACACCTCTCGCAACTGCTGCGCCAACTGCGCCCTCAAAGACGACGCGGTTCCACGCGGAGCCAACGCGACAGGCCACGTGTACCGCTGGCGATCCTGTTTTGCTCCGCGATAAGCGATGGGCGACGAACTAGTCCACTCGTTGGGTCAGCGCCGAGCGTACCGTCGCTGCGGTTTCGCTTCGAACAACGCGCCTTTTTTTTTTTTTTTTCTCCCATTGCTGAGGTATAGTTTCGAGTTATCTACTACTCGGTGCGGTGGTACTAAACGGTCACGTACAGTGTAGTCTGCGAGGTCAGTGGCCTTAGGGCATTTAGATGCCAAGTCTTCTGTCAAACGCTCGTCGCGATGTTGTATGCGGAAGCGAACGATCTGGATACCAGCTGTTTCTCCCGTGGCGCTCATTCGGCCACAAGTTGAAATGACAGCGAACACGGGGTTCATTGGAAATACTTACTGATGAGTGAAACTATTATGATTCCGGGTAGAATGAACACCCAATTGCTGAAGCCGTGTTCAATGGGTCCGTCAGGTCCTCCTCCGGTCAGGTCGACCATAACTGCCCCTCGGCTTTAGGTGCGTTTAAGCTTGAGTGGGCAATGAAGGAAGCGATTTATCGCTGTTTCTGGTCACACCGAATGAGCCTAGCGCCAGAGCTTGCTAACAGCAAGAACTGCGGCTCCGGCGCTCCACGGCCGTGGATGGGCGTGCGCTGCGGGCCAGAGCGCTTGAACTTGAACTGCGCGAGCGCGGATCGCTCCACGTTGGCTCTACCTGAACCCGCGCATGCTTGCGTGAACGTAGACGATTATCCAGCCCATCGCATGACGTCACTGCTGCGATGGCCTCACACAAAATTTCAAAACACAAAATACATCGTTTTACTGGTCACAATACGTGATGTTTAAATATTGGTAGAGACAATTATAGACAACTGGATCAAGTACAGCGATAGGCATGCAACTTGGCATACAAACAATTAACGGTGGGCAACCCGCACACCGAGAAAGAAAATGGCAGCCTGCATTGCGAAGTTAGTTTGAGCGGTTTGAGCCATGGTTTGAGCAGAACACGCAATGTTGTGACCGCTATCAAAATTCTGCGCGATGATCAGTACGATGTCTTTGACTGCGACTACACGGAGCAGAGTTCGCTGCCTAAATCATGCTGTGTGGCGTCAGTTAGGGACACGTACTGTAACATCTCATAACGGTATCCGTACCTACGCAACCAACTTGTATTTGCAGTGCTCGGAACGAAACTGCGCACAGCTGCAGCGAACGCATTTTGGATCGCTGTTCTCTCTTCGGAATTACTCATCGAGGAATGACGCCGATCGTGTCACGAAGTCAACCATTATACTTCAGGACGGTGTGAGCATAGAGGAACTGCCTGTTCTCATCAAGAAGGCCACCGCAGAGTCGCTGCTTGACAGCGATCGACCTGTTCACAGAAGATTAAATGAACAGCCGGGAGCAACAAGGGCAGGCGCCTCACCTAAAGTGTCTGCTATTATCAAAAAGTGTGCTTCAATCAAAGATGTTTATGTCGCCTTGAGAAAGGTTGATCCTAAAGACCTGACGCCGGCTATTGGTGTTGAGGCCCTGGACAAGCTGTTACAAGTGAGAGATATCGGGCCTGATGCTCGACCGAAGCGATCAAAGTCTCAAGGCCCTGACGGAGTTTCTTTGGTGATCGGTGAACTGTGTAACCTTATTACGACAGCCGGCAGTTCCGAGGTGATACTAGACGGCCTCAGATGTGTTGTCAGGCATCGCTACAGCGAAGAAGACCGGAAACGCTACGTAGATACCTTTGTTAATGTTATACTCAGCCGTATATGCGACGGCACCATAAGGCTTCCCGATATTTTGGAAGCTACTTTACTATTAGTCAGCTGCGGTAGCCAGTACCTCAACACAGTGGATCACTTCTGGCAGAGTATCGTCACACAGGCGGTAGACATGGAGAAAGAGGATGTCCTGAAGCTCTACAGCCTCCTGCCTTACTTCAAGAGCTCGCAAAGTATCGTGCTACGGGCTGTAGCACGTAACACCACAAAAAACGTGCTATCTTTTGGCGCTGAAGATGTAGCTTACATCTTGAGCGTGCTCACGCGGCTGAAGTTGGTGCCGCAGACCCTGCTGCTGAGCCTGACAAAGTGGATGAACCTGAATTTGCACATCATTCCTGAAAAGGAATTCAGCAGCATGGTGCGCTGCCTGCAGGACTTGCGCTACCTGGATGCAAACTCTTCAAAGGCGGTCGAGCGCTACGTTCGCATCAAGGGCTCTGCTAGCACCGAAGAGACTATGGATGCATTGGCTCTCTACTGCCAGGCATTCCGCTGGAGGAGTGAGCCCGTGTTCAACTCGGTGTCGGACTATTTTGTGGCCAATCACAAGGTGCGCAGGAGCTGGAGAAGACATTCATGGGAGAAAGAAAATATCAGATAATGTGCATTAGCCGGCTAAGTGCTCATGCTGTCATTAGCCGTAAGGTACCGAGAGTTAGAAAGTGCTAGCAAGTACCGTAATTTCTGGTTTACAATCCATGGACTGTGCATGCTTAAAAGTTCATATTTTGAGGTTTGCGGACTATAAAGTATTTTCATTTTTAAAATTGCTCATCATACCATATCCTGTCCAACGTGATTCTCAGTATCATGATTTTTTCTTTCAATCCGATGAAATGGAGGATGGAATATATTGAGTATACGCATGTAGAAAAACAGACTCAATGCTTCTAACACGAAGGGCATTGACCACACTATACTTTTCTGCAGACTGATGCAATTATTAGATTCCTGCAGCTGGGCTCTGCAGACTACAGACCATGTGCAGGCAATCTTGTAAAAAAAAAAGTTTCTTCTAAGGCACAATTGAGGGCTGCAAATTATACCGCCCCGCCGCGGTGGCGAAGTGGTTACGGCGCTCGGCTGCTAGCCCGAAAGACGCGGGTTCGATCCCGGCCGCGGCGGCTGAATTTCGATGAAGGCGAAATTCTAGAGGCCCGTGTGCTGTGCGATGTCAGTGCACGTTAAAGAACCCCAGGTGGTCGAAATTTCCGGAGCCCTTCACTACGGCATCCCTCATAGCCTTAGTTGCTTTGGGACGTTAAACTCCAATAAATTAAACCAAGCAAATTATATGTTGGGTGTGGACTATAGTCTGGAAATTATGGCATTAGTTTCACAATAAGGGTGCTTCGGTATTGCTGGCAGCTATGCTTAGCACATAGGAGTACATATTACTTACTGAAGTCAACATTCAGTTTAAACTAACCAATATGCCTTTGAATCACTAGAGAGGCAAAAGGTTTCACCCAGAAAGTTGAAAAGCATCTAATCACAAATAGAGAAGTTCCTATGAAGATAGCGCTATTCTTAAAGCTTTGCTACGTTTAACATCTTTTTTTGGGCGAATAATTTTGTAGTATGAAAGTGTACAATATCCAATGCACTAGTAGCAAACTTTTTCTCTTCTGCAATTCATGTAAAATCAGTGGCTTGCTTTGAATGCAAGTTCTATTGGCTAGGTTACCGTGCAAAATTCATTATCAGGCACCAAATTTACTGTTCACTTGGTCAGTCATTTATAGGTATTGTGTTTCGTAAAGGGTGCAACACATTTAAATCCTTGTCGTGTTCCACTATTTGCATGTGGAGCAACACAAAAAATAACATCGGGCACAGGAGTCCTCGAAGCTTTTGTCGTGCATTACTTGTGATGCCCTTGTATGTGCTCTGTATGGGTTTCACTTTCTTCATGATATACATTTTCATTGGAGTGGCTTTAGAAAACAGGAAGACAGCAATGTTAGCTAGGAAGCAAGCTTGAGTTGATGATATCCTGCACAAATCAAGAAGAGAGGATGGGCATAGGCGAGACGTGTAATGTGGAAAACAGATTTTAACAAGTGGTTCATTGCGACCAGTGGAGTGGATTCCTAGAAAAGGAAAACAGCAGGGGACACTAGGGAGATGAGATGAAGAAATTAGAGAGGACACGACTAATTGGACATCAACTGGTAGAGGCCCGTGTCCAGTAGTGGTTGTAACCAGGGTGATGACAACAGTTACGTGTTTTCTCATTGCTGTACCTTTCAGCACAAGCGGTTTGAAAGTGTAACGAGTGAAATTCTGTAATTAACTTGCTGTTTCAATGTATCTGTTTTTGTAGAAGTGGGAGGACATTTCGAAAGTCACATTGTTCAGAGAGACAGGTGATAATGCTTTGCCCAGCTTGATATTTAGCCTGAGTCGCTTTGGGACGTTAAACCCCATAAACTATAAACCAACCATGATAGGTGGCTCTTTCATGCCTACATTTTGCACGTCATATTTCAATCAGTGGTTGGTTTTTTTAATTCTGCATTTGGACACAGCTTTTGCCTGTTCTTTGCAAAATAAATCCAAGAAAGATGTTGTCTGCGAAAATAATATTCTGCTTTTTTGGCTGAGTGTTGCTGCAGACAGTGGCCATAATTTTATTTATTTCTTGCAATAAACAGCAGCACTGCTTATATACATGGTGTTGAACAAAACCAACCAGAGATTTCCATTTGACGCAAAATTTGGTTGCCAATGAGCCTGTGATTTAGCTGGCAGAAGCATATATACGTGTCTTCCTGGGCAGAAAACATTCCATGCATTTGGTCTTTTGCAGTGATTGCAAAATAAAAAGAACGAATTTGCAGTATGCAGTGCTTATGAAGTTGTAGCACTATTCATTGCTGCAGCCTGCCAAGATTTAGTGGTATATTCTGTGCGTGGGAGGTGTGCAATCTGTGCTCTCTTTCTGGATGGAGGCACAATCATTTGTAATGTTGGCAAGTAGGGATGTGGCCACTGATATACTCAAATGTTACCTACAAAAGTAAAGTACACTGAAACTTTTAAAACCATATCTTTTTTTTCTAGTTAATTGTAGCATACCACTAAATGCAGCGCTGAGCTTGATTTTCTTAATTTCGCCCTGAGTTTGTAATGAACTGTTAAGAACAAACTTAATTTCTTAGTGAATGGTTGTAGTGACACAGGTTTGTTTTTTATTTCTTTTGTGTGCATGCACAAAAGGTGGTATCTCTTCCCGCTGCCGTGAACATGGTCCGGGCTCTTGGCTACCTCAACATTGTTCCAAGGAATGCAATGGAGTTCTTCGGCTCATTGGAATGGCTCCTCCGAGAAAAATTCAGCCACATCCCATCAAACCAGCTTGTCGACATGCTGGTCGCTTGCTTCTATCTACAGAGGTACCCGCTGAACTTCGTCAAGAAGGTGTTCAGCCCTCACTTTCTCGACAAGATGAACGGTCAGTAAATATTGTCATTCTGTCTTTGAAATTCCCGATTTTTTAATTGTAAATCACATGAGAAAGCGGAAAGGGATGTACCGCCATTCTGTCCTTGAAATTTTGAGAAAGCGGAAAGGAATGAGATATATATGCTGAGTTTTGGAGGCCTAGTATAAGGTTACCACGGTTATGTTTTTGCGGGGCATAAGGATAAAGAAAAAATAGCCTAGTAAAATTTGTCCTAAAGCTTCGAAAATTGACAGCTATCTGAATTACAGGAAAGCTGACTTACAGGAAGATATTTTCTAACAAAAAACCCTCATTCACAAACTACATTTTCAGTTCCTGCTTTGCCCACAAAAGGGGTTAGCTCGAGGGGAGATGGGTCAGTCATTCTTCATAGTATGCTTTCTTGAAAGGCAGAGCAAGAGGTGCCTCTTAATCTACATAAGCCTGAACCATGGCGATTGCCACAAACTTTTGCTATCGAGTGTAAAGGACAGTTATCGAAAGGGTACCTTGGTGCATTCCCTTCACAAGTACCTGTCGTAACTTGCTGCTGGTGTTCGCACCTTGCTCTGAACACAGAAGGGGAGGGTATGAGTATTTATTGTGGATAAGCTAGAGACCGGTGCTGGTGAGGGGATGGCATCATTGCACCCTAGAGTCAGCAGAAATTTTAGATTTACTGGAAAGCTTTTTTGGTGGCTCTATTGTGTCCTTCTGACAACTTTGTCTTAAGTTTAAGAGTCATCTCCCTTTTTTCCTTTTTAAAAAAGAATGTGAGTATGCCGTTTGTGAATGAGAGTTTTTGGTCCGACAATATCTTCTTGTAAGTCAGCTTTCCTGCAATTCTGCAAGTTGTCAATTGTATGTTCGCTTTCGCTTTATTTGCAGATGATAAGCACAAAGGGTGTTAATTCCCGTACATGTCAGGGTGTATCAAACGCCAAATGGTAAATCTAGCCTTCTCTTAAAAAAGGATAGCTTTGTCACATTTTCATTTTCAGATGCATCATCATCTAAATCAACTAGTTAGGCAGCTTTGATTTGAAGCATTTTCTGACATTTGCAAAGAGTTTTATTGCTAACTCTGTTGAACATATTGGGGGACAAGCAACTGAGACTAACATGTGCAAGTTTTATTAATTCATAGACCTGTTCTCCGTGATAAAAGTGGTAGGCATTCTAACATATCTTATTTCGGGTTGGATTTTGTTGAGCTACTCTTGATCTGCGAAAGATTGTTTTTTTTTTCGTGTTTTTCACCTTGCATAGCATTGCGTGACAGCTGAGAGACTATATGAAACCTGTATGCTGGTCTAGACGGGTTATGTCCTAAAGCTTCCCGCTCCATTATGTATAGTGGCCGCAATCACATTCTTATGATTTCTTGCATGATTTTAAGCACATAGACCTTTATTTTTTGGAAATGAGAGGTATAGATCATTTTGATTATTTTAGTGAACGCACAAAAAATCTCAGTTTTCTCGAGTCACTGACGTAACCTTAAAACTGAATCAAAAGTAGCCCTGGCAGTGGCAGTTTTCTTTTTGTGGGTGCCTGAATATTTGCGAGGCTACCTGAATGGCTGTGTTTGTTTTCACTGAAACTTACACATCTGAGTTGCATCAGAGAATTTATTTTTCATTCTGTTTTGCCATAAAGACATTGATTATTTGTGAAAGCCCTTTAGTAAGCAGTGCTAGGGCACGTGAATTTTGATCTTCTGCAGCTGCTCATGAGAGAGACCGTAGTGGAGAAATCCAGCATAATTTTGATTGTCTGGTGTTTTTTGCTGCGCTTGCATCACGCAGCACACAAGCGTTTTTGCTCCGTAGTAGAGGATGCCTGAGCTACTGTGCCGCCTTGACAAATTTTAGTCACTTGTGCCATGCACTTTTGACTTGGCAACTGCATTTGGTCCCTAGCCACGTGTTTTGTGCAATAAGAGTTTAACATTTGCATTCTGTAGGAAGCCTGGAACAAAACGAACTGCGAAGAACACACCAGAAATTGAAGTTTCTGGACTCTGCATTGACCTTGGAATGCAAGCAGTATCATGGCCCATATTTGCCAAGGGACTACTCCTCAAAAAGCATTAGGAGAGGTAAGTGCACTTTTGTGTATCTGTCCACCTGTACCCCTCTTTTCTCTCCTGTTAAGAAAGAATTCTTCACTGCTTTTTAGGTGATAATTCTGTAATAAACTTTTGATATGGCTGAAAAATGTGATGTCAAAGTCGGCATGCTCGAAAAGGTGTAAATGCTGTCATAATAGTACCTCATTATCATGCTCACTTGTGAAGAGAGAGTGCATTTTATCATTACCGGTGGGTTCACACTGAGTCCTTGTGGTTTACATGGGAGGACTTGTGTTCAAGGGTTCATGTTCACTTGGCATACTTGACTGCCATACCAAAATCAAGGCATGAAAACAGAAAAATCGGGTGGCTCAAAGCAACCACTGCTTCGGCATTTTATGCTGTGATGAAACCATATATATGAAGGGAATTTACAGCAGCATGAGTGAATGGAATTAATTCATATTTCAACCACTTCCAGATGGAAGGCTGCTTCGCCTCATGTGCTCGATGCAAGATGACATGGAATCAGTTGTGGGAGGTGAAGGGAATTTCAGCTTCTCTGTGGTGCAGCCAAGGCTGCCTCTCTCAGATATGTACATAATAGGTGAGTAGCTTCTGGCTTGTCGTGAACAGACTGTCGAGGAACTAAAATATTTTAGCGTACCATTGCTGCCATTGCAAAGAGCAAAATGCATGTATAATTAGTGCAGAAGGAGTTTGCACTGGGCAGATGCAGTAACAAGTCCAGTTTAGAAGTAACTGCTACTTTTGAATGAACAGCACGTCTGCAAAACAGTCACTCCTAAATGAGCACATTTCGCTTGTTTTCAGACTACGTTGTGAAGCTCAACAAGCAAGGAAAGCCAATGGCCGCGGACGCTGTGAGTGGTGTAGACAAGCGGTGAGTTGGAATGTTGACTGGTACAATTTCTCAGCATGAAATGTTTATGGGTGGTTTCATGGAAAGTTCAGGGTGAGTTTTTGTAGAATTTTGCCAAAATTTACTAATATTTCACTTGGGAAAATGATGTGTTGTTGGGTATAGACAGTTGAGCCGGAGAGATTTATTCCATTCAGTGCAAATTAGGCTTGAAATCTTGATTCACTGATTGGTAGGTAATCCGCTAATTTGTGAGGTCATTAAAGCATTCAAGTGCCTCGACGAAGTTGCCATGTACATTTCATGTAACATAATGAAGGAAGGAGATATCAGCACAGACTGAGTGACCAGCTATTTAGTTAACGGCGAATCTTGAACGCATGATAATTGTGTACTTTGCATCTACTATTGGGCCAAATTTAATGCGAACATTCATGTGCTGTATTTTTTTACTGTGCATCAAGACATTCCTTTGCAAATGATTTATGAACATACATTTTGCTGGGTCCATTGCACACGGACATGAATTACTTTAGTTGTGTATTACTGCAGAAAGTAGCAAGGCAAAATATTCTGTTCATAGGCTTTGTCCGCACTTAATTCCATACTGAAACCATTGCTTCCCAGGAATGAGAGGAGAACTAGACTGCTATAATGTTAAAGAAGCATTCAGAGAGTGAAAGAGCCAGTAGCAATGCCACCATTGTTTCAAAGACTAACACGCTCGCTTGATGAAAAACCATTACGAAGACTAAAACAGCATAGACAAAATGTAACGGTGTATTGAAATTGCCAGAGAGAGTTCAGTGGCAATGAGCATTTTTACGGTGATGACAGCACTGGCGGAAGTCACCAGTAAGTGTATGACACAAAAAAGTGGCCGACATATAATTTAAGAAACAGCTTCGTTGTGTGATATCTTATTTTGAGCCAGTAAACCTAAGCATTTCATGCTTAATTCCACCCTTCCTTTGCATCACAATCCTTCGCAGTGGTTGTGTTTCTAAAAATATGCAGTCCAATTTGCTTCTGCTACTCTCCCACTGAATTTTTCTGCTGCAGAATGCATTTTGTTAGGATGAAATCTCGGAACACTCACACATAACCTATCAACACATGGTGTGTTCCTGGAGCGCCCTTAGAGGGACACCGAGGATAACTCTATCCAACTTTCGCTGTCACTAAAAATCGATTTTGTGGCTCTTTCCGGCTACGTTCGTCTTTGTCCAGCAGCAAAAGAGGCATTTATTGGTGAAAAAATTGGATTTAAAAATATTTTTCCCACTTGATTCAAACTTGTGGCACCAAGCCCGAAAAGGGCTCCGTGACCAGCATCTGGAGGTGAATTGTGGCATAGCCTAGCATCATCGATCCATGCACAAAAACAGTCTTTTACTAACTGCATTTTGCTTGTGGAAATGACCGGCAGTGGTGACACCTGTACTGTCTTGCCCCGTTAATACAGACGGCTGGTTTTAAGGACAGTTTTTCTGGGGACCTAACTTTTTTAACGCATTTCCTCCTCTTTAATATGGAAACTCGCAGTCCGGACAATGGGCAGGGTGAAAATGAACAGAGCTATTGAGGCCCTTGTATTCTTGTTTTGTCAATATAGGCAGTGATCAGAACAAAAGCTCAGCTACCCCAAGCAAATGGTTCCTTTAAAGTGTTTTGAATGCAGAGCAGGAGCCAAAGCCAGTGCAAAAGTGCATATACCTTATTGACAGCCCTTTTTTGTAATGGGGTTCCATGCATTACAGTGTAAATGTGCACAGTCAGTGCGCCTTTTCATTCGCTGTATTTCGTGAATGGATATGAAAGAAGCTCTCTCAGGAGACTCAGCCTCTGAGACGTTGAAAGATGCTTTTACCTGCTATCAATCAATTGGTTACAGATTTGTACTACCGTTTCGCGTGATGTGAACAGTTATAGACTACTAGGAAGCTTCAAACTGCACCGCATTATATTTAAGGGTTTTTCTTTAGGATTGTGATTACGGACGACTCATTTTATGGGCAGTTTTGCTTGGGGACCAAACCAAAGTGTCCCTATTAAAAAGGCATAATGGTATTTAATTTCTTTTTTAGCTTTTCTAGGTTATAAAATCTGTTTTCAGTTAAAGAAGTGTTTTGGCATTAGAATGCTGTAATTTATCAACGGCGGACCTCACAGGTAGGCCTCACTTTATCCTTAACGTCCCTTTATAAAAAGTCGACTGGGCAGAGTAAGACAGGAGAGAATGAGGAAGAACCAAGCATGCATTACACGCTGCTAGGAACCTACAGTATACCGTATTTTCCAGTGTATAAGACGCGGCTTTTTTTCAAAAATCTTGCTGGTGCGTCCTATACAAGGGTGCATCTTATATGCAAATTTTTCGTTTTATTTGCGAGTTCAGAAATTACTCAGGTTCATTTTTAAGCTTTTTTTACCGAAAAAATATCACTACCAATGATGGGGTTGTAACACGGTTAATACTTCAGTACGGGGACCGCCGTGCGCAACTTTTGTTAGGTGAACTTTATCATGAAACGGCGGGGATGACGACTTCCGGGATCACAAACACACGACCGTTTTGGAAGCCCCCAAGCAAAAGTAATGTGAAATGCCAAAAGATGACGACAATCACGCTTCTCGCCATTGTCAAGACAAGCCAGGACAAGCTGGCGTTCTTTTTTTAACCACCCTTTGCAACTTTGTTTGCTCCATGTACGTAGTGCGAAGAGAATGTTTCAGTCGCGTTGCCTCCAGAAATGGGTGAACTTTTTGATAGCGCATCCGAAGGTGAAGACTTCCAAGGTTTTAAGTAGAAATACAATGTTCTTCTGGACATATGGGAGAGTTTTTTCGTTTTTTCTTTCTTTTTTCTTAAACGTGGGTGGGAATGGCGTGAGTGTTGCCTTTTTCGACCACTTTATAATTGCTTAAGAATTTCTCACAGGTACGGTGAATTTCGTGATGGTCGTGCAAGCGTGTTTAATTGATCCTCATTAGCCTAACTGGGTAAATTGGGGTGCCTCTTATATACCAACTTTTTCAATAACAGCCTGCATATATGGCGGGTGCGTCTTATACAAGCGTGCGTCTTATACACCGAAAAATACAGTACTTAGATAGGTATGGCACAAGCCCACAGCTGTGATGCAAGTGTCTGCAACAGCACAAAACCGCAGTTCCCCATAATGTGGTCACTCCTGTAACCACCGAGCAAGGAGATAAGAGAGAAAGGAGGACGGGAGAGGAGGAAGCAAGTGCAACTTATCATGTAACTTGTACTGCTATGTCTTAATTTGCCTGGCAAAGTAATCCGAGTGTAATTAGCGACTCACAAACTGCTTCATTAGATAGTGATAAGGCTGAACTTTATAGCCAAATCAGTTATATACTCATAGGTGCATTTGTCCATTCCTTGTAGGGCTTCAGAGTGGAAACATTTTTGAAAATTTTCGGTTCAAAACGTGTGAACAAAAAACCTCGGGGAGCAGCCTTTAACTTCCTAACACTCTTTTTTTTTTTCCTTCAAAATTCGTACCAAAGCAGTATTTCAAAAAATGGTAATAAGCTTTGTACAAAGCACGAAAAACAGCGTAAAGCTTTTTTTTTTTTTTGCGGATACAGCAGTCCTTATTTGGTACATTTCTGTTCTTTGAAAACATGTATTGCAAAATAACAATAAAATGAAAAGGAAGGGTTTCTTCAGAGAAGTGGCGAATAAATATCTGTGTGGGCTCGCCCACTCGCCTTAAACTGGACAAAGAACACCAGAAAACAGATGATGAGTTACTGTCTACTTGCGTCAAGCGTGGCTTGTCAAAGTCCGCTTGGGGTTAAATGCATTCTGCGTTTAAAAACGTTGGTTGCTTCATGTTAGTAGTGCCATGGTACTTTTGTGTGTAGTGGAATGTTCCATCTATCTGAGTTTTGTTTAAATATACATCACAGTGCATTTACCTGTAATCTGCATACTTGGCTATGCCTTATCTTTTGCTGATTTGGTGAGCTAAAGCAGCACGTTATCTTTACTCCTGTCAAATGTGTATGTAAATGATACATAATGATTGCTGTGCTACTTAAAGGTGCACTGAAGAGGAATCTGAACTTGTCTTTTTGCTGCGGGAACTCGATCTACACGTTCCGAGCTTTCTTAGAAACTTCGATTTATTGCCCTGTGTGGCCGATTTACCTAATTAAATCGAATTAACGTCCAGCTTCAGCCTTTTTTTTTTAATTCTCCCTCGTACGGTGGGCTGAGTCGACCAACACGTGGAGCGCCTTTCATCCTGTCCCGTGGCGGCTTGCCGCTCTGCCATCGGCGGAGTAATACGCAGTAGTCCGTAGTAGCAAATAGTCCGCGCGTATTTTTATTTCTTCAGGCTTATTTTGCGGCTATATTATCTGCAAATGAAACTATTTATTCATGGAAACCTAAAAAACAAAATAAAGCGAAAGCAAAGCCTCCACGGGACTGGGTGAAAGGCGCTCCACGCGTTGGTCGACTCCGCCCACCATACGAGGGAGAATTAAAAAAAAAAGGCGGGAGCCGGACGTTAATCCGATTTAATTGGGGAAATCGGCCACACAGGGCAATAAGTCACTGTTTCTAAGAATGCTAGGAACGTGTAGATCGAGTTCCCGTGGCAAAAAGACAAGTTCAGAATCTTCTTCAGTGCACCTTTAATCTTTTGCACCGAGTGACTTGAACAAAGAAAGGGTTGCTGTACTTGCTGTACACTTCACTGTAAAATTTTGTAGATGTCTATGCCGAAGGTGCCGGTAAATGTAATGGTAAATCTTGTATGTCATGTGCTCATATCATTCACAGTCACCCAGTTTGTGCTTGGTGAAAGACATTATTTGTTGAACTTTTCTTTGACAGACACTGAGAGATTGTGATGGTATATACTTCTTTTTTTTTCTCTCATGACCAGGTTGGCTGTGATCATCGCCCTTCCAGAGCACTACTGCATGGATAATTTGCACGCAACAGGAAATCATGCAACAAAAATGCGGCTGCTTAGAACACTAGGCTATACCGTCATAGAACTGAGCTATGACACACTGCAGAAGACAAGACCAGCCTCTAAAGAACGGCTAAATTACTTAAGTGCAAAAATTCTGTCTTCATGAGCACTGTCTCATAACAAAGTAAGGCAGTAAGTTGAGTCTTGTACAGATGGAATAAATTATTTTTAAGTTTATTTTTTTTTTATCCACTTCATAACACAAAAATGCGCATGCCACTGGTGTGAAATCTCGTTTCAGTGCAGTTTATTGCATACAAAGTTAACACTAGCAAGTTTTTCAGCATGCTTTGTACTTGCAACAGCTGAATGCTTTACTTTGATGCCATCTGTTATTTGAAGTACCTTAGAGATGTGGTCTGTTCCACTGGACATTAAGAAGCCAATGTAGTGGCAATGCTGTTGCTGGGGCATTCAACATTGTAGTTGACAACATCAACATATAACAAGTAGTTCAACAGTGTAAAGGACTCCTTATCATTCCAACCTGCTGGGCATACCAGTAGCCTTTTCGAGACTTCTGTTCCCACCTAAGTAAGCGCAATCTACTCAGAGCTGCTGGCAATCACATTCCCTTCAACGACTAGCGTGTGCCGGATTCCTTCTTTTTTGCTTCCACTGCTTGCTGCTGTGATGTACGCCTGATACGGCCCCACCTGGAAATGAGTCTCAGTTCCACCGTCTACAAATTCTGGCTGGAAGAAAAAAAGGTTCTTTGTTTAAGATGCAAAACTTCGTTTAAGGGTACAAAGAGATTATGAACATCAAGCTTACCGCAACGTCAACCTTTTCGCCATTGACATAAACGTCCAATGTGTCTTTCTCTGCATCGGAAGAAAAAATGCGAAGGTCAAGGATCAGGTAAGTTGCCATGTCTCTCTCGTCTTTGTCGCACTTATGCTTTTCGCGACAGCATACTAAGAGTGCAAAATAAGTGCTCACCAAGAACAACTCTTGTCGGCTGGTCCAGGAGGTTCACTACCCAAGTGTTCAGTATTTTAGACTGTCTTTCTCTAAATTTATCGATTTGCTTGCCGTCCACGATGAGCGAGTACTCGTACGTGAATCCACTCAACGCTCTGATTACCACCATGCACTTTGCGCGGCCTACTTCAAATGGTTCCGAACCCACAAGCTTGAACATCCAGTCGTGTCGCACGACCTCCTGCGTCCAGCGAACGAGAAGTTAGCACCCGAAGCTACCTGCCAATAAGCAGTATGCGACTCACCTTCCCGTCCACTTTAATTACTCTTTTACCTGTCGTCGTTCCATGTTCGAATTCTATCTTGTATATTTTGTCACTGAGAGGAACTTCCCACACAGCCACGGTGTCGGCCATTTCGACTGTTTTGAAACTTGGCGAACTTTTCAGTTTCGATGGCAGTGAGCCACGCTCTGTTCTGTAAGCCGGAGAGATTATTTACGTCATTAGGTGCAAGTAGGAAAATGCTTGACTTCAATACTTGAGGTTTTTTTGAAGTATAACTGTAGTTAGAGGAATAAAACACAACTATTTACGCGTTCGCGGGCGCACAGGCACAAACAAATTTGTTGCTATGACAACGCAAGAGCATCGTGATGTCGGTGCGGCTGTTTTGCCAAATCGGAGCCCTACTAAAATTTGCGCAAGGTTTCAGTATTAATTCTTGTTTTAATAATAAATATAACAATATTCAGCTGCATAAAATTTTTACTAAAACAGAACTTTTAATTTAGCGATATTCAAACGAAGACTAAAACATTCTTCTTTTTCTGTTTTGAGTAACGCCCTCTAGGCTGTCTACGCGTTGGCCGCCGAATACCCTGAAAGAAAACATCGCAAGGGCAAAGCGCTGGCGGCGAGCTTTGTGTGTTTGTGTGCGATTAGTTAAACGATTAACTAAACTATTTGGAAGATCTCAAGTTCTCATTGTTTACCGCATTGCGGTGGCTACAAACATTTGAACAGTTTCGAAATGCAATCACATGAGCATTGTTATCGCTCTGGAAATAATGGATAAGTGGTGACCCTTTCAGAATGAGCAGCATTTGTAGGCGAGTAGAAGTCTCTATTCTTCTGCACGTGTTGTTTGATGAGGCTGGGCGCGACGCGTGCATTTTGAAGCGTCGTAAACTTTCGGTTGCGCTCCCGCATGTTAGGTGCAACTGAGCGAGCGTTTTATATCGAAGCAAGAGCCTCGATATCGAAAATAAACGTCAAGCGCCTTTGTATGTGGTAAACACTCCTCTGAAGAAAGGGAAGCTTATCTCAACAGCGGCTTTTCTTTTTTATTTGCAGGGAGTGGAGGCAGGACAAGAAGGTTGCGAAAAGAGAAGCGCCGAAGGCAGCGGGCCGTTCGAAAAAGGATGGGAACTCTAAAGATTGTAAAAGAAAATTCCGAAACGTGTGGAAAGAAACTTATACGTGGTTGCAGTATGAGGAAATCAAGAACACTATGCACTGTGTGCTGTGCAGAGAAGCCTACTTCGGTCAAGAAAAATGCGTGCCGTTTGTGGAAGGCACGAACAACTTCAAAGTTTCAGTCATTCAAAAGCACGAGAGGACATCGGCTCATCGGAACCTTCTCAACAAAACCGAAGCGGAGAGGAAGAAATTGGCAAATTCGTTCAAGGCGAAAAAGAAGCCGCCGGAAGACTCGCGCTCCAGATTCGAACTCCTTTTCAAGACCGTGTACGAGATACAGAAAAGCAAGCTTTCGTTTTCTCAGTTCCCCGTTCTGGTTAATCAACAAATCCAGAACGGAGTGCCGCTCGAAGGTCGGTACACGAATCACCATCATGTTGTGCCAGACTTTTCGAAGTACATTGCCACATCGATGATCAACGACACCGTAGCCGATATTTATCAAGCGAAACATTTTGGAATCGTCTTGGACGATGTTTCTAATGTCGTGGGATCCCACAAGGACGCAGTGTATGTCACGTATCTCAAAGACTGCTCTAAACGCACAAGATTCTTGGGGCTCGTTGAAAACGAAGACGGAGTCGGGATCGCCCTTGCAATGGTCGAAATGCTTGCCAAATTCGGATTTCCGTCTCCGTTTGAGAAGCTATTATGCCTGACTACGGACGGGCAGCCTGTGCACCAAGTAGAGGGAGGCCTGCAGGTGGCCCTGGGAAGAGAGGCACCTGTCCTTTACACCATGAACTGTTTGGTACACAAGGTTGAGAGTTCTGTGAAACCAGTCCTTTATAGGCATCCGCAAGTCAAATGTTGTGCAGACAAGCTGTACAAGTTGTTCTGCTTTTTTAGAGACCTGCGGAAAAAGACTGGAAGTACAATGGACATATGGGCGCCTTCAAGCCCTATTGACCAATATGCGCGTTCTTCGGAGCCGCAGTTGCTAGTCCTCGACCTCAAGTTCCTAACTGCCATTCTTGAAAAATGGGGCAGTGTCGTAGCATTCCTCAAGGATAATTATCATAACCTGGACCGAAAACTTAGACCTGATGCTGCGGAAATGCTTACAAGCCTGAAAAGCTCAGTGTTCATTGCCTACGTTCACCTACTGCGGGAGATATTTGAAGAGTTGCATGTATTTCAGGAAAGAACCACAGGTTCACCTCCAGCCTGCTATGCTGTCCTCAACGAACTAAGGGCTACTGCTGCAGCCATCGCTGACCACATCGTGCTCGGCCCCCGGCTGATACCAGTGCTTCAGGAACTGCAGGAAAGGAATGGGTTTTTCCAAGGCATGGCGATCACACAGGATTTTGACATTGAGTCTTTCCACATCATTGCTGGTGAGGTGTGCCACTGTGTATCGCAGCAGGTGATCCAAATGGCAAACCAGTGTTCAGAGTCTCTCTGCAAGTTCTCGGTGCTGGACCCAAATAACTGGCCAGCTGATTCAGATCTGCACTTTGGTGCATATGGAATTGAAACCATCAGGGAACTAAGTGGCGAGATGCAGTCATTGCTGCCAGAGAAGCGCATTTCGGACATTATCCTTGAGTGGTGTTCCTACAAGTGGTTTGTTAGCAACAGTCTTGCAAAGTGCTTGAGGAGAGATTTCATTAGTCTCGCTGCCACGGTTGTTTCTCGGTTCAGTTCCGTCTATCCCACCATTTGCACGTTCCTCACTGCCGCTGCACTCCTCTCTCCATCGTGCAAGGTGACACGCAAGGGGTTTGAAGAACTCTGCATCATTAAGGAATCTCGGAAGAATGTTCTCACGGACGACACACTGTGGCAGACTATGGTCATCAATGTGAATGGCGCACCGCTTGAACTGTGGGACCCAGAACCTGTGGTTGACCTGTGGTTGAAAACAAGTCTTCGTAGGCCAAATAATAGAACTTCAAACAAGCATGCTTTAGACACATGTAATAAGCAGGAGACCCAGGTTGAAAACTCGTCTAGTTGCATGTTCACAGGTTGTCAGTTTCTTGTCATAACGGGAGACTTGTGTGAAGAGCCAGTAGTCTGCAGCAATGATGGGTCAGGTTAAAGGACCAGTCAGCGTGTAGTGAGCTGTACTTGACATTTTTTGCATGGCCTTAAAGGTGCACTGAAGAGGAATCTGAACTCGTCTTTTTGCCGCGGGAACTCGATCTACACGTTCGGAGCATTCTTAGAAACCTTGACTTATTGCCCTGTGTGGCCGATTTCCCTAATTAATCGAATTAGCGTCCGGCTCCCGCCTTTATTTTTTTAATTCTCCCCGTACGATGGGCGGAGTCGACCAATGCGTATAGTGCCTTTCAGCCAGCTCCATGGAGGCCTTGCTTTCAGTTTATGTAGTTTTTTAGGTTTCCGTGAATGAATAGTTTCATTCGCAGATAATATAGCTGCAAAATAAGCCCGCAGAAATAAAAATATGCGCGGACTATTTGCTTCCACAGATTACTGCGTATTACTCCTCCGATGGCAGAGCGGCAAGCTGCCACGGGACTGGGTGAAAGGCACTCCACGCGTTGGTCGACTCTGCCCACCGTACGGGGAGAATTTAAAAAAAAAATGCGGGAGCCGGACGTTAATTTGATTTAATTAGGGAAATCGGCCACACAGGGCAATAAATTGAAGTTTCTAAGAATGCTCAAACGTGTAGATTGAGTTCCCGCGGCAAAAAGAGGAGTTTAGATTCCTCTTCACTGCACTTTTAAGAACAGTACCCGGTAGACCAATAAATGCGCTTCATAGTAGATATGTGTACATATGAGCGTTTGCATGCAACTACGTGTTTTTACCTTATACTATACAATTGTGGTGATGCAATGAAATAAAAATATTGTAAGTGCGATGACCAAATGTCACTTTGGTTTAACTTAGTTTTTTGGGACATGATCTTCGTAAGTCCATGGCAGGACATCTCTCCCACTGACTTCCAATTCAACCCCTCCTTCCCCAACTCTGACCGCCTTAGCCCAGCAAAGTTCCTATCTCATCCACCTACCCGACTCTCCACCGTTCCCTGCTATGCTTGCCTTCTCTCGGAATCTGCTTCATTACATTAAGGAACCACCGGTTTCTCCCTTTCACATAACATGGCCTGTCTGTACCCTTTTCTTGATTTGAACTAGGGAAAACCAAACTCATGCTTGTTCCCTGACCCACTCTGCTCTCTGCCCGTCTCTTAAATTGCACCCATTATTTTCCTTTCCATACTTGTGATGTCCTCAATTTGATCAAGCCTTTTTGTTATAGCTTCCAAGTAACACTGATAAGCTGCCATTCATGACCTGAGAGCACCTGCCAAATGTACTCCACCCTATTCTAATTCTAGAGGCCCGTGTACTATGCGATGTCAGTGCACATTAAAGAATTCCAGGTGGTCGAAATTTCTGGAGCCCTTCACTATGGCCTATGGCCTCATAGCCTGAGTCGCTTTGGGACATTAAACCCTCGTAAACCAAAGCAAACCTGTTTTAATTCGTTATTTCACTCATGGTTCAGGTCTGCAGACACTGCCTGCCCTATACTGCATCTCTCAAGTCATTTGCAGTGAAGGCTGCGGCGATCTGAGCCAATCAGAACGGTGCGCACTGCAAAATGTGTTCCTCCGTGCCCCTCACCCAGCGACTGGTGGCTCCATCACTAGGAAGGAAAGAGCACCAGTGTTCAGCTGCTGCACACAGAATATTGTAGACTTGGCAGCAGGCCTCCATAGTGCTGTGTTCATGCAGTCTTTCTGTGCTAATTTAACCAGTGAAAGAAACTATCACTGTACTTGATAGGTGATAGGTGTAAAGAGATCAGAAGAGGGCAGAGTGGGTGAGGGAACATACGCGAGCTAGTGACATCCTAGTTGAGATCAAGAAGAAATGGGCTTCGGCAGGGTACCCAATGCGAAGACAAGATAACCGCCGGTCCTTAAGCGTAACGGAGTGGATTCCAAGAGAATGCAAGCATAGCAGGGGGTGGCAGAAAGTTAGGGGGCCGTATGAGCTTAAGTTTGCGGGAATAGGGTGGCCGCAACTGGCAAAGGCCAGGGTTAATTGGAGAGACACGGGAAAGGCCTTTGCCCTGCAGTGGACGTAGTCAGGCTGATGATGATGAATTGTTTAAAAAATAGTCGCAACACTGGAAAAACATTTGAGAGACTTTGTTAGTCTTCCTTGGCCCAGTTCTAAAGGTTTGCTGCCTATCGTAAACTGTCCCCTTCAGAGACTGCTCAATGTTACTTTAGGTTTACTAATTTTCAGACCCACTGTACTGCTTTGCCCATTTTGGTCCAATCATCCTCTGCAATTTGTGTCTCAAGTTGCACTGCAAGACAATGCCATCAGAGCATTACCGCAACTCTTCCTAATCCAGTTCTCCGAATATCTCCCGTAAACACACAGGAACAGTGGTGGAAAGATCGCATCTCCTTGCCCAATACTCTTCCAGAGATTTGAATTTCATCACTTTCCCTTTGGAGGACTACAGTCGCTGTGTAGTTAGGGGCAGATTTAAAGGGCTCTAATAAAGCTGCAGAATGCCTGTGATGTTAAAGGATGCCGCTTCACACAAATATCCTGCAGCAAGAATTTTTTGATGCGCTTTGTAGAAGCCGAGTTACATGTAGTAAAATTTTAATTACAGTGTCTACGTGCCTTTCCCTCGTCTCGTCACTTTTTGCAGGCTGAAAGGTCGACACTCCTCCACTGACCCCACCATTAGGGGCGGAGAGTCCTGACCCGCCGGAGCTATGCCACTTATTGGCCGCGGCCATAGTAGCTGCCTGATGTCGAAGCCACTGTCGGCAACATTTACAGCCTACAAGTTCATTAGCATAAGACAAAAGTGTTTATAAGTGCACCCTCCATACCTGCACTCATGGGCTTCGGGATTCATTTATTCACTCATTCATCAGCATAAAGCAACATTACACAGTACCTGCCATGTGCTTCTAGTGTAGGCAACACAAAGGCAGCTCGACATTTTTTTTTTTTTTAAACTATGGGATGCAAGTCACCTTAAGAGTAATGCTCATCATCATCATCAGCCTGACTACACCCACTGCAGGGCAAAGGCCTCTCCCATGTCTCTCCAATTAACCCTGTCCTTCACCAGTTGCGGCCACTGTGTTCCCGCAAACTTCTTAATCTCATCCGCCCACCTAACTTTCTGCCGTCCCCTGCTACGTTTGCTTTCTCTTGGAATCCACTCCGTTACCCTTGAGGACCAGCGGTTATCTTGCCTTCGCATTACATGCCCTGCCCAAGCCCATTTCTTCCTCCTGATTTCAATTAGGATGTCATTAACCCGCGTTTGTTCCCTCACCCACTCCGCCCTCTTCCGATCTCCTAACGTTACACTTATCATTTTCCTTTCCATAGCTCACTGCGTTGTTCTTAACTTAAGCTGAACCCTCTTTGTTAGCTTCCACGTTTCTGCCCCACAGGTGAGTACCGGTAGGATACAGCTGTTGTATACTTTTCTCTTCAGGGATATTGGTAAGCTACCATTCATGATCTGAGAGAACCTGCCATATGTGCATCACCCCATTCTTATTCTAGTTATTTCCCTCTCATGATCCGGATCTGCGGTCACTACCTGCCCTAAGTAGACATATTCTCTTACTACTTAATGCTATAGCATGACAAACCTCAGTGGTGTTGCCACTATCTATGTGTCTGTCAGGTATTTTGGGAATTGTGTAGCTACTACTCCATAGTCGTCTCAACTAATCCTCTTCGATCACAACTGCAACAGCAGATGAGAGTGGACCAGCCAAGTTCGCAACCACTGTACATACATCCATTGATCATTGTTATTGCATCTTTATTTGCATTTAAAGCACAGCACGAGACCGGCTGTTTCACACGTGGGATGTCAGATTGCATCAGAAGTGCGGGGGTATGGCGAGCTCATATTATGCAACCCAGTGATTAGAGGCATCTGTTATGTTCAGATTTTTCCTTATTTGGCAGTTTTCCCACGCAATAATAATAATAATAATTTTAAAAAAAGCTGCTGCGATGATGTAGTGGTCTAATGCAGTGGTCAGCAAAACTGATTTGTTTGCTCCGCCGTGGGTTTGAATACCACTTGCGGCCATAAAGTGAGGTATATTTAGTCCTTTAGTGTGTGTTGCATGGTCACGTCATGTGACCAACGCGCCCACCAACTGCCACCTGAAAACTTGGCCATCTCACATCGTCTCGTGACCACTCGGTGACCAATCAGCACCCGGACATGCCATGTGACCCTGTGATGTCATCAGTATTGACCTATCAGTGAATTTTGTCTAACCACCCATGTTTTTCCAGTGCACCTGCAGACTTGGCCATGCTACGTGGCCTCACGTTGTTGCATACGCCGTCGACCAATCAGCACTCGGCTACGTCATGTGATGCTGTGATGTCATCACCCCCTCAATCAGGGAATTCGTGATAGACACTAATGCTACAGCATTAAAGTCTGTGCAACCAAGTTTTGCACTACAGTGTAGCTGCACAGGTGAACGGCATTCACAGAATTCAGGGTGCTTGGACTAACTTTCTGTGCATTCGACATGATTAAATCACAACAAAAGACCCGATTCACTTGTTATCTCATATTGCCTTACTGCAAATTGCCATCTCTTGCCACTGATTTCTCATCCTTGTTGTCATGTGCCATTCTCACTAGTGTGTGCAAGACTGCAACATGTTAAGCTGCCTAGAATATCTAACCTGCAAATGATGCCATGCTACATAGTTTGCAAGCATTTCAAGTATGGCACCCTATAAGCCTACATTCACATAAACATACCAAGCATGCTGGTTTGATCATAGCCTAGTGTGCAAGCTACGATAGCAATGAGCAGACTTGCGTAGGTACACAACACGAGTCATCGTAGGAACCACATAAAGGCTAAAAAATAAAGCCGCATATCTCATAGCCTTTAAATAAAAGGTAAGTTTTCCAGCTACAGTGTCATACCTGAATTATCAAGGCCTGCATTGTTCTTACGAAAATTTTCTTTTGCAATGCTCATCACCTGCCTGTAAAAATAAAGCTTCACCCTTACCTTTTGTTTTTATCTGTTTTTGGTAATAGTAAACATTGCTAAGTCACACTATTAGCTCAGCAGATAGAATGTTTTGTTACTAAAACTGCCTTGTACGATGCTCCAGATTTGTAAAATTTAAACTGACTGCCTGGGCATTCGACATGATTAAAAAGGTACGACAAGATCACAAATGAATCGGGTCTTTTGTTGTGGCTTAATCATAGCAAATGCACAGGCAGTCAGTTTAAATTTTACCCAAGTTGGAGCATCATATGAGCCAGTATATGTAGTATAAAAATAGACCAATTGAACTGTTTAACAGGGATGCGGCTCTTTGGTATGATTCTTATTAAAATAACTCTAAGTGTGCTTTATGTAGAGTCCAAGTATGCAGTTGAGTGAACAGCACAATTAAAATTTCAGTTCTAAGGAGTATTGCAATTTTAAATTAGTTGATTACAGAGAGTAGCCAAAAATGCTTCTAACTTATTTGAAATATTTACCGAACTGCATCACCCAAGGTGCACTTTGTGCAAAGATGCTGTTTTAATACTTACCTCAGTGAAAATACATTCGAAAAAAAAAAAAAACCCCGAATTGAATACACTAACTGGGTTGGCTGGTAATTAAGGAAACCGACTAATTATATTTATTGCATAATGTAAAAGCCAGTAAAAACACCACCACTGCACAGCTCTACCCCTCGAGAATAAATTGATACCAAGCTCATTTAAGTTGCCCCCAGAAAACCAGAGAAAAAGCCTGTAAGGCAGCAATGCTACAGGAAAACTCCTGTAACATTCCCTGTGCTGCTCTGATGACATCTTGGAAGGTGTCAAGAAAAGGGCGCAAAACGAGCTTTCAAGCGGAAGCAATATGGCAGTGGTCGAACGGTTTCGGGACTGCGATTGTATACACTGGGACGTCATTTCAAAGCTTGCACTTAGTTTTTTGGCCGCACGAATATTAAAATATTTTTTTTTGCACTCTGGGATAGTTTTGAGCACATACTTTGCGAATACATACATGAAGTACACGTAGTATAGACTTTTTAGAGCTTGCAATCTTAAGACCTGCATTCCTCCTTAAGTACAGGTCTAAGTTTCTGAAAAAAAAAAAACGAAAAGCATGAAATGACCCATTTGCATTCTACAGGTTGCACGATTCAGAACGTCAATTTGGGCTAGATGGTGCATTATTTCAGACAGAAATGGTAATAGCGCTGCAGCAAGATGTACACAAGAAAGACTGACACAGGACATGCGCTAACTTCATCTGATTTTATTTGGTTTGGTTTATTGGGGTTTAACGTCCCAAAGCTACTGAGGCTATGAGAGACGCCGTACTGGAGGGCTCCGGAAATTTCGACCACCTGGGGTCCTTTAACGTGCACTGACATCGCACAGTACACGGGCCTCTAGAATTTCGCCTTCAAGAAATTCAGCCGCCGCAGCCGGGATCGAACCCGCGTCTTTCAGGTCAGCAGCCGAGCGCCGTAGCCACTGAGCCACTGCGGCGGGGCGATTTTATTTACTGTTAAGCCAGCAAATATATATAAAATTCAAGGCATGCGCAAAAAACACAGGTGTTTTTTGTGCATGCCTTGAATTTTATATATATTTGCTGGCTTAACAGTAAATAAAATCGGATGAAGTCAGCGCATCTCCTGTGTCAGTCTTTCTTGTGTATGTCTTATTGCAGCGCTATTACCATTTCTGTCTCAAAGGTTGCATGACACACACCGTTACCTCTAGACCACAAAATTTATAACCTGATGCAGCACTATGGCTAGAGTACATGAAAAGGGCTCTGAAAGGGGTTCTAATAAAGTTGCGGCAGGCCTGGGACATTAAAGCTCAGGTGTTCATGACAACACAATGCAGTGATTGGGAGAGTTCATGTCTTCTCGTCGGAAGGTGTTTCAGAGCCCCTTTAAAATATACCCTGGTGTAACATATAAAGAATTTACAACAGCTCCTCCACAGGCTGTGCAGAAATGCATTAACGTAATACTTACCAAAGTATTTTTTGTTCCATAACTTTGTAGTGTATCCATGCCTCCTGTAATTGTTAAGTGTGTCACTGCCAACGTTTTGCATGGTGGCAATGCCCATCAAACAGTTTCTTTCCACCCTTGTTCACCCGTTGTTTTCATTCCAGTTTGTACTATTGTGGTAATACATGTAGACGTGATGCATATGCTTATTTATAGCACTAGGTAAAATGCAGGAAAAATGTGTTTTTTGTAATAAAAAAAAAAGTCATTTATTGCAACTTTTATGCAACAAATGCACAAAGAGGACTCATGGTAATAAAAAAATATAGGTTCCTCTGCTCCTCATTATCATCCAAGCATGGGGAAGTCCGTGTCTGAAAGGGTATAAGCTCTGCAGTTCGGGCAGCTTTGGTCATTCTTGAACCACTCTTGTAGGCACTGCAAGAAACAGCAGCAGCGAGTGAGCAAGAGTAGAGAGAGAGAGAAAAAAAACTCCACAGAGTGTGCATTTAGAGTACAACCATGGTTAACTTAAGCCCGTAGCACCATCTAAAATATTTGAATCAAACAGGTTTTGGAATTATCCAAAATTGAGAGAAAATGAAAAGTGCAAACGCAGAAAGTTTAACACCTGCAGCACTTTAAAGTTGCTACCATTACTCACAACAACGCTGCGGCTGACATTTGAAGATTAAAATATGGCACCATGCATGAAGTGGGCTGAACAGTGAGGGCAGACACAACGCCACGTTATCCTACTTCTTTCTTGCCTTTTTTTTTTCCGCCGTGACTATTTGTTTTCTTTTTTTTTTTTTTTGTTCCTGGCTCAATTTTTGAGGCTTGGAGTGCCCTGAAGGTGCTCAGCTGACTAGCCGTGCATCTCTCTTTTGCCTCGCTCCTTCTGCAGTGTAACTGTTACGAACTCTTAAGAGCACGTGCATCAGAAGCCTTCCTGTCCGTTGCTCACGCGGCGCCGATAACTGGCCCGCCTCTATACTACAACAACGCGTGCTGCGCCGCCGCGTAAGTTAAAAGTTCGACTCTCAACTGTTGAATCCCCAGGTTAACGAGTGGGTGCACTTAGCACCTACTCGCGCACAGTGCTGAGATGGAACCTCTGTGCCGTACACACAGGCAGGAGCGAAGACGCTTTGCCTTTTCCGCATCGGCAAGAAAGCTTCCCCACAAGGAGTTGTGCCCCTGCAAGACAGCTTCTCAGCACAATGGTGCAAGGTTGAACAGAAACTATCTGGTCGGGGTGAGCGTTCTTGCGTGGAAGCGTTTTACAATTCTTTTGTCCTCTACTTGATTGACACAGCCGTGAGGATGACCTGCGAGCACTGTTGCGTGGAGTTCCGTAGTTTGCAATCGCTGCGAAAGATTGTCAGAACCGAAAGACACGGAAAACAGTTTGTGTTACACATTTTTTTTTTTTTATATTGATTCCTATGGGAAACCAACCAAAGGTATTACACTGTTCATTGCATCCGAGAATTTGTCGCCAAGGAAATGGGTTAGAACAATGACTCCAGTGTCTACGACTCACTTAGCGAGGTGCCTCATCAGAAAGAGAGCCCCCTAGAGCCACGTGTGCATGTTCACGCACACGTATACGTATATGGTTTATGGGGGTTTAACGTCCCAAAGCAACTCGGGCTAATAGGGACGTTGTAGTGAAATTTCGACCACCTGGGGTTCTTTAGCGTGCACTGACGTCGCCACTACAGGGGCCTCTCGAATTTAGACCACCACAGCCAGAATAGAACCCATGTCTTTCGGATCAGCAGCAGAGCGCCATAACCGCTGATCCACCACGGCAGCTCGATGAAAAGCAAGCATAGCCAAGGACATTGAATATTACAACAGTCCTGGGGCATTTTGATGGATATGAACTGCTTGTGCAATTTTAATGCCAGTTTTCTCAATAGAATTTTCTAACCAGAGGGCCCTGCTTGCAAAAAGCACAGCGTGACAATGTCTTCATGAATTTTCATGCATCATGACTTTATTGCATTGTATACCTTGACTTCTAAATTACTTTTATTTTTTTTTATTCTGTCACTAATATGACATGACGATACTGAGCGCATTATGCAATCATGGATATAACATCCTGTGTCAAAAAATTCGGGATGACAAAGATATCTGGAGCAAGTCTGCATCAATCATTCCTTTGGGCAAAGTGACTGCAGACTCCTACCATGTTTTGTTGTCACGCCAGGCTGTCTGCTAGTTTGGTGTAGCACTAAAACATGTAAAAATTTATAACATCAAAACTACTCGAGGCATTCCAGTGAAATTTTGCATTTAACCATTAAGTGCATTTCCAAATAAGCATGCTGAATTTCATCCCTCTATAACAACGAATTTAGAAATTCATCTCCGATCCCCACCTCTCCCATTAAAGCAGTGCAGAGTACATGTAATGCTGACTGGAAGAAGTCATGCATTCATCTGCCTTTTGGAGAATGTGCAATCGCACCCTAAGCCTAAGAGGTTTGGTTTATGGGGTTTAATGTCCCAAAGCGACTCAGGCTATGAGAGACGCCGTATGAGAGACACTTCTGTTACACACACACACACGCACGTACCTTTTCATGAAAACAGTGACCACACTTTGTCGTCATTTCCTTCTGGCGACCGTTGAGGTTGTCGAGACAGATGCTGCATTGCGTTGAGCAGCCGTTCCAGGGGGGTCGCTCTTGGCAGCTGGCCCATGTCTTCTGCTGTGGTGGCTGTGGACCGGGGCCCTGCGCGGCTGGGTCCGAACCGTGGCCTTGGGTGGTACGCATAGATCTCAGGACTGGTCGGGGCCTCGGCTGCAAAGCAAGAGCACGCTTAGAGGCCGACATCCGAAAGGACCTCTGCCCAGACGCTGTGCAGGTTAAGAAAAATGACGACAGAGCAGGCCATTACCGTAACAAGGTGGTCAAAGCATCAATTTGGCTCATGACGAGCTCTGAAAATAGCCAATGGGTCAGGTGCACTTCCGAAGACTAAAAGGGGCAGAACCATATATGAGTTGGTTAACAAACACTCAAGGCGCACCATCTGTACTAAGCTGGAGCATTCTGAAGTCATGTGACACACCATAAAGCTGGATGATAACCCTATTTAGTATGTCCAGATAAATAAAAAAAAAAAGTGCGTATGTTTACAGGTGCAGCCACTACACAGCAAAGGTGCCTTCGAGACAAACTATTGCTCTGATAAGTTAAAATGGGGGATTACCCCCGCAGTGTGCCTCCAAGGCAGCAGGTGACTGTTGCTGCAGTTACATAGCTTCTGTAGTAGTTTTGGGAGGCCGCGGACAATGCAGTAGGCCGCCTCCCGTAATGAAACTCTCTCTAAGGAACCACAGGGGCATAAAACAAAAGCCTAATAAGTGGAGGGGGTCAATACTGAATGGTACGCAACAGGCCACCTGCCATACCATCTTTCAAGGTGCAAGCATCTGAATCCTGCCAGATGCACCCATACCACATATGTGGCCATGTCAAGCATGCCAAGGTAAGCAATGCCAGAAATAGAGTACACATCCCTCGTCATGAAGAAAGTAGCTTTCTTCATGACTCACATTTAAATACGAGTGTGCTAACTTTGGGACAGGACGAAACACTGCGGAGAAAAACACTCACAAATAGCACACAACAACACAGGGCAGACTTTCAACCACATTTTACTTTTGTTGAGGTCCATAAGTCCCTTAAGAACAAAGAAGGTGAAAAAAACAAAAAAAAAACAAAAAATGGGCACGAATAATTCAAACCTGTGTGCTCCTGTCATTTTTTTTTTTTTTTTTCATTTCTGTCCGAGCGGCTAAGAGCAGCTTTTTTTCCACCGCTTCGCGTATACACAGCGTGTGCGTCAGCGACCACTCTGCTCCTCTGCCGGTGAAGGGAAAATATTCTTAGCCGCTAAAAGAGGAACAGAAATATGACACCTACACAAAAGTTTGAATGACTTGCAAATATTTGTTTTGCTTGCCTACATCGAGCACAGCGGGCTGCACTCAAGTGGAAGGCATGTGTGTTGCACCGTTTCTCGTCTTTGATAGCCACTTGCTCCCCGACTGCTGGCCTCAAACGCAATGGTGTCATTATGTGGCTGTTGCTCTAGACTTTAAACCAAAACAACACAAAGCAAGTGTTCCAGAAACATTATTCAATAGAGACGAATACTTCTGAGGTTTCAACTACAATACAAATTCAGATTCGATCTGATATTGAACACTTAAGTAATCAAATAGCCTAATATTTGGTCTGTCCCAAAGGTGGCACACTTCTGCGGATATATGGATAAGAAAAACCAACTAGCTCCCCTCAAAGCATTACTTACCCATTGGTAAGTAATGCTACCCATTGGTAGCATTACCCAAGCAGCTACCAGTGGCACCTTACAGTACAAGAGCCCAAAATTTACAACGCTTCTTGCACAAAGCTGCACGCTGGTGGAGTTCCTGTAGGGCTGCGTCTTGATAGTGATGCATGTTATCACCTTCCAGTAGCTAGTTTTGATATGAATAATTCGAACCAACAGCCCTACTTGCTACTTTTGTTCAGTGCTACATACTCCCCCAACTGTTTCCATTGCTTCAGCTAATGGTGTGCCAAAGGTCAATCCTCGTGGGGATTAACAGTCTCAATACTGTTAATCCCCACGAGGGATTAACAGTATTGAGTATTACTGTTAGCCGCGGCTGAAAGAGATAAAGATACTTGGCAGAGGCGGTGATAAGACGGCACGTGAACTATTAGAAGCCTTTCACATCAGGAAGAGGGGGCATGACTGTGTGAGTGACACGTCTGTTAATCTTTTGCACGCAGAGTACAGGTATCTCGAGCACGCATTGTGAACTGACGATGTGTTTCTTTACTGCGCATGTCTGCATTTATGTATATAATCTGCTCTCTTACCTGCGAATAAATCAGATGAAGTTAGCGCCTGTCCTGTGTCTTTCCTCTCTTGTGTGCGTGTTGTTGTGCGCTTGAATTCGTTTCAAAATAATCAATACGAGCCCTGGTCGCTGCTTGAGCCGCTGCTTGAGCACTGCCTGCCATGCTAAGCTGATCATGCGTTCACAGAATGCACCTTTTTGCTCTTTTTCACCGATGCCCTCTCAAAGCACGCTCTCCTCTCTTATAAAGAAACCAATCAATCGTGGCACTCCAGCTTCAAGGGTGCAAAAGAAACCACAAGAGACAATGCAGGAATGTAGTACTGAAAGAGACGAGAAGACGACTTCAGGGCACCACAAGGAAACATCATAGCCAGAAATGTGCCAGTAGAAACGTGTTAGAAATGTGTTAGTAGGTCTGTTTTTTTGCCAGAGCAAATGCAGTCGCTTAATTAAACACTTATAGACTGCTGCATAATGCCTGGAAACTTGAGCAGTACAAAAGCAAGCACATGCAGCTGTTGACCCAATTTCAAATAGAGAAAGCAAAGATGATGCCTCTACAGAATAAGCGAGTGCCCCACAGTGCAAACACTGGCACTTGCTGGTGAGAAACAACCATCTGAAATCCGTTTACACCCCTATATGAAGTGGCTAAGATGCTAAAAATGTGCATTTTTTTTTTTCTCTCTGCATAAGACTTAATTACTGTTTTCAATGCTTCTACTGTAGCTGGCACTCATTTAAAACTAGGGGTGAGTGAACATCCTAAATTTCAAAGGCAAATAAGATTGTTATTCAGTTCTTATTTGACCTGGGAAATCTACATAAAAAATTCTCGTACCAAAGCAGTGGCTTTTCGGTACAGCATGCGCCTCTCGTTCGGTAAGTGCCAGGTTCGATTCCTAGTGCCACCAGGTGCCCACTGGTTTTCTAATGGGCAGAAGATTTCCCCAGCCTGGTGCTTGGCTCTTTCGGGGGTGAAATGCTTGGAAAAGGGTCTTTGGCCGACCCCCCCCCCCCCCCACAAACGGATACTAATTGATTCTCAAGAGGCAGCAATCCACCTTGCCCAGTCAATCAATCCCATCAGGGCCATATTTCCAAGCACTTCACCCCAGAGAAGCCAAACGCCAGGTCAGGGGAAGTTTGTGCCCATTGTATCACCGGTGGGTAGCTGGCGAGTACCCGGTGGCACTGGGGGCACACATATGATGACAGGTTGCCGGGAGGAGCACATTTCTATGATTATTTGGCAGGTCTAAAGCCTGGCCCGCATGAGGTGTTTTTCGCATGCAAAAATGCACCGCCAAACCTGCACTGCCGTGGGCATTTCCTGCACCCATTATGGTGCAAGCTCATATCAAGTGTTTTCACGGGCAAGAAAAGCTCCAGGCGGGCCAGGCTTAAGAATGGAGCCAGATAAGCACCTGCAAAAATGCTGAACCTGGTACAACCTGGGGTATCCCTGCACGCAACTAACAACCCTTGTAGAAGTACTGTTACACAACGATGGGACATGTTGCAAAAAGACAGAAAGAGAAGCAGAAAAACCTTTCCCAGGGATGCGAGCAATTGTGCAAGCAAGCAACAATCAGAAACAACGAATGAAAAAAAGGGGACACAAATTGCTCTCCTTCCTTTTCCTGCTTCTCTTCTATCATTTGATAAGAACTGAAAAATGTCATGCTGTTAGGAAGGTTAGCCCAGATGTTAATTTTTTACTACCGGCAGCACACGAAATACTTGCTTGTGCAACTAGCAGTCGTGTTCGGGCTGGTACTGAGAGTGTCCCCTCTGTCTGCAAATTGAATGCAAAAAGTCTGGTCAGCAAAACAGCATACTCGAAGTGTTGCAAGATCCAGTACAGAAAAAGCACCGTTTCAGCAAGCTTGACGCCATGCTACCGCTACCAGAGCTTCTTAGAGTTAAGCAGCAGAGCCAAGCAGCAAGGGCGAGCGGCAGCAGCACCAAGAGAAATGCATTCTCGCAAAACGCTTTGTTAACATCGTGGGCTGGCAAGCAGGAGCCATAACCAGAGGACAGATGATTCCCAAACCGTACCTAAAACCTTGCCTTACCAGAGCAGCTGAGCACACGCCTTCAACAATGAGAAATTCTGAATTGCTATGCAGGCAACCTTGGAAAAAACAACAGATACAAGCATGACATTTGACACAGAGCCAAGAGACAAGCACGAATAATTGCAGCATATTGACAGCCGTACTGAGAGCAATAGCTGCCCACGCAGTGACGACAAGAATACAGATCCGAGCGCCAGCTATCAACCCTCATTCACCATTCAAGCAAACTCCACTTCTTTTCTTTTCCATCTTTTTTTGGTCCTACTCCTGCACCCTGTCTTGTTGAATCAAGCAGGGCTACTGTGATGTTGGACAAGCTAACTGATGTATGATTAACACATTAGTCTCCTCTTTTGTCAGCACGGATGGTATCTGCAATGTCCTGTTCGGCTGCGCCTCCTTGCTTAAGACATTTGTATGCACTATTTCGCATAAGAGACAACAGCAGTAGCAGGAAAAAAGTGCAATGAAGATGCAGGGTCAGTTCATGTCATAGTGTCAGCTTTTTATGACAGCCACAATGAACGCCATGATACAGCAATCATACCAAGTTGCTCCATTTCGCCAAAGTAGAAACTATCAAGTCCCCATGTCACACAAGAGGGAATAAAACCACAAACAACTCAAATTTATGCTCAAGTTGGAAAGAATATTTTCCAAATTTTTTTTTCTGAAGTTTGAGAAATCTGTGCAGCCTTCTTTTCAATCAGTATGCCTGCAGTTAGGTTTAAAGTAATCACAGTCGAGCCCATTCATAATGGCTCCACATTGTGGTCACGATGTGATGCGCTTTAGGGCTTGGCACCAAGCATCAGCGCAAACATCTGTAGACACAGGACACAGTTACAGCAACACAGGCGCAACTAACTCGTGCATCACATGCTACAAACATGCCTCACTGGGGTCATGAGCATCAAAATCTTTTCAAATTTCACGACTAGCAGACACATGCATCCTAATTAAAAGCTACCTTTAATATGCACTAAGCCTAAATGCATACTTCAGAGTGACAACTGGCTAGTTCATCAATTACTGCTTTCCAGCCAAGGCAGAAAGAGGCAGCGTCGCAATAGCACTCCAATCAGCTCTCATTCTTTGCTCAGCTGATGGAGACTCATACATGTCGCGTAAAAAGCAAAGCACAAAACTCCGCTTCACGGGAATCCGATCTGTGATGTCCAGTCACCTAGCAGCTAACATCGAAATATAACGTATGGTAGGGGACACATTCATTGCAAGTGGGCGAGACTGTATTCCATAATTTGAAACCTACTCCATGTTGTGGAGTTCTATTGAACACTTAGGACAGTGCTATGCTGGCAAGATAGCAAGGTGGCACTCCCAAGGGTAGTCAACATGACTGCACGTGCATAACTATTGCAGAACATTGCAGCCTTGCTAACAATACCATGCCCCCCAACAAGGGGTCAGCTATTGTTCAGACGAGCAGAGATGAATGCTGGTACCCATTGAAAACGGCCAAAATAGGCACACAACATGAATTTACTCACAAAGCAACTGCAACTAGGCGCACCTCAGTAAACCCAAACCAACTATTTTAACCCTTTCACTGCCAGGTTTTTTTTACTCACATCTGCACACACCTTGCCGGGTTTTTTTTGCATATTAGTTTCCTGGAAATTTTTTGCTAGTAACGCACTAAAATGCTCTGCAGGACATGTAGACATGTTTATTCAGTATAATCTTATAGATATTAGTTGTAATGAATCAAATCTTCCAGCACCAATCTAGATTGTCGGATTTCCTCTTCTTACGCAGATTTTTCGGTGGCAGGGGGACTTCATCGCTGTCATCACTCGACAAGGCACTTAGGTGGGCTCCTTCCTCGTTCTCATTATCATTGGACTCCGAATTCACAAGCAATTTTGAATTTCTTCGTCCATCAAAGCGCGGACGAGTGTGGCACATAGCCTCGTGGCTGCTGTGCGCAGACCAAAACGAAGTGACTCGGATGTGGAAACATGGGCGCCATCTGTTGTTTAAAATTTACCCTACGAAATCTATAAATTTACGGAGTTTCTCCATAGATCATAGATGGCAGTACATGTTTCCATAGTTTTCTTTTACACGAGTATTATCGGGAGCAACAGGGGGTGAGTTAAAAAGCTAAAACGAGTTGACTCGGGAGAGGCAGGGGGTATGCATATGTGGTAGCCCGAGTTATCTCGGGAGTGGCAGATTAAGGGTTAAATGGTGATGGCCATTATAGAACTATGCAGAGAGGAAGTGGAGGGAGAGAGAGAGAGAGTCCAATTCCACTTTCAGCCTCCCTCCAAGGGTTGTTAGTTACTGCACGTGCCAGTAAAAACCACCTCAAGCTGCAGCCATTACTGCTTGTGAGCAGTTTCTAAGCAGACTTGTTGAAGAAAAGTATGGCAGATGATGGGCACAACTGTGCACCACAGAAAACAAAGCATAAAGAAACAGGCTGCTGCTCAACCAAGCTAGAAGCACATACCCTGCCCCCAGCTTCCTGAGATGAGGTGTCATCCAGCACAGAGCTTGTGGCCTTGATGATTTCTGTGATGGTGAGACCTTTGAGTCCTCCGTGACTTCTGTGCACCTGCTGGAGTGCAGCCTTGATCCGTTCACTGAAAGGCAAATGGAAGAAAGAGAGCAGTTACGCAGCAGTAAGTAACACACCATCTGGGGAAAAAAAAATAAAACTGGAACCACAATCAAAAAATATGTTTCACACAGTGCAGAAGGTGCAAAGTGCAACTGCACTGCTAAGTACTATTCCCACTTTAATCTGTTCGGCTCTTGACACGCAACTCGGGTCTGCTTTGGCATTTTGGTTTCAGCTCTGTCTCTTTCTTGCCCTTTCACGCCAAACTTCTAGTGAAGGCCACTGCCATTTTAATTTAAGATGCCCAATTGGGAAATCAAAAACAATGCCTGCTACAAAGCCCCCCTCACTTGATAACTAAATGTGCAGACGAGATCTGGAATGCACTTCTTTGTGATATTGGGGCCGGTTTCTTGCAAGGTTGGCTTCAGCCCCTGTGATTGGTTGGCGCACTGGCTGTCATCAAACAACTGATGCGCCGGCCGATACGCCACTGCCCTGCGATGGCAACACTGACACCAGTGGGGCTTCCGAGACCCAAACTGCTCTTCCCGAGCAACTTCTCGAGACTAATCACTAACTAATCACTAAGCAGGTGGGTCAGACGTGAGCACGCTAGGTGCATCCATACACTAGGTGTTTCAGGGAAGCCTGCTACTAATTATTAAAAACAGCGTTCTTCAGGTAAAGAGAAACTTTCCGCGGCACAGTAACGCCAGTGTTGGTGGATGCCCAAAACAAGCGAAGGTAGTGATGCGGAGTGGCTGAAAAACGAGGCACAGTGTATGCGCGGGCGGGAGACAAAATGGTGTGGCAATGACGGACGAGCAGTGTGTGATCTGTGGTGTCTGTGGCGATGGAACCCGCTGGGCAGTGAAGAGGACGTTCCGAATGAGATTCGAGCAGTAGACAAGTCCAACCCCTAGACTCCCAACAGTGCATACATGCCTTTTAATCTGTGGGATGCAATGCACAGCATGTGACAACCGTGCATATCAAGTCAGGTCTCTGCACCCACACAGGCACGGTGGTGTTCCGCAACGGCAAGAAAGCTTCTCCCCAAGAAAACGTGTTCAAAGGTTTGCAGAAACCATTTTGTGTGCGCATACATCTTGCACTGAGGTATTGTATTGATATTTTTTTCTTTCCTTGACAGGGCTGCATGGATGCTCCTGAGTGTCGCCGCGCGTTGTTGCTGTTGTTTGAGGTTGCTGCGAAAGTTCATCTTAAAGGTGCACTGAAGAGGATTCTGAACTTGTCTTTTTGCCGCGGGAACTCGATCTACACGTTCCTAGCATTCTTAGAAACTGCGACTTATTGCCCTGTATGGCCGACTTCCCAAATTAAATCGAATTAACGTCCGGCTCCCGCCCTTTTTTTTTAATTCTGCCTCGTACAGTGGGCGGAGTCGAGCAACGCATGGAGTGCCTTTCACCCAGTCCCGTGGCGGCTTGCCGCTCTGCCATCGGCGGAGTAATACGTAGTAGTCCGTAGTAGCAAATAGTCTGCGCGTATTTTTATTTCTGCGGGCTTACTTTGCGTCTATATTATCTGCGAATGAAACTATTTATTCATGGAAACCTAAAAAACAAAATAAAGCGAAAGCAAAGCCTCTACGGAGCTGGCTAAAAGGAACTTCACGCGTTGGTCGACTCCGCCCATCGTACGAGGCAGAATTAAAAAAAAGGGCGGGAGCCGGACGTTAATTCAATTTAATTAGGGAAATCGGCCATACAGGGCAATAAGTTGCAGTTTCTAAGAATGCTAGGAACATGTAGATCGAGTTCCCGCGGCAAAAAGACAAGTTCAGAATCCTCTTCAGTGCACCTTTAACCGAAGGGCACATAAAGCAGTCTCAAGTGATATTAAGATTTAAGAGAAACCAACCAAATGGTCTTAAATATCTATCGTATCTGAGAATTTGTCTTAAGCAAGTTTATTTTAACGAGAGTCTACTGTAAAGCCAAAATTCGTAATATAAACTTCCGTCAGGAACACATCCAAGATGAGTGCAATTTAGTCAGTGAACGGATAAAAACTCAGTTGACTGTTATTGGACAGTAGGGCAAAAATTTCCCGAAGTTTTAGCACAGCTTCAAAGGCGCTCATGTCAATTCCGGAGGCCGCAAAAAACTGAGCGCCAAACGTGTTAAGTTCGCTTTGCACCGTACCATCAGCGTGCAGCAGCAGCAAGCCAAGCATCAGCTAGAGTGCTTCTCCACATTACAGCAGTGTTAAGAAGAAAATGGTATGAGAGAGCAAAAGCTGCTCGCCCGCCCACCCATCTACCGTATTTTCCGGTGTACAAGACGCACCCTTGTATAAGACGCACCCGCCATATATGCAGGCTGTCATTGAAAAAATTGGTATGCAAGACGCACCCGTGTATAAGACGCACCCCAATTTACCCAGTTAGGCTAGTGAGGCTTAATTAAACATGCTTATGCGACCATCGCAAAATGCACTGTACGTGTGAGAAGTTCTTAAGCAACGCTAAGTGCTCGAAAAAGGCAACACTCATGCCATACCTGCCCACGTTTTAGCACAAAAGAAAAAAAAGCGTCCATATGTTATGTCCATAACTATTTTTACATAAAATCTTCAAAGTCTTCTTCATCTTCGGATGCGCTATCGAAAAGGCAACGCGGCTGCAGCATTCTCTTTGCACTACGTACTTAAAAAGGGTGACTAAAAAAAACATTGGTTTCTCTTGGCTTGTCTTGACAATGGCGAGAAGCGCGACTGTCGCCATCTTTTGGCATTTCCCATTAACTTTGCTTGGGGCCTCCGAAACGGCCGAGTGTTTAAGATCCCGGAAGTGGTCAACCCCGCCGTTTCATGATAAAGTTCACCTAAAAAAGTTGCGCACGGCAGTCCCCGTATTGAAGTATTAACCATGTTACAACCACATTATTGGTAGTAATATTTTTTTCGGGGAAAAAAAGCTTGAACATGAAGCTGAGTAATTTTTGAACTCGCAAAAAAAACCCCGAAAAATTCGCATATAAGACGCACCCTTGTATAGGACGCACCAGCAAGATTTTTGAAAAAAAAAACCGCATCTTATACACCGGAAAATACGGTACCCACCCACCAATCTCCACCCCACCCGTGTTACCAGTATCAGAGACATTCCCTTAAAATGGCGTGCGAAGCCTTGCCGAGTGAGCCTTCCAACCTCCAGAATTTCCGCCCATCTTCTACACCAATCCCCTGTGTATCTAGGAGGCTAACAACCCATCCACAGCAGTGGAATGAAAAAGCGATCACCACAAAAGTAAAATGTACAACCATAACTGCCGATGAAGATTTGTCGCATAGCACTGTATAACAGCCCGCATTGCCTTTTTTTTTTCTTGCGACAGCAAGGGATACTTGAGGTTCACAAGCCAGAATGAAATCAATAATGTAACAGGACCTTCAAAGTTGACACTGCTTACAAGTAAGGCACAGAATGATGCTAATATGGAAAAATAATATTACGCCTGAGAAAGAACAGCTTACCGAGAGCAGTTGGGGTTTTTTTCCAAGAGCTTTTGCATCAATTTCTCACTTCGCTGAGCATGTCCTTCTTGATGACTCTAAATGAAAGAGCATGAGCAGAAGAACCCTTGTTACTGTGCTTCTTCCAGAATAATTTTTGAACACAGAATATCACCCTTTTCAGCCGTAGGTGCCATGAGCCCTGGTTTTACATGGCTCCAGGAACCAATTGACATTCAAGGTGTGCTTACAGGCACCGTGGATAATGACAAGAGGACAAACTCATGCCTTAATCAGTAACTGATCATTTCAGTCAAATGTTAGCCATGCTAATGGCTTTTTGCTGCAGAGCATAGCCAAATGAACAATGCGTGCAGTAAGGGCATAGGGTAGGCGTGTATCATTCATCCATTCATACAAGGAGAGCCTCTCGCACGACAGACGCAGTGATGGAGAATGGGCGAGGGGGAGAACAAGCAAGGGGCGAGAGCGCAGACGCCATTACTGCCGACATGACTCCACCAAACATGCCACATACAGCTGTCGCAGTGAAAAGTGCTTCATGTAATGACATCCAAGTGCCACCCTTTCACGACGCTGGTGTGTCAGTGCTGTTGTTCCCTCATTCAATGTTTACACACCCACAGTTGCACATGCAAGCTGCATGCAAAACAGGACCAGCATGCCCACTGGCCCTCCAGTACCATCCTATTATGATGGGAAGCAAGCCAGTACCTTGTCAGAACGGCTAGGTGATGAGGGCAGTGTGCATGATGAAGCTGCATCGATGTCCTGATGAAGTGCACCTGCAGTGCCAAACAAAAACCACCACGCTGTCACCACTACAGATCCGCTGAATTTGCAAGGAAAAAGCCTAGCTTGTTTCTCTGGTTTCAACGAAGCACCTGCCCACAGACATTGCATGCACCTGACCGCTAATGCACAGCCTGCTGCTAACCTTGTGGCTTCGGCCATCAAGTACACTGCACCTTCTAGCAGTGCAAAACCCAATTAGATGGCGATGGTGATTTGATTTTCATGGCGCAAGAATAGTTCGGCCAAGAAGAACCATGACGAGCTTGTCTGGTCTGCATGAAATCGGAGCACTGACCCATTTTCCCAAGCATTTCACTCCAGAGAGCTCATCAGCACCAGACCAGGGGAAACTCGTACCCCCGGAAAGCCGGAGGTTGGGGACAGAACTCTGCACATTGTGCATATGAGGTGGATGCTCAAACCCTTATAGCAGGCCACCACTGCAATCTCTCAGAGTGTACATGCAATTTCCACGGGAAGCTTAAAGCATATTTTGTTTCACATTATGCAAAGCAAACCGTGGATCAGAGTATGCGCCTGTCTGTGGGTAGAAAGTGCCGACATTGTGCTCATGAATCCAGAAAACACCAAAGCTCCTTCATGCAATGCATAGTAAAATATTTCATAGTAAAATATTTCAGTTCCCGAAAAGCTGAGTAGAAATAAAAAAATAAAAAAGCAGGTTTACAAGCATCTGTTACATTTAATATAGTTTAGCAAGCAGCTCAAAATATACCACGCCAGTGCATGCTACTTGTACTAATGGTTCAACCTGTAGCTGAAAAAACTGCATAGGAGGCTGGAGAAAGAGGAGACTGGAGAAAGATACACACGCTTGACAAGATACGGTGGTTTTGGTTACATGAGGGTTTAACGTCCCAAAGCGACCCAAGCTATGAGGGACGTCGTAGTGAAGGGCTCCGGAAATTTCAACCACCTGGGGTTCTTTAACGTGGATTGACATCGCAAAGTACACGGGCTTGACAAGGTACGATTTGCCGAAGCTTGCTGATGACTGCGAGTACATATCCATTTTCAGTATATCAAAAAGCACGAGCTACAACAAATTACACTTGCAATAGGGTCCTCGACACGACACTGCAAAAGGTGCTAGTCTAGCACGTGTTCTCAGTAATTGATGTGCAAGCTGTTGTGACCATGTAGTACTGCACTACCTACTTAGAAGCAATGACTACAGGCACTGTTTACTGTCTGCACAGAATGCAATGTGACAGCACTTTTAGCATCAGCCCTAATTATGGCAATAAGATTTGTTACTCTCCGAGCCGAACTTGAAGGGGCCACGAAAATTCGCCTTGTCAAAAGTGGCCCCAAAAAGAGTGTGTGAGCATGCAAGATGTGCTGAAATATATCTTTTGCATGAAAGCAATGAATGAAATGGCTTGCAGCGAGTTCAATTCCAGCCGCAGCAACCATGTTTGAATGGAGGCTAAACGCAAAAGGCACCCATGAGCTATGCGATGTCAGTGGACATTAAAGATCACCACGTGGCTGAAATTATTCCGAAGCCCTCCATTATGACACCTTTTTCCCTCTTTTACTCCCTCCGTTCTCTCATAGCACGGCTGAGGTGTTCTTTGAGAAGTGAGACAGTACAGTATTTACTCGATTTTAATATGCACCTTTTATCTGTGAAAGGTCGCCCAAAAATGACATGTACATCATAACCAAGTATAAAAACGTAACTACGCTAGCAACATCCTATTGTCATTGGCATCACAAAATAGTGGCTAAGTATTTCTTGCGAATAGACACTATTGATATCCGCTTACTAGCCCACTGGAGTTGCGGATACAGATAGGCCTCGCGAGCATCTGTGACAGGCCTTGCGAGCACCTGAACTGTCCAGTCAGACCCGGAATTAAGCCAACGTGGAAACGTCTGTTGCGAAGACATGTAGAGTGTACTATGATGCCGGTTTGAAGCAAAAAAAATGGCTGAGGCTTAGCTAAGGTTAAGCCTAGTCAGATGCGAACCATATTGATGGCTAGGCTTGGTAATACATGGCTTTCCTTTTGTAGAACGTTGTCGCCGAGCCGCATATTGAGCACGCCGCTTAGCCAGACGTTCATCCCGCTCTTCATCGGTCTCTGTGGCACGCTGAAGCTTTCGCTTCTCGTTCAAATCAGCCCTGCTTCTTAGGCAGCATCCCAACACCTGGCCGCCTCGTAAGTGCCTGGAGAGCGAGGCAAGCTCAGCTTTATACCGCTGCTGTAGCGTCACGTGGTCAGCTGCAGCGCCTCTGATGTGGAGCCTCCACCGCCGCGGACGACCGTGCGAGCCGGCAGCCCATCTCTCCTCTGCTGTGACGTCATGTTCTCACGTGGTCAGCCGCCGCGCCTCTGATGTGGAGCCTCCACCGCCGCGGCCGACCGCGCGAGCCGGCAGCCCATCTCTCCACTGCTGTGACGTCATGTTGTCACGTGGTGTCACGTGGTCACGCTAAAGGTCAATGGTAGCTCCACCGCCGCGCTCGACGGGCTGTAGTGTAGCTCTAGTAATATGCTTCGCATAAAAAAATGAGACATTGCGTGCGTGCGGAGGCTTTCCAAGCACACCCGGGCACTGCCCGGCAGCCCCCCACCAAGCAGACAACCGCCGCCTATTCTCCCGTCCACTGCACACAGTGTCTTGTCACTCTGCCTAGTTTGCCAAGCATGCCACCACTGTCGGAGCTCCTGTCGAAAGATAAACTCGCCAGGATGTTATTGGAGTTCAGCACCTCGGCACGCTGCCAAGGCCTCCACTGCGGACACCAACGAGGACGCAAAGAAACGAGCTAAGAAAAGCGAATGCTTTAAAATAAAGTGATCTTATGAACAGAGGCACGTGGCAATTGGACAGCCTCGCGCTCATTTGGTGTGCCTGAAACTGGTGTGCTTGAATGGAGGATGCAGCTGGCACGGCGGAAAGGCCTAACGCGGACGAAGTTCAAAGCCTGCAGGTGCTTGCCCACTAATTTTGTGAAAAGGAGTAGATTTTCGGTTTGAAGGCAAACAGGAAGCTGCCAGAAAGACGACTGAAGCAGTGTCACGGTTAGCTTCGTCATGAAATTAGAGCAGATGCATTAAAGGCTGGCAGTTTCGCGCCAGAAGATTCATTTGTTTACCGAAGCATGAAATTCTCAAGCACGTTGCTATCTAAATCATTTCACTCTTTTTTTTTTCTGAACTTGAAAAATGGGTGTGTGTTACAATCGAAGGTGCATCAGAATCAAGTAAATACTGCACCAGGCTATTCCCGTTTGTCAAAATGCAGTTACGAGATTACTGAAGGACCACCATGTCTGGAGTGAGCTGATTAGTAACGGTCTGCAGTCCTGACAACCTTACCACCCAAAGAGCAGAAGTTTTCACTGCCGCACCCTCTTTCCTTTTCACCATGCGATGCCAACAGCCAGTTGCTCTATTGTAATGCACAAATCACACCCCCTTCTTAATAGGCAGGGCCACAAGTAAAGGCGACACCATGAGTTTCCAGAACATGGTAGCCACATAAAAGCAAAACTTCCTTGCTGCGTAGAGGACCAGTCTCGCATTCTCAGCCACACTGGACAGGTCGCGCAAGGAGAGCTAGTGCACAAGCCTTAAAGGGACAGTGAGGAGAGCTCTATTAATATTTTTTTTAAAGCAAAATTTGATAGTTCAGCATTTCATGGCTTTGTTGCCACTTGGCCGGCAGCGAAACATGCATTTATTTCTAAGAAATTTGGATTCGAAGTTGAAAAAGTTTTTCCCACCGCTCTGATTCAAACTTGGGACTCTCTTATGACGACACAGGACTAAGTGACGTGAAACATGACGTGCACATGACGTACCGCAGACTCCGTGATTTCTGGCTGCCAGCAGTGCGGCCTAGCAGCAGCCGAAAAGAAAGCTACCGCCGGCCGCACGTTGAAGCCATCTATCGGCTATTGCGGCCGTCGCTACCGTCGCTTCGTTTACGTTTGCACCGGCATTTTGCCAGCGTTACAATGGACCCCGTTCTCGAAATCGTCAACGAAGTTCTCGCAAATAGACACCTTTAGCATACCGTGTACCTTGTTACCGTTAGCGGAATACCGGGAGCCCGCCTACCACCGGTGTGCAGGCGCTGATTGGTCCTGATGCTACAGGTGCGAGCGTAGCTGCCGGGAACGTGGCGCCATCTGGCGACGTCAAGGAGACTTGCGCATGCACTGGCTGCGCCTCAGTGATTCGTGGCTTCTCGTGTCCTAGTGTTACTAGAAGCATTGGTTCTAGCAACACTGCTTTGTCCTATGACGTCACCCCGCTTGTACTTGCGAGTTTGGCCTGTGGCGGCGATACCTATATTTTGGTTCTTGCTCTTTTCTACGTTACAAGAGCTTTGTTGTCAGTATGAGTGGCGTTTTTGTAATCAGGAGCTGGTATTCTGTCGGTACAAGCCAACTTCAATTTCTCCTCAGCGTCCCTTTAAGCCTAAACTGCTATGAAATGGCGCTTTTCCCTTCTCCATTCATATAGCATCCTCGGGCACCTCTATTGCAAGTCTGAGGCACTATTTTCGTCAACTAAACATATTTCCTGAAATAGTGACACTTTCTTGCTTTCTACTGTCACAACAATACAGACAAGCACTACGCCTTAACACCCATGATTTCACCGGAAATTACAGCGCAAATAGAGTAGATCAGCGCCCTCTGTGGTTCATATTAAAGGCGGACAAGCTGGACTGGTTAAGAACCGATAAGGAGTTACCATAGCAGCAGTGTGACACCCAGTACATGTCAAAAAAGTCATGTATATATATGGGAGCTTTATTTCCCCTGCAACCAGAAAAACCCAGCGATAACATTCACAAAGCTTAAGCTTCCCCCTGCAACTCGTTTAAAATTGAGGTCTCTTAACATGCTTTGATGCACACAGCTGCAAATGCTGTTTTGTTAGATGCCAGCTAGATGCCCAGACGAAGGACTACAGGGAGGCTGCTTACTGCCTGTGGAGACAGACTAGGTGACCTTGAAGCAAGGTTTCCAACTAACATGGGGAGCCTCTGCCAAAGTGAAGTAAAAGAACCTGTGCAACATAGACAAACAAAAAAAAAGTTACGAAACAGACAAAAAAAGAAGGTGCGCACCAGGAATGTAGCTAAGGCCAGGAGGTGGTGGGCCCCCTAAAATGCCAGGGGGCGTAGATTTTGATGATGCTGCTAGAACGTCCATCGCGCCAGGCAAGCCAGTGGGCAGTGGGGTTGGCAGGAGCACGCCCGGGGCATGACCCAAGAGAGGCTGCTGGAAAGGCAGTGTCTTTGGCTTTCTGCAAACAAGACATTTTTTTTTCTTTGGTCATTAAATAACGTAACTACCATGCAGAATCATTCCATCACTGCAATTTCTGATGGCTTTACAACACAGAACTCAACTAGCCTGATAAGACCTACTGCTAAAGCTTAATGCTGTCATGAATCATTGCAATTTTAAGGTGGCCATGAGTATCTGCAGGTATCTCCTTACCAAAGGAGTATCCGCACATGTATATCTTTGAACTTGTACTGAACGGCGACAGGGGTGTAAAAAGACCACCCAAATAAATGCATTCCTTGAACATGCATGTGGCTTAAGATGACAAAGCAGAAAGCACAGAGAATCACAATCTGCTGCAGCAGCTCAAATCCTGGCCACTGCGGCCAAATACGTATTTGGTGGCTGCCAAAAGCAAAAGAGCCAGTGTGCTGCACAATGTCAATGCATGATAAAGAATCCCAGGTGGTCGCAATTAATGCGGAGCCCTCCACTACGGCGTCTCTTGAAGCCAATGTGTAGCTTTACATACCATAGCTCACGGAGCTGTGTACTGCTGAACTTAGCAAAACAGCTAAGTTTTATGTTCAAGGTACCACGCCTGCATCTTCGTGGCTTTCATGTCAAAGTAGCCGCTGCATTTGCACATAAGCACAACAGCAATCCATCCAGATAAGGTATGAATTCTATGCCCCAAAAAATGTGCTTTCTTTGCTCACTCTGCTGAAAGAACTCAATGTCCACTATTTTCTGCCTAAGGCCTTTGGCCCACCAGCATGAAGCAAGTGTTAACTGATCACCCTAGGACTTTTAACCATGAATGCAACATGTTTCATATACCGTATTTATTCGAATCTAGGCCGATAGTTTTTTCAAAAAAACGAGATGTAGAACTCTTATGTCGGCTTAGATTCGAGGATTTCGTTTCGAGGTTTTGTATTCGTAAAATACGAATAAATGTAGCACGCAGGTGGCGCCCCCACAAAACGCCACCGAAAGACAGCACTGTAGCCGTTGCTATCCGTAGCCGATACTGATCAAAGCACACATGAGCACTGGCTGCCATTTTGGACTTGTTATGTTCTCGTGCGGTGGCGTGAGCACATTCGCAGCAGTGAAGTTTTCGTGCGTGGTTTTCATCACCAACACCCCGGCACCAAACAGGCGGTGCCATTATAGTGCCGCCTTCAAGCGGAAAGTTATACTCACTGCAGAGCAGTCGTCAAATCTTCAAGCCGGGCGGGACTTCGGCGGCTGATCCCGGGCTGGCGTTGCATATGTCTCCTCGCCCAAACGCCAGCCCGGGATCAGCCTGAGCGGGTTCCTGGCAATAAATGTTGTTTGCGTGCTGTACCTCTTGTTCGCAGTTGTTTTTTCGGCCGGCCTACAATCGAGGTAAGTTTTTTTTTTTTTTTTTCTGTGGCCTTCAACTTTCGGGTCTCGGCTTAGAATCGTGGCCGGCCTAGATTCGAGTAAATACAGTAAGTTCAGACAGCTTAAACTAGCGCAATGTGTAGATCTGGCAGTCAACACTTGCCTCAGCAAAGAACACAAATTTCTAACCTAAGCCTGCTTGCACTCTCCCCTCTCTCCTTCAACGCAGTCAAGCAGCGTTGCCCTCACTTGTGACTGCAGCAGCACATTTGTGCTACAGTGAAGACAGAATTTCACGGGCGCTGATCTGATGGGTGACGAACTTCCTAGGCATGTTGTCACCTGCACTACAGAGCTGCATTCCTTGTTTTCAAAACAAAACTTGCTAGCGGCAGAGGAACTGAGGCTGCATGCGAGAGACAATGCCTTCCAATGCAGCGTTATCAGCGTTTGCACATGAGAGGAAAGAGTGCACTTTTGAAAGCTGCCACTCTAGGCTTGTAACTTCCACTCCACTGCAAATAAGTTGCAAGAGACTGCCACTCTGCGCTTCTTCGAAGCCTAGCCATCCACGTTGTATTTCAACTTCATTCATTTGTATGTTTACTTTCATTCTGCAGACTTATCGTGCTCGCCCATGCGCCATCACTGACGGGAGCACATTCTAAACCTGCTGCTCACAAACTTCCTTGCCCTACAGCTCCATTGTAACAAGTGTGCTTTGGCAAAGCATGATGCATGGAGCACTACCGTGGTCTGCCATGTCTCGAGGAGAAGTGTCAGTGCAGGAGAGGAGCAAGTCGCTTTCTGCCTTTTCATAGAGAGGAGGATAAAGGGAATTTTTGCTAGCAAAAAGCAAGGTGACACTGCCTGACTACGATGATTTAACTCCACAATTATTAAGCTCTCACAGGATACTGCCGTGAATCTGTGTAGTGTGTTTGTTCATTCTTCAAAGCTGCCAGCAAGCCGCTTTATCACTTTGTTTGCCATGCAAGATGCATCTAGATTTATCTCAACTGATCGCATCCAGGCGGAGCCAATTCTACATTGTTCCAGAAAGTTCTAGTAACTTTGCACGCTTTATCTCGAAAGTTCGTTATCAGCTTTAAATTGAGCATGGTCGAGCGACGGAGAGCACAGCGAGCGGCAGGCATTCTGTTCGCCAACCGCCGAGCACACCTGTTGCTATGTCGCTGCCAATTCAGTTCTATGCGGGCGCAAATCAGCTCAAATAGGGAGTTTTGTTTAGAAGCCATTTTCGCAGTCTTCCTGCTCTCCGGACTGCAGTCATCATTACGTGACAATATTGTCTCTGCAGCTACTTATTTGGATGGTGTGTCACAGCAAGTGAAGGCATTTCAGATCAGAAGGCAGTCAGAAACGCTTTAAAAAGAAACAAACACTTCGTGCCAGCATGCTGATCTCGAAATACGAACTGTTCCACTCTATGTTCAGCCTGAAAAAAATAACAAAGTTAGAATGTCGCACATTTAAAGGCTGTGCATAAATTTCATTCGTGCCAAAATCTGAGTACTCAACGATAATGCCTTCCACTCTAACCCCGTCAAGGAGCACTACCTAAAGCCAGGTGCCGGTGCTGGCGATGGCGCCGGTGATGGCCTATAGGCTCCAAAGTATGGCCTGCTGATCGGCAGTGGTCCCTGGTCCCCTGGAAATCCAAAGGCTGGCAGCCTTGGGCTCTCCTGCATTTTTGGAAGCAGCGTTTAACAAGTATTCCATGACCAGCACAAGTCACTCCCTCGATGCACAAAATGCAACATGCAAAACTTCGCATGCAGTGCTAGGAAAAGCCAAGATTATCTTGGAGCCCGCGTTGTAGCTGGCGAAAATTCAATTTGAAGCAGATTCCTCATGTTTTGTCGCGGGAGCTTTATAGTGAGAATGCCACAAAGTTTAAAAAATGACAACGCACTGACAGATTCACTTGAGTAACAAACTAAAATGAGTGAAATTTCATACTGTTATCATTAATAGAAATTTTTCTGAGCAAAAGTCGCAGTGAATGTTGAAAAATGCCCTTTTCATTTGTTTTTTGTAATATCAATTTAGCAAGTTTTTTTTTAACCGAAAAAAGCCTGCGAGATTTTACTAAAACACTATCCTCGATTTGCCACGTCAAGCTAAATGCGACTTAGGTGCACAGCACGTTTCCCTTTTTTTTAGCTTTGTTTAGCTTCTTATAAGCTTGAAATAGCGAGCTGCGCCCAAATGCCTGCAGTCATTCCTCGGCTTTCCTTTTGCGATAAGCCACCTGTGCTGCTTGATGCAATCTGAGCCTGCATTCCCTCTATTCGGTGGTCTCTGAAGCCACTTTAACAAGACTCTCAACTGCACACACCTCTGACAACTTTATCATTTGCCTCTTCTTTCGTGCTCTTGTTGGTGAGGTGCGCATACCTGTAGCGCACCGCAACTCTGACTTTTCTATCATAAAACTCTCAACTGGCATTTTGATGATGGGCAAGACTTCTCTCATTATTCGCAAGCCACAGCAGAGTGCACATAGCCAGTTACGATGCAGAGTTTGGCTCCAGTCACTAGGCTTAACTTTGAAGGCCAATGCCGACAGAGCGCTTGCTTTGGCCGTTTCTCTGTTCTTATTGTTTAGTCATCTTAGCCTTCTCGTTCCAATGCCCTCATATTGCAGGCACGGCACAGTTCTTGCAGCGGTGGGTTCACTTTTGTGTCTAGACTTTATCTCGACCCGTGCGTTGGTCCACGACATGCCAAAGGCAATACAGCCAGCACAGGCTGGAGTTTCAGAATGTGCACAAAACTACTGACCCCTTCCTACAGCATTACCAATAAATTAGCATTTTTTTTGCTGAAATTTGACTTTTGGGACTGCCGCATTTTTCACTAGAGCGTCCGAAAAATGGTTGTTGACTGTATACGAACCAACTCTCTAGACTCAAGTTTCAATCAACATGGTCTACTGTACAAACAAATTAGAAACTCTGATGTCGACAGCACTATTATACAGTGAAAGCTCGTTAATTCGAACTTTTGGATAATTCGAACTACACTACTTGGTCTGGCCAACCTCCATAGAGATCTGTGCATAAAAAAAGCATAAAAAAGCCAGACGCACCGCCGCGTCTGGCGCTTGGCACACAGCACGTGGGCCAAAAAAAAAAAAAAAAGCCCTTCCACATGGTTAGAGGCTGCGCACGTCGTAAACGGGGACAGAAGATGGAACCAGACAAAACCGTGCAAGAGTGGGTAAAGCCTACATGGCGCCATCACCGGCGCGGCAGCCGGCGGTGCTGGTGCCGGAGGGTAGGGGTTGGCGACCGCGCTGGCGGCTGCCTACCCTCTTTTCCGCGCAACCGGAACTCAAAACTGAATGCTTGTTATTTCGAGCCCTGTTAATTCGGAAGTACGGATAAGTACTGTCAGCGCGGTCCCAGCCAATGCCCATGAAGACTATGACTTCGGACGGGTGCTACAAATTCCATGCCAAAAACTCTTTTTTTTTTTTTCTTTGCGAGTGTCATCCATCCTTCCACCCATCAGTCACCAACGGAAGCATGCAGACAGCAGCGATCATAACGCCAGCTTTTAGCATATCGTTCGCTGCAAAAGGCGTTTGCTGCTATCGCACGTTTCAATGATTGAGTGGCAGTAGACGGCGTCCACCCCAATTGCCCATGGCACTATAAGGCGAACTTATGCGGAAAACAAGGCTTGCGTAACCGGACAAGCGCTGGCACTCTGCCAAGTTTGCTTCCCCCCTTGCTATGAAGAGCAAGGGGGGAAGCTATAGAGCTAACGACAAAAGTAAGCACACGATGATGTTATCGCTGCGCAGCATCTTGGAGCGCCGCCAAGAAATGCGTTGTGGACCGTGACGGTGCGAAACGGAGGAAAGCGTTGACGACTGAAGCTTTTTTTTTTTTTTTTCAAATTTTTAGGCGAAGATTGGGGATGGGTGGGCTCATTATGTGAGTGGGTTCGTTACGCAAGTAATTACAGTCCATGTACTGTAATATTAGCAAATGGTTCTTGTCAGTTTTTTCGCGGCCATTCGATAATTCGAACATTGGATAATTCAAACTTTTTTTCCGGTCCCGTGAAGTTCGAATTAATGAGCTTTTACTGTATACAGCTAGTGAAAGCAAATGAGGTCCATAGAATCGAGCTATACCAGCTGGAACGCGTTCGATCTCACGGTCTCTACACTGACCTTATGGGACATGCGATGGTGATGCGCAAAAGCCCTGTAAATTTAGCAGGACCCAAACTTAGCAGTATTTCAGCCTCTTAGCAGGAATTTTTCTTTGCATCTGCATTTACCACAAAAGGACAGCAGAAGGAAATAGTTCTGCCCCTGCACATTGGGCAACAGCAGCTGTGCACATTGCGCCATAGCCTCAGACTCTTCACACTAGGAGCGGTCACTGGTTGCTTGACCAGACTTGGCACAATACCACCAAAAACCACTAATATGTAGCAGCATGTAGCAGGTCTAATGCAATGGAACAGGTTGGCGCAGTTGGTGCAGCATTCGCACTACTGTGAATGCAGCATTCATAATGTAGCATGCACAATGTAGCATGCACAATGTAGCATGCATAATATAGCATGCATAATATAGCATGCATAATATAGCATGCATAATATAGCATGCATAATATAGCATGCATAATGTAGCATGCATAATGTAGCATGCAGAAAAAAAACACTGCATTGATCCAGAGGGGGCTGTGCTCTTTGGCCCAGCTTTCTTTGTGCAGCCAAGTGACAACTTATCTGTATATTGAGCTATACAACTGCTTTCCACAATCAGCCTTTGCAGTCAATTTTGTAACAGCACTTTCACAGGGTTAAGAGTTTTAACTAAAACTTACGAAATCGAAATCAAACTTTGTGGGAAGGTCAATCACATCAAGGTCTGCCAAGGCTTGCCCACTCTCCACTTTCTTGATGTGCTCTTGCACTTTCTTCTGCACGAGGGGAAAGGAAAAAAAAAAAGTCACAACAGAAACAAAGGCCAGGGGATGGAAAACAAGAGCTGCGACGTACCTCAAACAGCCCGTAGGCATTGGTGTAGTCCTTAAAGTACATCTCAGCCAACCTTTTCTTTTGCGCTAATTCAGGAACATCCCTAGCATCTGCAGTACTGTGAACAGAATCAAAGCATTTTGCAGTTTTTAATGCGGTTAGTGCATCGCACGCACTGCTTTCCCCCACAAGAGCACGGTGAAAGGTAGGTTAGCACAAAAATGCACACTATCTAGCCAGTATACGAACCAGTGAGCCAGAGGCAAATAAAGAAAGAAAACCCAAACTGACTTTAAGCTCACAGATACAACACTATTTGGTTCTAATCCCTTAGACACACACACACACAAGCAAAGGAAGAGTCAAGCAACTTACATTAACGCATCCGCAACCTCTCGAAAAATCTTTTCGACCTGTTGCTTGGACTGCTCAAACCGTTCAAGACCCCATTTGTGGGCAGTTTCCAAAATGCGGACCTGAAGGATACAAAAACAGAGAAAGAGAGACCAGAATACTGAATACCATGAAGCATAACAGCATGCCCACTGCATTCACAAGAAATAAGAGCCAATATTGCAATAAGTCACTTTGCCCCCAGAACTACGTGATCTCACACCACTAATATCCCACACCACGGGCCCTTGCACTTCATGATGCCTTGATTAGGGCTTGGATGAAAACATGGGCATGATGTGCTAGAGATTGCCAACCATGGTCAAAGCTGTCAAACATTCAGTTACTGAACCCTACGATTATTTTTGCTGAGGCCAGCCTACTTTCTTAGTACAGATGAGGTCAGAGTAAAGATGCACAGCCTGTCACAGTGCACAAAGGTCCTTTCTGCTATTACAGTGAAAGCTCGTTAATTCAAAACTCGATAATTCGAATTTTCGGATAATTCGAACTACACTACTTGGTCCGGCCAAGCTCCATAGAGATCTGTGTATAAAAAAGCCCGTTAATTCGAAAGCGAGTCGGTTCCGTTACGGATAATTCGAACTACGCGCCACCGTGTCTGGGCGGCTTGGCACACAGCATGTGGCCAAAAAAAAAAAAAAAAAGCACCACCTCCTCCGCATAGTTAGAGGCTGCGTACGTCCTAAACGGGGACAGAAGATGGAACTAGATAAAACCTTGGAAGAGTGGGTAAAGCTTAAATGGCACCATCACGGCACCGGAGGGTAGGGGTTGGCGACCGCGCTGGCGGCTGCCTACCCTCTTTCCCGCGCAACCTCCGGAACTCGCAACTAAATACTCATTAATTCGAGCCCTGTTAATTCGAAAATACGGATAAGCACTGTCAGCGCAGTCCCAGCCAACGCCCATGAAGGCTATGACTTCGGACCGGCGCTACAAATTAGGAGCGAAAAACTTTTTTTTCTTTGCGAGTGTCGTCCATGCTTGCACCGATCGGTCGGTCGCCAACGGAAGCACACGCTCAGCCGCGAACAAGACGCCGGCTTTTGAGTGGCAGTAGACGGCGTCCGCCCCAATCGCCCATCGCACATAAGGCGAACGTACTGAAAACAAGGCTTGCACAACCGAACAAGCGCTGGCACTCTGCCAAAGTTCGCTTCCCCCTAGCTGGAGCTAACGTCAAAAGTGATGTTATCGCTGCGCAGCATCTTGGCGCGCCGCCAAGAAATGCGTTGTGGGCCGTGACGTGACGGTGCCAAACGGAGGGAAGCGTTAACGACTGACGCTTTTTTTTTTTTTTTTCAGATTCTTAGGCAAAAATCTGGGGGGGGGGGTCATATGTGAGTGGGTTCGTTATGCGAGTAAATGCCCTACATATACCGTAATGCAAATGGTTCTTGTCAGTTTTTTCGCGGCCATTCGATAATTCGAACATTTTTCCCGGTCCCGTGAAGTTCGAATTAAGGAGCTTTTACTGTAGTTGCATAGTACAGCAGGACACCAAAATCGCCCGACTTCACTGCTTCCACTAACTGCCCATGGTTTCAAAAACTTACTAAGTAATCAAATACCCAATGCAATGCAATGCGCAGCCAGTCCAACTAACACTGGTTTACACGAAGTGAAAAGAAGCTGCAACTATCATTATGGAGTTCCAAGAAATGCAGACCTGTGCAAAGGTGTATGCAAGGCAAGAACCACGAACAAAACTTACCTCGGCTCGCTTAGCTCTGTCCAAAGCAGAGTCAGACGCTTCTTCAAGGGCCTTGCATGTTTCTTCCAACTCGTCCTTTGCGCACCTGAAATGACATCATAGACAATCGATAATCTCCAAAAAGAAAATGCCTCAACAACTCCCAACACCATGACACTGTATTCTTTCACACAATCATGGCCTCTCTGCTGCCTCAAAGGTGCCTGGATGATCTCTTTCTAGTATTCCCCTTCATATCAGTATATAAACTTCCCATGTGTAACAACACTGTTACAGGTAGCACCATACAACACTTCAAAGCAAAATAAATTCAAGATAACTTACTTCAACTTTGCAAACTCTGTAATAGTCCTGTCCAGGGTATCTTTCACGTCATTTTCGTTCCTAAAAACAGCAAATAAGAAATAAAACAGACATAGGTCTTTCTCAATCTCGAAAGACAGTAAAAGAAAAGAGGAAACTAGAAATCAATTTCATCCTCTACTCAGCCTACACCTTAGATATGTTACAGTACCAGTTAAGGAAACCAGATGACTCTTTAGGCCACTTGCAGATAAGGTGAAAGCACATTAATGCACTGATTGTGATCAACTTATATTACTTTTCACACACTTTTATAGTGTGTCCCAAGTACATCTTCATGCCTAGTCGCCTAATGCATGTACACCGGATGCTTGTAAACATTCTTTCCAGCTGTACCAGCAGAGGAGTGTTGTACAGATGCTCTCAAGTCCCCTAAGTCATGGGAAATAAAACTTTCAGATGATAACACAGTCGAGCCCAATTATATAGCCCAGATTACAACAAAAGTTCACTTGGCAGTGAGCACAAACTTGGGCGACACGACTGTAACAATGCACCCTAGAACTCAGATCGAATGAAAAGCTCACGCACAAAATTGGTTGCAAAAAACAGAAAGAAAAAGGCAAATGAAACAAATTTGCGAGAATGGATGTCCTAAAAGGGTCACATAGTTTACACCGAAAATGTACATAAGCATGCAAACCATGATGGATTTCACTTTCACAGAAAGGCTGTAGAAAGGATGTGGCAAAACAGATACAAAGAAAAGAGAAGGAGAAAAAAAAATGGCCTCAAAACACCAGCCCAGCATCCCTCGATGGGAGGCCTCCCACCTAGGCCCGAAATCTAATTCCCTGACAAGCTGGCAAATGCAGCGTTGAAGCTGATCCTCAATTGCTTGGCACATTCGAGGCCAGAGAGCTAGGCAGGTATAGCAGTGAGTCTCCCTCGGACGCAATGGGTACCCACTGAATCCAACCAAGTGCATAAATAGGAAGCCTTCAAGAGAAACTAAGAATTACGCCTGCATGCAGGTTCCCAGCCTGTTCACCATTTTTTTCCGCTGACTGCCTGTGAAACATACTATGAAATAATATGTATCCTTTGACAAGCCCACGGAACGTTAAAACTTAAGATCCGTATGCACTGAAAGTGAAAATTATCAACAAGGCAATTAAGTGCGAACAGTGCATTGGTTTGGTTTGGTTTGGTTTATGGGGTTTAAAGTCCCAAAGCGACTAAGGCTATGAGAGACGCCGTAGTGGAGGGCTCCGGAAATTTCGACCACCTGGGGTTCTTTAACGTGCACTGACATCGCACAGTACACGGGCCTCGAATTTCTCCTCCAAAGAAATTCAACCGCCACGGCCGGGATCGAACCCGCGTCTTTCGGGACAGCAGCCGAGCACCATAGCCACTGAGCCACCGCGGCGGCTGAACAGTGCATTGCACCATCCCAAAAATCTTGTCACCAAATTTCCTCGTACTGCCACACCCTCCTTTCAACAGTCTTAGGTGCACTGCATGTTTTTCTTTGCAGGCTTGGTTACAGCCACAAACAACTTTAAAAATTAACTCGAATTAAGGGCACAGTAACCTTTCTGGGGATTGCATAAAATGACATGCACATATCTAGTTCCATTTTTCAGACACCGAGGAAGACAAAAATTGGTAGGGGTTTAATGTAGTTAAAGAGAGCAGACGTGCAAAATTCAAATGGAGAGGGCACTTAAGCTCGACTGCAGACTATGACAAAATACCTTTAGTGGGTTTAAGCCCATATATGCAGAAAGGTCATTCTCTACTTAAATAGATGGCGGCAAGTCCTCATACCACTACCAGTGCAGCACATCGGAAAATGACTGTTCCTGTCACAGCCACCGGTAGGGATTGTGCAACCCGTGTTGCTCTTCCTGAGCAACCTCTCACGCAGCTGACGTGATGCTCCTCCGAACTTAACCGAGCCTATCCGAGTGACTCTGGCAGTAACTCTGGTTGCTAGGCAACAGCACAAGCACATACGTGAGGTGACAAGGTTCTTGGTCGGTGTTTGTGAGTGTACGAGTGCTTCCACACTAAAACAAACCTGCTCGTCTTCAGCTGCTGGACTTCCTCCTTGAGCCTCGTTCGTTCCTGCTGCAGTTTCTTTATCTCTGCCTCCATCTCAAGCCTCGTCTTCTTCAGGTTTTGCCTTTCGGTCTACAGTGAAAGCAACACAAAGAGGGGTCGAAAATCAGTAGAAACAACGAGAACAGGAATCGGAACCTCAATGGCAGCGACATCCATTCATGGGCCATCGCCTGCGCCATCATGGGAGCTGGCACAGCAATCACTGTGGTAAAAAAAACGAACAGCCTAGTTCTCAACAAAACTGGTTCGGGCACGGTGTCCGCAACGCAGAAGGTGAGAAGCTAATGTTCAGGCATTGAGATGCGCTCTGGCAGCACAAAAGAAGATAAAAACAGCTTAAATGTCATCAAAAGCTGGCCGCGCAGCTTCACTGCGTCCTCTGCTCCGTGGTTGGTAGGCCCTTATGGCGTTGCAGTCAGCACATGTACTAAAGCTAACACTATGAGTGTGCACGCCGTAGCAGGCGGTGTGGTCAACACCTAAAAGAATCTTCCACCATGGTCTGTCTCTCTCTAATGATGCTCTGCATTCATTTTGCATACCTAGCTTGAAAGGGTTCCATGCAGCAAGTTGCGAAGGGTTCCAATGATACATCTAGGCCGTGGACTCGGGCTTCAACCGAAAAACACCGATAGGCTCACTGAACTCTGACGAGAAAACTGAAAACTAGAGCGTCAAGATGAACGTTCCTTCGCATTCGCTCTTGACTAGATGAGCTGTGCACAGAATCACGCGAGGCTCGTTCAGCTTTCACTCACTAACTGCCGCTCCCCACACTGGCAGCAGCATGGCGTCAGCATTTCTTTTGACAGCTACTAACTCTTCAGCCCATATGGGGCAGAACTTTGTCCCCGGCGCTGCCGCCACCCCTAAATCGCCCACAGAAAATCCCCATGTGGGACAAGCTTAAAAGCCTTTGGTGCAGACGCCATATTCCACTTTTTTTTTTCTTCTTAGCTGGGCAGTGCGGCCCATGCCTTTATTTGTTGCCGCATGCAGTGCCATCTGACGAAGAGAAATAGAAGTGCAAAGTGTAGGCAGATAATGATGAGAGCGAGCTTCACTGGGACAGGAATCAGGTGTAATGCTCCTGCTGCCGACGCATGGCCCTATACTGCTGGTCTGACATGAGACGTAACTGAGCGTTTCAAAGTCAATAGTTTAATAGTTTATGGGGGTATAACGTCCCAAACCGACTCTGGTTATGAGAGACACCGTAGTGAAGGGCTCCAGAAATTTCTACCACCTGGGGTTCTTTAACATGCTCCGATTCGCCCCCATCGAAATTCGACCGTTGCGACTAGAATCGAACTCGTGTCTTTCGGGTCAGGAGCCGAGCGCTATAACCACACAGCCACTGCGGCGGCTAAAGTCTGAGGAATAGTAAAAACGTGTTTTATCGAAACCAGGTACTGTCTGGTCCGCACGTGCCTACAAGTAGTACACCGGTAAGGAGGAACCAGGTGGTGTGGGTGCTCACAGAACCCACGTGAGCAGCTCGCGGAACCCAGTTTGAGAAGCCCTACCTCGAACCCATGTCGAAATAACTACTGGACTTCATTTTGTCCTTGAAAAAGCGTAGTGGGAATGGCTGAGCATTTTCATGAAGCGCAGGCAGATGACTCAATTCCATCTCAGCTTTTTACGGCTGCTATTGAATATAAGCGAAAGTTACAATTGTTTTTTTTTTTGCTTCATGACAGAAAAAGCGAAGTTCATTGGTTGTTTTGTGTCTGCCTCTCATGTTCCATTGGATAAAACAATTTAACAATTGGCTGCACTTATACCAATAATCACCAATTTTAGAGTTTGCATTGTACAACTAGCAAAGAAAATAAAACTGTTTTTCTGAAGAAAATACACACAAAAAAACATCAGCCAATTTTCCTTGCAAATCAACTCTGGAAAATCTTTGGCCCAATTTCGAGTGAACAGCAAGCCAAGCTGACACCAAACAAGTTATGTCCACACACGGGGAAGCCATGATGACTGAAGGGGTTGTACCTGCAAAAATTTGCACATGCACACTACCACAGCAATTCCTTCGAGAGAAAACTCATCACTTTACAATAACAACTGCAAGAAAACTTGGGACAGCGCAACTTCTGCCGCTCCGCTTTTTACACACTACTGGCTACCAAGTGCAGGTAAGCTAGCGTACGGCTGCTCACTGTCACACCTAATGGCAATTACGCGTGCAAGAAAACTGGCTCCAAAGTATACCTGCAAGTCAGCTTTCAATTCTTCCATCTTTTCCTTATTGTGCTTGTTCTCCAGCGTGTACTTTCTAGTGAGCTGAGCACTTGTATCCAGGGAAGACTCGAGCTTCTCCTTGATGCGAGCGTTTTCGCACTCCAGCTCTGCGCACCGTTCTCTCAGCGCGGCTTGTTCCTCCGCATCTGCGGTTGGCTGGAGAAAGAAAAGCCAGTATGCAGGTAAAACCACTCGCATCACCTCATCAACAGGACTCATTTAGAAACATTTTAATACACGGCACTGACGACATCACAAAGGCAGCTCACAGACACAGCATTGAGTTCATGGCCAAAGGAGCAAACGCGAGTGTGGCCGAATTCAGTTCCCTGTGTACTGACCCTTCAAGGGGGGACCCTGGTCTTGTAAAAAAATTTTTTATTAATCTAGATATAGTAATGAAATTTCCAGGCCACATGTATTTTTGTGTGCTGATTTTCGATATGTCATTTAATTTTGTGTAAAACAATTCCTTGAGCACTTGTGCAATTTTTATGCAAGTCTTTTGGAGGGAGCATATAAGAAAATTTGCGGCAGGAAACTCGTTGAAATGCATGCCATTGGGCTCTCTTGACACCAAGAAATGCAATAAGGGTAAAATTGTCATCCTGGCTATCATAGAACTTGAGTTACAGGGTACTGAAGCTGCCACTTCACAAACAGGAATACACACTTTTCTTCTCATTTCTGAAGCGACAACTTCAAAACTCTATAACTCAAGTTCTATGATAGCCAGGATGATAATTTTACCCTTATTGCATTCCTTGTGTCAAGAGAACCCAATGGCATGCATTTCAGCGAGTTTCCTTTAGCAAATTTTCTGCAAAACTTTTCCCAAAATACTTGCATAAAAATTGCACAAGTGCTCAAGGAATTGTTTTACACGAAATTAAATGACATATCCAGAATCAGCGCACAAAACTACATGTGGCCTGGAAATTTCATAACTGTGACGGTGTGGTTTATCAGGGTTTACCTTCCCAAAGTGACTCAGGCTATGAGGGACGCTGTAGTGAAGGGCAGGAAACTGAGGGGGAGGGGGGGAAGGTCGCTACCTTTTAAGGGACCTGAAATCAAACAACACTCCATCTAATTTTTGCTCTTAAAAGAAACCAAACCTATGGCTCTTTCAGAGTATGCCAACATTTTTTCCAGCAGCAAAACCCTCATAATTTTGAGAAAAAATCGCATTTACAACCTTCCCATCAGTCTCGTCAAACTCGTGACACCGTGATCACCATTCTGATGTGAATGGAGGTGCAGCGTAGCCTCTGGGATCCATGTGAAAGATGGCATCAACGCACCGCAGCCTACCAACGAAATCAACCGACGAAAGCGACACCTGCATTTCACTTTCTGGCCTTTTATAGCTCACAGGAGGTCAGTTTTCAGTCAAATTATGTGCCTGTTGTTATAATGCAGGCCAACTACAATTTCTCCTTAGTGCCCCTTTAAGATAAGGGGACTCAAGCCAAAAAGGCCTATTAAGACATTAGCCCTGAGAAAAAAAATGCAACTTTTTCAAGACTCATCTTTGTGCGCCACTGCCAGATATCTGCAATGGTGGCGTCTAACGCAAGGGACCACACAGCCGGTTACACATACTGTGGAGCTGGCTAAATGAGTCATGCATGAACTATTTTGAGTTTCCCAAGCCAATACCACTGAAAACTCCAAATTACTTGATGTTAATGAACGCTTTTCAGTCTCCTCGCTGTTTCAATTCCATACATTTTTTTCCCTTCATGACAGCATCAAGAGCAACTGCCGTTCATCGAAGCTCAGTACACACGTGTGAAACTAGCAAAAAGGCCCGAAAAGTTGCTAGCATCACGCACCTCACCAACTTGGACGCTCATGTCCTGCACCTCAGTCTTGTTGATGAGCCTGCAGTGTTGGAGGCCGCCGTTTATCTTGCTCAACATGTTCGGCACCAGTGGACCATTGAAGGCGTTGACGCCCACGACGAGGGACTCGCCCAGCTGCCTCGGAGGCAACCCAACCAGCAACCTCTGGGCAACCACCTCCCGGCCCGTGTCTGCGCGCGCTGTTGCCGTTGGCGGCGCTGGTTCCTTCTCTGCAGGTGAAGAACCTGGCTGCTGCACACTCTCCTCTGGCTGAGGCAGCTCGAAGGCCTTGGCATTGGGATTCAAATTGCAGTTCGCATCTACCGCAGTGTTGGTGCTGCAAGATTCGGCCGGCGTAGCAGCCGTCTCAATGGAACCGACTGTTTCGATGTACTGCGATGTCTCTTGAAACGCAGTGGGTTCCTCTTCGTCACATTCTTCTTCCTCATCAGTCTCCTCGAATTCAGGATCCTCTTCATCCTAGAAAGATGAAGACGTGAAGTGAGATTAGGGAAGTTTACCCATTAACATCCATCTGAGCATAACCGCACAGTTGGAAAGAAGTAAACAGCCTCAGAAATTTCGCAGTTGACCAAATCTATCCTAACCTGGGGCTCAAGCCCGGGACCACAGTTATGTCTGCGGCAGTCAATTCGCCAGCTATGCTAACCAAGACTGCTAGCAATAACGGCAGGGTAGAGATGAACTTAAATTGCTCCACACTGGTGGATGCCCCTATACATATGTACAGTAAAAGCTCGTTAATTCGAACTTCACGGAACCGGGAAAAAAGTTCGAATTATCCGATGTTCGAATTATCGAATAGCCGCGAAAAAGCCGGCAAGACCATTTGCATTACGGTATATGTACCCTATTTACTCGCGCAACGAACCCACTCGCATAATGAACCCACCCACTCCTGATTTTTGCCAAAGAATTTGAAAAAAAAAAAAAAAAAATTGCGTTCCTCTGTTTCGCGCCGTCAAGGTCCACAACGCCAAGATGCTGCCCAGCGATATCACGGTGTGTTTACTTTTGGCATTAGCTCTAGCAAGGGGCGAAGCGAACTTGGCAGAGCGCCAACGCTTGTCCGGTTGCGCAAGCCTCGTTTTCAGTAAGTTTGCCTTATCGTGCCATGGGCGATTGGGGCGGACGCCGTCTATTGCCACTCAATCATTGGAACGCGCGATAGCAGCAGCAACGCCTTTTGCAGCGAACAATGCTAAAAGCCGGCGTCATGATTCATGATCGCGGCGGACCGCGTGCTTCCGTTGGCGACTGATGGGTGGGAGGATGGACGACACTCGACACTCGCAAAGAAAAAAAAAAAGTTTCTCGCGCATAATTTGTAGCGCCCATTCGAAGTCATAGCCTTACAGGGGAGTTGGCTGGGGCCGTGCCGACAGTACTTATCCGTATTTCCGAATTAACAGGGCACGAATTGACGAGTATTTAGTTGCGAGTTCCGGAGGTTGCGCGGAAAAGAGGATAGGCAGCCGCCACCGCCGCCGCCAAACCCTACCCTCCGGTGCCGCCTAGTGCCACCGGCCGCCGCGCCTGTGATGGCGCCATGTAGGCTTTAACCACTCATCCACAATTTTATCTGGTTCCATCTTCTGTCCCCGTTTAGGACTTGCGCAGCCTCTAATTATGCGGAGATGCTTTTTTTTTTTGGCCACGTGGAGCGGCGGGTGCGTCGTTCGAATTATCCGTAGCGGAACCGACTCGCTTTCGAATTAACAGGCTTTTTTATACACAGATCCTTAAGGAGCTTGGCCGGACCAAGCAGTGTAGTTCGAATTATCCGAAATTCGAATTATCGAGGTTCGAATTAACGAGCTTTCACTGTACTAACGCTGATTTGAAACTGGAATTCATTATGTTTCGTGTCCTGTTTCATGTTAACTGGAGCAGATGTACACAGTCAGCCCTTTTTCTCAATTATTACGCAAACAGCCAAGACTTTCAGACATTTCTTTGACCCGCACACAGTCAAGTACTGTTCAGAAAATATGATCCAATATACTAATACAATCTTTCAACAGGATGAATTTTTCAAAATGGCTACACTGACAAAGAAACAATTGATACATTACTTAGAATGCGAGCTCTCATGCAGTTCACTCATGAATTCACCTCCAAGCACTTCCATGCAACCTGTTGTCAGCAAAGCCAAAAAGAGCCAGAGAAGAAAAAACCCAAGATGCTTTCAACCAAGGTGCAGTATTACCCGTGCAGCCTTGCCCTTTACGACCGCACTATCAAACACAAATCTTCTGCTGCACCAAGTTCTGCACATTCTATACTTTGTTTCAACTTGCTTGCAGAGAGCAAAACGGCCTCTCTTAAAGGTGCACTGAAGAGGAATCTGAACTTGTCTTTTTGCCGCGGGAGCTCGATCTACACGTTCCCAGCTTTCTTAGAAACTTCGACTGATTGCCCTGTGTGGCCGATTTCCGTAATTAAATCGAATTAACGTCCGGCTCCCGCCTTTCTTTTCTTGAATTCTGCCTCGTACGGTGGGAGGAGTCGACCAATGCGTGGAGTGCCTTTCACCCAGTCCCGTGGCGGCTTGCCGCTCTGCCATCGGCGGAGTAATATGTAGTAGTCCGTAGTAGCAAATAGTCCGCGCGTATTTTTATTTCTGCGGGCTTGTTTTGCGGCTATATTATCTGCGAATGAAACTATTTATTCATGGAAACTTAAAAAACAAAATAAAGCGAAAGCAAAGCCTCCACGGAGCTGGCTGAAAGGCACTTCACGCGTTGGTCGACTATGCCCACCGTACGAGGGAGAATTAAAAAAAAAAGGCGGGAGCCGGACGTTAATTCGATTTAATTAGGGAAATTGGCCACACAGGGCAATAAGTTGCCGTTTCTAAGAATGCTAGGAACGTGTAGACCGAGTTCCCGTGGCAAAAAGACAAGTTCAGAATCCTCTTCAGTGCACCTTTAACAAGAGTTGCCTTGAAAGGCATTGTAGACATTTATCGCTCCTTACAACAGTGATAAGAATATAAACAGCATTTTAAAGTGGTGTTTCTAGTAGAAAAGACCGCTCTGAGGTGACCTCCACTTCCTTTTATACTAGTATGAATTCAATGCTGAGACATAAAGAGCCCAAATTATACTCAAACTGGCAACTAAAAGTGTAAAAGCTGGAATGCCTCATGACACAGTGTAAAAGAGTAGCATAAAACTGCTAATAGAAATAGCAGAAAAAAATCAGTAATTATTAAAAATGTAATTTCAATACCATGCACCATTTTCATTGCATTTGTTTACTCGTTTAGCCTCTCACCAATGCCTGCAGCCATTCTGTCTTTCCAGCCTCAGTCAATAGCACAGCATGGATATGTGAGGCCAGATATATCAAAACACAGTTCACATCAGAGTCGGAACATCTCCTTGAAAATCCCGTAAAAAAGCAAAGAAATACAGTTTGCATTTACCGAACTCACATTCAGCAGAACGTTCAATACACTGCACAGCATGCCATGCCTCTGCAGGTAGCACTTCTAATGGTGCTCTTCAGTCACTTTTCGCGCATAGCCTTGGACACGTGCTGGAAGCACTGCCACTGTGAAACCGTGTGAAGAGGTGAACATGGGGTGTGCTTAAGGGTGGCCTTCTGTTTCGTACTCATTCTCCACAACACATAGCCGTAACGCGGTGAAGCTAAGTTACTCGAAATTTGGCAGAACCACGTGAAAGTTTCGTGACTTTAGAGCATGAACCGGCATGAGAGCAACGCCGATCTCTGCATCTCTGCAGAGGCGCATCTCCGGCGCTTTCTCTTTTGGGTTGGTTTAGTTTGGTTTACGGGGGTTTAACGTCCCAAAGTGGCACAGGCTATGAGAGACGCCGTATAGTGAAGGGCTCCGGAAATTTCGACCAACTGGGGTTCTTTAACGTGCACAGACATTGCACAGCACACGGGCCCCTTTTGGAACGTCATACCATGCGGCATTACAATAGTTGATGCTCAAAAGCAGTGAAAAATAACAGGACATAGCAAAAGAAGAAACGACACGAGAAGTGCGCGGCCATCGTTACTGCTCGGTTGCCCGCGTGATTCTGGCGCCAACAGCTCTCACGTGTCGGGAGCGGGGATGGTGGAGAGTGCCGACGACGCAAGGTGAGGAGCCCGTTTCCTGGGGCAACAGCGAGGGGAACACCGAGAGAGAACATGCAGGTAGAAACACATTCCTCCACACTCAGTCTACGGTGGTGCCATGGCTGCGGGCGTTCTTTAGCTCGGCTGTGGAGCCCCCCTTTTTTCCACCCTCCGCACTCGTAGCAGCGTAGCGCGAGCCGCAGTGGAGGTGGCAGCGGCTGCTGCTGCCACAGTCAGGCTATCAACGCGATTGCGAAGTGTTTCTACACATTTATGACTCCGAGTAGCGCCGTTTTCTGTAAAAATTTTCAGGGTGATTTCAAGTAAGTTTATTTCTTACTTTGGTTTCCATTCTGCAGTGTCCTTTTGACCCTTCGCACAAAAACTGCATGTTACGAAAACCTCGATGTAACGAAAAACCTGACTTTCTTCAGTTTTGTAATAACCAGGTTTAATTGTAGCTAGCATGAATTCATGTTTTGTTTTTTGTAGCATTTGCATTCACAAATAATTGGAGGGGACACTAAAGCTCCGCCTTACGATTATGATGCAACTGCATAATGGATTAATTCCCCTATATGCAGAAGGTCATTCTCTACTTTACATTTATAGATCCCTGGGAGTCCTCATACAACTCCTGGCGCAGTGGTGCAGCGGTTAAGCGACGCATCTGCTCTATTGTAAGGAAGAACGTTTCCCAGTTTTGATAACTTCTGAGTAACAGGAGCAACTGTGCATGCCTGCTTTGTTATTTCATCTGCATTCACTTCCGATTTTGGATTCATTTCTGCTTTTTCAAAGTCAAGTGAAACCTGCATGGAATGAAAGCGTGAACGAAACGAAAAACTATTTCCTGTTTCACTACATCCAGATTTTAACTATATAATGAACAAACAACAAAAGGCTCTGACCTGATATTCCGAGCCATCATCGGGAAGAGACACCTCATCAGGCCGGTACAAGTTGTGCCCTCGGGGTCGCATGCGTGCAGTGTGCACCATGTCACCATCGAAGGTGAAGCGCAGGGAACGAAGCAGAAAGCTCTGCAGGCCGCCTGCCTGTGTGATAACCTTTTGGGCTTCCTGGGGGAAAGCAGCCACCTCTTCGACCAGGCACTTGTCATCGATCGACAGGGGGCCCCTGCTCTCAATCACGTCTTCAAACAGCCTGCAAGGGCCAACCATGGGTCAGGCAAGTTAATGAGCCCGAATAATTAATGCATGATTAAGTAGTGACCAGTTACTGCACGATTAATGACCACAGAGCTGCAACCTCCTAACCTCCTTTTCTAGCTACCACAAAAACTAGAATATAGGTCGAACTTTTTTTCAAAGAACCATGGCAAAAAGTCAACCCCCGTCTTACATACCGGTCATTGGCGGAAAAACTACGGAAGTCTTGCAACAATGAGCGGCTGAAGTCAACAGCCTCCATCACCATCACCATCAGCAGCAGCGCGGTATGGCGAGGTTGTGACACTGCCAATTTGCGTTTTCGTTGTCACAAAGTTATTTTGGTTTGTGGCTGGGTGTTGTCAGCGTAGAAATCTCTTCCCGCTGAGATGGTGTGCAAGTCTTTTAGAAAATGCAGCATAAGCAAGGCGCTAGACGGCACAGAGGATGATGCACTATGGGACGTGGGCAGCGAGAAGCAATTGTCATCCAACTCGAGTTCGGACGTCTCTGATGACTCGGAGTAACGCTTCCGCACTTCGTGCCCTTCTCCGTACTGTACACAGCCAATTCTTGAGCACCATCGCGCGACCATTGCCTCGCGTGTTTGTTGGCACCTTATCATAAAGCGGCGAAAAAAGCGAGAGTAAGTGCACGTGTACACATGAGCGTATCTCGCTTGTTTCGCCGCTCAGCACTGTTAATAAGGCGTTCACAAGCACGCGCATCAATGGTCGCGCAATAGTGCTGAAGTATTGGCCGGGTGTACATACGAGCAGCATCTAAATGAAAATAAATACTGTCACCATTGGGAAGCCGGATGAGACGCATTTGTTTCAAGGTAAGCGTGTCTTTCGGTACTTTTGGCATTGAAAAAGATTTTTTCATTTTTAGAATTGGTTAGATGGGGGGTTGACCTATATTCCGGTCCGACCTATATTCCGGTTTTTACGGTATTTCTTCTAATAAAGCATGGGCCTAAAACCATCCCATAATCATATGTAAGCTTTTCAATCTCTGACAACTAGGATCTGGTTTCCAAATGAATAGCAGTGCCAGGACACCAAAACTACACTGCCACCAAATATGCGTACAATATGACTAAATCAGAGCAATTCCTTGGCACCGAGATGGGGGTGAAACGTGCCAAGAACAGAAATGTGGGTCAGTGTATCTGCACGCTTTAGATATGTTACAACACTCAAACATTTGTGGACTGTACCACCACAAACACATAACCACCCCTGGCTTAACCTTACCTCCTAGAAAACAGTATACTAAGTACCGAGAAGCCTAAGAAAAATAGTTGCGTTTTTTTCGTGATGCTGCTTAACAGTTTAGGTAAAAGCAGTACTGCTAGGCAAACTACAACATGGGTGCCAGATTTCCTCCTGAAACGCACACAAGCATGCGCAGGCCAGCCTGAGCAAACAAAGTCTAACCGGGATATCACGAAAACCCATGTTAAACGCCTCCAGCTAGGCTGTTACACTTCGTGCTATAATTTAAACACAAAGGTGTAAAATGGCTATACTTTCAACAACCAATTCATTCAGCAAGACATGTGGCTTTCTGAGCCAAAAAGATGCAGAGGCCCTGCTATACAGTGTAAAAACATGATAAGAAGTTCTTTTAAGCTTGTCGGCAGCTTAAGTGTCCTGTATCCTAATAATCAGTATGAACTGGCACAAGCTACGAGTTGTAATGCCATGCCAAGACCCTAAAAACATTGCATCAGCCCAGCAAATTTAATAGGTGAAGTTCACAGACAAAAAATGTTTCCCTTAATAAGAAAACAAGGAAGAAAGGAATAAGCATGCCACTTAGTACCAGTGATGGCAACAGAACAGCACACTGACTAAAACACAGTTAAAACTTTGCCAATATATAATTAAAAAAAAAAAGTGAAAAATACCACACTATCCCGGAAAATGCATGTTCCAAAGCCACTGAAATAAAAATAAAATGATTGGAAAATTAAGTACAAAGGCATTTACTAAAACATTCACTTCCCAAGAACTCTGGCCATCTTTTGGTTGGCTCAGGACCTGAGCAGATTTCCCAGCACTTGCAGACTTCTACTTGCACTGCCCTTGGCATAAAAAAAAAAAAAAAAAGCTTAGCAGCCCAACCAGTGCGGTGACAGCAAGAGCTTTATTCGCCAGGATCTCCCTTGTTGTGTTTGTCGTCATTACTGGATGCTTTGCAGGAACTGCCACTGCGGGACATTTCCATTGCCCACGATTCTGAGTGAACTGGGGAACCACACTGACAAGGAAGGTTCCAAGAAGTCCTGCAGTAACCACTGGCATACGGCAAAACATCAGCTAAAAGATCATTCAGCTTGCCCCAAACAGCAGTACGCACCACTAACCATTCACGTTAATGCACAGACATTTTGGTGAAAACATACGCACTGGTATATGGTTTCATTCACGTCCGCATTGCCGGCTCCACGGACACTGCCGTGATGTTGAAGAACTGCTTCCAGAGCTGCTTCATTGCGCCTCAGTTCCTCAGGAATGTAGAAGGGTACCTCGGGATCAAGCTGTGGAATCCTGAGCAAAGATGAATGCCCTCCATTACTCCCACACAATCTGGTTAAAGGTGCACTGAAGAGGAATCTGAACTCGTCTTTTTGCCGCGGGAACTCGATCTACACGTTCAGAGCATTCTTAGAAACTTCGATTTATTGCCCTGTGTGGCCGATTTCCGCAATTAAATCAAATTAACGCCCGGCTCCCGCCTTTTTTTTTAAATTCTGCCTCGTACGATGGGCGGAGTCGACCAGCGTGGGGAGTGCCTTTCACCCAGTCCCGTGGCGGCTTGCCGCTCTGCCATCGGCGGAGTAATACGTAGTAGTCCGTAGAAGCAAATAGTCCGCGCATATTTTTATTTCTGCGGGCTTATTTTGGGGCTATATTATCTGCGAATGAAACTATTTATTCACGGAAACCTAAAAAAGAAAATGAAGCGAAAACAAAGCCTCCATGGAGCTAGCTGAAAGGCACTCCCCGCGTTGGTCGACTCCGCAGACCGTACGAGGCAGAATTAAAAAAAAAAAAAAGGCGGGAGCCGGGCATTAATTCGATTTAGTTAGGAAAATCGGCCACACAGGGCAATAAGTCGAAGTTTCTAAGAATGCTTGGAACGTATAGATCGAGTTCCCGCGGCAAAAAGACGAGTTCAGATTCCTCTTCAGTGCACCTTTAATGTTGCATGACTACACACATGCAGTTACATCTAGCTACATGACCAAAGGCAACTACAACAAAGAGTCATCAGCCACCAATGTGTACAAAGAATCTGGCTCTTAGGACCCCAATCTTCTGCCGCTTACATTTCTTTCTGCCTCTGGCAGAATGTTTTCCAGTCGCCATGCTCCTCAACAGCATTCTTGTACTCAGCCAATCTTCTGATCCTTTCCTGGTACTCCGAACTGGAGAGGGAAAGAGAACACAACAGCCAATGTGATAAAAAGGAAAAAGATAACATGGCCAACAACAAAAACAACAAAACTGTTCCACATCATAAGCAGCCAGATAACATTCCTGAACAACAACGGAACCTCCCAAAAATCCACAATTATTCCAATCTACGGCTAACTGTTGCCAGAATAGCCCAATAACCTTCCCAAATAACTTTCTAAGCTCTCAGCTGCCTCCAACTGGTATGCTGGTTTCCCCCCCGGGGATCTCCTCTGTTGCCCTAAAAGGCCTACTGGTTATCTATTCACCATTCCATGTCACGCCCAGGTGCATTTTTTCTGCTCTCGATATCTGCTAAGATAGCATTAATAACAATATAAATAGCATAGCTCCGCATGGGAGGTCTTTGGCTACGGCTACATTTTAATCGGAACCAAAAAATATTGAAGGAAAGTGTCTTAATGACCCGTAAGAAATTACCTAATTAGGCTCCAGCTATTTTCTTATACGTTGAGAACTAATTGAGATAAGCTGAAACTAATTACATTTTTGAAAACAGGAGGAAGAAATACATATTCACACCAAATTTCATTACAATATCTCTAATAACAAAAATTTTCGTTTTAAGACCAGTGTCTCCCCTTAAATAAAGTTTGCTTTTTAATTAATGCTGCTGTCTTTTGGTCTCTCAAGGTTAAATCCTACATGATGATTAGCTGTCCTTCATTTGATTTCATGTCTTTTCAATAGCCTCCATGTTTTCGGCCCCAAGGGGAGTAATGGCCGGATACAAGTGTCAGACACTTTCCTTTGACTAGGTGTGCGCAAATACTGAAATTTTGGAATATGCATATACTAAAAGCTTGGTAATTAGATAATTCGAACAGCCAGCTCGGTCCTAGCCAATGCCCATTTAAGACTATGGCATTGTATGCTCGTCAATTTAGGCGCTATGGATCTCTGAAATTCAAAACAGCTCCTAAAAAGAGGCAGCACCCGAGGTCATCAAAAAAGCCATACTCAAAACCTGAATTCTATGGTGTAGAGTTGCTCATGGCAAGCGCCCCTCTGACAACTGCCAATGGCAGATATGACGACCGGACGGCTCGGTCTCCTAGAACAGTCCAATTCTTTAATTTCAGTTTCACTTTTCTGAGCTTTGCTCCAGCCCTCAGTAATAGCTACTCCAATAGCGAGCATCCGCCAACCAACCGACATGCTGAGTGGCGCATCACAGGTGTTTTCTTTATCGTTCCCCCCAATTTTTCCCTCTCCTTGCTTCAGCGCCACTCAGATATTTCCTTTGTTTCCGTTCGCATGGTTCCATACTTCCAGGGCACCAAAACTGTGCGCTTGTCAAGTGCTTTTTGAAGTTCTTGCAATGAAGCCTTCTCATAGCGCCTGTCCAGTCTTCTTTTGTGTTCATGTGCTGAAGCTTTGCGCTTCAATATCTCGTTTTAACAAATCACGAGCCAACCAGGCCCCAACCAAACAAACGCTGCAGAAGCCTCCTCAGATGTGACAGTGCCACTTATGAGAGGTGGGAACGCAGTAGCATAGATGCTGGGGAGGCCCTATAGAATTAGCAGCAGTTGTTCTTCGATGCTCCGGACTCTATGCATGCAATTACGCATTGATGGAGATGTGAAAACAGTCATTGCTGCATCGTTCTTGTCTCAAAAGCAGGCACTTACTAGATTCCTCCATTTACTTATGTCCACATCTGTACATCCCCGCAAGATGACGGCAAAAGAGTCACACTTACTAGAGTCCTTCACCGGCGTCCAACTCCAGGACTCTGACTGGCCTGTTCCTCTTCCGCTTCCATCTCTTGGCTCGGCCATCCAAAACCATGTCCTGTGGGTACCAGGTGAAAAGAGGGCACGAGCCATGTGACAAACGAAATACTAAAAGCACCCAGCACAAGACGAGTGGTGCTCCAGCTTTTCTGATGGCATCGCATTCATAAATTCTGCATTGTGAAATGTCGGGTTTAATGTTCCAAAGCAATACATGGGCTATGAGGGATCCAGCTCTACATCTATAAGGAGTCCAGCTCCACACATCTTATATTAAAAATATTTATAATTTATTTCATAAAGTCTATGACTCAAGGTTGGAATACATTTCAGTGATGTTCAATTACTGTTCTACGCATCAACTGTGTTGGGTGGTCCCATGAACATGCACTAGTCCCAAGAACATGCCGCTGGCCCTTAAGGGTAACAACAGAGTGGACTCCAAGAGAAGGCAAGCATGCCCTGCAGTGGGTATAGTCAGGCTGATGATGATGATGATGAACATGCACAAACAACCAAGAACATCACAAGCATAGAAGTGGTGCCAATTAAGCAAACTTTCATAACATGAACTTGCAGTGCACGTAGGCCTAGCAGCTTGGATAAAGGGGCTATCCAACTGTTTGAAGAGTCCACACTTTCTATTATTTTCTAGGAGTTGACAAAAAAAATTATACAACACAAATGCACAGAGTACGCTGCATAAAAGAACTTAACATTACAGTACATACGTCATCAATGTCTTCGTCTTTCTTCAAAACATATGGGGCATCTGAAAAGAAAAAAAATAATTTCAAAAAAGTAACAAATAAGCTACGTCACAAGTGACAAAGAATGTATGACGGTCTGAAGCTTCACACATTTTCCACTCCATGTTATCCATCCAGTGTCTACTATTACCTTTGGCTAATGGGCAGTTATAAAGACAAGACAAAACGCTGTCGCAGCTTTCATTACATCAGACTTTTTCATTACCAGAAAGGCACTTTTGCTACCTGCATGGTATGCAAGACACTGTAATTAAAGGGACACTAAATGGAAATACCAAACTAAGCAAGATGGGTTGATTATTCCTCGGGAACACTACCAAAATTTTGTCTGCTTGGAAAGGTGCAAATAAAATCGCCAACGAAATTCCCGAAACCCTTCTGCATTCAAAGCACCCATGAAAAATGAGCTGACATGATGCCATTTCCAAGACGCATTTGTCATGGAGCTTTTCAACCAATCAGAGGTGCCCCTTGCAAAGACTGTAAATGTGGCAGGAAATCGAAGCCAGTTCTGTTGCTCCATCAGCCTTCACACATTCAACATTGCTCCAAACAACTAACACTGAGAACGAAAATCAAACACTCCACTCACCACCATGCAACGGCGGTGCAACTTCAGTGCTTTCAGTAGGAGCAGCCTCAGATGCTTCGTTCTTGGTCTCACCGGGCTTCCCTGGTGCTGCTTTTGGCTGAGCTTTGGACGCCTTTGTAAGACGTTCAACCGACGACTCCTTTGGAGGTTCCTCAGTTGCGGCGCCATTCGCCGGTTCTCCCGCTCCGCCCGCAGCCGTGGCAGGATCCTCTTCCCTCTCGGCAGAAGGCTGCTTAGCAGATGGATCTGGAGCACGGCGCTGCTGCTTTTTCTGCTCTCGTTGCTCAAGTTTCTTCTCCTTTCTGAAGGGGTGTAACGGGAACAACAGCACAATGTCAACTAAGTCGCAGAATACAAGGAGACTGAGGGAGAAACCTAAATGCATGGCAAACTAAAGCCATGCAAATAAAAACTAGCTGCTTGGGGACTTAAGAGTCCTTGGAGTCGTCTTGCTCATTCCAGCTTTGACTAAGGCAGCAGCGACTGAGGCAGCAGCCACCAGAACCTCCACCGTGACTCATGCAATGCCACTATGAGCAGGGTAGGAAGTGTGTCGGGGAGGCAGCGGCACTGTAGCCGAGCTAGAGGGGAGTGCACGCGGTCGTGCCGCCGCCATAGACCGACTGTGGAGGCACATGCTTCTTCCCGCATGTTCCCTCTCTCAGTCTGCCCGTCGCTGTTTCATGAAAGGAACTCTTCGCCTGATGTCACTGGCACTCTCCGCTGTCCCCGCTCCCGAAGCACGAGTTACCAGTGCCGGAATCACGCAAGCAACCATGCAGGCGGCGATGAGTGTGCAGTGCTTGTGTCATTTCTTTTTTGCTTCGCTCCATTATTTTTCGCTGCTTTTGAGCATGAACTGTCAAAATACCATGAGGTATGATGTTCCAAAAGCGCGAAAGAAGCAGAGATGCGGCGACAGCACTGCAGCACGGCCCGTTGTGTCAACTGCAGTCATTTGTTGCTATCGTAGGCGTTTGTCGTGTTGGTTCGTACTTTACCATCGTGACGCTTTTCTCCAAAGTTTCGATACTCAGCAAAAACTAACAGATAGCAGACGTGGCAAGTTCATTATATCAAGGTCAACTGCCGCAACACCTTTGTAACATGGACATCTCGAATAGATGCACTTCAATGGGGGCGGCATTGGGGAATTGAGAAATTTTGCAATATCGAGGAATTCGCTATGTGGAGGTTCGTTGCATGCAGGTTTAACTGCACCAGAATGCCTAAATCCTTGTGTCTATATATTTAAAAGTGGCACCAATAAAATGAGGTTCTGTGCAGGTTACCACAAAAGACTGAAACATGCAATTTGGCTCATTAAACATAACAATTTGGCTAATTAAAAAAATAAGAACATTAAACGACTCCTGCACTGAAGCATTGTTCATGAAAATAGCCTATGGAGAGGTACCTCTAAAGAAGCGTGGCTGACTGAGCAGTGACCCACAGCCGGTTGCAAAGAAGCACCACTAAGCTGTGCTGCTGCTGACAAACACAGCGCGATATGATCAGTGCTTAAAGTCAAAGGGTCTTAGAGGGCCCTAGGCCCCCTCATCATTACCATCATCAGCCTGACTATGCCCACTGCAGGGCAAAGGCCACTGCCATGTCTCTCCAATTAACCTTGCCCTTCGCCAGTTGTGGCGACCGTATTCCCGCAAACTTCTTAATCTCATCCACCCACCCAACTTTCTGCCGCCCCCTGCTATGCTTGCCTTCTCTTGGAATTCACTCTGTTACCCTTAAGGACCAGCAGTTATCTTGTCTTCGCATTACAGGCCCTGCCCAAGCCCATTTCTTCCTCTTGACTTCAACTAGGATGTCATTAACCCACACTTGTCCACTCACCCACTCCGCCGCTTTCGATCTCTTAACATTAAACCTATCATTTTTCTTTCCATAGATCGCTGCGTTGTCCTTAACTTAAGCTGAACCCACTTTGTTAGCCTTCACGTTTCTGCCCCATAGGTGAGTACGGTAAGATACAGCTTTTATATATATACTTTTCTCTTGAGGGATATTGGCAAACTGCCATTGATGATCTGAGAGAACCTGCCATTTTCACTCCACCCCATTCTTATTCTTCTAGTTACTTCCCTCTCATGATCCAGATCTGCGGTCACGATCTGCCCTAAGTAGACATTCTCTTACTACTTCCAGCGCCTCGCCATCAATTGCGAACTGCTGTTCCCTTGCTAGACTGTTGAATATTACTTTGGTATTCTTCATGTTAATTTTTAGCCCCACCGTTCTGCTCTGCCTGTAACTCATTGACCATGCTTTGCAGTTCACGTTCCGAGTGACTAAGCAGGGCAATTTCATCAGCAAATCGCATATTACTTAGGTATTCTCCATTAACTCTTATCCTAAACTGTTCCCATTTCAGACCCCAAAATACCTCCTGTAAACAGGCGGTGAATAGCATAGGCGAGGTCGTATCTCCCTGCCTGACACCTTTTATTGACAGATCCGCACCAATATTTAAAAGGGATCTGAACCCTCCTACGCTAGAATGTAGACTGCATGAATCCGAAGCACGAAGCCACTTTTTTTTATGCTTCTTTTCAGTGGTGGTCTGAACGTTTCTTTGAAAATTTCGCTGCAAATTATTTAGCGAGAATTATTAACAATTTGCATAACACCCAAGACAAAGAAAAATACACAAAGTGGCAGCACTACACAACGGGGGATGAAAAAGGGGAACCCTTATACCAAGAGTTAGTTCAGAGCTGGCCGCTCAGCTCCAAGGCTACAAGACAACAACCAGCACACTGGTGGAGCATGGGGATGATTTCTTTCAGAAGTTGTGGGGACGCCTTCGTCCTCTGCGTTCGCTTTCCCTCAACTCACTAGTTCCCTGTGGTTAGCTCCCCCGCAAAGCACTCCTCGGTTCGGTTACTTTTGACTAACAGGGGAGGGCGCTCGCGTCGCAGCGACACCAGCGCCACGGATGGCGTTTTGCTGCGCGCGCGCGAGGGATAGCTGGCTCTCTTCTCCCTGGGATCGGGAAGCGACCGGACGTTTCGCTCGCAGCTCCGCTCTTCATCGACGGGCGCCTCCTTGGTCGGAACTTGCTCCCGCCGAGCCCGTCCCGCTCGGCCTCGGAGTTTATCCCTTTGCCCTACCGTGGGCGAACGTTCGCTCGTAACCGTGCTGGTGAGTCGGACATCCTCGATTCCTCAGTGTATTTTGTTGCTAGCTGGCATTATTGTTGTTATAGCAATAAATGCCTTGTTTGTGTCAGCCAGCGTGTCGTTCCTTCGTTCCCATAGAGCAAGGCCCGCCGTGGTCGGCGTGCGCTCGGTAGCGTACGCGACCACGGGGTGGGGTCCGCGCGGTTTTGAACTGTGTCAGCCGCGGTTAAACGGGGAGAACGTGTTTATCTCTCCTATTTTAAACTCCACAAAGTCTGACATAAATTTAAAAAACAATGGCCTTTAAAAATGACTTCGCCTCTTTGTAGAAATCGTGTAAAACAGGCGGCAAGCCACTCTCCCTCTACACCTGTGCTCAGATCACTCGAGACCCCTTTGATGAAGTCAGACTAGCACTGCCTATGATGGAAACAACCATGGGCCCCAACTTCTGAAACCGTCAACTGCACAACAGTGCTGAAATGAAGGCTACACATTACAAACTGCATTCGGTGCTGGAAATGCCGGATTTTCCTCTGCCTGTCGTAACAGAATGCCTCTTTTTATCTGTTTCATAGGTCGTGAACTAGAGAATAATTCTCTGAAGCGTATATTCTCATAGGTTAACATTTATTCATATCTAACGATCGGTTAGAAGTAGCAAGCAAATGTTGCATGCAGCTTTTACGTTCATGTAGCAGCTTTGAGGCACTATGTCCACATATGTGGACGTGAATAAAATATGCTCAAATATGAACATTCTTCGGGCGACGGCACTCTGTACTCCCTAGTCGTCGCTAGGTCTAACTTGTTTCGTATCGAAGCCACAGTGGACGGCGCTTTTGAACTGAACAACGCTATAATGAATGTTCTACTTATAATGCTGCCTTTCTGACAACCTAATTGTTTCGTATTAAAAGAAATATATACGATCGATTTCAGCGACGCCTTAGCAGCGGAGCTGGCGTGCAAGCGGATCGGGTCACTCACGCTGCAAAGGCAGCAGCTGCTAAGCGGCTGCGAATGTAAAACTAGCTTGTATCGCAGTTATTACTCCTACCAGCAACTTGGTACAGGCCAGCGATCCTCAAGGATTCATTTTTGACGTTCTCGTATCCCAGGGCTTATTATTTACGAGAACAATAAAGATTAGCCGGATCATAGCGTCACTTCGTTGCACCGCAACCCAGAACGGTGGCGAGCCGTGCAACAACGACGAACCATGATTCGAGATTACCGCAGATAAGTTTGGTATCCGCGATTAAGCGTAGCCGCATTTAGACTGCCCGTGTGACTGCAAGTCGGCCAACAGGCGGCTGCCGCTGCAATGCTGACACAGCAAGACGGTCTCATCTGCACGTGCCATCTGTCAGACAGATGGCAAGTACGATTACCGTACTTTCATTACCGTCATTACCATCATCGTATGATCATTACGCGAGTGCGATCATTATGCGAGTAAACACGGTATATCGCAACAGCACTTGGGGAAAAAGCAGAGCTCTGACCTAGAAAGCAAAACTTCTGAGCAACATTACACATGCAACAAACCAGCCATACTATAACTGGGGCCTATTCTTCAGGAAGAAAGAATGGCAATCTCAACGCAGTCTAACACAAGTATAGCACGAACCTAAGAAACAAAGAAAAATCACAGCAGTAGGTGAAGTGAGAAACCAACCCCTGAAACCCTCCACCAAACTTTACACAGAAAGTGAAGAACAGAAGCAAACTCACTTCGTCTTCTTCTGCTTTGGTGCAGTATCAACCAGTTGGGGGTTGACAAACTATAAAAAAAAAGACAGCGTCCTATTATTACCAAAATGAAGGCTCGCAAAAAGTTGAGAGAGAAGGAGAACTACACGTGAGTAAAAGCACTTTTCATTGAATGCATGCAACACTGAGAGGAGTCATGCAGCTGAAAGCATCTACATGACTAGTTAGTAAGGTTGTGCACACGCTAGACCACCATGTCCTTTTTACACATGCACAAAGGAAAAAAAAACTAGACCTACACATGTACAGTAGTGAGCAATAAGAGAATGAGAGGGAACGAAATTGCGGCATTAATTTATTTATTGCTACGCAGCTATGCGTGGCACACACAGTTCTTGCTGGTGGTTTGCAACTCGTTTTTCTCTTGGCACATATTATCCAAGAGTCACACTGAAATTTAGAAAAATAACCAGAAAATTCACAATTTTGTGCAAAAAGTCTGTTCCCTCTAACTCACGCCTGTACATCCATATCACTTCTCCTAAACAGAAGTTATGACTAAATAGCTACTTAACTATCCTGAAATTATTGTCAAGTATGCCCACACGTCTCAACTACAATGCCAACTAATGAGCCAAGCAGGCTAGCTGGCAGCATCGAAAAAGTCAGTTGAGCAATGCTACCACTACATGCAATACTGGTGCAGCGACTATACAGCAAATTTTTTTAAATTTTGCATCTGTAATACTAGCCAAGAAATTGATAACGTTTTACTCAAATTAGTTCAATATAAAATTAGACAGCACAAACCTGATAATGACCCAATTTAAGCTCATAACAAAGTTCACTTCGTGCTACATGGCATAGCCAGTATACGTTTCCTTTGAGTATTGATAAGCTCCTTCACTTACACCTGTTCTTTTCTAATTTCTCCCGTACTATCTCAATTCGTGACTACTATTTGGCTTAGGCAGATAGGCTTTCTCATTACAGTAGCACCCTGATTATACAACTTTCGCGAGAGTGCGCAAAAACATCATATAATCCGTGTGCTGTATAATAGAAAATCTTGCACAATGGATGCATTTTCACAAGAAACATACTAATTTGACTGTCAGAATGCGTACTTTTTTTTCCTCACGCACTGTAAAAGCTCCCCAATTTTGTCTTAGGAGAGCTTGTATTGAGCCGCTGTTTCCGGGAGAAAGTTAACCAACCATGCATTAACGCGCGATGACAGAAGCACATGCGCGCTTCGTCGACACCAAAATTATAAGTAAATTTATAAATTCGGTGTCAATGAGGTGTGCGTCCACTTCAGTCACTATGCATTAAGTCAACACCTGCTCTGCTAGACTTAAATTAGTAGCGAAATTCGGGAAACTGCACTGCACAAAATTTATTTGTAAAATATGGTATGCTCTTTAGCGAACTCCAATGCACTTGGATGATTTCAAGGGAATACAGTGAAGTCCAAAATGCGCTCGTGTGTGTGTCGTTTCTTTATGTGTCCGTGTTTCTTCCTTTTAAATGCATTACCAACTAGCCCGGAACCTTGCACTTTTGCCCCTCCAAAATGAAGTCTGGAAAACCCAACAGAATACAAAGAAAGTTTTGGAAAGTGAACGGAATCATCGACTGAGAAGTTGCTGTGAAGGAGAAGGATGCGATAACTGTCTCATAGTATGCAGCTACAGTGGAACCTCGATTATACGTCCCCCGGTCATGCGACGACCCGCATTTTACGACGAATTTGTGCGGTCCCGGCAAAACCCCCATAGAGACAATGCATTAAAAACCTCGGTTATACGACGCAAATTTTAGAAGGACCCCGCTTCGTACGACGTCTGGCTCGTACCATCCGTCAAAAAAGGTCGTCAGCAAACGCAGGCCGGGCTGTACCGTATTTTCGCGATTCTAAGCACCCCCCCTATTTTTGGAAAAAAATTTCGGAAAAAAAACTTTGCATGCGAATCTAAGCACCCCCTTTTTTGCGCGGAAGAGAGCGTTGCCGAGGCCGCCAAGTGCACTTGCTCTCTTTTTCGTCGAGCCTGTGCAGTCGGAGTCCCGAGGAGGCGCGGCCTGCGCGTTGTTGTTGTGACTGAGAGAAAGATGAAAAGGAAATTGCACAGGCCTGCCTACTGGCTCGAGCCAAGCCACCACCGCTGCCAAGTGCAGATAGAGGAGAGTTAAAAGATCAGAGGAAAGATAAAGAGAAAAGATAAGACGGGGTTGCAGCAACAAATGCGTCGGCCGGAGGCCGGAGTGGACGCTGCTGAAAAAGCAGATAAGCGGGCGAGGCCAAGCGAGGACAGCGGCGTCCACGGCGCTTTTTGTGTTGCTGCGTTCCAACACTACAAGACAGATGGTGGCACAGAACTGTCTGCAGCTATTTTTATTTTGAATGTTTCCTAAATAAAATGTTTTTTCTCGCACCCGTTTCATCGAGATTTCACCGCGAAAAGAGGGGCCCGGGGGGGGGGGGGGGGGGGGGGTCAGTTTAGATTTTTCGAATCTAAGCACCCCCTCTCACTTTGGGCATCGCGATCGTGAAAAAAAGGGGGTGCTTAGAATCGAGTCAATACGGTAGGCACACTTTAGCCAGTCGATAACAGCTGCGCCTTAATCTTTCCACCTATCAAGAAAACCAGCCAGCCGCTGCCCGCTGCTCACGGCAGCCTCAACGGCCATTTTATCTTGTTTGTTGAAGACTAGCCCTCTGCCGGCAAAATGTGCTGCATTTGTGTTCCGAAAAAAAAAAAAAAAAAAAAGATGATGATGAAGTTCAGACGTTAAAAAATATCACTCTTGATTTTCGATTATACGACACCCGGATTATACTACGGTTTCACGCGGTCCCCTGAACGTCGTATAATCGAGGTTCCACTGTACTTTGATAATGTCACTGGTGAAAAATAAGACTGCAGAGAGGAAAAGATGGCTTCTACGAAAAAAACCCAAGAGCAAGATCTGGACACAGGTGAAACTCAACACAGAATCCACTGTCCTTCCTCAAATGAAGGGCTGGTGTACACTCATGAAAAAGAATCTAAACAACTTAACAAACAAGAGCAGTGTAATTGCTTCTCAAGAAAAGGCACCAATAGTGGACCTTAACTGAATGATGCATTGTATATTCTGTCACTGTGCAATCACAGCACGTTCCTTTTTCTTTTTTTCTCCAACCTTGATACACATACACACACATATGCACTAAATGAAGGGCAGTGTGTACACAAAGGAGGGCACATACCTGCTTGCCAACAGTGCCATCCTTTTCTATGCTCTCAACCTTGATGATGGTATCGCGGCAGTCGGGGGTCGGACACATTTCACCGAGGAAGCCCTACACAAAGTTAAAAATCCCTTGTTAACACAGCAAGCATAGCAAAAGTGTAGCATGTGCTGCATGGGAGATCAACCGTCTCAGAGACAGCTTCTGCTGCTTATTTCTCAACAATGCCTGACAGTCACAGTGAACACATCTATACTACTATAACAAGTGTCTGCTCCCTAGCACTTGTTGCATACGGCAGACAGTTGCTCTTGCTCAGCCCAGTACCTTTTTCTCATCCCTAGTACGAGCCTACCACACATATCTCGTTGAAAAAAACTACTGAAACAATGAAACAGTTTGCAGCTAGCAGTTTAGCACTGTCTCAAGCAAAATGAGGAAACTGGAGAGTGCAGTTCAGTTAGCATCAGATAATAACAGAAAACATGTCCATCTCACATTGCAGTTTTCCTATCAATACTCCATGGGCAAACAAAATGCCCCATGGCTCAACCTTCGACGGGAGTCGTGCTAGGGCCAACTCACTTTCTCGGTCAGGTTGCGAGATTCCCGGTACTCTCGCCAACACGCTGGGTGGTACTGGATCAGGCATTTAGACGCGCAGCGCAGCTGCTGGAAGCCCTTGAAGTCAGGGTCGCTGTAGTAGATGTTCTTCTGCAGCGGGCACGCCTCGTGGCAGCACATGGCATCCCACTTGGGCGGTGCCCGGCACAACGTCTGCATCTCCTCCATTGCTTTCTGTGCACAAACATGGGCAGGTGACTCAGCGGCAAGCACCATCATTCCGCAGAGCAGAGAGAACCTTGAGCCCACAATAAAAAGTTGGCAAGTGTGATAGCTACCACCAACCGAGAAATGAAATGTGAACTCTGAAAGCGAGAGGATGCCTAGGGGTACGTCAAATAAGGCCCCATTCTTCCTTCAGGAAAATATGAAGAGAGAAACTAACTAGCTAAACAAAGGCCTAAAAATGCACAGTACTCATCGCAAGTATGCAAGCTACAGTGTGCTCAACTTGCAGGCGCTGCATCGCCGAAGTATGCACGCAGTGTGCTGTGGAAGCCCGGCAGCCTAACAGATGAATACGTGCCAGCACGCCTGCCTGGCGTGAGCAGTTTAGCGCTCTGTTTAGGCTGGCTGGCTCCTCTTTCTCTCAGCTAATCAGCCCTACTCGAAATATACAGTGGGCACCAGACACCTTCTCCTGTCCACTATTCTCGACTCCCCATGAACTAGGGCTCTTCATAGCCACCGACACATTGAAAGGCACGGCACTATAGCACTTTAGGAAAGCCCATATCCCAACCAGCCTATTTAGATGATGGGTCCATATGCACGCTGATACTGCCTTGGCAAGACAAAAGACACAACACACTACAGTCATGTTTCCTACCTACAAAAGAACCCTTGGATCTCTTCATGGCTTTAGAACATTTAAGAGTGTAATCCAAGCCACAATGCCTCGTGAAACTGGAGCTCCAGCTTCACAGGGTTCTTTCAGATCTTTCACAGAAGCTACTTTTGCTTGGTGTGGTATGGTGTAGTGTGTCAAGCTGAACGCCCCAAAGCTTCATACAGGTTATGAGAGAAGCCGCAGTGAAGTATTCCAGAATCAGTCATGAAAACTAAAACAACGAACTTGAAAAAGACAACAAAGGTTCCAAACCAATCCAGCTAGTAAACACTAGCCGAATAATTTTTGTGAAAATAAGTAAATTCGAATTCAAAATGTGACATCTACGCTCCTTTACATTGCACACTTTGACCACACCTTTACCTTGCAAGCTTTGACAGTTAAACCGCATACCGTTTTTCTGCAGCACATAGCTGTGTCTTAAAGCAATTTCTTCAAAACCCGTTAAAAGCTGGACAACTCTTAAAGAGTGCTCGAACGGTGTTCAATGAAAACATAGGTCCAAAAACATTCACACACATGCAGCTACTTTTTGCAGTCTAAGCCAAAATTTGAACAAACCTGGATTTGCTTTCTCTCGGCATTGTCAACTTTAGTCTTAGTCTCGGGCCACAGCAGTTTCTCGGGGAAGTTTATGCCTTTCTGGAGGATGCTCATACACTTTTCTATGTGCGGAAGGGCTTCAGAGAACCTGCGTTCGGTGACCAATGTCCACTGATGAATAGTGCACAAAGCAGACACACTCCAAGAAAAGAAAACAAAAACCGAACAGACACACATGAGCACACCACATTAACACTGCTGTAACCTCTCTGCACTGCCCCAATAATGTTAAATGGGCAGCTTTTGAACCACTACACCAGTTCTGATGACACTTTCGGGAACGTTGTACCTTTATAGTACCACTAGGACAAATGAAAAACTAATACAGTTGAACCTCGTTACAATGAAACAGTTCATAATGAAAGAATGAATGTAACAAAGGAATGATGATTTCCCTTGGAAGCTCAGTCATAAAGGGCTATAACGAAGAAGCGGCTATAACGAAGTAAGCACTGGGCCCCTTCAACTTCGTTATAATGAGGTTCAACTGTACTACACACTGTCCCTCAAAAAATTATACACATCATCAGCTACTCATATGTCAGTCTCTGATGAGTACTGGTACTTCATTCATATTTTTGGAGTAGATGGCCCCAGAAAAGCTCGGTTTACAGAACTGGAAGAGATTGCAGTGTTATGACCAATTTCTTAAAAATTACCACTTCAGAGCTCCTTCCCGTTTCATTTTTTTGTCATCCCTGCTATTTGACATCCCGTGGAACCCTAAATATTGAGAAAGTTAAGTACAGTCTTGTTTCTCACAAAATGCTTGTCCAAAAACCATCTTTAACGTAAATTTGCGTATAAACACGAACCCGTAAGTTTTCCTAAATAAGAAATCCGTTTGAAAAATGAGAACTGAGAAAACCAAGTTTAATAAATTGAAGAGCTCACATATTGCAGGGTTTTTCCCCTCAGCTAAAAGCCCTTCCTCAAAAGGCACAACCTTCTTCAACTGGGCTCAGTCGCAATTGCGTACGGCTTTTGCCTCTGGCTTTTTTTGCTTTTGAACTGCTCAGTGACTTTGTTCATACTCTGAAACTGCCAGAAATTAGCTGAACCGTAAATAAAACAGGTGTGGACAGCAGCTGGAAAGGCTGTGACTTGGTCTTAACCCCGGAACGAACACTTTTTTAGAGAATGGTACCAAAATGGTTGGTTGATAGGGTTTAGCGTCCTAGAGCAACTCAGCTATGAGGGACACTGCAGTGGAGGGTTTCAGATAATTTCAAACATCTCTGTGTTCTTTAACGTGCATTCATCACACAGTGACAAAATGGTGATTTAGTACCCGTGCTGTAATCTGTCAGCGAACCAAACAAATGCTTTGGACGACACCTACTCGCCTTAAACAAGACACTGAGACTGCCAGAAATTAATCCACCAGCTGGACCGGTCAAGAGCGAGAAATGAGTTTGCTTATGATGAGCCTGGCTTGTTCAAGTCTGCTAGGGGGTTAAAAGGTACCACGTTGCGTTACTTCCAATTGAAACCAGTCTGATTCTGCCAAGCAATTAAATTATGGCCGCCAAGGATAGGATTATGCAGCCTTGGTCTTGCTTTTCATCTGTTCGTTTGGAAGCCTCAATGGAGGTCTCAATGAGGCCATAAAGTGCAAAAACTGAAATGTGACTTTCCGCACTGTGCCACACATTGAAAGCATAGTGGCCCAACTTTGAAGACGGGTTCCTTACGAGTTGTAGTATCCAGTACAACAAACATCACAAAATTAATTTTTTGATAAAACTCAATATCTGCCCTGCTACTCAGGACGTAATGTACCAATGCTGTTAACTGGGCTGGACGTGATAATGAACCTATTCTACCATAAACGCAAGCATTTATAAAAAAAAAGGGGATCTAAACACCAGTATGATACAGCATCTTTAAACCAATGCCTGCAAACGGCCTTTTTTAAAGTAAATTGCATCAGTATCAATACTGCACATTATAACCTTGTTGGCGTGCGCTGGTAGAAAAGCACCAGTAGTACACATTAAGCGTTAGTTGAACCACAAGAAAATTTGGCCACGTTTGTGTACAGAAAACATACTGAAGGTTATCCCTAACAAATGGACAACTCTGCTTCAGTTCACTGCAGCCTTGCAGAAAACTGCAGCATTTGGCAAGAGCCACACTCTACAGCCAGCCCATGAGGCAGCAAACACACAGCAACGAACACTAACCAAGGATCTGACTACATGCACAGACTGCTTGTCCAGCTCAGTCCATTCACCTGAAATTAAGTGACAACACATTAGTGCTGCACATGTGGGACTAGTAAGCCTCAGTCACTTTAGGTTACACTTCCCCACACAGACGTGTTCTCCATAGTTACCTTAACTAAGGCAGCCTGTGTCGAAACTGCAAAACTGGCATGCACGGTGGTGCTGGGGTAACAGGTTTCTTTTGCTTAGATCTCAGGAAGCTGTCGTGCCCAAACATTTCGTGCAGCACCACTCTTTGCCAGCAGGGCAATGCCTGGCAGGAATGTATCCCACAAGCTCATCCCATAAAGCCTAAGTGTGACTCCCCTGCCCTAGTGCGGGCAAATGCTTGCTCATAACCATACTGGTGAGTCAGATGGCCACGCTTCCTTAGCGAATTTTGTTGCCAGCGCAATTGCGCTACCAGCAACAAATGCGTCTTTGTGTCAACATGTTTTGTCCCTTTGCTCCCAAAAGGGAGGCCTCCTCTAAAGAGGTGCTTTCTTGTAGGTGGGGCTGAAGGGTACCTTCGCACCAGTCTGCATGAAGCACAGATATATGACATAGCTGTGAGCCAAATCGCATGGTTTCACAGCCTGTACAGAAAAGCTAGCCAACTGGACAGCTTCGAAGCGCCGGGGTCAAAGGGGAAGCAAAAACAATTAGAACACAAGTAACAGTTGCTGTGGAAGAGGAAAAGAAGACAGACAAAAAAATATATATATACTACTGCCACTTTCAAGTTGGATGACATGCGCTTGTTTTATGCCTACTCTTTTCAGCTCACTGCATGCATTGAGCAATAAATGGTCTCTTAACGAGGTAAAGCCACTTTAGTTATTGTTTTCATGTAGCCTACATTTAGGCGCACCAAAGACAAACACAAACCTGCACGGTCCCAGAGGTTCGTCTTAAATTATGACTACCGGGTCTGCTGTATATATGAAACGAGAGTCTTCGAGCTCGACATCACCTACTGTTCACGAACCAGCACAGGCACATAGGTAGGTAGCCTCACCTGTTCATTTTAATTAGGGCTCTTGACAGACCGTAGTACGCCAGAGGAAACACGACGTCCTTGTGATTGTTGGTGATGCCGAGAAAAAACTCTACCGAACTTTTCAAGTCCTACACAGGAAACATGAAAATGAGTGCCAAGCCACAGTGCACACCCAGAAACAGAAGCAGCCAGGTTCCCTTACCTCTAAGGAGCCCATCTCGAGGGACGCACAACCGGCAGCGTATTCCACTAGTATCAAGTCCAGCTCAGAAAGCTTAGGCTAGAGAAAGTGGAACAATAATGACACGCTAATTATAAGCAGGTTCACAGTTAGCTTAATGAACATTGTCAAAATGGCTTTCACCACAATTAATTGTTTACCGCGGACAGTTATCAGCAAGAGTTACAGCACGAAAATTCCAACCATGAAAGTACATAATGCATTTTGTCTCGCTTAACCTTCTCCAAATAGAGTCCAAGGTGAATTCACAGTAGTTGTATTTAATATCTCCAAAGATGAGATCTACTCATTCAGCCTAGTGCATCTTTGGTCAGTCCACCAAAGACAAACCGAGTTACACCAACCTGTTCTGTTTTTTGTTTAAAGGGACACTGAGGAGAAATTGAAGTTGGCTTGTATCGACAGAATACCAGCTCCTGATTACAAAAACGCCACTCACACTGACAACAAAGCTCTTGTAATGTATAAAAGAGCAAGAACCAAAATACAGGTATCGCCGCCACAGGCTAAACTCGCAAGTACAAGCGTGATGACGTCATAGGACAAAACAGTGTTGCTAGAACCAATAGTTCTAGTAACACTGGGACACGAGAAGGCACGAATCATTGAGGCACAGCCAATGCATGCGCAAATCTCCTTGACATCGCCAGATGGCGCCGCGTATCCGGCAGCTACGCGCGCGCCTGCAGCATTGGGACCAATCAGCGCCTGCTCACCGGCGGTAGGCGGGCTCCCGGTATTCCGATAACGGTAACAAGGTACATGGTATGCTAAAGGTGTCTATTTGCTAGAACTTCGTTGACGACTTCGATAACGGGATCCATCGTAACGCTGGCAAAACGCCGGTGCAAACGTAAACGAAGCGACGGTAGCGGCGGCCGCAATAGTGGATAGATGCCTTCAACGCGCGGCCGGTGGTAGCTTTCTTTTCGGCTGCTGCCAGGCCGCACTGCTGGCGGCCAGAAATCACCGAGTCTGCGTTACGTCATGTGCACGTTATGTTTCACGTCACTTAGTCCTGTGTCGTCATAGGAGAATCCCAAGTTCGAATCTGAGTGGCGGGAAAAACTTTTTCAACTTCGAATCAAAATTTCTCAGAAATAAATGCATCTTTCGCTGCCGGCCAGGTGGCAACAAAGCCATGAAATGCCGAACTATCGGATTTTGCTATAAAAAAAAATATTAATAGAGCTCTCCTCACTGTCCCTTTAAAGGACGGGAAAACTCGGAAGTGCGATTCAGAAATAGCAGCATGTATGTAAAACGATGGTGGCAACAACATGGGTCAAGCATGTCTCAGCAATTTCCTTTTTGGTACCTGGCATTCAGCAGCAGCTGAAGGTTACAAAAACATTGTGAGGTGACTCCAACTTTCCTCCGACTCATCTTATTGACCACGAGACTGCAAGGCCACTTTCCTAGCACAGTTCCCTCAACTTCCCATTTTTCCTAGTGCAGTTTCCTCAGCTTACTGCCAACTGCACTTCAGTGGGTACAAGTGAATCCTCCACAGTAGAGTACAATAAAACCTCGATAATTAAGACTGCAAGAGGCAGGGTAAAAACATCCAAATTATTGAATGGCCTCCCTAAAAACTAGCAAGAACCACTCACATCATAGCAAATTTATTTGTGAAAAGATGGGTGAGGATCGCCTGCTTTCGAGATGAAAACTGCATGGCAATGGTAATACAGTCAAGCCCACTTATAACAATATTCAAGTGCCATGGAAATACCATTGTTATAACCAATAATTGTTATAACAGGGTTGTGCCAAAAAAAGAAAAGATGACAAACTTCAGAGCATTTATTGACAGTAAGTATCCGGAGGGGTTTAATTGTTATAATGCCTGTAAAAGCTCGTTAATTCGAACTTCAGGGAACCGGAAAAATGTTCACTGTTCACCGATGACCAAAGCACCGCCATCACTGCGCCACCGGGAGCTTCGCGCACCTCCACGTCACAGGAATCAAGCCGGCTTTCCAGAAGTGATTCTTATGGGAAATTCAAGAAGCATGCAGAACTAAGGGTGTGGTGACAGCTGACAAGAGAAAAATCGCTCTGGCTGCATGCACGCGCACTGCACCGACTGATTGGGGGTACACATGGCACGCGTAGCCAATGCAGCAATGCAGCAGCTCTCCTGACGCGATGACGCCTGCCTCTTTTGCTTTCGTGGTGTTGCTGCGCCAGCTTAGTCCATTGGTCGGCCCCACATGTGCACGCTTTTGTGTTGTAAGCGTGGTTTTGCTGGTGCGGTTGTAGCATTTCCTTTTTTTTTTCTATAATGGTTGTCACTCAATTACCAGATTTAATTGTTATAACCAATAATGTGCCTTGACAGCATTGCTGTAAGCAGTTTATTTTACCATAGAACACATAGCAAAGCTGATGGTGCCATGACTGACCATTGTTATATCCGATATATTGTTATAACCACTATTGTTATAAGTGGGCTTGACTGTATTTTGCAGTTCCATCAAATGCTTTACTGTGAACACTGTGGAGAATGTCAAAGAACGGCTCAAAATGATAATAATGACTACTGTGGCTTCCTTCACGGTGCAACACAGTAGCAGTGGAGCCTCCTCAAAAGTGATGCCGTCGCATGTGAAGAGGTTCCACAAAATTAACAGCAAACTGCACACGATGAGCATCGAGTTCCAGCAAGTGATTCAGCACCAGAGCAGTGAGATGCTTTCAAAAATGAATTAAGACCAGCGAAGCGCCAGCTTGCTTTCGAACAACACACAGCTCTACTCGGCTGGCTGGATGACGCACAGCTGACGTCGCCATGGGCTGGTGCGAAGCTCAGAAAAGTGAAACTGAAAATAGTGGCTGGATTACCGTATTTTCCGGTGTATAAGACGCGGGTTTTTTTCAAAAATCTTGCTTGTGCATCCTATACAAGGGTGCGTCCTATATGCGAATTTTTCGTTTTTTTTTTGCGAGTTCAGAAATTACTCAGGTTCATGTTCAAGCTTTCTTCACCGAAAAAATATTACTACCAATAACGCGGTTGTAACATGGTTCATACTTCATTACGGGGACCGCCGTGCGCAACTTTTTTAGGCGAGCTTTATCATGAAACGGTGGGGTTGACCACTTCCGGGATCTTAAATACGCAGCCATTTCGCAGGCCCCAAGCAAAGGTAATGGGAAATGCCAAAAGATGGCGACAGTCGCGCTTCTCGCCATTGTCAAGACAAGCCAAGAGAAGCCGATGTTTTTTTTTTAGTCACCCTTTGCAAGTACGTAGTGCAAAGAGAATGCTTCAGCCGCGTTGCCTTTTCGATAGCGCATCTGAAGATGAAGACTTTGAAGGTTTTATGTAAAAATAAATTGTTACGGACATAAAGAGTTATTTCGCTTTTTTTTTCTTTTGTGCTAAAACGTGGGCGGGTATGGCGTGAGTGTTGCCTTTTTCGATCACTTAGCGTTGCTCAAGAACTTCTCACACGTATGGTGCATTTTGCGATGGTCGCATAAGCATGTTTAATTAAGCCTCACTAGCCTAACTGGGTAAAGTGGGGTGCGTCTTATACACGGGTGCGTCTTATATACCAATTTTTTCAATGACAGCCTGCATATATGGCGGGTGCGTCTTATACAAGGGTGCGTCTTGTACACCGGAAAATACGGTATTACACGGCAAAAGGGCCCTCAGATCGTCATCATGCCTGCCACAGTGCGTGTGCCAGAGGTTTGTGGGCCACACTGCACCATGAAATTCAGCTTGAGGAAGCCTGTTCAGACTTGGATGATCACTTTACATGTGGACCAAAAGACAGGCTCCCAGCAGACTGTGTTCCGCCGGGAGCCTGTCCCCACTTGCTGGTTGCTGGCGCGAGACCAGCTGTGCCCGAATTAATGAGCATCCAACACCAAAGACACGCATGGGCACTGGTGAGCAATTATTACAGTCGATCCTAGATACCGTATTTACTCGCATAATAGGTGCACCCCTAGTTTGGTCGCGAAAAACCAGATTTTTTTATTTCCGCACATAATAGGCGCACCCCGAACTTGACACTGTGATCAATATTACACGATTGCAAGCCGACACTTCACTGCCCCCCACCCCTCAATCTTAATTTTAACAAAGTTTTTGCTGAACTGACTACTAGTCCTCACTAGTACTGCTGCCGTTGCAGTTGCTGCGGACCCACAGCACGTACAACGATATCGCGTAGAACGGCCGCACACAATTTTCAGGGATGCTCACTTTAAACGTCTGTTTGGAAAGCTTCACCTCCAGCCAGAAACGTTCCCGACTTAGGCCCGCGAAAACCTCGGCGCTTGGAGTCGCGTATGAAAATTTAGGCACGCCGCAGTTGCAACTGCCGCACTTCTCGGCCACATCGAATTTCCGACCTGCCGCACGCTTGCCGTGTTCGAGAGCAAACTCCCAGCTGTGAAGCCTGTCGAGCTAAAACAGCAACGCCCGGCGGCGAAGCCACAAACCACGATGAACTAACGCGCTACCGCAGATCCCGGCAATTGACAGCAACAAAAAGCTGGAGCTGGTGATGCTGATGGCGATATAGATATCGAAAATAGCGAAAGCTCGCGGCAAAGGAAAATGATGATGATGAGCTTGGCCTCGGGCACCCTCCATGGGCGGCGTCTGGAAGCTCCTGTGCGCATGTGTGGCCTCCGTGATCAAGAGGCCGTTACTCGCAGCCGGAGCTGATCGCGAAGGCCTCGGCGCGTGCATTTCGAAGGCTATTCCCGCGTGGGTCGTGGAAAGTTTCGGTGCGGCCCTTACACGGATCTTTTTTTTTTTTAATATTTTCTTCGGGAAAACAGGGTGCGGCCAGTACACAAGTGCATTTATGCGGTATGTTCAATTTTGTGAGTCGAAAAATTTCCGGAAATTTTACCCCGCGTAATAGGCGCACCCCGAACTTTGAGCCGGATTTCCTGGAATAAAAGTGCGCCTTTTATGCGAGTAAATACGGTATATCAAACTCAAAGGGGACAGCCACAACGTATGGTGTTAGGGTACAGTTAATCTCTCCATTGACTTGAGCAGTGAAGCAGGCCACGCAAGAGCCGCCGCAAGCCTTCGGTCAGCTAGGCTGGCTCCACTGTATGACAACCGGTGCACTGAACGCAGATTTTATCGCACGACAGCAGCGTCGTGTTTAAAATAACCCCGCCAAACCAATAGCCACCCTAAAGCACACCTCAGATACACCTTGTCACGCGATTTTTGGGTGCTAGCGCTGCCAGCAGGTGCCAAAGGCAGTGCAGCCGGCCTGGCTCCGTGCGTGAGAAGTGACTGTGGGATCACCGTTAGGAAAAGTGCCACTTGCAGGGGCGCAGTACGATATATTGAATGCTCCACTGAATAGGAATTAGACGAACGCAAACAAACCTGCTACACTTTTGCAAAGGGATTTTCAAGGGGATATTCACACAGCTCGATAGACGCAATAATGAGATATAGCATCCGGGATCAACTCTATTCAGATTTCAAAATTAATGGGAGTTGGATTAATGAGGTTTTACTGCACACACACACACAAACCAGACTATTTAAATGCTGCTTTAATGCTAAAAGCTGTCATGCCTTACACGACGCCACATAGACCTCCCCTTGACACATTAATCGCTAAAAGGAATAACGGCATGACAATGCTTAGATAGCTTTAGCGCAACTTACCTTTTCTGCCAAAACGGTCTTGAAACCCTGTAGCGCTAGCTTGTACAGGCCACCGAGCAAGTCCTCACAAGATTTCTTTAAGACGTCCATCACGTTCCTGTCACTGACAACTGTCTTCTGCAAATTGCAAAATCACATGCTTTTTGCAGCTGGTGAGAAAAGCACAATAGTTTCTAAAAGAAAAAGAAATGCCTCGTTTTTAACTTGAATCATATTTTGTTGATGAGCGAAATTTGGTGCACACATATCAGCACACACAGCACTGCACATAAGACACAACCCTGCAAAACACATCCCACTTCTAAGCTTTCTATAGTCCTCTGAGTGTCATTAAAAATTCAGGGGGGCACTTTGTTGACCTAAAGTGCAGAGAGGCGAAAGCCTCAGGCGCGGTGTTGCTGCTTGTGTCACTGATGTGTGGTTAAGATGTTAAGCTTCGCTTCTAAGAGTGGAATGCGACAGTGTCTTGCAACGCTGCCAGGGAGTCCATAGAACGCCATCGCCCGTTCGGTTTCATGGTTTGCTCGTCGGTAAATTGGTTTTTGAGGAAAAGAAATGTATCTGTCTCGCATATCTCATGTCCACGGTGGACACCAAAACTTCACGGTAATGGGGAGGAAGATGGGAGTGAGCGGAGACACTGTATTCACTAGACGCGCCTTTGTTCATTCCAAACCATCGAGCTGGCATGGCGGAGTGGTAGCATGCTAGTCTCGCACTCCAGAGACCCTGGTTCGATTCCCCAACTCGACCAATTTCCTACTCTGTTTCATTTATCTATCTGATCTGACTAGAAAGGGTAATTAGGCTAATTGGTTAATTAACTAAACTTAGTCCCACTTACTTGGAGCATCATGATACGATCCCTTTAATTGATTGCATGGTTACTAGCCAAAGTACAAGTGGCCCCGTTTGAAATTCGCGCACTTGTGACGTCACAACCGTTTCGACCAATTGAAAAGCGTGACATTTCTGTCGACAACTCCTGCGTACAACGATGAGGCATTAAAGGCTTCTTCCGCCTTAACAAACCAGGACGCTGCCAACTTTCTCTCTACTAGTGTCAGTGACGTACCCATCTGGCCTATCTGTGTTAAATATGCACGTCGAAACACAAAGGTGGCGTGCTTGAGGCAATCCCACCATCTATATTATCTTCCTAGAAGCTACTTTCATCTCTCATTATGCTTTCTTTGTGAGCTGGGTTTGCGAAGTGACTGTGGCCACCCCCGTATCTGCGGGTGGTTGCTCAACTTTAGCGTCGTGCGCGCCAACTCTCGAAAGGAGTGGAAGCATCTGTGACTGCAAACAGCCCTAAGCTTGCAATCCTCATTCAAATATTCGCAAGGGTGGTTCTACCATTTGTTGAGACGTCCTAGAATTTTTTTTTTCTCCATTCACGCAGTGTCCACTACGCGACACCTAATGTAGGGAGCGCGCCGCTACCTTCCCGCAGCCTCACATCAGCATTGCACTCTTCCATCTGTTTTTCACCTTTCGTTCACAAGTTGTCTCTATGTTCAATCCCTGATACTGCAGAAAAAAAACTGGACACTGGAGGTGCGGCTATATCGAAAAACCTGACAGTGAGAGGGCTAGAACAAGGTGCCTTGTTGCTTGCAATACCTTGCTTTATAAGACTACTACACCAATTCCAGAAGTTCTGATGAAAAAAAATATACAGACGCAGTCAAAACTACGCGGCCCACGGCTCCGGCGCAAGGAGCGACTGTCGGGCCGCATCGCGGCGCTGCTATTTCCGTCGGGTGCTTGCTACGAGGGTGCATCCGGTGACCATAAAACTTCGCCCTCACTCTATTTTGGGCGCATCCCACGACTGATGAAGTTCAAGTGCGCCATTCAGCTGTTTCGCGGCTGACGGTCACTACGAATGGGCGCGCCTCTACTTTGCCTCGTTTGCCGCGCGGCTCTAGTGAAGGTGAGTGCGCGGTTCACCGTTGCCGCCTCGCTACTGCTTCACTCTCGTATGCACTGCGCGCCCATGAATGGCGAGCCTTGGTGCACGGTGCACGAGCATTACAGCGCTCAAGAAATAGGGCAGAAGAAGGTATTGTCGCGTCAACTCGGTGAAGCCCTGTTTTGTTCCTGGTCGTGTATTAATACATTGTGTTGCAGCAGGAGCGTGCTTTGGCTTTTGCAACTTTGAATACACGATTTTAAAGGAACGACTACTGAGCACTAATCTGAATATGTATTTTATTCGGGATCCCGTGCAGAAAAGCGAGTGCAAAACACTGTTGGTGAATTAACATTAAATGGTCTTTCCTGCTTTCTCAGCAACCCCCCCGCAACTAAAGACGGTGATTCGGACCATAAACCATCATCATATTCAGCCTGATTATGCCCACTGTACAAAACATGTCCCTTCCATAATTCTCCAATTACCCGGTCTTGTGACAGCTCCGGCCGCCTTGTATCCATAAACCTCCTAAACTCATCCACCCAAAAAACATTTTGCCTCCGTTACATAAATATTGTAAGCTATAAAGCGCTGTTTAATTGTAGCAGCAAGCGGAGGCTGCAGGGATCTTTGACGGAGGACTGCCCACACGTCTCTCAGGACTCATCACCCTTTGTCAATAAACGTTTATTCACACACTCACTTGAGAGCCTGAACGCATGTGTGCCAACCGCCCAAGCGCCGGGCACTGGAGCGCGGCGCACACGGACGCGAGACGCACGTAAATATGGAATGCGAACTCAATTCGTACACTTCGCAGGAGTACGCGCCGCGCGTTCTGCCGAATGCGCACCTGCTGTAGCTGGTCTGCACATGGGAAAACAAGATATTCGAGCAGGTGCTGGCGCTGCGCCGAAAGTCGCACGCAGCGTGAATTGCAGACCCCTCTTTCGTACTGAGCTCAGCCATGCTCAGCCGTAAAACAGCTGAACGCTGCACTTGAAATTTATCAATCTTGTGACGTGCTCAGGAGAGAGTGTGGGCGAAGTTTTGTTGTCACTCTGTGCACCCTCGCAGCGAGCGCCCGACGGAGATAGCAGCGCCGCGGTGCGGCCCTGCAGCCGCTCCTTGCGCCGGAGCCGTGTGTTTTTGACCGCGACTGTACATTTCATACTGTACATGGATTCCATTTCACACTGTCATCAGCAGCAGCCAGATTAAGCGTGCTGCAGGACAAAGGCCTCTTCCAATGACCACCAACCATCCCTATCCTATGACACCTGCAGCTGCTCTACCCATTACACACGGTGTAAATCCCTTCCACAACAAGCTTTTTCTTCACAGTATTTGATGATAACTCTAGATTTCTACTTTTGTAATTCACATTGCGGTTAGCTAGCAGACCACAATTAGTTAAAGTCAAATCGGACAAAAATTGAGCATTCTGTGGCTACAATAAAAAAATGTTTTTTTTTTCTTTAACTACGAAGTTTCTGAGAAAGCTGTATAGCTTTCCTTTGTAGCCGTATGGCTGCGCTTGGGTGGATGCCAATGAGTAATTACTCCCTTATTAAAAAAATGCTTAATGTCGATACTGGGAGATAGGTTACTGGAGATAGGATACTGGGAGATAGATACTGGGAGATAAATGCCAAAAATATCCATCACGCTCAGCAAAGTATGCCCCTCCATAATGGTCTTTATAAAGCAAGCAGACCCATAGAGGACATGCACAATGGTGGCTGAAATTCCGGATGCACAGCAACCAACTGCGAGATTTTTTGAAGCTCATTTGTGTGCACCCACCGCAGAGAGCCAAGCTACAACTGAGTTCAGTACAGTAGAATCTCATTAATTAGAACTTCCAAGGAAATGGGAAACAGGTTTGAATAAAGCTACCATTAAACTAATAGGGAGCTCCTTCAAAGTGACACCACAACACTCCATGGGCTAGCATAAAAGTGGCCACACTATGCATGTTTGATCACAGGTTTGCAAAGTCCTTTTGTCCCAGATATGCATGAACAGAAGGAAATGGCAAAGCTCTTCAAATCAAGGGTTGCATACTCATGACAAAAAAACATGTTGCAGTCCTGCCTTCTTAAACGCTTTGCCTCCATACACGTGAGCAGTTATGGGGTGCACAGACAATGCTTTACTACTGGTTTTAAGGTTCACTTTCAGCTCTGAAAACTGCAGAGCCTAATCACGAAAGCCAACACCAACAGCATGCTTGCATAGGGTGTCGCTTGGCCCAGCCTCTCTTTTTCTGTACACTTCACACTGTTCTGCTCCCTGTCCTCTGCACGACAGAGACAGCACACATTTCCTGCTGCAGTGCACCGGGCCTTAGCATCTAGATTCTCTTCCATAACATAAGCTTTTAAGCAAAGTGTCAATGGCAATCAGCCATTGAATGCTGAGCTCACAAAAGCGGTCACCGTCAGTGCACATGACGGGTGCAGAGATCTGGAGTGATGTGAAGCATCACGGTGTGTTGAAAACCACCAACTCCTTCGTTAAGCCACTCGATGCTTCACTTAAGGGGGGACACTGGTCTTGAAAAAAAAATTTTTATTAATGAAGTCACAGTTACGAAACCAGGGAATATATATTTTTGTGTGCTGATTCTAAATATGTCATTTAATTTCATGTAAAACAATTCCTTGAGCACTTATGCACTTTTTATGCTAGTATTTTGCAGAGAATTTTGAAGAAAATTTGCTGCGGGAAACTCGCTGAAATGTATGCCATTTGGTTCTCTTGACACCAAGGAATACAATAAGGGTGAAATTGTCTTCCTGCCTATCATAGAACTTGAGTTCTAGAGTTTTGAAGTTTTCGCTTCAGAAATGAGAAGGAAAGTGTGTATATTCCTGTTTCTGAAGTGGCAGTTTCAGTACCCTATTACTCAAGTTCTATGAGAGCCAGGATGATAATTTTACCCTTATTGTATTCCTTGGTGTCAAGAGAGCCCAATGGCATACATTTCAGCGAGTTTCCTGCAGCAAATTTTCTTTAAAACTCTCCGCAAAATACTTGCATAAAAAGTGCATAAGTGCTCAAGGAATTGTTTTACGTGAAATTAAATGACACATCTAGAATCAGCGCACAAAAATACATGCGCCCTGAAAATTTCATAACTATGACTAAATTAATAAAATTTTCTTTTCAAGACCAGTGTCCCCCCTTAAGTGATTTTTTTCTGGCTGAAAATGATTAATATGGACAGCTTGGTTTCCTTTAACATCTGCTGCACAGTCTGAAACCAGTTACAGCTGTATAACCATTACTAAACAACAAAGACCTCTGTCGACCTTGAAACCGAGCTCCAAAAAAGCATCACGATGAATATTATCATACACACAGTGCTGGCCATAACCTGCGATACTGTGTTAAACAGACCAAGGTACTTGCCTGCTGATTGGTGGGTTTGGGTTGAGTGACAGCTGGAGTGGTCGCTTCATCGGAGTCCGAATCCGACACAAGGTCTGGAACCTTAATTTAAACGAGAAAGGTGCAGCAGTCAAATATTCACCCCAAGTAATCTTTCACCTAATTATACAAGAAAAAAAAAGAGTAACTTACAGCTGGCTTAGTCTTGGCCTTGTTTGCTGCTGCATGAGTACTGAAAGAAATAGTTTTTAAATTCATTAGATTGTTATTCCTAGCCAAGTGATGGTATCATGCAGAAATCTCAAAACATGCTTTTAGGAGCCATTTTGCAATTAAAAATTGAAACTGATTTTTCAGCTCTACATTTTTTTTTGTTCCAGTGTCTCTCTTTCAAAAACTGAGCAATTCCCGTGAAGTCCAAAGAAGTGCTCAACTATACATCTCTGTTCCACTCATGCAACAAGTCAAGTAAAGCACTGGGCAAAAGTGACACATAAAAGGACAATAGCGAAATGAAGAGTGAAATTGCCAAGTAACATCATGAAACTTACTTCTTGGTGTCCGTCTTTCCATTCTTGCTTTTTTCTCCTGGACGTAACAGAAAAAATTTATTTAGACTTTGCAGAGTTCGACGGACAAACTCCACGCAAAGTTCGTGCTGTGGCTTATTTATTCCTCTAGTTATCGCAAATTTTTTCCTGACAGCGACTTATGCAGGGGACTTTACTTTGTAACTATGATTACAGTTGCTTCAGTGTATTTTCAGGCTATTCATCTCAACAAGGGTCTGTATTCCGAGTTTGTGTCATACAAAAAAAAAGTGCCACATCTGCTGCAGCGGCCACAGCCGAGTGGTCAAAACGTCAGAAGCGAATGTGGCGGTTCGGAAATACCGATCTGTTCCGCAGATCTTTAAAGCTAGACTCCCATCACCATCCACTTCCAGCCAACAATCACGAAGTTTATTTATTTATTATTTATTTATAATAAATAAATAAACTAATAAAATATAATAAAAAAATAATTCTCCCAACGTCCTCACAGAAGTCTGAAACAGGTGAAGAGAGAAAGTATTCAATTTAAACTCAAATTTCTTGGTAAAAAAAAAATCTTTTGCTCCCAAACAACCACCAAGAAAGAGCCACAAAAAGCCAAATAAAAAAACTTATGAAGAACAAAACTTGGATGAAATTGTTCTCGACGTCCCTTTAAGGGGGGACACGGGTCTTTGAGACCAAAAAATGACCAAAAAAACGATTTCCAAAAAATGACATTTTTGGAATTTGCAGCTATCATTTTCCAACTGTACCACTTTTTTCCTTTAAGAAGTCATCATTTTGACCATAATATTAAATTCAGATCATCGTGTGGGCTGAATTTATGCAGGCACTGACAATTTAATAGCATGAAAATTTTGGACATCTGACTATCTTAGTATGTCTATCTCAACATCTAGGACAGATAGAGATGTCATATTGTTTGCTAAAGGAAGCTGAAGGCACAGTGTGTGCAATAATCGAAGCAGATTTGTTCAATCACACTTCAGAAATATATAATTTCGCAAAGTTTACCGATGCACTACATTCACACCTTGAACACTGATATTCCAAGTGCTGTAAAATTACTAATCAGGGTAAAACGGAAAAACTGCTTTGATTATTGCACTCTTTACTCACCATACTATGCAGCCGTGGATTAAAAATGATTTTTTATTGAGCAGTTTTTTTTGCACCGAGGTACTAATGAATGACTAATTAAAATTAATTATCTTGGGAATCAGCTAATTTATGAGAAAGATAATTGCATTGTTGAAATCAGTATAAAAAACTGAGTAAGATAGTACAGTTTCATTAGGATTGGGTTAAAAATAAGGAAAATAGGTCTAAGACCAGTGTCCCCCCTTAAACTAAGCCACCAAACCAAAAAGCCTAAACAGAGCACCAGGACGTCTGCAACTTGTGCATGATTACCTAAACACCATGCTGCTCTCATGCCACTAAAAAAAAATGGAAAAATTTTCCCCGTCATCAATAAGAAAAAGTTATTAATGCTTTGGGGGTAAGTGACTTCACTTGCCTGTCTCTGTTAGCCTCTTGTGAAGCTCCAGCACCTCACGACTGAATTCAAGGGCCAGGAAATTGCATCGCTTGGTGTAGTACTCGACCACTTTCTTAGCACGGCTGCTCTGCTTCTGGCTTTCGTAGACTTGCGCCATTTTGAAGTAGCCCTGGGGTTAAAACACATTCCCAGTATGTTCTGATAGGCACACCTATAAGCACATGATGCTGCACAGCGTAACACTGTAAATCCTTCCAGCATCACAAGTCAACAAGCTAGGAGGCACTCGCTGAATGCCTTTTAGCTTTTCAATAAAATCGCGTCAGAAACACACTCACACAGCAAAAATGAATTCACAACACAGCGCATACACTTCATTATCCTTACGTACTTTTAAAAATCAAGCTCAGTTATTTTGTAGATATACTACAATGTGGCATGTTTAATGCAACAGCAGCTCCAGCTGAGCCCACTTACAACGACCAGAGTTATAACAAATGCTCATTTATTAGACATATCGCTAAATCAGAGCATTAACTCTCTCAGATAAAATGAGCAACTGTGGCAGCACTGCATGGTTAGATCGAATGAGGAGGTGACACCAACTTGACCCTGCAGTCGATTACATGTGCTTCTCACTAGCGTGGAGAACAGAAAGCATCTCCCAGCCCCTTTCCCCCTTGCGAAAGAATTTGGCAACCCCCAAAAAGGCAGTGAAAAAGGCATATTTCAAACTAAAGTTAAACGCCAGCCAAGTGCACGCCAACGAGCTACAGAGTCAATTAGTCTATGCTGGCTGGGCAAGGCATCCAAGTAGAAGTAGAGGCATTATGCTAATTGAAAGCAAATCCAGTGTCCTATGAACCTTTGACCAACCCTGTATGTCAGAAACTAAAGAAAAAGCAACAACCTTCTCAAAATTAGGGTTGAGGATGATAACTCGGCGTGCGTCCAGTTCCACTTCTCGATACTTCTGCAGCTGAAGTGTGCTCAGCGCTCGATTGCTGTACAAGAAGTGGTTGTAACGCCTGTCGGCAGAAGGAACATTGTTGCAAATTACCCACACTGAGGACAGAAGTCACATGGAGACTTATTTCATCTTTGTCAGCAGGCTCAAGGAAAACACAGAAATGTCACAGCACTTCTACAAAATGACACCTGAGACTGAAAGAAGCCAACAGTAACTGCAACCATGAAAAGTGTGGAGAAATGTCACCTTTATTTTACGGTGGCCAAGCTAAGATTAGAACATACAACTTGTTATTTCTCTGCTGATCTTTTCCAATGATATCCTACTGGCCCAACAACACTTTTTTTCCCATTCAGCCCCCTTGGTGACAGTGCTGCATCATGTAAAGGCAACTCACTGAAGCTCTAGTCATGACAATGCAGACCTCTGCTAAATTTTTTGAATTGTTGGCAAGCTGCCTCTATCTGCCATGAACTCAGCAACATACCCACACAGGCGGAAGCCCCACACGTGAACATGTGGCTCAGTAGCTGCAAAACAGTGCCTGCCTCGACATGTCATGACGCCATTTCGAGTTTTTTTTAATGATGACTGCTGTCTGCTTTATGATGCAGGCACTAGTAATACCGCGGCAAAAGTGACGGAAATCATAGTGCAGTATCCTGCGAAAGCACTGCAAATAAGAACAGTGCTCAAACCTCTGTGCATATTGCACACAAAGTTGCTTGAAGTGACCATTGCCGACTCCAAGCCGCTCGTAAATTTTTTTTGTACCGCTGGTGAATTACCCATTTTTTTCGCCATTCTTCTCCAATAGGAACAAGGATAATTCTTAGGACAAAGCTGAAACCTCCCGACTAGCTGAGCTTGATAGCAGCACAATGAATACTCCAAAAAGACTGAACACTAGCCACACTCAGTGTCTGTACACGAAAGGTAGCATGGTGGCAATCGTATCCTGAGATATCTGCTTCAGTGCACATCTAAAGGCTGCAGTAGCAAGAGCAGAAGCGGCGACAGAAAAGAGGACAAGCACACCTCCCATAAATGTGAATTTGACATAATGTAGTCGTGAAGTGCATCAACACGGTTTAAAGACAGAAACAGTTTCCATCCACTTTGAACTTTCAAAACAGGACAAGTCGCCCTTCCATGAGCCACGTATCCCAGACCTTGAGAGCAATTCTCGGTACTTCAAAAGCCTGACTGAAAAGCCTAGAGATGCATTCTTAAGCCATTTACGAGACGAAATTTGTGGTTTCCACATGTGATTAAGCATGTAGGGCACGCCCTGCTTGACGAGACCCATCAGTGGAGGTGTGGCAACATTCACAAATTTACAGTGCCCCAGTAAGATATCACTGCATGCGTCACGTATCTATAATGCCAATTCCACAACAAGCGCCTTGAATAGCAATTCTATTTATGTACCATGTATGCCTCTATCAATGTGCTTTAAGGAAACCATTTCATAGTGTTTAAATGTCTTAAATCTATCACAACCTCACTGCCGGTAAAACAGCCGAATGTGATTTCACATTTTTCTTTGCCTGAAGCTGAAGGCACTCTCACAAGCACAACCACGCCTAGACTTGCTAGTTTTAGGTCAGTCTAACATTTGCAGCAGAGAAAACAGTGAAGGGGGTTCTTACATGCCACCTTGCGCTCTGGAAGAGGAAAGAAAAAAAAAAAAGCCTGCCAAATTAGCTCACAGGCCTATAATTTAACGTCCAACACAGTATGCCATCAATAGCTGCAAAAACTCACATTTCTGCGATGGCCTTAGTGTAGAACTCGCACGCTTCGTCATACGACTTTTCTTTATACTTTTGATTTCCGGATTTCTTTAGCTCGTCTGCTCGGCTTCCCTGCAAAGACAGTCCATGTGTTTACAGGGAAATGGCTTTCAAACTGGACGCCGAACTGCTGCATTACCTCTCCATTCTTCTCGCAGTCCCGCTTTATGTACGTCAGCATTGTGTCGAGGGCACCGTGGCAATGGGCGATCGCTGTCATGGAAAAGAAGTTCTGAGGTACCGCCACCAGCAAAAGTAGGACACAAGAGAGCAATCACGGACCCTCTGAGCTTGTGCTATTAAGTGGGAAGACAAAACTGAAGACAATTATGAAAGACTCAAGGAATATTTATTTTTATAGTGTGCCGATTCCAACTGTGCAAATTAATTTATTGTCAAACAAGTCCTTGTGCAATTACGTAATATGATATGCAAGGTTTTTGTCGTAAGCTTGCAAGACATTTTGCTGCAGGGAACTTATTAAATAAAATGTATAGCATGCATTTTAACATCAAAGAATGCAATAAAGCAAAAATATCATCCTGCCTATCACAGAACTTGAGTTATAGGGTACTGAAGTTGCCGCTTCAAAAACAGGAGAGGGGAGGTGGGGAATTAAACCTCTAACTCCAAACCCTACAACATGATGTCTTATTATGATGTTTTATGCACTATATAATTTTTCTCTCAGCAGACTTATTTGCTGCTTCAAGGAGATACAGTAAAAGCTTGTTAAATCGACTGCTGTTAATTTGGAAATCTGCATAATTCAAACTGCCGGCTTGGTCCCAGCTAGTGTCCATGTTAAGTCCATGGCGTTGAATGCTAGCTAACTTGGACACCACAGGTCTCGCACTGGTTAATCCAAATGGGTTCCCGAAGGGAAGCTGCATCCAGGTATGACCAGCGTGGCAAGAGGCCATCGAAACAGCCCTACTCAAAACCCGAGTTCCATGCTGTATAGTTGGTTGTGCACCTCCGACTTGCGCATGATGGCAGGTGTAACGATAACGGACGGCCCAGTCTCTAAAAGCGGTCCGACCCGTTAGATTCGGTTTCACATTTTTGAGCTTCGCGCCAGCCCGCAGCGACGGCAGCTCGACCAGCCAGTATCCACCAGTAAACTTAGCCCAGACGAGCACCGTTATTGGCGCTGATCGGCATGTCACTGGTGTTTTCTCCCCCTCCTTTTCTTCTAGCCACTTCAGTGTAGTGTCGTTCACTTGCGTGCGCGTGGTTCCACTCTTCCAGTATGCTGAAACCGAGCGCTCGTCATATGCTGCTCACTGTTCATGCGGTGAAGCCTCTCGCAAACAACGGTGCCGTTTATGAGAGGAGCTCGAACCATATCATACCGTGAAGGATTCGGGAGGCCCTTACAATTTTTCAGCAGTTCTGCTTCTATGATTCCGACAGTATGCACGCAAAAAAACATTCATGGAAGCATGAGAGTGTCACTGCCGCGCTCTTCTCATGCTAAAATCAGGCAACCATTGCCCAGTCTTTCATCAAATAAATTTACTGTGACGGAAGCAGTTCCTGACAGTTTTGTCTGGGTAATTCAATAATTTTAACTTTGGAGTATTTTGAACATTTTTTTCAGCTCTTTGAAGTTTGAATTCACAAGATTTCGCTGTAAAATATTTCTACACCTCACAAATAGGTCTAGATACATTCGGGAGTGCAACAAAACTGTTTAGTTTCCTTTGCACAAGGGTGCAGTATTGTCACACTTCAGTTTTCTGCAGAAACAGATATTGCGTGAACACATTATGTCTTTTCCCTTTTTTTTTTTTTAAAGGACTGCCGAGGGAACAAGAAAAATTTACCAAGTCTACAGCACAGAAGAGACCTCAGAAACACACCAAAACATAAAAGCTAATAAAATTATACCTTAATTTGATTGCAGTCATAACTAAAAAAAGCCAAGTAGTACCTTAAAAGAGATTTTACTCTGGCATGAATTACTCGTGCAAACCAAATTTCATGAAATTTTATGAAAATTAGCAAATATAGTTTTAAATTTCAAAATCATCCCTAGACCATGCGTGTTAAGTGCAGCTTAGGCTATTCGTCATCAGATACAATACTGTCAGCTGACGCCTAAACTTTTATGACCACCGAAGGTGTGTAGATATGTGCAAGCCTTACTAATCTCAAATGAGAACAGATGCTCGTAAAAAGGAAAACATTCTTCCTTGATATGAAAGTATCAGAAAACAAGGTACACAGTGCAGCTTACCAGCACTGCCAAATGCAAAAAAAAATAATGGAAGAAATTTTCAAAACACAGTAAAACATCAATCGATCCTGCTTAATGCAAACTTGAGGTCAACTCTAAATGACCATAAAGTCTTCTCAAACTCGCATGCAAAACAAACACTTGATAATGAGAACTGGTGAGGGTATGCAATGGTTTAGTTCAAACATGCCAAAAAAGCCAAATTTGTCCCAGCCAGCGAAGCCCAATCCATCTGTTTGCCTTTAGCACAACAGCAGGCAGCCAATTGCCGTTAACCATGTCAACAGACCATTAACCGATTTTGAGAGCACAGCTTAGCACTAAGTTGCTGGTGACGGTGCAGGCTGGACAATATTCTTTTTAGTTCTCTTTGTTGCCCATTCTACTCCTGTGTCGTTGGTGTCACATAGATGTGCGGTTAGCACTTATCCATGACAGACCACTGGCATATGCTACTTTTCCTCAGCTTTACGGTCTAACTGCCCAGCACATGCACCCAAGTTGCCCCTTGTCACAGTCATAGCAAATCAAGGTGTCCCATTATGGCATTTGTCACTCCACTCCTTTTTCCCTTGCACCTCCCCATTTCCACGAGTCTGTTGCAACATTGAAAGTAAGAATCCTGCCAGACATGATAAAACAGTGGCCAGAGACCTCAGCATGCCTCACATCCACGACTTGTCCCCCAGTACTGAGAGGCTGAGAATGTCCAAAGAGGCCTTCACGAGTTGACGCATCTTCAGTGTGTTTATCAGTTACACCAAAAACCCGCTTTTCAACCAAACCCCGACGGGAATTTCAAAAAATACCATTTATCGAGATTCGAGTGTACCATTACTTACATGCTTTGAGGGCAATCATGAAACAGCCAGTTATTTGCTCCTCTCTCAGCGATGATTTCGTCAACTTTTTCCTAAAAAAAAAAGTGAAAATCAAAGGCAGGGGCATGGTGTAACTATTTGCATGTTCAGGATGATTTCCCAAGAAGGCGCGTACTGACAAGTAAAAGAAAAAAAAAATGTTATAACAAATCATGCCTAATGACAAGTCTGCTTTGACTATTTGTCGCACACCACATGAGATTCAAAATTTGTCGAAGCGCAACCGAATACTAGAATTTATTTCCCTTCCTCCACCAAAAGCTACCAGCAACCTCAACAAAGGCAATAAGAAAGCAGGCTAGGGCTCACCGGAATAAACGGAAGAAGTCTGATGCCTCCACAAGCGACCGCAAATTTGCATAAATCGTTTCCTTGTCAAATTCATCAAGAAACCCTTTGTACTTGTCAGCCATACGAACAGCAGCGTGAGGTGGCCCATTCTCCCGTGCCTTGCACTGATGAAATCGTGGCAGAGCAGAGACTTCAGCGGCAAAGCACAAAATGAAAATTTGCATTCAGCTGCATTCCTAAAAAACAAACGCTACTTACAACCACCAGAACAAGTGAAACATGGTACGCTAGCGTGTCGAGCACAAGAATTACTTCCCGAACCTCGGCGTTCACAGTATTGTCGACAAGCCTGAAAAAGAAAATAAAAACCAAATGTCAACTTTTGGAGAACATTAAAAACCATTTGTGGGCAGTGAACACCAAAGCAAGGTGTGCAAGAAAATTGCAGCATAAAAAATCGACAACACTAACTTGGATGGATGGTAGTATATTCCCGAACTCCGCGCCCATACTTCACAATCCTTGCTGAAGAACGAACCACCGAAAAGGTAGTGCCCAAGGCAGGCAACTCGGACAAGATGATTGTTCCCGTCGTCAGGATTGCCTGGGCAAAGACATGAGCCTCACGCCTCTCAAAAACAAAACACCCCACCTAGAAAGGAGGAGTGGCCACAGCGTAACTGGAACTTACCTAAAGTATACAGCAGAGATTTGGCATCCTGTAAACACACATATGAAGCAAACATTGAAGAACACCACACACATAAACATATTCAGTCTGTCGCAGCCCCAAACTTAAATTAAGCAAGCGACATAACTCTATTCTAATAGCTACCCTAGCTTACAAAGGTAGCCAAGGTGATGCCACTGGGACAGCCCATTTTGTTTCAGACTGACTTTTTCTTCCTGCGCCATGACGACAAGAATGCCAAGAAGGCGCATTCAGCACTGTAGTAGTGTCAAAAGCAAGCCTACGTCGGATTCTCACAGTACGTACAACGGTGAACTCACTGTAGATGGACCACACACTATGCATTTCCTGTCTTCTAGCACTAAGAGGAGACTGGGCAAACATTACAAAGGCTTTACCTGTAAGCAGTTTCACAATAAGAATGTGCACACTTCCATTACAACTTATGAAATGACACTGACCAAATGAGGTACCTTACATTAAACTTGAAGCATTCTAAATCACTGCATAAAATTCCACAAGGAGTTATAATCCTAAGCTGTCAATTGCAAGGAGTGCAAAACGAGTTGCACTGTGCCAGATTATAAATGATTCAAACAAATAAGGTTATGCTACCGTACCTCAAGGACAGAAGCACTCTGAGAGTTGGGGCCAAGGAAACGCAGAATCTCCTGCGGAAGCTGGCTCCAGTCCCCACACCACATGCCTGGGATGTGGCCTTCAGTATTGCAGTGAGGAGACAGACATGAGAACAGTTATGAAACACAAGGAACGCTTCACTGCACAAGGCTGCAACGCAACCAAGTGCTTTTCAGTGTGCCAGCCATGTGCTAGCAATGGTAACAGATTAGAAGAGCACACGTATGCGCACAGATTGTTGCTCGTGACGGGAAATTTGGCTAAGCAGTGCAATACGTGCAGACATCTTCCTCGTCTATTTGAGAAACAAAATACAAAACAAGGATTTCTGTTGCAGGAAGGCCTCTAGTACTAGTGACGTGACCTGCACCCCGTGAACTCTTGACAAATGCGCAGAATTTTATCATGAAAGCACTTTTATTTATGCACTTAACAGGCTTAAATAAAAGCATCATTTCATTTTTAAGTAGCCATCATTACATTTAAATGCTGGCTAACAATACTGCATTCGTGCTTGTCTACAGTTTAAGAACTAACCATGTGCCTCTGACACGTTCATTTTGATTCAATATGAACAGCCCCTTGTGAGATTTCATTAGCCCTATAGGCAGACAAGAATATATGCATAAGAAACAACAGTCCTAAAAACCAAGGAATACGCAGGGGAGTGAACTCATTCAATGGTGAAGTTAATAAGAGAGCAAAAAAAAACAACCCTGAGCTTCAATAGTTTCAACTCTGATGGCTTCTTACTCACTTTTAACCTCTTGGAGTCATTACAGCATCCAAAGCCACAAATACCATAAATGCCAAGTGCTCAAACACCAACCGCACAAAAACTGCTGATAGAAGTAAAACCTTACACGATAGATACTGGCAAAACAAAAAGGGTCCAGCAGTAGTAATAAACACCTCGCGAGAAAGACAAGCAAGTGTACAGAGTGTAAAGTGCAAAAGTGAACCGAAGTGGTACATGTGCACGGCCAGTAGGAGAAGCATGATACATGGCTCTGCATTACTGCAACACATTTACAATGATTACCAATGACCTCCCAGCACTTTTTGGCTTACCTAGAAAGCTTACTGCCTGAGGCAAGACTGTTCTGATCGCACAGCAAGGTTTCAAAGCAAAATCAGGAGTTCAGCATGGAACAAGTTTAGTGCGGAGTGTGGGCTGGCGACGAGACAGCATTCGACAAAGCACGCGCTCTCGGCAACAGCATCTCGCGACTGATAGGCACTACACACGCCAAGTTCACAAAAACTGCTCAACGACCGCAGTGCAGAGACAAAGGGCTCATCGCCTTATGTTGCGATGAGCGTGAATTAAGTGATGCTCTTGACAATGCATGCACACTATAATTTATGGCTCAAAGCGAGTCACGCGATAATGGAGCCAAATATGCTGCGATTATCTCTGCATGTACTGCATACCGTGAGAACGGCAGCAGCAGCCTTGCGCAAGGGTATCGAGAAATTTCGAGTATCAGGTCAACGCATTATCTAATGTGTTTGCACAAATAAATTTTGATCGATACAAACAAGTCAAGAGCGCAAAACTGGACAAACACATTGGAGACAACTATCGCGAAATCATATTCAAATTTTCTGATCCTGCAAGCGCGGGGAAGACTCATGGCCAAAACAAAGCACGATTTTGGGCAATTTTTATCTAAATAGAAGACCTTTTGCAACTCTTGTGTAAGTGTCAGGCCAAAATAAACAATGGGTGCGGCGAAAACGTCAGGGTTCTAAAACGCGGGAAAACATTTTTCCAGTCTTCTACAGTCAAGCGACAGTCATTCGGCAAAATACTCAATTGCGTAACTCACAAAATGTATACGCTGAAATGTCTCATCAAAGAGGGAAAAACACGCAAGAACAAACTATACATACATGAAGCTACTTTTGATATCGTCTGCCTACTTCGGTCGGTCGAACGCCACTATGGGAACGCGGGCAATGCTGAAAGCTTCTACGAATAGACTCGTGGACGGCACTCGGAAACTTTACCTCTTCGGGCTTAACAACGACTCTCAACAAAAGAAGTTAGGCAAGGAACATGTCACAGGTGCAAAGGTTACCGGTTGGCACTGGCGAGGCTATTCGGTTATTCCACAAAACGCGAAATAAAACGAAACCATACAGCTATTTCCAGACAAACAAAATGACGATTTTTTCTTCAGCTAGTTAATTAAACACGCTCCCAAGGCACTGTTTCGGACTCAAGAACGCTTTCGTCAATGCCAGCATTAGCTCTGAAACAAGCGCCTAAAACAAATGCCATGCCGCCTTAGCACTTCACGCAGTCTTCGTACTTACCCCGCTTATCTCGGCCGTCTCGGCGCTTCAACAAGCCACCCTCCACCTAACGTCTGCCTTCACACTAGCAAAAGTAACCGTGACAATGGCTTACAAAGTAGTGAACTTAGCTGTCAGCGGCACAAAACGCGCCTATCAACATTAATAAATACGCTTCCGCACTTCAGATGCTGACGAACGCTAGAGGACTTAAAACAAAAGAAGTACACCAGCGAACAACTAACAAACGACGAACGGCAGTTGACTGATGTCGCTGGTAATTCCACCTCTGACAATACGTTTCGTCGCGCGCTTTTTGTTCATGTTTTCGGTTTCGCTTTTTTCGTCTGCTTGTATCTGATTTATTTCATAAAAAGCTTTAGCTGAACATAAAAACGTACAAAAAATTGTCACCAGTGCAGAAGAAAACGGCCGTATTGTGCACGTCCCTTATATTCCTTCACCGCAGTCTCGTATGGAGCCCAGGAAGTCGGGTGAAAATACTTGGCAGATTTTGATTTCCTTGTGGAGTGCATTAAACAACAAGTCCGTTGCAGGGAGCCACACACTTCTCCTCGCAAGCAGTTGGTACATTAAGGCTTTAAATCAATCCCAAATCCCTGAAATATGCTTCTCCCAACGCAGCTCCTGGCCCGTTACCGCACAGATGCTGTGCTTGCCTGCACTCTATGCCTGCACTGCGTGCCTCAGCGAAAGCGCTGAGCAAGAAAAAAAAATTGTAAAACAGTAAAAATAAAAAAAAATATTTTTTTTGGCTTAGCGCTTCATGGAAATCTATCTGGCAGAAAAATTTTGCTTTGCCGGTTTGGAGCGGTATTAGGCACTGTTACCAGCATAAAAAGGCTTATGGAATAGCGGTCTAGCGCGCGTCCGAAGTCTGCTCTGCGTGATCTTTAGCGCCGAGCAATGCGGCGCCGAAAAGAACCGCTGCTCGAGGACCATCGATTTCCATGCAGGATTATATAGCTGGATGAGCAAGGAGCGGAATAGAGGCGAGGAGACAGTGCTTGCGCGAGTGACAAGCGGAAAGGTTTTGACTCGATACTCACGTTGGCCGGTCGCCTTCTGTTCCACTGCGTACCCGCGTCCCAACGAAGGCTACGCTAGGATACGAGCCACACCTCCAGCGAGACGTGTCCCTGGTGAACCACTGTTCCAGAAGTTGTCCTTAGCCTTTCAAAAGATGGCACATACCCACACTGGGGGAGCGGCCACGAATAGGGAGGCAGAGGCTTGCAATTCACCTGTACAGAACAGCGCGAGACGATCACTTCTTCACCGCACTGCCAGCCTTTGCTTGTTCCATAAATTTTTCCATGGTTCACTAGGCCGCGCACCCTACATCGTCCCCCCACCCCGCATATGATGATGATGATGATGATGTCCTCAGGCTTAATGGCACATACCCACGGCGGAAGACTGATGATGATTATGATGATGTCCTCAGGCTGAATGGCACATACCCACGGCGGGGGATTGGCCAGGGTGCATAGCGGATACAAACGCACTCATATACAGGGAATGGAGTATATTTAAAATTTTGGGACGCAGAGCCCGCATATCTAATCGCACTCGTCATCGTTTTCAAGTTTCCCGACCTCGTGCCTGTACTCCACCTCTGACGCATCATTTTTTTCCCGTACTGCAGCAGACTGTAACGACCTACCCAACGACATCGCAGTCATCATGGGCTCATTCAACTTTGCCAATAAGGTTACCAGTCAGGTTTCTCACCAAAATATATGTGCCCGCCCTTATGTAATACCCCTCGTGGGTCCTTAAGGTAATGAAATGAAATGAAATGATGATGATGATGATGTCCTCAGGCAGAACAGAACAGCGCGAGGCCTCATTGGCTAATCTTTCTCTTCGTTCTACACGCGCCCCCAGTGTGGCCTGTGCGGAGCGAAACACTGCGCGGCATGCGCATTCCAGAACGAGTATTGTCGATCGAGGCTGGCGCCAGAACTTTTTCCCACAACACACGAAGAAAAGGGCGACGGCAGTGTGACATTCGTAAAAACAAAAAAAAAAGTCAAAATCATCTTGAGGAGTTGTACGCGAGCTAGCAAGAGCCCACGCGAGGCCGCCCACGGTCCTTGAGGTACGGGGCAGGCCTCCGGAGGCAGGGAGGCGCGGGTTGGGGTAATATTCCCCTCCCGCGCGGTGGGCTTCTCTTCTAGGCCGGAGGCAGGGCGCTGCCTAAGAAGCAGACGCTTGAAGTTACCGCGTGAAAGGGTGTCCCGTGAGAGCTAAGGTAGAAAGCTCCGAAGCATTGTCGCCCGCTCTCTTGTTCGGCAACGACCCCGACCTCGTAAGACGATACACGCTGCGCGCGGTGCGAGAGCCGATGTCTCGGCGCCGGACGCGGGTTGGGTCTTCGTGCATCGGAGGAACGGTGCTAAAATTGTAGTCGGAGGGAAAAGCGGTGGGCGCCCTGCAAGGGGTGAATGACACTCCACAGCTGGAGTAACCGTAAGGCGACGAATGTGTTGGATTATTTTGTTTTAAGCTATTCATGAAATGAAATGCAGAATTACCGCAGCCTGCATTTTCTTCCCTTGGAAAGCTTTCAGTACATTGCCTGAGACAAAGAAAACAAAAATGGTCAAAACTTAATCGCACGCCCACGCACGATGTTAGAATTTCAGAGAATACTGTAAAGCTTGCTTTGGTCTACTAGTTACGTTTACAAAATAAATTGAAACGTTAACAAGTTTAATTCGTATTTCACATGATATATCAAGTCTGGACGGAGTGGATTCCAACAGAAAGCAAACGTAGCAGGGGACGGCAGAAAGTTAGGTGTGCGGATGGTTTGCGGGGATACAGTGGCGGCAACTGACAAAGGACAGGGTTAATTAGAGAGACATGGGAGAGGCCTTTGCCCTGCAGTGGGTGTAGTGAGGCTGATGATGATGATGATGATGATATCAAGTCAAACTGATGCCAGCAAAAAAATTTTCCGCCTTCCTAACTTCAAAATTCTGTATTATCCTTCATTTGATTTTTTTTTAATGTATGATCGTTATGTGCGCTAATTTACTGTTCTTTCAATATAAATTTTATGTAATTGCTGGTTCGCTATACAAATATAAGCCTTATGCGTTTTGGATTCCGGCTTTTAATGCGAAAGCATTACTGGTCATGTTGAGAGAAAAGGCGACGGCGTTCGTGTGTGCGTGTATTCGCTGATGGTGCAGAAAATCCCAGCGATGGCGAGAACAGTGATAGGGGTTTAACACAGTTGAATTGAGTAGACGCAGAATTGATCATTCTCTACTTAGCATTCAGAGATGCGAATACTCATACCACTATCAGCCCAGTAGCGCAGCGGTTACGTAATGCGCCACAGCACTGGCAAGTGGCTGTGGCAGGTGGCTGGGGCAATGGTGCAGCCATTGACAGCTAGTGGTCAGGTCTGGTAGCCTGCTGCTGACAGAGCGCTGCGATGCACCTCACCATTGGCTGTCATTGGCAGCCAATGGATAAGTCCGGTCAGCAGCCACCCAATGACCGGGTCGCTTACCACGGACGCTTTGAAAGCCGCGGGTATACCTGATCACGTGATCAATGACGGAGGACCAAATGGACTAGAGATGGACATATGGTAGATTGAGGCATTAAAAATGAATAAGAAAAACAAGCCTCGCCCGCTCCACTAAAGTATCGCGGGTGCAAGAAATGGACATAGACTATATTGGGACTAAAAAAAAAGAAACAAGAAAAATGTGTCCAAGCCAAGCGAGAAATGGACGTAGATTATGTTGGGACTAGAAAGATAAACAAGAAAAACATGTCCCAGCCCGCACCCTTAGGTATAACGGGCTAATGGAAAACACATATTTGGACTGACGTAAAAAGAACGACGAGAAAATCTCTGATCTAGTTCTACAAGCACTGCAAGCACTCAGCTTCGTTCATCTTTCGCGAGCAAAGCAGTGGATCGCCATTGTTTCGGCGGCACAATCGGGATGGGCGCCAGCTAGCGTTAAAACACCATTGTTTAGTTCTACCTCGGCATCAAAAGGCCTGCATCGTATCTCCTGGAGGAGAGGATTAATGTGATTTCCGAGAGAACAAGTAATGCCTGGTGGTGTAGCTGAATTTCGGAGCGCACCTGGTTCTCAGCCCAAAATGTGACGTTACTCTGCGATGCATACGGGCTAGCCCATTGCAAAAACAACCACTGGCTAACATGGTTTCAGAGCTTTTGTTAATTAACTTGCTTTACTGAGTAAATAGCATGAACAGCAACTGCTTGCTGGTCACTTTTTAGGGTCTAGGCCAGTTTAAAGTTTTTTTTATTTCATTTTTCCTGTATGCACTTCAATGCTACGATGGCGACCTTTTAACCGACGTAAAATTGCTTCGGAGGTGTTTGTAATATTTGGAGTAGTAATACTGAACGTGACGTATTTTTTTAATTATGATTTATATTTCTTCGAAATTTTTATGGCCTGGACGTCTAAATATGATGAGCAGTAAAACCTCGTTAATTCAGACGTCCACGGAGTGAAAAAAAAAAAAAAAGTCCGAATATTGCATTATTGACTGGCTCCCAAAAACTGTTCTCGTGAAAGTGTAATTTGTTCGACGAAACCCTAGGAAATGGTTATCTCCTTCTAAGACGGAAACTGTGCGATATTGACAATTTTCGGCAATTTTTCGCAGTTCAGTAAAATGCTGCAGCCCCGCCGCGGTGGCTCAGTGGTTACTGTGCTCGGCTGCTGACCCGAAAGACGCGGGTTCGATCCCGGCCGCGGCGGTTGAATTTCTTTGGAGGAGAAATTCTAGAGGCCCGTGTACTGTGCGATGTCAGTGCACGTTAAAGAACCCCAGGTGGTCGAAATTTTCGGAGCCCTTCACTACGGCGTCCCTCATAGCCTCAGTCGCTTTGGGACGTTAAACCCCAACAAACCAAACCAACCAATCCAAACCAGTAAAATGCTTCAATTCGTGCAAACTATCGGGAGGGTCGGAAGCAGAACTGCCTCATACGCGGCTACATTCAGTGTGCGACGCGGCAACGCTGCAGCTTCTTCGCATGTGGAATCGTTTCAATGCACGAACAACGAAAAGCACGTTGCGAGCGCGGAACTTCGACGAGCTGGAAGAACGGAAATACCAGGCGGATGGAAGCGAGAGGCGCGCGCATTGACGTCAGAGCTGAAAGACGCCTTCGAGCCAAAAAAAAAAAATTATCAGCGACGAGTGCAATCATCGTTCTAAACGGCGTTCATCAAGCTGGCTGATTGCACGGCCGGTAGCCACCGTCGCCGCGGCGGCGAAGCTCCGAAAATGAAACTATACGCGGCCGGTCTCTCGTGTCCTGTTGACAGGGGCTGGTTGTGCCGGTCATCGACACGTTGCGCGCATGTAGGGCGCTGGAAACAATGCATTACTCAGTTTTGTTGCGAAAGCAACACTACGCGAGTCGTCGAGCCATTTCGCTTACGAAAGGCCATACTGCCCATGCGCGAGGAGCAGTGACGTGCACAGCTGGCGCGCCGCCGCCGTCGCTGCGCGGGCCGCCGCCGCCGTACGCTCCGCGACTGAAGCCCGAGGTCCCGTACTGAAACTTTCGCTTCAAAAACCTGCTACCTATGCTGTTCCTAGCGTGGTATCGGCTTTGTATCCGACTATTGAGGCGCGTGTCGTCTGAGACTCAATTCTCGTAGAAAAAGGTGCTCGGACAAACGCGGCAATTATTATGTCAAGTAGACGTAATTAGCACACCTATTATTGTGCTTGGCAAGTGTAAGGCCGCCGCTCATTTCCAGCAGCGACCACCGTGCAGGGCGCTGCCCCCGCGGAAGGGGCTGTCCATTATGAACGACCGCACCGCCGCTACCTTCAGGGAGCCCCCCCCCCCCCCTTCCCCCCCCCCCCCCCCGCCCCCCATCCCCCCTTTACGCATACGCTAACGTCGGAAAGGCGACCGATGGCCCACAGCGACCTTGCAAGGTCGCTGCTCGTTTCCGGCTGCAATCCTTTGCAAGACCTCTGCACCTGCAGAAGCTTTCCATTAAGAACGAAAGCCCCTCCAAGCACAGTGCAGTAGGGAGTTGGTCTTTCGACGCACTGCTATCTTCACGGGGCCCCCTCCCGCCGTAGGCTAACCGAGGCGTCTTTGAAGGACGGAGATTAGGAGGGGGAAAATAGGAACCCTTCCTTAGCTGGTTCGCCGAGCCGACAAAGAGCTCCCAGGAAAAGACGATTAGAGCGTTTTTTAAGCGATGCGTAGAACCACATGCGTTCCTCACTCTTATCCGCCTGCTCATCGATCACTCTTGTCCGAGCGTCCCACCGTTTGTGCCGTGCCGGCTTATCTCTCATCTATTGTTTGCATATGACACGCACTGAGGACAGGGGGTACGCATCTGTGCCAAGAACTTGACTTGCAGTGCGAGTGGAGAGGGGGGCGACGGTGTGCTTGGGGGCTTGGGACAGGTCGGATGGAGAGCCCCGACGGGAGAGGATGTGCATGCCCTTACCGACGAGAGAGTGCTGTAGTATTGGTTTGTTTGTTTGTTTGTTTGTTTGTGCTCTTAGCGAGACCCTGGGTTTGAGGCTGTGCCCAACCCACGCCATGTTTGATTGGGGAATTGATGTTTGGGGCGGGCCACTGAAAATGACCGCCCCTATTTCTTTGTTTGTTACGGTTATAAAAACCGAAGTGAACGGATGGAGATCAGCCTGAGCTGGGGCTCCATGCTTAGCATGTCGAAGAGTAAAGTAGCGCAAATTCATTTCTGCTGTTCCCAGTTTTAATCTCTGTACATGTTTGTTGTAAATATATGCTTTTCTATCTGTCATCATCTGAAAGAATGCCTCCTGGTCTTCCTCCACGCCGAATTCACTGTAGGAAGGATTTGGGAACCTTACTTTGAAGAAACGAACAAAAGAAGATCTATAAAATCTTTACTGCAAGGATTGCCAGGAACCGATCAGGCTTCCGAACGCGGCAGGGGCTCGAACAAGGGCGCTCAAAATGGGAAAACGACTCAGCTTATTCTAAGCCTTGACTGGGCGCATGAGCGGGGCAACATGCCTTGCTCAAATAGGCAATAATAGGCTCAAATAGCCTGAAAAGAGTGAAGAGGAAGACGCAGAAAACAAGCAATATGAGCACGGACGCATAGGAATGCCTGCAACGGCGCCCGCTCGGTGGAATCAGCGATATCTGACACCCAACGGACATTGCAGCGGAAGTCCTTGAAGATATTCGAGACGACTGCCGTGCGCCTTCCGCTCGGCACTCTCGCCATGCGCCAGCGCTTTGGCCGTCTGCGTCCGCAAGACATGCAGGGCAGTCCGTCATGGATAGTGTGCAAATAAATAAATAAATAAATAAATAAATAAATAAATAAATAAATAAATATTTGGTCTTGAACTCAGGAAAGATGGTTGGTTTGTGGGTAGTTTAGCCATATGGGCAGGACATGTAATGCGAAAGCAAGATAACCGATGGTCCTTTGGGATAACGGACTAGATTCCAAGAAAAGGCATGCGGAGCAGGGGGTGGCAGGAAGTCAATTGGACGGATGTCGTTAAGAAGTTTGTGGGGATTGGCCCAGTTAGCATAGGTCAGAGTTAATTGGAGAGATATGGGAGAGGAATTTGCCCTGAAGTGGGCGTAGTCAGGCTGATGGTGATGATGATGTCTCCTGTTAGGTTCAAGCGCCCTTGCTTATTGTTTGCTAAGTGGCCCTGTATATGTAGCGTGTTTTCATTTATTGTGTTTATTGATTGCTTAGCATATACTGCGATTTTGTTTGCTCATTGCTGACTGTTTATTTTCCATTTACCAATAATGTTTATGGGGTTCAGCACCTCAATGCGACTCAGTCTATAAGGGACCTAGCAGTGAAGGGCTTCGGATAATTTCGGCCACCTGGGATTCTTTAACGTGCACTCACATCGCACAGTACACGGGCCTCTAGCATTTAATCTCCATCGGAATTCGACCGCCGCGGCCGCGGGATCGAACCGCATTTTTATGGTCAGCAGCCGCGCACTATAACCATTGGGCCACCGTGGCGGCACAGGTAAGATGTGAATACATTGTAGAATATGATTAAGCCACCGATAAAGAAAAATTCGCTGGCTTAGCTTGGCTAAGCCCGGTAATTGCGAAAGCAATATCCGTACCTACGCCATGGTACAGCTGGTAGTGTAGCTGGTGGTGGTGCTTGTGGTTAGACTTGTGGTGATGCATCGGTTATACAATCCAAACCAAACCAATCTCATCCAATCCAATCGAATGCAATGAAACGTAATCTACTCTAATCTAATGTAATCTAATCTGATCTAATCCAATCCAATCCAATCTAATCCAATCAATTTCATTCCATTTCATTCCATTCCAATCCAATCGAATGCAATCAAACGTAATCTACTCTAATCTAATGTAATCTGATCCAATCCAATCTAATCCAGTACAGTCCAATCCAGTCCAATCCAATGTACTGTAATCCAGTCTAATCCAATCTAATCCAACTAATGCAATCAAGGTCAAATGAAGGTCAATGGTGGTCACCCATGGCCACCCTGCAAAGTGCAAGTAGTATTGCTTTCGCAATAATAACTAAATTAAATACTGCGTGTTAAAGCGGTTAAAGAGCGCTTACAAGATAAGTCTGCCTCGTTGAAAAGTTCGTCGACGGCTGCTTTTTTCACCATCGTCCTTGCGCTCCTTCGGTCGCCACCACTGCCAGCGCCTTTCGGCAACAACCTAAAAAGGTAAAACGGAAAGTTGAGCTAGTTGGTAGGTCATATTCATGGAAACAGCGCTGAAAGACAAGGGGGCGAGCAAGGTCAGCGCTCGTTCCGCCTTCTTGTTCGTCCCTTGACTACGAATTCTCAGCCTGTATTCTGTTTTTCTTGCTTCGTTTTGTGGCTCAAAGCTAGAGAAAAAAGTGGCTATCATTATACGCATGGTGCCGTAGTGCCACGTACATTGTGTATTAAATGGTGCATACGTAGGCGTCTGCTGTTTGTATTCATTCAAATGTAAGGAGCACAGCCAGTAAACTGAAATGACTTGTGTATGACGCTGCTATTTGCTCTTATACGGGCAGGATCGTGTAAAATGCCAGGACATTTCATGTAAACATGGTAAGTGCAGGACGGCCGAGCCAGCACGCATTCACACGAGTGGACAGGTGTATTACGCCACCTGTAACGTAAGTATGTGCCTGAAATTTGGTACATATGTGCGCTTAGATGCCTGAAGGCTGCGTGAAAAAGGAAGAATAATTTTATTGTACCAGAGCTCAGAAATCGAGCATTAACCTTTTGAGGCTTTCCGTGGGACGCGCAACTTTTTGGACACTGCTAGTTGTGGGGACGTTTTTTGCATGTGTTCGGGAAAAATGAGCACCTCCTGGGGAGATTCCAAATGTCCCGATGAGTTATTTTTGGGGGATTTTGGGGAGGTTTTGTGTTTGCTGGGAACATACCTACAAAGGTCGTCGGGAACGGGCAAAACGGAGAGAGTCATTGTCCTTGACGAAAGGGAAGTGAAGGCTAGGGAGCAACGCTCGGAAACACGGCTGTCCTGCGCACAATACTATTGCGCGCGACAAAAGATCCATGTAAGTGTGACAGAAGCGCTTCGGAGAGAGCTGGCGTACTGGCCGTTGCGGGAATTATGAGACGACTCCCTAGCGAAGTGAGCGTGGATGCGAAAAACAAAACCGACGCTGGCGTCGCATGACGGTCAAAAGAGGAAACACCACGACGGTGGTCGCTGGCGGCGCAGCGTGCTTCCGTGCGTGCCTGGCGCGCGCTATGCCCGGGATTACGCAACACTGTGGTAAAGTGCATGAGGGAGAGCGAGAAACAATGACATCACTGCTGGGCGATGTTACAGTGATACCAGGTTGAAGTTACAATTTATGAATTTTTCTTTAAGATGTGGAGATGAGTGCGAATGACACGGTATTATCACACCACCATGAAGGGGAGTTCGCCTTAGAGGTAGGTAGGAAGACCAAAAGATCCACTGAGCAGCCAGAGTTCGCCTACTGCGAATATTTCCTGTGCCTAAACTTTTTGCTACTTATTTCTGCACCGAGTCTGCGTGGAGCACGCGTCAGAAGAGGCTACGACGACGGGATGAAAAAAAAAAAAATGATTACGTGCTATGAAAACATCTAAAACTTTCTAGAATTCAGTCGGGTAATGTTATTTGCAAAGGCCGCAGGGGGCTTTATAGACTGAGCTCCGGCTTTAAAGTAACTCTGAGTCGCATCATAACCTTCTGTGCTACGCATTTATGAATCTCTAAAAAGGGGCTTTCTATCCGCTTGCTTAAATAACACGCAGTCTAAAACCCTGAACAATGTAGCAGTTGCACGAAACAAAGCAGCCAGTCAAGTAGGGCTAGAAATAGAAGGCTAAAGCTGTAAGAGCTAACAAAAAAGAGATGGAACTAAAGGCACTTAGAAGAAAGAAGAGATGAAAATATAAACTATGGTCGCACTCCACTGTCACAAAGGTTCCGCTTGCTATACATAGTTTACGCAGGAAGAGCTCATGTTCGGCTATTCGCGCAAATAAACGCTTGATTCATATAAGCTATACCATACACACACGCAAAAAAAAACTGTGATTCAAATGATCATCCTTTACTCATATTTAGTGCCTGCGGATTCGAGGAACTGGCGCGCGAGTGACCAAAAAAAAAGTTAGAAGGCTGTTTCAGAAGTGGTAGAGTGCATTCAAACGAAGCCAGTTCTTATAAGGGAAGAAAAAGTTGCAATGGTATGGAAAAAAAATGAGAAAGCCTACTGCGAAAAATGAATAAAAGCGTTTTTGAGAGCAGTTATCTCATTTTGCACTGAGCTATATACGAGACCTGCGTTTGCCTTCATTTTTTTCTCTCTGAATTGCCACGTCAGTTTTACGCCCAGTCGTAATGTGGCTAAACGAATACATGAGATGCAGCCCCTCGTCATCCTGATGGGAATATTATTCTCCCTTTCCAGACCCGGAAATCTTGACGCTCCTCTCCTTGAAGCCCGAAAAATCATACTCTTGCTGTAAAAGAATCTTGATGAGACGCGAACGCCGAGGCCGGGTTGGCGTGGGATATACTACACTGCCGGGCTCTCGACGAGCGAAATCGTCCCGAACGAAGGCGCTTGACGGTCGTCATAAAAAGCGAGCTTCCACGCATCGCCCTAGATTGGCGCTGTCATTTGCGATGAGAGGCGGGCGCGGAGATTCAGGTATCAAACACTTAAAGCAAAAAACGACGGGAATGAAGGGAATGGGGGTGGGGGGGGGGGGGGGGGGGGTGAAGTGGTCAATAGAGCGGCGAATCAGAGTGAGCCACGACGTCACTAGCTCTCTTGGCGGTGCATGAGTATAATGACATCTCAAACTTTAAAGCATTTTTTTTTTTACGCGCGCACTCAAGCGCCGCCGTGCTTTTCAATAAAAAAGCGCGTTCATGACCAGCTAAAAATTCAGGCATTGAGATTGGATTTACATGATGATTCGTGCTGTCTCTCTGCGCCTAGCTCCGACATAGTTGCGCAAGTGAGATGTGCACTCGTTCACATCTATAATCTTCTTGCGTGATGATTCATCACTTTGGTTTGGTTTGTTTTATTAGGGTTTAACGTCCAAAGCAACTGAGGCTATGAGGGACGCCGTAGTGAAGGGCTCCGGAAATTTCGACCACCTGGGGTTCTTTAGCGTGCACTGACATCGCACAGTACTCGGGCCTCCTAGAATTTCGCCTCCATCGAAATTCGGCCGTCGCGGCCAGGATCGCACCCGCGTCTTTCGGGACAGCAGCCGAGCGCCATAACCACTGAGCCACCGCGGCTGGGTGATTCTTCACTTTGTCGCTATCAGGTTCCGATAAGTCGATTTTATGCGAAGCATATTAACGTAGGTTTCGGGCCTTCGCGCGACGCCCGGCGGTGGCCACCATTGACCACCATTGACCGCGCGACGCGGCGGCGGCGCCACCATCGCTGCATCACGTGATATGTGACGTCACGCCAGGGATGAAGCGGCGTGCGCCCGCCGTCGCGTCAGTCTCTGTGCCCGCAACCGCGCCAGCGTCTTTGCGCCGGGCGTGTATGCGTTCAAGATGCCTCCAAACGCTAAGGACGTTAATAATAGGAATGCAAAACGAATCAGTGGGGAAACAGTTTAGACTCGGTGTTGTGTAGAAATGCTCAAAGACAATACAGAATAAGTGACGTCCAAACCAAGACTCATGCATTTACGGACCATAAGAGTGTGTTTGTCGGGCTGCAAAGAATAAAGTACGACGATTAACCTAAAACCACGTCTCCGTTACTTAGCCCCATCCACACTGAGACAGCTGCTTAACATGCTTCGCATCCACTAGGCTTAACCTTGATAAGCCTCCAATTTTATATTGTTTTTTTTTTGTGCTGACACAAATGTATTGTTAGAAGCGAGGCTCTTGGGTCGCCTGACTCCCGGTTGAGGTCACTGTGTGTGAACGTTGCGTCAAGCACGGGACGGGACGGAGACGCAGACAAACGCTGCCTCCGCTCCGTCTCCGCCTATGGTGGGCTGTTCACGCACACTGAACGCGCAAGAACTTTCCTTAATTTCATCTTTACTCTCAGGTTGCAGGGTCTGTAGGTCCGGGCTCGTAAAGCTGGTGTGAAACTAAGAACAGCAGGAGTGCGCAGAAATTTATTCGGCAGATTGCAGGAACATAAGAGCACGTCAACGGAGGTCGTCTATTTAACGAGCTCGCCATAACAAAATCTGAAGTTGGGGAATATATTGAGGAATAGACTTCGTTATGCATATGGTCAGATCAGGCGTTCACCACTGCCCTCTTAGGAAGCCGTCTAAGGTGAAAGGCGTAAACGGCCCCTTGCTGCTCTTCAGACGGCGATGGAGACGTAGACGCGTGGGTGCCATGGCCGTGCTCGATGACTTTTCTTTAGCAGGGGTTGATAGGGAGAACCCGCCGATACTGCCGTAGGAGTCACTGTTTTCGCGGAACAGCGCTGTTGAAAAAATATTCACTTCTTCCACTTGCCCTTGTCGACGTCGGCCGAAGGAGAAAGATAGGACGACCTGAAGCACTGTTGGGAGGGCGTGCCGTATTGCGCATACCGCGCACCGGGCGCCGATTGCCTCCTATTTTGTTCGTCATCTCGGCTCGGAGTAGCGGAATGCAGCAATTAGGTTCTTTTGCTTTGTGAAGGGGCAGAAGGAATGTGTAATGTGGGTCCCCTACCCTTGAATGTCGCCAAAGGGAACCGCAGTCGCTCCGATTAGCCCGGCCCCGTGACGCGTCGTTGTTGAACACCTGCTGAGATCGTCAGTTGGTGAAACGGAAGTACGCGTCCTTCCTTCCGGGGAACCGAAGGAGTTTTGTGAAGTTGTTAGTTCGCCATGATGCTTCGCAGAGAACAAGCTAGAAAAGCTTGGCAGTGACTTTCGCTTCAGCTTTATCTGTTATTTATTTATTTACTTCAGAATACTGCAGGCCACTGCTTGGCCCAAGCAGGAGTCAATTTACATTGTTACATAATTAACCAAAAGAATAAAATTATACAATATTAGCAGCACATGGATACCAAAAGAATAAAACCAAAATAATAAACTTATACAATATTGGCAGCACACGGACACAAAAGATACAAAACAACATACATTAGCAGGTAAGTAGGCGGTTTAACGCATCAGAAAAATTTTGCGAGGAAAAAACAGATGCCGGTAACGAATTCCAATCATGCACTGTTCTAGGGAAAGTCAGTAGCTGTTTATTACTGCAAAATTATTGAAAAAAGAAGGAAAAGATGTTGCCAGCCGTGACAATTGCTATGCAATATCTTATGCACTCGAGCTGAAGCCGGCGGAAATAAAGGGAGAGAATAACAAGGAGAAAAACAGAGGGGAGCGATAGCGAGCGGGCAAGCCAATTCAGCGAGCTTTCAAATGCGTATTTTTGACGTTCGATATTTTGAACCTCATTCCGCATTAGGGAAATTTAAAAACTACGCTCACCTTTCATGTTGACAGACTTCAATTTCGCTGTATATAATCTTGCCCCTAAAATAAAAAAATAAAAAAGTTGATTAGTTAGCGTTATTGATTCGTTTATTATTGAGCTCCATCAGGCACCTACTGCCCGTCATGCTGTAGAATCCATCTGCACAAACCGCATTGTATCTCTGGCGTTTTAAAGAAAATCTGTACAGATAAAGAAAAAAACGAGTCAGTACGATGGGCTGGAAGGTGAAATGTTGAATTGGTGACAGCTCCTTAAGAAAATTTCAAATAGTTGCCAAGTCACTGAAATAACAGAGTTAATAACGTGTATAAGAACTTTAATCATTCAATGCGAGCAGTAATTCTCACAGAGCTAATTGTTGCTGCGAGGTTAAGCACAGTACATCACTGAAATGCATGGAAACGTAAGGAGGCATGCGTGCTCCATCTGCTGCAAAAATACAATCAGCCTGTCTAGTCAGGCAACGCAGAAATAATTTTTTTTTCGCAATCTTCATCCCGCAAAATTTTGTCCATAACTGTACATATTTTAACGAGTCCTCCCCCCCCCCCCCCCAATTTTCTTGCCCTTGTGTGTGAAAGAATCAGGTAAAATTGGGTTTTAACAGAAGACGAAGGGCTCTGCACATCCTTCGTTACTGTAAGGCTGAGGTATCTGTATTCTATAAGTCTCTAACTGAACGAATATGTGGCTGTCGTGTCCGGTCGCTGTGTTGAATGCAGCGAAAGACGCACACGGTACTTTTAGACTTCGTTTATTTAAAGCTGAAGAGGGTGCGACCAGCGTCGACCGAGGCAGGAGCCGAACTGGCCGCCCGAAGAAAGGAGGGAGTGGAGAAGCGTCCACGGCAGGGAGTGGCTTCCCAGAACAGGAGGAGGGTGCGGGGGCGCACCGTGGGGGGGCATCCGGCGACAGCGTGCGACGAGGGGCAAGCGGTCGTTAGGAGGAGGATTGAGTGGTCGTTAGGAGGAGGATGCGAACTGTCGTTAGGAGGGGAATGCGAGTGGTCGTTAGGAGGGGGCGCACACACACAAAAGCAATAAGGGGACACAACACTTCCTTCCCCCTTAGAAAGTTGCCTGGTATCGTGCAGGGGGTCGGCGCTCACGCGTGGAGGCGCGCTGGCTTTGTGCGCTCGGGGGAGAAACACTTGTAGGCTGGCTGTTGTTCGCTGTGTCTTCTAGGTCTGTCCTGGGCGAAGTCTCTTCTTCCGGGAAGAGGTGCCAGGCTATGTGGGAAAATGGTGCACGTGTTCTCTCCGCTGGCGGACAGCTCTCAGACGGCGTCGTAAATCTACGCAGCTGGTTGAGATGTCGGCGTGCTACTGTGCCATGTATGTTGACGAGCCAAGAGCGCAGGCCTATGCGTCTGACAATTGTAGCTTCCTCCCAGCGTGGCTTTTTCAGAAACTGTCGGGCGAGGACGCGCTGCCCCTCATTAAGCGTGCCGCAGCGCGGAATTGCTTTTTCTTCCCGGAACGTCTCTGCCTTTGGCTCGGGGAGGATGGCTGTGAGCTGGGTTCGCATTTCACGCTCGAACATCATTTTCGAGGGGGTCTCGCCCGTTGTGCTCTGAACCGTCGTGTGCTGCTTGAAGAGAAAGCGCGCAAGGCGGCGCTGCAGCGAGCCTGTCTGATCTCTTTCAAGGGCGCGTTTTAGCTCGGCTACGTAGCGCTCGGCTTGTCCGTTTGTCGCTGGGTGGTAGGGAGCCGATGTAACTGAGGAGATCCCGTTGTCGCGATAAAACTTGAGAATCTCCGCAGACACAAACGGTGTTCCGTTGTCCGACACTACCTTGCGCGGCAGGCCGAACGTTGCAAATAGTGATCGGAGGTTGTCAATGACTGCTGCCGAAGTCGTCTGTCCCATTTGCCTTATCTCAAGCCACTTTGTGTAGGCATCTACGACCACAAGGAAAGTGCAGCCCTCAATTGGTCCTGCAAAATCAATGTGCAGTGTGTGCCATGGTGTGTCTGGCTTTTCCCATTCTGGGACAGGAGCTTTCGGCGGGGCGCTCCGGCTGCTCTGGCAAGGCTTGCATTCTCGCACCACTGTTTCGATGTCGTTGTCAATGCCAGGCCACCACATGTAGCTTCTGGCACACTTTTTCATTGCAACGATGCCCCGATGTCCGGCGTGGATGAGAGACATAGCTTGTGCGCGTAGTTCTCTCGGCATCACAACTCGGGACCCAAATATGATGCAGCCGCGATGGGTGCTCAACTCTGTAGCTCGCCTGCGGTAAGCGTCGAAGTTGTCCCCTTTGAGTTTATGCACGTTGCCTTGTTGAACAGCTGTGTAAACTAGCCGGAGAGCTGCGCACTTCTGCGTAGATGCTGCAACTGTGCCTGCTGTAAGCGGAGGTTCTGGCAGTGCTTCGAACATCAGAACGTCTCCTGGTGGAAATGGTTCGTCAACAGTTGCGTCTAGTGGCAGACGGCTTAGCGCATCGGCGTTTTGATGTTTACTCCCATTGCGGTAGACCAGAGCGTAGTCGTACGCTGAGAGTTTGATGGAATGCTGCGTCGGCTCGATGACACCTTGCTGCTCCAGTTTGTCCAACTCTTTTTCAACTGAATCTCGGAGAGCAAACGGCACCGGCCTGGCCTTCAGAAATTTGGGTTGCGCGTTGTCCAACAACTCCAGTGTGACCGGGGGCCCTTCGTTTCCTGGAATCTCTTCCGAGAATACTCTTTCGTATTTCTCTTGCAGTTGCTCAACCATGTTCTGGCTCGGCGTCTGGTGTATGCCGCATATCATCACGCCTAGTGGAGAAAACCAGTTTCTCCCTAGAAGGCTTGATCCTGTGCCCTTCACAACAAGCAGAGGTAGCGTATGGGTCTGGCCGTTGTAGTTAACCTGCACGTTGGCAGAGCCCAATAGTGGCAGATTCTGTCCTGACCACGTTCGCAGGTGCGTGTCGTCTTGTTGCAGGGCGGGTGCGTCAGATGGCCATGAAGTTCGAAACGTGTCCTCACTGATCAGAGTACAGGCTGCGCCGGAGTCCACCTCGAACTTAATCAGCTGGTGATGTACGCTTACTTCTGTAAAAATCTTCGGTCGCGTGCCGAGATTCATGGTGTTCAGGTCGTACAACACAGATGGTGTTGCTGATGTTGTTCCATGGAGATCAGATAGCGGCGTATTCTCTGAGGCGTTGACGCTGTGATTAGGCTGGGAAGGTGACTTTATCTTGGCAAGTCTCCGTTTCGTAATGCATGCTCTTTCGATATGCCCTCGCTTGTGGCAAAAATTACACGTGGCTGACTGGAATCGACATCCCTGGGGGTTGTGTTGGTCGTCACACCGCCAGCAGCGTTGTGCCTTTTTGACCGATTTTACAACAACAGAAGGCTTGCGCACCTGGTTGCTTGTCTGGTGTACCGGCTCGGTGTTCCGGCGAATCCCTCTCTGCTGGTGACCGGCGCTCTCCGCTCGAACGGCGATGTCGTAAGCTTTGCTGAATGTGAGGTCCTTCTCAGCGAACAGGCGCTGCTGCAGTGACTCGTCACTCAGTCCGCACACAAATCTGTCGCGTAACATCACGTCCAAGGGAAGCATGGTGGTGTTAGCAGAAGAAGCTGCGTCTCCCTCCTGCCCGGTAGCTGTTGTCGACAGCGTTCTAAAATTGCAGTCGGCAGCGAGCTTCTTGAGCGCGGCTACGTAGGCGCTCACAGTTTCTCCTCCCAGTTGATCTCGTCGTTGGAAGCGAGCCCGGCTGTAGACCTCGGATGGTCTTGGGTCGTAGTGCTTTTGCAGCGCTTTTACGATGTCGTCGTAAGACACTGCCGCTGGTGTGCTTGGCTGAATAAGGGCGCAGACAGTATCGTAGGTCTGCTCCCCGCACAGCGTCAGCAGGTTGGCCCTCTTCAAGGCTGGGTCTGTGATGTTGTTAGCTTCAAAGTAGAACTGAAGGCGTCCAACCCACGATGACCACGATGAGCCGTTGAACTCTGGTATCTGATTGGGAAACCCTCGCGCAGCCATGGCTTGTCAATAGCGTTGCGTAGCGCGGGTCGAATCCACTTTCTCGTCGCCACTGTCGTGTCCGGTCGCTGTGTTGAATGCAGCGAAAGACGCACACGGTACTTTTAGACTTCGTTTATTTAAAGCTGAAGAGGGTGCGACCAGCGTCGACCGAGGCAGGAGCCGAACTGGCCGCCCGAAGAAAGGAGGGAGTGGAGAAGCGTCCACGGCAGGGAGTGGCTTCCCAGAACAGGAGGAGGGTGCGGGGGCGCACCGTGGGGGGGCATCCGGCGACAGCGTGCGACGAGGGGCAAGCGGTCGTTAGGAGGAGGATTGAGTGGTCGTTAGGAGGAGGATGCGAACTGTCGTTAGGAGGGGAATGCGAGTGGTCGTTAGGAGGGGGCGCACACACACAAAAGCAATAAGGGGACACAACAGTGGCCAAGAAATTAGATGTGTGCCTGGAGAGTGACCAGTCTTTGCGAAATTACTGGTCATTTTAAATGTAGCGCATCAATTACAGAAGTTTTAGAAATACTTGTTAAGTGGTAACAGTTATATCGTTTGCTATTTAAACACGTTAACTCTCAGGTTTTTGTGCCCCTTTCTTCTTCTATGCGCTCTTCAGAATTTATTCTTTGCGCAGGCATTCCTGCCCTGTGTTCATAAAGCTTGTGTTACCAGTACGGCCAAGAAACAAGAACTTAGGGGAGGGAAAGTTAGTAACAGCTCTTTTCTACTGAGGCGAAAAATTTCTCGAGAATAAAATTTAATTTGAGAACGAAAACTTAACGCGCCCAGACATTTTTCTTTCTGATAAATGTGATAAATAAAAATGGATTACAGCGACGAAGTTATTTCAGTGCCTGGACGCAGATCGCCGTCCTTTTCTACAGACAGAGGTTCTTTCGCGATCAAGGCCCCGGACAAACTCTTTATTCACGTCCACCGAGCACGACTGACATCGACGTCCGAGCCATTCTCGCCCAGCGAGTCCCGCACGCTTCAACCGTCTAGCGGAGCTCGGGGCTTTTTAAGTAGCTCGAGGGAGCATTAGTTATGTACGATTCCTCGCACGAACGCACCAACGGGCACTTCAATTCATCCGAGACGTAATGAGGGAAAGTCCGCCCCACTATTGACCCTCTCCTGCTGTATCGCCTTTTCTTCCTTTAGTAAATCTCGCGGAAGTTTCACTTTCCAGCCTATGGCTTACAGCGTGCAAAGTTTAGAAATGAAGCAAGAAGTAGGGAAGAAAATGAAGTAAAAGGGGCGTGAAATGAGCGGCAAGGCGTGGGCACAAAAGAAAATAAAATCGTATGCTCTACGTATACAGGGTAATCAAGATACCGAGAAAAGGCAGAACATCTAAACGGCTACAAAAAGGAGGCTTGGGGAAGATGGGGAGTGTTGTACGGAGTGCTCAAAATGAAGAGTGAGACTCGACTGTGGGGATGGAAACTGTATGCTGCTCTGAAGCACCGCCGCTGGCCGATAGTCATATATATTTCCGGTCAGTGAACATGACACGCACGTCGTTCCTCACCGCGCTATGGCGCTGCGGTGCGGGAACCCGGGGAAGGGAAAAAGCAGGAGCGGTCGCAGAAAAGCTATCAAAGCTCGGTCTGTATGTGTGTGTGTGTGTGTGTGTGTGTGTGTGTGTGTGTGTGTGTGTGTGTGTGTGTGTGTGTGCGTGTGTGTGTGTGTGTGTGTGTGTGTGTGTGTGTGTGTGTGTGTGTGTGGCGATGCAAGTAAATAACGAACGAAAAGGTCAAGTTGACTATGTGTTTGTGCTCCACACGTTCAGACAGAAACGTCGAAGGCTCGTGCAGAGCAGCGCTGGTGTGTGCAGTGAGGACACGCACGCGTACACAAAGTAAGCAAGATGAAAGACGGCGCCTAGTCCGTCGTCCTTCTCCTCCTCGCCGACCCATTCTCCCCACTTTCTTTCGTCTCTCGCTCCGTCTTACATTTCCCCCGTCTCCTCACGTTTTAGCCCCGCTCGTTTGCCCCCCCCCCCCCCCCCCCCCCCTCTTCTTTCTCTGCCCCTCCCCTTCCAGCCGCCATCGAGCTGGCGGGCAAAGGGTGAGCTCTCAATATACATAAAGCAGTTACCGAGACTGTATTGCTTTCCTTTTGCTCTAGTCGCGCTTTTACTTTTCCTTAGCCTTCCCGGAAAAATAAAGAGCGCGAGACTAGCGAGAGAGACGAAGGATTATTCTATTTTCTTGCCGCCAAGGGCGAACGCACCCGATAGTAATGATCATAGAGATCCCGAGCCTCTTCCCGTAATCGTATTCCGCTTCGAGCCGAAGGGTTTTTAGGCGCACTGACTGCCGCAGTGGACTCTCCAGCCAGAGCTCCCCGCTCTCCTACTTTGGCTCTTCATTCCTTCAATTTCCTTTTTTAATGGACGCTGGGTAGCTCTCGTGGGGGGATGCCTCAAATTCTCTGCCCGGGCCCTGACTGCCTCGTGCAACAAAAGGAGTATTCTCCTGGAGAAAAGTCGTCGGTGCCTTTTTGTGAACTTTTTTTTTTCCTGAACTAAAGGCGTTATGCCTGTTTAGCTGATTTAGACAACTTTTTTTTTTGACAATGCGCGTGATAAAAAGTAATGCGGAGGTGAGGGGAGCAGAACTTTTTTTTTTTTTTGCTGGGTACGATGTCAGATAGCTGCCTTGGGTGTCTTCCCATCATGGAAGTACGGGATGGGCGAGTGAGTAATATCTAATGTGAGGAAAGGGAAAGAGGCTGGCTGAAGTAACACGTCTCTAGCCTGCTAATCCACACCCAGGAAGAGAGAAGGAGAAAATGGAGAAATAGAGAGAGAGAGTGCATGGTGAGATGTGAGAATACAGGGAAGGGGGCGAGTAGAGTAGTATAGGGAGTGATTTATGGACTAAAGCTACAAAACTAGAGTGTGGTTTTTTTCCTTTGTATCTCGTCCTGAGGATTGATATGTACAATATTCTGGCATTGTTTCTTTTTTTGCGTCATTGAGGGGACTTTATCCGATTACGGTTGGTTGGTTGGTTGGTTGGTTGGTTGGTTGGTTGGTTGGCTTATGGGGTTTAACGTCCGAAAGCGACTAAGGCTATAAGAGACGCCGTAGTGGAGGGCTCCGGAAATTTCGACCACCTGGAGTTCTTTAACGTGCACTGACATCGCACAATACACGGGCCTCTAGAATTTCTCCTCCAAAGAAATTCCAGCCGCCGCGGCCGGGATCGAACCTGCGTCTTTTCGGTCAGCAGCCGAGCACCATAACCACTGAGCGATTACGTGAGGCAGATATGCAGCAGTCCACTCATCAAACAATGCCGTTAGATAAGCCCAGATAAGTAAACAATTAAGTGCTGCAGAAGTGCGGTAACAATAGGACCGCTTTAGATAACATTAGCGGGAAGGCACTTTTGGTTGGCCAGAAATTTTTGCGCGTCATAGCAAGGTGACTCAGATGAATAGATTGAGAGTTGTTTGAACTCGAAAAGAACTATGCAGTACTAAGAAGGAAATATAGATATCGAAAAAAGGGGTACTGTTGAAGGACGTCGCCATGTGTTACGGAGCGAGCCATCATCAACCTGGCGCCGCAAATTTGCTGCTATCAGGTGCAAAAACTAGTGAATCCCACCTGTAAGGTGTGCAGTCGAGGTCGTGCACTGTGAGAGGGACAGCGCGTTTTTAACCGCCATTACTCCCACGAAATTCTGTGGTGCATAGCATTTGTCACTTTTCTTTCACCGTGGTCTCGCGTTTAAAGTAAGCAGCAGACATCTATTGTCCATCAAAGGGTGGAATGGCTAAGGTCACCCTCATGCATTGCCTGTGGGAATGCCTCTAGTCCATGGGCAGCACCTCTTTGGCGCGGTGTTGCTGCTTGTGTCACTGATATGTGGTTAAGAGGTTAAGCTTCGCCTCTTAAGGGTGGAACGCGACAGCGTCTTACAACGCTGCTGGGAGTCCGCAGAACGCCATCGCCCGTTCGGCTGTACACCTTGCTCGTCGGTAAATTGGTTTTTGAGGGAAGGAAATGTATCTGTCTCGCATATCTCTGTGGACACCTGAGCTGCTCCGTAACGGGAAAGGACGAAGATGGGAGTGAACGAAGACACCGTATTCACTAGACGCGCCTTTGTTCATTCCAAACCATCGAGCCGGCAACTAAGACAAAAAAAAGCTGGCATGGTGGAGTGGTTAGCGTGCTCGTCTCGCACTCCGGAGTCCCTGGTTCGATTCCCCAACTCGACCAATTTCCTACTCGGGTTTTTTATTATTCTGGTCTGACTAGATTATTAGGTTAATTAGGCTAATTAGTTATTTAACTAATTGACTAAATTCAGTCCCGCTAATTTGGAGCATCATTATACCATTCCTTTAATTGGTTGCATGGTTACTAGCCAAAGTACAATTGGCCCCGTTTGAAATTCGCGCACTGTGACGTTAAGACCATTTCGACCAATTGAAAAGCGTGACATTTCTGTCGACAACTCCTGCTTACAACGATGATGCATTAAAGGCTTCCGCCTTAATACCCAACCCATCCTCTGGTGTCTTAGCTTACGATATTAGCGACCACCTGCCGATTATTTTATGTGTCAAACCTCCAAATAAAGAAAAATGTAGCACAGCGTAAAGTTACGTTCCAACGTATTTTGCCCAACCAGCTGGAAGCATTTCGCAGGGATGTCATGAGAGTTGATTGGTCAGATGTTTTCAACAGCTCGGATGCAAATTCTGCTTATGATTGTTTCATTGAAAAGTTCACTGACATTTATATATCTTGTTTTAATTTTGTTACTATTAATTTATCCAGAAAAATAAGAAAGCCATGGATTAATGGCGATCTTATGGCAAGAATAAAAATAAAGAACGACATGTTCCACAGGTTCATTCAGACCAAAGATACCATCCTCCTGAGAGAATTCAAGAAGTATCGGAATAAGCTAAATAAAGATATTAAGAAAACTAAAGCACACTACCTAGAAAAGTCTTTTAGTGCAGTTAAAAATAATAGTAAATTAACATGGAGGAAACTAAATGAAGTTCTGTGCCGCTCACAAAGAACTAGCCCAGTGGAAGAACTTTTGATGAATGGAAAAATAGTTAATGGGGCTTCCCTAGCCGACGCATTTAATGATCACTTTGCTAGCCTCCCTACCCCTCAGCTATCTAGACATACAAAGCTTTCTAATAACCCTCCTTGCCCACACAGCTTATTTCTTACACCTACTTCAGACGAAGAAATTTTTTCTACATTCTTGAATCTCAAGAATTCACGCAGCTGTGACACTCAAGGTATGCAAATCGAGCCATTAAAATACGTTATTGATTGTATAGCACCTGTACTAACGCACATTTTCAATCTGAGTTTTACCACAGGTACCTTCCCGAAACAGCTTCAAGTAGCGAAAGTGAAACCAATTTATAAAAAAGGAGATCACAATGACCTCGGCAATTACCGTTCCATATCAATCCTGCTAGCGTTCTCTAAAGGATTAGAAAAACTTCTTCTGGTTCGCCTTGTTTCCTTTTTAGATACATTAGACGCATTGTCGAGCGCACAGTACGGGTTTCGGAAACATCGGTCTACCCAAATAGCTCTACTTGATCAAAAGGAGTATGTTTTACATAATATAGAAGCAAAAAAACTTGTGTTGGATGTGTTCATTGATTTCACCAAAGCTTTTGATTACCTGAACAGAACCTTACTCCTCGAAAAGTTGGAATCTTATGGCATTCGCGGAAATGCATGGGAATTAATTGTCATACCTCTCTCATCGTTATCAATTTGTTGAGGTCAATGGTCACCCTTCACAATTAATACAAACGCACACTGGAGTTCCTCAAGGGAGTATTCTTGGCCCCCTTTTGTTTAATCTATACTTAAATGATATCGCCAGTCTTGATGATCGAGCTAAGTTCGTAATTTACGCCGATGATACTAGCATATTCTTTTCTTCCGATGACAGCACTGAATTGTTTATGATAGCCAACTCTGTACTCGCTAAGGTAGCTGCTTGGGCACAGGAAAATGGCTTGGTAATCAGCATTCCTAAAACAAAAGCTATTGTTTTCCGTCCTAAGACACGACAGATTCCACCTAATTTAACACTTAGTTTAAATAATACGGAGATAGAAATAGTGAGTGAATTTAAAACGTTGGGAGTGATCTTCACGGAACATATATCCTAGGACAGACACATCGATTACATCTCAAGTAAGCTCGCCTCGATTAACGACATTTTGTACAGACATAGAGATTTCCTCCCTAAAAATATTTTGTTACTCCTATATAATTCCTTGTTTGTCTCTCATTTGCAATATTGTAGTCTGGTCTGGGGTACTACTACCCTAACTAACATAAACAAGTTGAGTATATTACAGCGAAGGGTTATTAGAATTATTACACGCTCTAAATACGACTGTGATATATACTCTGTAATGCAAAACCTTGGCATAATACGTTTTGAAAACATGTACAATTATCACCTGTGCCTTGGGCTTATCAGGAAAAAGAAAGCTAAATGCAATAGTTTAATAAGGTTGGCCGAATTAGCCATGAAAGGTCCATCACGCTACCCCACACGCAATCTCGAGTTTTGGAAAGTGCATTCCTTCCGGACTAATTATGGATTTCAGACACTAAAATATCGAATTCCTAATATACTAAACACATACCTAAAGAATAACATTGATATTCTTGATCTTAAGCCACATAAACTGAAATCTGTATTCTTGTAATGCACCATTTTTTACTCTTTTTTGCTACCTTTGTGTGTTCTGAATATTTTTTACTCATATTTAAGCTTTGCCTAATTCAGTTGTCATGAATGGATACATTTGTGAATGCTTTCTGTATTATGAACTATCAACCAATGTCGCCTTTAAGTTGCTGTATTACATTTGTCCGCTCCTTTTTACCATTACATTTTTCTTTACAGTGTACTTACAGTGTTCAATGCTTCCTTGTTTGATATTAGTATCTAATCTTCATCCTACTTAGAAACTTGTATTCACTTTTTTTTCTCGCATAAAAGAACTGCGTGCAGTGTACATACCTTTCTTATCAATTTGTTAACAAGTGTATGCTTTTGGTGTGTGCAAGTCGTACATTTTTTTTACCGTTTTTTTTCTTTTTTATTGTACGAGCAGTACATTCTATACTTTATCATATATATCTGTTTTTGTTTCTCTTATTTTTTTATTTTTTTTTCTGTTTTGATTCTTCGATGTAAGATGTGTCGGGTTGTCGGCGTGTACTGCTGCTGCTTTGTAGGGGACGAGGACTAGTCAAGCTGCTATCGCAGCTTTTTGCCTCGCCTCCCCCATCTTTAATGATGGAAATAAATGGAATGAAGTCCCCGTGAGAGGTCTCTCTGTTAGTTGCTCGACCACTTTGCCAAATATTGCTAGTAGACAGAGCTTCCTCCCTACGGAGCTCACTACACGGATAGCTTTAAGCAGCTAGCCCGACTTAGTACCTTAGCGTGTGTTGTCAAACAGTCGAGAACTATATGGGCAGATTATATAAGATCAAGGGTAACACTGACACCAGCAATGGTTCCGTTAGGGAACTGACCATAATGAAAACGCAAGAATTATTTATGGATAGCACTGATGACATTATGAACAGGAGGAGAAAAATAGAATAATCTTTTAATGAAGGACTGCCCTGAGTGCCAACGTGAGGCCTGCATAGAATTCGAAAGCACTGTAAAGGAAGTCGATCTCAACTCGCCTTAACTTCAAAGCCGATGACATTGACCGTGCTCACTGTGTTCATCCTGACCTTCAATGAACAGTAATTGCAGAATTACTTGATATTAAGTCCAGGAGAGATGTCTACAGGCTCGAAGGCATTTTATAGGTGAGGACTGGACCAATATTTTTCGTCTAAAATACAACTGGATGAAAAAAAAAAAAGGTTTATTTTGCACGGCTGACCGGAACAAAATATTGAGATGAAAGATTTTCACTTCGTACTAAAAAGAAAAGGAAAAACTACACAGAGTGTTTGACGTAACTTGAGCATAGTAAACATAGTAAGCATAGTAAACAGGAGTCGCGGAAAACCGACGAAATATTGTTTGCCATCGTGCGACGCAACTCAGAGTATTTGTTTAATTTCGACAAACTAGTTAATTAGCCAAGGGAAATAATGCGAAATCTGCTATATTCATTTTAGGTCTAAGTGCGTTTCACATCATTTTAGAGTGGTTCAGAGACAGCCGATTCAATACCTTCTGCGTGGTCCTTTTTTCCGGCTGGCCATTAATGATAGCCCGCGAAACATATAATGCAACAAAGAAAAAACAAACACATGCGTGCGCTCTTGCGCTCTCGTATTGTAGCTATCTCAACGCTATTTTGAACGAAGCGAACGTGCGCGCTAACCGTGTCGAAGTGAGCGATCGACGCCGCTGCCACAATCGGCGTGAAAGTGCGCACCTTGTCCAGAACATGGAAAACGCACGCAGCCGTCTTCGATAAATGATAAGTGGGCGACCGGGAGCCAATTGAGACGAAGATTTTAATCAGACATCGCAAAGGAAAAACAAAAAAGTAAGGGATGCTATGAAGCCGTGTTGCTCATGGCATCATTGCTTTCTTTTATGCGAAGCATACTACTTTAGCTACCACTTCAGCCCTTCACCGTGGTTATGCGCCTCCAAATCACGTGATACATGACGTCACACCACGTGACACGATGACGTCACGACAGTAGAAAAACGGGGGCCCACCTCGCGCCGTCGCTGTGGTTGTGCGCCTCCAAATCACGTGGTACATGACGTCACACCACGTGACACGATGACGTCACGACAGTGGAGAAACGGGGGCCCCCCTCGCGCTGTCGCTGTGGCTGTGCTCCTCCAAATCACGTGACACGATGATGCCACACCACGTGACACGATGACGTCACGGCAGTGGAGAAACGGGGGCCCACCTCGCGCTGTCGCTGTGGTTGTGCGCCTCCAAATCACGTGACACGATGATGCCACACCACGTGACACGATGACGTCACGGCAGTGGAGAAACGGGGGCCCACCTCGCGCCGTCGCTGTGGTTGTGCGCCTCCAAATCACGTGATACATGACGTCACACCACGTGACACGATGACGTCACGACAGTGGAGAAACGGGGGCCCACCTCGCGCCGTCGCTGTGGTTGTGCGCCTCCAAATTACGCGACACGATGATGCTTCGCATTCTCCAGGCTTAACCAAGTTAAGCCCCAGCCATTTTTATTTTTTAATGCCGTGTAGCGCGTCGAACCCAGCGGCGGTTGCTCACTTGGGCACATTCAGCGCGAACGAATCTTTTGTTCAAAGCCAGACTGAGAGCGCTACAATAGGGTAGCTCAACAGCATAGTGACGTCGGAAAAAAAAAAGGACCTCGCAGGAGGTGCGTTGCTACAGAAAAACTGAATAGGTTGTTTCTGAGTCGCCTCTGCAACGTAACGAAACACGAAGGTCGAAAATTAAGAAAAATTAGGCGGAATTAAGAACACCCTGAGTTGCTCCGCACGACAGCAAATATAATGTAGGGATGTGCAAGAGCACTTTTTCAAAACCGAATCGAACTCGAATAGCGCATGCAACTAAATAGTGAAGCGACTACGAATCGAACAGTGATGAACAGTGATTATTTGTACTAGTACCAGCAACTTACGGGAATATTCGTGCATAACGAGCAGTCATCAGAAACATCGAATCGACAGCGGCGACACTGTGGTACTTTTCTATAACTTAAGGAGTCAAGCTATGACTTTTAAATGTCAAAACACTAATCTCCACTAAGAGGCCGCAACATGAAGCCAGTATATTAACTCTATGACCGTCAAGTTACACCCGTCAGAAAACACCTTTTGCTATCAATGCCGAAAAATAACAAACTAGGGTCACACCCCACGACATGACACAGGTGACAGTTAAAAATGAGCCATGACCTCCGAGAGGAGACATGAAGGCTGGGTTTGCTGAACTTGCCTAAGCCTTGATATGTCGCTAGACTTGGAGGCAATGTATGAGCGTTGTGAACGCCATCACATGAATGCATCGCATCGCGGCGCTGAGCCTTCACTCTGCGCCTACTGATTGCGGCAGGATGCTACGCGGCCTTGGTGTGGGCCATGTTTTAATTTAATTTATGTCATTTTTTTTTTCTCTGCAGAGAAAATGGAGCAGGAGCTAAAGGCACATGGCCTGACAGGGGCTTCTGCCGCAGATAGCGAAATTCGGCATTCAGTGTACACTGGTCACAAAAATAATGACTACAATGTTCACATACACAGACATATATTTGTGGTCGAACCAGCATGATATTACGAATTAAGATAAGAAATGCAAAAATACTAAGTATCTACAACGAACTTTATGCATCTACATACACAATACAGACATAGCCAAACATACATACAGGATATAGATTACAAAATGAACAAGGGAGGGGAAAACCTCAGGTTGCTTGAGCCAACGTTTCGACAAGAGGACTTGTCTTCGTCTGGGCAAAGCGTTCATCATTGGCAGGGATTAAATAGGGCCTTCGCTCCGAGGAGGAAGGCCCCGGGGGTGGGGAAGGAAAGTTGTGTGAGAGGGGATGCGTGTCAGGAAGGGGAGGGAGGTGAATCTTGATTCGTTAAGCTGCTATAGTGGAAAAACTTATATCCGGGGGGTGTGTAATGAACAAAGGCTTTGAAGGGGCTGCGACGGGGGGGAGGCGCTGGGTGGACCTGTAAAACTCAGATAAGAGGATTAGTCAGCGTGGAGAATAATATAAGGTGTTTACATTTTGGCTTGCTAGAAAAGATAACAGACAGCGGGTATTATGACAGTGAAATAACAATTATGACAATGACAATGTTCATGGTATTATGGCATGTTTTTAGAACAATCGTCGAAGAAAAATACGGTGGCCTTACTCTAACTTCGCGGCAATTATGCGAAAAATATAACGTATTCGGTTCGTTTCGAATAATTTTGAACGTACACAATTTGATTCGTTCGAATGATCGGTTAGGTGGATATTCGTACACCCCTACAAACATGTTTTTTGTTTCATGCTGCTATGCCGTACTGCTCCATTTTTTTATTTGAGACCCTGGCACAAGTTATGTGATGCACCCTGTTTATGTCAAGAACATTTATGTCATGACCCGGCTACTGCAAAGATTGTCCTTGTTAAAGGAATTTTTTTTAGATTGAGAGGCTGCAAAACAAAACCCCTAAGACTGTCACTACAAGCAATTATTTTTCAAGCTCCGTGCCATTGGCTAACAAGCGCAGTTCGGTTCCCAAAATTCATGCTTTATAAAAACAGTTACTTGTCATATTCATGCATCGTCATCGTAGGTACTGAAGTATTGCTATGTAAAGAAGTCGCGAACGATGAACTTGAGCTTCCATCGATATTTGCTGTTTTCCGAAAATAAAATGTCGGTTACCTTGGCAGTGACATAAGGATCGTTATAAAAGCCGCTTATCAGCACTTCATTGCTGCTGTTTATTCTCCTCTCGAAGTTATCTCCTCACACAGGTGGCCTTGGCTGAGTACAGGTGCCCATCAGCGCCCTTCCAACAAGCGTTCTGATATACGACCACTGTCAATGACCTAAATTCATGTTGGCTTCTAATATTAAGCAGTGATTTTATCCATCCTGCTATAGAAATGCCCACAGCATAAACAGCAGCAACTTTAGTAATCAGCGTGGGCGCCATGATTTCGTTCAGGTGGCTCATTAGTCTGACTCACACTGTGAACGAACTCTTGCTGAGTATCGTTGTAATCTCACTGTAAAAAATAATTTCTCATAATGCTAACATTTGTGTCTAAGAATGGAATCTGCGATTACAACGTCGCCCAATGCCCGCTCTCACTAGCTCATGCCGACACATCAAAAGATGAAAAATGCATACCCAAACGAGCCCGCTCTGAAGCAGAAAGCATAAGTCGTGTGTTGACTAGTTCTGGCGACGACTTTAAAAGTAATATTGAAACGAACAACTACATAAGGTCAGTCTTCGTTTTCAGAAAAGCCCGCGAAAATGGTTCGAGCTATGGTTCGTGCCCCGAGAAACTTGCCCGAACCCGTACTTTTCTATGAGAAACTGGTTTGCACGTGCCAAGTGCCGGCTCTCACCACGTCCTAGTGCTGCCCATCCGCTTACAGATTTTGCGAAGAAAAAACATGAATTAGGAAGCGGAAACTCGTTCAACCCGTAAGAAACGGCCGCGTTCATGTTAACAAGAGCAATATACAAGTATCTGCGTGAATTAATTCATTACGTGGAAGTCGTTCCTGCATGCAATGCGCTATAAACCGCCAGTCTTCGAAATGAAGCAAATGCAATTCCCGACGAGTACTGTGGTTTGTGATGTGATTTAGGCTCCTCCCTTAAATTCCTTCGGGGAGTAATGACCACTGATGCAATATTTTTCTACCGACTCCTTATGAGGCCACAACACTTGCAAAAGTTCTTGCAAAACTTGCAAAACTTGCAAAACTTAACTTGCAAAAGTTCTAAAATTTGTTAACCACGAATTTGTCACGATATAAGAAGACTTCGCCAGGAACGAAGAGAACCCGATACCAGGTTTAGGTGTCGATTGCAAGGTACCACAGACGTCCAAAAGACATATGCGAGGGACAAACCGGCAGATGCCTCAATGAGCGGCTACCAGTGTAAGTGCGAAGATACAGCACACCCCAGCAACCTGGCTAAGCATACTGAAAAGTGCCCCTTGAAAAGTAACAAACAAACAAACAAACAAACAAACAAACAAACAAACAAACAAACAAACAAACAAACAAACAAACAAACAAACAAACAAACAAACAAACAAACAAACAAACAAACAAACAAACAAACAAACAAACAAACAAACAAACAAACAAACAAACAAACAAACAAACAAACAAACAAACAAACAAACAAACAAACAAACAAACAAACAAACAAACAAACAAACAAACAAACAAACAAACAAACAAACTCTGCGCCCTGATGTTCAGAAAACCAAGCGTGATAAAAAATTACCGAGTTTTAACGTCGTTAAACAGAGTATGACGAGCCAAAGCACTTGGTTTCGAATTAGCTTCACTACTGCCTAAACATTGCCTTAACTTGTCCTTTGAATTTGCTTGACTCTTGCCTAGACATTGCCTTACGTTGTCCTGCAAGACAATTTCTTTTATACTTTGCTACCCCGTAACGTTCCCTTAGCCACACCGTATTCGAGGCATTTCATCTCAAAGGTGAAGGGTCAAGAGCCAAAGTCAGAGGTCAAGGGTCAAAGGTCGAAGCTTCAGAGACCTATCGGCCTTTTCAGGATTGCTAATGAAGTCGAGCTTTCGCACTAAATATAGGAAACCTATATAATCGCAGCCATCTTTATGATGACAATGAAAGAGGACGAATACGTGAGTACAGTGTCTATTGCACTGACCAAGAAGTAATTCTAGAATCTCAAATCAGACATCCAGGACCACAAAGAACGTATACCCACGTGATTGCTGGGGGCGCCTGTAATTATGTGCGTCGTTACCCCTTACCTTTTAAACCATATCGATCGTCCTAGTATCAACTAGTCCAACGCGTACGTCTTTTGTCAAGTATAAGTGGCTCAAGAAAACCCGAAGGCGTAGAACCGGCGAAGAGACGTGCTTGCGCATTACGTTGAAGCTGAGTTCAAGTACTCAAGTACGCGTGCGCAACACCCTGACCAGCGCGCGTCATCTGTTGAGTCTCCCAGGTGCCAGCGTGACTGTACGAACCGTCTTATAACGGAGGTAAGGCTATGTGCCTTGGTTTTGGTGGCGAGTGGTTGACGGATGCCAGATTCTGCTGCCCTCAACACTGTTTGGCGACCGGGGAGAGTGGGAAGGGGACAACGGTGAGAGGATATGTTGTTCGGGGATTACAGGTAAGATCACCTAAGACAAGGCTGGGAGCCTTATAGAGTTTCAGAGCACAGAAGACAAACCTGTTTTGTCTAGATACTCGAGAAGGCAATATAAGACCTTAAGCTGACATTTCACAAGGTGAAGGAGCAGTGACTTAGTGTCGACAGGGAGTCCCAAGTTATAATATTTCGTAATACAGAAATATACAGAAATACAGAAATACCTCTGGCTGTTTTAGCAGGGACCGGCGGTAGGTAGGTGACCAAAGCCTCAGTGTCGCTCTAAGTTGAGCAATTAGTAGTGGGGGCTTTTCTGAGTCAATACTTTCTGCAGCCTGTCCAGCATCATCCCATCCGAAGGTCAGGGGAAGGGAGGGTGTTGAGGAAAACGCCTGAAGAGATTCTTCTGTAACAATCACGAGTCGTTGGATTTCTGAAAGAAGGAACTGTCATCAACAAACTCAAACACTTTAAACGATTCACAGGAGATCGATACGCCGGCCCGACGGATATGCGCAGCATTAGACTTTCATTCTCCTTTGCATGACATTACACGTCACGCCGTTCGTTGAGGGTTCCGCTTTTCCACTCACAGCCACCCCCCAGCCACTTCAACGGAAGAGTGACATCCGGCGCGCGCGCTCGCCGCTCTGATATCTACGCTCCTCTTCTGAGCTCACTTTCCTCGTCGCATCCTCCGCCTTGCACGGTAGCCACCCTTTGGGTTCTTTCGGTGCCAACGACCTTCCGGCCTCTTTCTCCTCTCCCCTACGAGGAAACAGAAGATTTCCCTCTCCACTTTGTCACCCGCCACGGTTCGCAGGTGGTTCTCAGAGGCTTCAGAGAACACCGCCGATGGATACTATTTTTCTGACATGGGGGTTCTACTGCTTGAAACTATAGTAGCCTGCCCACAAAACATCGATATTTGGCGCATGATTGCCTCCGCTGCTTATGAGCCATAAAACCGAACACACCACCTGCTAGCCATTCTTCTGTCAAGGCGTTAGGAGATTTACTGATCGCTCGATGAGGAGACGTGCGTGAGTAATCGTGAGAGGATACTGCTAGGGAGGGGGGGGGGGGGGGGGGGTTGTACTGTGGGCGGCCTTTTCCAAACAGTCCACATCCTTATTCCCTTGTATGCCCGTGTGGGAGGGGCTCCAATGTAATGACAATTTGAATACAGCGCGTTCAAGGACCAGGGATTCAAGCTTATGAAAGCAGGTGTAGAATCTGTTAAGATGGCAACAGGTAGCTTTGGCGGAAGGGATTCGAGAATGTCCGCTGCCACATGTAGGGTGGCCATTTCGGCGGCAGTGGATTTGAGAAAATAAATCCGGGAGTTGAGAGAAGTGCAAGGACAAGGCAAGCTTCCGCAGCCTATCTTGTTGTTGGTGGGACAGTGTCAGTGAAGACAAATATACTGTCTCTTTGAGTTCATATTTAATGAGGGAGTGGGGTACTTGGGGTATGTGTGCGGTGGGGGAGTGGTGTTTAGTAATGCCAAAGAGATAAGTGGTGATAACAAGGATATGCCGTGTTGGAGGTAGCGGTTGGATTTCAGGGAGAGAGGGAGGGAGTCCTATGTCCTCTTCGTACACCATACACAATTTCCCAACTAGTGAGGAGATGATTCCTTGTGAGTCTGGAGAGAAGAGCTGCGGCATATGCTGCGTGGTGAAAACAGATTGTACGACGAATGCCACGTTCGAGGGGAAGGTCTGGCTCCCGCTTCTGCGAGTGTTGATGGGGTTTGGGAGCTCTTGGGTACACGCCAGTACTTTCTGATGAAGGTCCTTCTCAACGTCTCCTTCCATCGAAATCAAAATGGTCCTAGGGAGACAAGGGGTAGTGCACACAAAAGGACAGACGTTACAGCAGCCTCAAAGAGTTTAAGGGCCAAGTGGGGGTCACATCCATTACCGTTTGCCAGTAGCTTGGTGGCGGCTTTGCCCACACGGTTTACTCGATGTAGGAGCGCCTTATCTTCAGGGATCCAATTAACTTTGTAGTCTGTAATGAGTTCAAGGTATTTAACTTCTTTCTTCCATGAAACGGAACTTACGGAGAGGTTGATTGCAGTTACTGGGGAGCCGGTACCCCATTGAATGTATTAGGAGTACTTCGGATTTTGTAGGAGACAGTTCAAATCCTAGAGAACTGACGGAGGCTTCAATGGTTTCATGAACTCTAGAGACTTGCGTTCAACGATGAGCCTTGTGGAAGGCCCCGCATACATATGTCTAAAACATCTGCGTAGGTTGTGCGGCGGATTGCGAGAGGGGTATGAGTCGGGATGGTTTTTGGAAGTCCTGCTAAGGCCCCGAAAAGGAAAAGGCCCAAGACCAAAACCCGGGAAACCGCTGTTGTTACTGGTCTCGGCGAGCTTAGAGCTTTTCCATCTCGTACGTTCATATGACGCCCCCCTAAGAAAGATTCGACCAACTCTCTGAGGTTTCCTTCTGTGCCGAGGTAGTCGAGGATTGCTATGGTGGAGGATTGAGGGAGGTTATAAACCGCTGATTTTATGTCTGGCAGCACGAGGAGGGCAACATCGCCATTTTCTTTGGCCTTCTCCAAGGAGGAGACATCAGCGATTAGTGCTGCAGTGACGGCGAAATCTAGTTTGTTGTGTTTGGAAGAATTGTTCTGCCCTTGATATCCAATTGAAACTCTCAATGACGATAACAACTAGGGTCTTACAAACTTCAGAGCAAGTGAAACTGGCTTCTAGGGAGAGATAAAGTGGGAGGTTTTGTGACAATGCTGACCTCAAATGTACGGGAAAGTCTCCAGTGTTGTGTACTTAGTTAATTTTTCCCAGGAGGGAATGTTTCCTTAATGGTCAGGGTTGCGAGCATTTGATGCATGATGCCATCTGCTCTTCGGGCATCTTTTCTTTTTCAGCGATTCGACCTATGAATAACAGGCGGTGTGGATTGTACGAGTGATTGAATAAGGTGGGTTTGAGGTCTGCTGAGGTTATGCGAAGATGCTGGAGGAATTTCTTTGTTGGGCTGGACGTGTTAGGGGTGGTGAGCTGGGTAGCTGATGCGGAGGAAAAGTGGTAAGCTAGACGTTCTGCGAGGTCCTGGGAGGTTATTTCTTTGGAGATGGGGGTTACAAGGAGAGTGTGGCGAGGAATGCTTGTTTGGGGTAGGGATTTCTGCAGCCTTCAAGCAGTTCCGGATTTTAGGGCGTTTTTGCGCTAAGCCTTCTCTTATTCGTTTCGCTCGTCGGCGACAGGTGGCATCAACTACAGCCGTGCTCGGTTAATATGGACACATTGGTTCCCGAGCAAACCTTTCAGTAAAGGGAGTCGTTCATAACAGCGAATTTAAATACAAACGAAGCAAAAATTATACAAATTTAAAAAAATTTGTGATTGAATTCTCGTTCTGTGTATAGTGTTGGACAATGAAGACGAAATTAGAAAATGTTGAGAGCTCCAAATGCATTACGCTGGCCGTCATTATCCTTGATGGCATCTGATGGGGGTGACGTATACCTTAATATGAATATTCATATTATGCGAACCAGTAGTACATATCTCTAGCTGCTGCTGCTGATTGCGTCTTTCAACGTCTCAGAGGTTGCTGCTAGAGTTTCTTTAGCACAGGCATTCATTAATTACGCACGTAATGCATGGATCCCCGAAACAAAAGAAAATGCAGTCACTAGGGAAACTGCACGTTTGCACTGCTTTCCGCTGGTGTTCTGCGCTCAAAATACAGGAAAAGAACCATCTGTTTGGGTAGTCGAGCTGTTCTGATTACTGTCCACATTAACGCAGCAAGAATATATGGAACAGAATGAGTTCTGTGCATTTTCACCCTGCCCCTTGTCTGGACAAGGCATTTCCATATTAACGCAGTGAAAATATATTGGAAAGTCCGGTCTTCAGAAAAAATGTTCATAATTCGAGTCATCCATATTAACGGCGGTAATATTAAGATGGCACTACCGTATTCTGTATGCTGTCCAGTCAGCTGGTAGCTTAGTTCTTATGGCTTTTCTTTCTGTTCGCCTCCTTGCTGCTCGTTGGGAGAGGAGGCGAAGGTCGGGCATTCCTGACTGACCGCACGGCTGAGATACACTTCGGCCCTCTGTCTTCCACCTCCTACACACTTCAGAGTATCGGCACCCCTCAAGGGTCCGTCCTTTCCCCCTTTCTCTTTAACATAACCCTCATACCCCTCGCCCGGAAATTGGCAACTATTCCCCACCTCAAGCACACTCTTTATGCCGACGATATCACCCTGTGGACCACCCACGGCAGTGACGGCGACATAGAGAACACCTTACAGGAAGCAGCCACCCTCACCCAAAATTACGCACGGACCATCGGACTGTCTTGCTCCCCAGAGAAGTCCGAACTGCTCCTCATCCGGCCTAAGAACCACCGCTGTCCCCGCTCCCCCATTGCCATTGAATTGAATGGTTACCCGGTACCTGAGGTTGGCACCCTCCGTGTATTGGGCTTGCACATCCAGAACGATGGCAAAAACACCACTACCCTCAAGAAACTCAAGCAGGTTGCAGGCGCGATATCGCACCTCATCCGCAGGGTTTCGGGACATCATAGAGGCATGAAGGAGCGCGACCTATGTCGCCTCATTCATGCCTTTGTCCTCAGCCGTGTACTGTACACTACCCCATACTTACAACTATCCAAACATGACATAAACGCTTTGGATGCTTTGATTCGCAAGGCATTCAAGGTAGCACTTCATCTTCCCCTCAACACACCCACAGACAGATTACTAGGCCTGGGCCTCCACAACACGATCGGGGAACTGGTGGAGGCCCACCGACAGGCCCAATACATCAGGCTCACAAAAACTTCCACAGGTCGGTATATCCTGGACTCCCTCGGAATCAAAATACCGGCCAAAGACCCAACCCTTCTCGCCATCCCACGATCCCTTCACCGAGAGCTTCTCATCAGGCCGCTCCCGAGGAATATGCACCCGTCCCACCATGAGCAGCGCCGCAGAGCCCGTGCGAAGGTACTCCATCGAGCGTACGGCCCCCAGCCGGACGCCGTATGGGTGGACGCTGCCTGCACGGGTGATGAAGCGACAGCAGCTGCGGTGGACTCCTCTTCATCCACCCTCCTCACACTACCTCTCCCTCCAGATACGTCCCCAGAGGCTGCAGAGGAAGCCGCCATTGCACTTGCTATAACCCGCACGGAAGCCCGGTATATTTTAACTGACTCTAAAACTGCGATTCTAAATTTTGCTCGAGGCCGAGTTCATGTCCCTGCTTTTGGCATACTGGACTCGCCCGATGCACCCCCGCCCCGCCAAGTGGAGCTGATATGGGTGCCTGCGCACTCCGGGAATCCCGGAAACGAGGCCGCCAACCATTTAGCCCGAGGTTCTTTAAACCGGGCTCAGGTGGCCTCGGATCGGGGATTCACGAAGGATCGCATGCACTCATTCAGTGAGCTGACCCAGGCATACAGAGCCTCTCGCCAGCTCTACCCCCCGCCCCACCCCTCCCTAGATAACAGACACGCAACACTCTGGCGCAGATTACAAACACATACTCTCCCCTCGCCCCTTACCCTAACCCACTATCATCCCTCCTTCCCCACTCCTGCTTGCGCCCTATGCCCAGAACCCTTCGCTTCTTCCCTCCACATCCTTTCCCTCTGCCCGGCGGACCCTCCCCCGCGGGACCTAGAGAACCTCAAGACCTGGGAGGACTGGGAGACCCTGCTGCACTCGGAGGACCCGGCCGTGCAGACCATCGCCACCGGCCGTGCTGCCAGTGTTATGGACCTCAGGAACATAAACACTTGAGTGCAGTGGGGTCGTGCGGGGACCCTGGGGCGTGCCCCGAATTCCTTTGTAAATAAAGTTTTCTCTCTCTCTCTTGAGTACGCAGGGTGACCAGATCTTTTGGAGTCGTGGATTGAGTGGATATGGCACGAAGCCAACGGAACGACACACACTGTCAAGCTGCCATTTTTTTTCGCTCGTTTATTTCTCTATTCGAGAATCCGGGGTCGATCGCTTCCCAGCATCCCTTCTGTACGAGAGCAGCTCTTACCCTTATCGACCATGTGTGGTAGTTATCTGATGACAACTTCGGCAGTTTAAACTCGTCTAATGCCATGTTCGCTGATCCTTGAACGCAAAAGGGACAACGCACTCCTTTTCCTTGCTGTTTCACAGTTAGCGTACGCGAAAACAATTTTTCAGTCACTTATTTCCGAAAAATTTCGCCACTAACATCCACTGAAAAGATTTTGTCAGCCACTTCTTCCTGACAATTTTGCTGTACTCACGCCGGACGAGTCGAAGCGTCTTCCATACAAATCCAACACGGAGTCTGCAGCAACGCCGGTGTCGCGTGACGGTCAGTCTTCCTTCCAAAAAAAAAAAAAAAACGCACTTCTCACTTCACGGGCACACACCACTTGTCAGTCACTTCTTCCCGACAGTTTCGCGACGCTCACGCCTGTCTAAAACTTCCGAAGACATCGGCACGACGTAGTGAAGGTGGTGTAGCTTGACGTTCTCTTCTTCAACGTGATCGCACCTTTTCATCACTCAATCAAGGCAATCCGTCTCATTTATTCCAAAAATGCGGTCGATGCGTCATCCTGGGCCCATAACCTGTGTGTGTGTGCCAAATCCACTCAATCCACGACTCCCAAAGATCTGATCACCCTGCCTACTCAACAAAACCAACACAACTGCCCCTGTTCCCGACCTTCGCCTCCTCTCCCAACGAGCAGCAAGGAGCCGAACAGAACGAAAAAATTCAGGGGGCACTTTGACTGTCTAAAGTGCGTAGAGGCGAAAGCGTTTTCCGCACCACTTTGGCTGCCTCTGTGGCACTGGTGGCGTCATGTATAATTGAGTACTAATTACTAAGTTATGACAAATCACTAATTAATAGTTAACTACTGATTAATGTCTGAATAATAATTAACTGCTAATTAATGACACTTAAGCTTCGCCTTTAGGAGTGGAACCCGACAGCGTGTTGTAGCGCTGCCACGAAACGCCACCGTTCGGCGCGCTGCCTTGCCCTTTGAACGCAACGCTTTTTGAGGAACGGAAATGGCGCAGTAATTCTCTGCCATCTCGGCGGACACCTGAACCGCACCGTAGAGGAAGGGAGGAAGTGGGAGGAAAGAAGAAAGACAAAGCTGGCCCGTAATGAAGTGAATGAAAATTGTATTTGAGGAAAGGAAATTACGCAGTAACTGTCTCGCATATCTCGATGGACAGCCGTCAAAATTCAGGGGGGAATTCTTTTGACCTAAAGTGTGGTCACTGAATGAATGGATGGAAACAACTTTATTACACAAAAAAAAAAAAATCTTCCAGGGTGGTCCCCTACTGGTCCAGGAGTCCACGGGCTTGCGCTTCACGTAAAGCCCGATCCACCAGCCATTTCTGGCCGGCGGGCTGAGCGGTCCGTAAAGCAGCCTCCCAGGAAGAATGAGTGGGATTGGGGATGGGGGGTACTGCCTTTTGGGAAGGACATTCCCAAAGGTAGTGGAAAAGTGTAGATCTGGGCACGCCACAGGTGGTACAATCAGGAGGAAAGTTGGGGTGAAAGCATGAGAGACGGTGGGGGGAAATAAAACAGCCTGTCTGTAATTGTCGCCATGTGGCGCTGGATGAGGGCGACAAGGTACTGTGAGGTGGTGGCAGTGTCATGCGGCTGAGTTTGTAGAATGTTGTAATTTGATGATATGTATACAGGACCGATGTAGCCTCTTTTGCAGGGTTGGGTGCCTGATCATCCGGGGTCCGGGAGGAGAGTTCTCAGGCCAGCGCATGAACGCGCTCATTACCGGGGATCGAGGCATGCCCAGAGACCCACGAGAGAGTAACCGTTCGGTCGAGAGAGGTGACTATGGCAAGAATACGATGTGGCGACGCCCTTTAGGTAGTGGCGGTACGCGGCCTGGGAATCTGTGCAAATTTCGGTTACGTTTTTGTCAATGGTGGAGTGGGCCAGAGCAAGTGCGATGGCGGCTCCTTCCGCTTCTGCAGGCGAATTAGTCCGGATAGTGGCGGCGGCCCCCACTGTGCCGTCTTCATAGGCTGCGACTGCCGTGAAATATCCTGGTTTCGAATTTTCTGCCGCGTCGACATAAAGGATATCGGAGCGGTTGCTGTATGTTTTCGTGTAATAGCTCGTTCGTGCCTGCCGCCTACCCTGATGGAGACGCGCTCATATTGCGCGGTAGGGGCTTCCGATATATGTGATCCTGAGTGCGCAGAGAGATCATGTAAGGTGTAGGACTTGTTGGGGTGGGAATGGGTGGATTGAGACGTAGCTGTCGCAGTAGGCGTTGTCCTGTTTCTGTGCGACTCAGGCGGACTAATTGGTTGGTGCGTTGAGCTGGTCACTGATGTGTGGTTAAGATGTTAAGCTTCGCTTCTAAGAGTGGAACGCGACAGCGTCTTGCAACGCTGCCAGGGAGTCCATAGAACGCCATCGCCCATTCGTTTCTACGCCTCGCTCGTCGGTAAATTGGTTTTTGAGGAAAGGAAATGTATCTGTCTCTCATATCTTGGTGGACACCTAAACCTCGTCGGAAGGGAAGGGAGGAGGATGGGAGTGAGCGAAGACACCGTATTCACTAGACGCGCCTTTGTTCGTTCAAAGCCATCCAGCTGTCATGGCGGAGTGGATAGCATGCTCGTCTCGCACGCCGAAGACCGGGGTTCGATTCCCGAGCTCAACCAATTTCCTCCTCGGTTTTATTTATTTGTATGGCCTGACTAGAAAAGTTAATTAGGCTAATTGGGTAATTAAGCAATTAACTAAGCTCAGTCCCACTTACTTGGAGCATCACTATACGATCCCTTCAATTGGCATGGTTACTAGCCAAAGTACAATTAGCCCCGTTTAAAATTCGCGCACTGTGACGTCACGACCGTTTCGACCAACTGAAAAGCGTGACATTTCTGTCGACAACTGCTGCTTACAACGATGAGACATTAAAGGCTTCCGCCTTAAAAGCCATAAGAACTGAGCTACCAGCTGACTGGACAGAATACAGAATACGGTAGTGCCATGTTAATATGACCGCCGTTAATATGGATGACTCGAATTATGGACAATTTTCTGAAGACCAAACTTTCCAATATATTTTCGCTACATTAATATGGAAATGCCTTGTCCAGACAAGGGGCAGGGTGAAAATGCATAGAACTCATTCTGTTCCATATATTCTTGATGCGTTAATGTGGACAGTAATCAGAACAGCTCGACTACACAAACAGATGGTTCCTTTCTTGTATTTTGAGCGCAGAACACCAGCGGAAAGCAGTGCAAACGTGCAGTTTCCCTAGTGACTGCATTTTCTTTTGTTTTGGGGATCCATACATTACGTGCGTAGTTCATGAATGCCTGTGCTAAAGAAACTCTCGCAGCAACCTCTGAGACGTTGAAAGACGCAATCAGCAGCAGCAGCTAGTAGAGATATGTACTACTGGTTCGCATTATGTGAATATTCATATTAAGGTATACGTCACCCCCATCAGATGCCATCAAGGATAATGACGGCCAGCGTAATGCATTTGGAGCTCTCAACATTGTCTAATTTCGTCTTCATTGTCCAACACTATACACAGAACGAGAATTCAATCACAATTTTTTTTAATTTGTATAATTTTTGCTTCGTTTATATATTCGCTGTTATGAACGACTCCCTTTACTGAAAGGCTTGCTGGGGAACCAATGTGTCCATATTAACCGAGCACGGCTGCAGTTGATGCCGCCTGTCGCCGACGAGCGAAACGAATAAGAGAAGGCTTAGCGCAAAAACGCCCTAAAATCCGGAACTGCTTGAAGGCGGCAGAAATCCCTACCCCAAACAAGCATTCCTCGCCACACTCTCCTTGTAACCCCCATCTCCAAAGAAATAACCTCCCAGGACCTCGCAGAACGTCTAGCTTACCACTTTTCCTCCGCATCAGCTACCCAGCTCACCACCCCTTACACGTCCAGCCCAACAAAGAAATTCCTCCAGCATCTTCGCATAACCTCAGCAGACCTCAAACCCAACTTATTCAATCACTCGTACAATCCACACCGCCTGTTATTCATAGGTTGAATCGCAGAAAAAGAAAAGGTGCCCGAAGAGCAGATGGCATCATCCATCAAATGCTCGCAACCCTGACCATTAAGGAAACATTCCCTCCTGGGAAAAATTAATGAAGTACACAACACTGGAGACTTTCCCGAACATTTGAGGTCAGCATTGTCACAAAACCTCCCGCTTTATCTCTCCCTAGAAGCCAGTTTCACTTACTCTGAAGTTTGTAAGACCCTAGTGGTTATCGTCATTGAGAGTTTCAATTGTATATATCAGGAGCAGGAGAATTCTTCCAAACACAACAAACTAGATTTCGCCGTCACTGCAGCACTAATCGCTGATGTCTCCTCCTTGGAGAAGACCAAAGAAAATGGCGATGTTGCCCTCCTCGTGCTGCCAGACATAAAATCAGCGGTTTATAACCTGCTTCAACCCTCCACCATAGCAATCCTCGACTACCTCGGCACAGAGGGAAACCTCAGAGAGTTTGTCGAATCTTTCTTATGGGGGCGTCATATAAACGTACGAGATGGAAAAGCTCTAAGCTCGCCGAGACCAGTAACAACAGCAGTTTCCCGGGTTTTGGTCTTGGGCCTTTTCCTTTTCGAGGCCTTCCAAAGACCATCCCGACTCATACCCCCCTCGCAATCCGCCGGACAACCTACCCAGGTGTTGTAGACATATGTATGAGGGGCCTTCCACAAGGCTCATCGTTCCACGCAAGTCTCTAGAGTTCTTGAAACCATTGAAGCCTTCGTCAGTTCTCTAGGATTTGAACTGTGTTATTTCCCGTGTTATTTCCGAACTGTGTTATTTCCCGCGCTATAATTACGATGTGGAACTTGTCGCTTTCTTTTCGTTCTGAGATCTTGCGCTGTTTGGGACAGACCAGGGGTTCTACAGCTTTTTTTTTTTTTTCAATTCCAAACTTTTATTTCACAAAGGTGCACATTCTTTTGAATGAGCCACAGGCCAAAAGCTAAAGAAAATAGCTTGAAAATGCCTGTGGCTCATCTTAGAGCCATTACAAAATAATAAATAAGATAAACACATACATACAACGGTGGCAGGTCGCATACGAGCACACTATAGAAAGAATTTATAATATTTACAATTGAACGGATTGCTACACAGAGATGTAGTTCGAAACTAGAAAAAACAATTAAAACTGAACAAATGCATTTGAAAGTTATACACACTGCTGGGTTGATGACAAATGGGAAAAGGACACCGATACATACACAAACTACAATATATGATAAGAAGTTATGGAATATTATTTACAAAGTACACTTTTAAATCATGTGGTCAGAGGTTATACATGCTAGGCTGGTTAGATTCGTAGCTGTTCAGAACATTAGGTATAAGAAAATTAAGTGCTTGTTTACCCTAATTATTTCTAGCGCGTGGAAGCGTCCATTTTGCAGTTGATCGAGTTTGAAGATACTTTTCTATGGGCTTTAACCTTGCGATATTAAGCAAAAAATTGCATATTGATGGTGAAGAAAATTTGAGATAGTATAATAGGCGGTACTCAAGAAAAATATTTACACGAATTACTTCATACTTAATAAACAATTCAGCCGTATGGGCAGTAAAACTGGCACCTGCGATAATCCTGATAGCTTTCTTTTGGAGAATTAGAATTTTCTGTAGATTTGTTTTGGATGTGGTTGCCCAAACTATGTGGCAATAGTTAATGTGTGATTGGAATAGGGCATGATAAATCATTCGTTTTATACAGGGAGGAAATTCAGTGCGTTACCGAGCAAGAAAACCCACGGAAGGAGCTAATTTCTTACGAAGATGTGTTGCGTGTGCGGTCCAGCTCATACACGCGTCAAAAATTACCCCGAGTGACCTGAAGGTGTCCACTATTTCTATTTTATGGTTCCCAAGTTGAAGATCATCGTTTATGTTAATTTTGACGTTTTTAGGTCTGAAGAAAACAGCTTTAGATTTATTGGTATTAATAGACAACCCATTTTGAACGGACCAAGCATGCAAAGTTTTAAGAACAGCATTACCGCGATTTAATAAATGATCTGTTCAGGAGCCCGTTAAGAAAATACTGGTGTCATCTGCGTACAGAATGAATTTAACGTCACTGTCAATGTTTACGAGGTCATTTATGTATACGTTAAAGAAAAAAGGACCTAAAAGGCTGCCCTGAGGCACGCCACAGGTTATAGCCTGAAGAGTGGATCCATGTCCATCACAGAAAACAGCCTGTTTTCGATCAGTGAGGTATGACCGTAGAAGATGGAGACACATTCCTCGAACACCATACATTTCTAGTTTAGCAAGCAAAATAGTGTGGTTAAGAAAGTCAAAAGCCTTACTGAAATCAACAAAGATACCGAGAGTTAGACATTTACGTTCAAAATTTTGCAAGATAAATTCTCTTTGTGGGAGGAGAGCAGATTCTGTAGAGCGCCCTTTTTGAAAGCTGTGCGTGGCAAACACAAGGGGAATCAACAGCCTTACATATGCACGAGCCATAGAGAATGCTAGGACAAAACGCCTGAGGCATTTAGAAGCTGGACACGAACGGAAGATTTCAAGGCTGATTAACCGTTTGTCTAGTTTTTTGGTCCCTATTCAATAAAATGCGCGTTTGTTGTTCTTACTCCACGCCTTTGCGCATGTTGTTGCACGAATATCAATATGCCAGAAAGCGGATAGCGTCTCATTTTAACTTGTTACGACTATGCGTTAGTGTACCGTCGTTAACATGACTGAGTGACTGACTAACGGGCCTTGGGTACTGAACCCGTGGGCAAATAAATAAATACGTAAATATTTACTTCCATAATTTCTAGCGTAAGGGTGAGCGTGGAAGTGCCATGCTCAAGGAAGCGGTTCAAAATTGACGCAAGAGGAGGAGCTGCAGTAACTGTCACTTCCACTCCAAGATGGCGCTGCAATGCAACAAGCTGGCAAAGTTTTCGCGCGAAGGAACGAAGTAACGAAGTCAGATTACGAAGAGCGGCACATTACTTCATTACTTTGTGGTCCTGAAATCGCAATGAACTTTTTGTTTTTGTTTTAAATGCGTGTAGTACTGTTGGCGTTTATTAAAGAAAAAACTAAACGAGCGCGATCGTTCGCAATCCACCGGTATAGCCGTTTGTTAGGCACCGACGAATCTTCTAAATTGTTATTTGTTTTGCTCGCTTAAGGTTTTAGACTTTTGGAAGTTAATGCTCCGAACTTGAGCTGCTTTTCCTTTCGTACGTTGGCTAGTATCTGCACCGCTTTTATTTTTGCATGTTACGCGACGCATTTAGAGTTTTCAGCGTTGTTCTGCAAAGTGACTGGTGGACTAAAAAGCGTGTACCAGCCACTAGAATTGCTACGCTTGATAACCTGGACTACTTCATTCCCAACATTTTCCTTGCTTGCAAAAGAAAAAAAAATTAATATCTCGAACCGTATATTTATCGGCAAACAGGACCAGAATGTGATAGCTGTCACGCAGCAGGTTGCAGAAGACATAGAAATGACTTATTGAGAACCCTGCACTCTAAAAGGCGTAAAGAGGGAGCAAACTGTCTTTTAGCACACTCCTTTTTTTTTATTAAAGGGAGTGCTGCAGAGGACAGATTACTCCCTTATGACTCCCATATAGGTGTATTCGTGTTTAGAGTGTGTGCACTGAGCTCTTCGAGATGCTGGTGGTTAATCACATAAGTCCATGACTTGTTTGACGCGCCGGACTGTGGCAGCCCAGAGCGTAATTTATGAAGTTTTTCAGAGAAACAACCACTGCTGCCTGATTCAGTGGTGAATATGGTCCGAGATCTGGTGCAAAGTGGGTCTATGCGAGTTGGCTGTGGTGTCTGACAGTTAAGCTCGGGTTTGCGGTAATGATTCCGGCCTCGGAGGGTCGCACTGTGATGAAGGTGAAATGAAAACACTCCCGTTACTAGATTCTGGCGCGCTTTCAAGAATGTTAAGGGGCAGAAATTGATTTCAAGTCCATTTCTCCGCCGTGGCTCGACCGTTGCGGAAACATTGTTGACTTGATGCCTAAAAAAGGAATTAGGGCGAGAATGCAGTTTCACAAAGTGTGGTCATTGGCAGGCCTTTCAGCACAGTGTAAATGACTGAGCCCTCACTTTATAGATTAGGTCCCCCGAATAGCTCTGTTCTCGCAGGCAGTGGGTTCATGCCTGGGCGATGAAAAGAAGACGACGTCGTCATTTCTGCGGCTTTTGTGTGAGTGCGTAGTTCAAGAGGTTGGAAAGCGGCGAGTCTGAAGTTTTATATTACGGTCTTTTGATTTCTCTAAGTTCGCGGCTCTCGATTCTGATTAGTAGTGGGTATCGCTTCTGCTTACACTTTTTTGGTGCTCTGGTGTCCTGATAGGTTGTCCTGATAGTTTACACGTGATGTTTGGCGGGATGCTGTTGTCGCACACGTTGCGTATCCATGAGCGTATGGTCAATTTGAAAATTTGCTTTTTACTGCAGCGGTGACGTTTTAATGCGCTTTTCACCGTTCTGTTAATTTAGCCCGACAACAACTTATATACCTATTATATTAAAAATCTGTTCTTCTTGCACAATACACCATTTTTAGAAGAAATTGATTCTTCGATGACTCTTTGTACTGAGTTACAACTCGATCCATCCTGCTGAGACTTTATCACGTATTTAATGAAATGAAATTTAGGGTCATCGTTATATGCTGTATATCATGCGATAAACGTACCTAATATTTTAGTTCGAAGGCTCGGTCAAGAGCGCATATATATCATAAACTTCTGCGATGTAACCGATCAAGATACCGCACTTCACGCTGGACTTCTTACTTTCGACGTTGCACCAAAACTTTATAATAACGTTATTCATTGTGGGTAAAAGTAATACATTGTCTGCCTGACGTTTTTGTCGTAACATTACTGAAACATCAGACATAATCGCCAAGGTAAATCCATTCTTAAACGTACTTTAAACAACCCCAAAACAAAACAACGTTTGTGAACTTCCGCTGAAAGGCTGAAGTAACATCCCAAGACCAGACCCACCGAATGTGAAATCACACAGCTCTTATCAGTATTTTCAAACGGGCAAATGGCAAGAGGTCTGTGAACAGAACGTTAGAACAGAACACAAGTTCGTGGTATACAGTTCGCACAAGATGTTTAGCCCGCAGCTCTCAACTTTCGTTGCAAAACACATGATTTTTTTTTTACTAGATTGTCCGCGCCCGGTACGTAGTTCACAGGAAACGAGTGTCTACTTTGCAGATTCCCATAGCCGCCGGAATGCCAGTGTTTATCTTTGTGCACTTTTTTTGTGGACATACTTTCTTTTTTTAATCGCTACAAAAAATATACAATCTCACAACCCCGTAGTCTGCACAATTCTGGCTGTTAAAGCAAACAATGGCTATAATTTCTATACCAACAAAAGCCTCGTCTTTGCTGCTTTCTTCGCACTTTATTTTTTTTTCATAGCCGACGTTCGTAGCCTTCACTTCACAACCTTTGTAACTGCGAGACAAAATACACAGCAGCATACTGCGTTGGCCGCTCGTGATAAAAGCCAGGCTAAACGTATGCTTTATGAGGCCAGGCGCTTGTGATCAGCCGCATGCTTCATTTTCAATGTGGGTTCTAGGGAGGAGATATAATTAGAATGAAGATTGCTGCTACTGCCAGTAATCACGCGTCGAACCAGTAAGCTTCACGACGGCAAGAAGCGTAAACACAGCGTGAGCTTGACCTTAAACATCTCTTGACAGAGATAATTGCGTCGGGTATGGCACGATATTACAGAGGATTTGGAAAACACAACTGCTGTATAGTCCGCAGATATATAATTACCCCACAACGTAAAATTTTAACACTTACACAAGGTTAGGTTTATTAGAGTTTAACGTCCCAAAGCGACTCAGGCCATGAGGGACGCCGTAGTGAAGGGCTCCGGAAATTTCGACCACCTGGGGTTCTTTAACGTGCTCTGACATCGCACAGTACACGGGCCTCTAGAATTTCGCCTCCATCGAAATTCAGCCGCCGCGGCCGGGATCGAACCCACGTCTTTGGGGCCAGCAGCCGAGTGTCTTCATCATCATCATCAGCATCATTTATTGTACCCTTAAAGATCCCGTCTGGGACATTACATAACAGAAGGGGGGGGGGGGGACAGTGGTGTGAAGCGAACATACAAAAACGTGAAAAAAAAAACAGAACAAAAATAACGAGAATAACATATTTGACGACAAATTAACGTCAGTTAATCCAAATACCACTAAGCCATCGCTACCAACTAAGCCTCCGGGGCGGCGGGGTACTTAAACAAGCATAATTCGTGGGTTGTATAACGGAATTTACGGCACATGCTGTACATTCACCTGAATCGAACTTTTTTGTATTGGCTCATGCTTATGTACCGGCTAAAGAGGTGTCGCAAAAAGCGTTAGTGATGAGCTGTAGCGTACAGTTCCTTTAGCGCATATCGCATTAACACAAATAGGTCGTTCTGGCCTTAATTGCCATTGAAAGGGGTCGGTTGAGAGCTTCTGTTTCGACGTCGTGAGCTCGACGGCAATGCACTGGGAGCCGGTGTCTAACGGAGGCTCAGCCCCTCCAGTTCCTGAGTTCATGGGCATAGTAGGTGCTTTGGTGTTTCTCGTCGACTATAGGCCAAGTCTCTTTCGTCGCTCGCAGCGCTAAGCGCGCTTAGGCGCCGCTAAGCGGTTGTCTAACCTCTCCTCTATGACTGCTCTCGCATCATAGCGGCACGCGAACGTTGCGCACTCGACGCACCTGTCGTCGGCGACCCAGATCACGTCGGAGCGGTGCACAAACTCGTCCTCCTCCCACCTTCCTCCCTCCCTCTTTCCCTCTCGCGCGCGCATATGTAAATTATGCAAATTAATCATGGAGCGCTGGAAGCGCGCACACCGAGGCAATGCCCAGCCGCCGCGCAACGCTTAACTACGTCTCGCACGCATTGCATTCCTCACCCGCGACGCCGCACCGGTGTAAACCACGGCCGCCACATATTCTGGCGTATGGCGGGGCGGGAAAATGAAAGCAAACTTCTGCCAACGGGCACGTCGCGTGATACGTGCCATCTGCGGGGTTGTTCGTCAGGCACCCTCCTCCCCTGCCTTCGACCAATTAACCCTTCTCGTCGCGCGCACTCGTGACGTGGCGCTTACTTTGGAGGCAAACTTTCGCCGCCGCCCTGTATTCCCTGTTTGCTTCCCTCTTTATTGCCCTAGATTGCGCGGACGTGCTCGCATACATAGACACGCTCGACCGTTTGCTGCCCGCGGGGCGAAAAGAACTCGCCGTTGAAGGAACATTGGCGTTGCAAACTGGTGGCCGCGGTACGAGTTATAAACGCGATTATTAACGCCCGTCGCGCACACTATATAGCCTCCAGCCTCTCTTCGCCAACTTTCTCTCTCTCGACCTTTCTCCAGTCGAATCCCGCTCTGGAGATCCCTCTCTCTCTCGGTGCCCGGCACTGACGTGCCTCCCCCTCCGACTCCCTTCTGCCCGCATTCTATCTGACGCCACGTCCCATAGCTTAGCGCATGCATTCTCTCCTGCGCCTCCATCGAGTTTGTTGAGCCGCTGAGCGAGCAGAGGGGATGTAGGGGAAAGGCAGAAACCTCGTCATCGAAGGGTCGCGTGCGCCATGCCTGAGCGGTCGGGTAAACAGCGATTGCGATTACCGAAGATCTAGCGAAAGAGAGAGAGAAAAAAACTGAATAAACAAAAAGTGAACGAATGGGCCGCTACGAGGGGAAAAAAATAAAAGAAGCTATCCGGAAATGAGATAGCTAGAACTCCGACAAGTCGATGTAATTCAATCATGGAGGAGTAATGAGGACGCTGTTTTCAGTTCGGAGCAGACGAAAAAAAAGAAGGAAGGAAATTGCTTGGTGAGGTAACGGGGAGAGCTGTACGAATGACAATTAAGCTAGAAATAAAAAGTAAACAAAAATAAGCGAGCGTGAAGTGCGCGGGAACTCTCTGAACTTGTTGTGAGCGCATGAAAGTCGATGAGGCATGGATGCGAACATACAGTTGGATGATCTCGTAAAGTTTCTGATTCAGCGAGTCTGGCTTCGTTATTGCCAGTTACAAGTAATCGTATAAAGTCTCGCCAGCGGTGATATTGATTTGAGCAGTTCCATGTGACATACACTAGCTTACCGAAAATTCATGCTAAAAGCACCTTACTGCAATGATCGATGTTTGGAATGATTACAAAGAAGTACTTTTACTGATTCACGGAATTTGTCAAGGACATATTAACTATAAATTATTTACCGAGATTGACGCGATTTGCTCAACCAGTTGAGTCCCTCTGAAGCGAAAGATATTACAAGTGTACCAAGTACTTCGGAGAAGGACTGAAGAATCTGTGAGATACTGTATACGAGCGGGGACATGTATTATGAACTAAATATAGCATTGTCCGTGTGTCGTGTCGTGTTTGAGAAGAGTGTGTACGCACGTATGTGTGTTGAAAGACTTCACCAAAGTTTGTACGCATTTCCTTGGAAGTTTTACTCAGTGTCGCGTGCAAGTGCCTTCTTCTGCTCGTTCCTTCTTTTTAGTTTTGTTTCTTTTCCTTTTCTGAAAACACTAGGAGAATTATTTCGTGCGAGTTGAGGAGCAGCACGTTCCGTCTTAGGCTACCGATATCTTTGCGAATACCTCGTGAGACGATCTGCGTCTGGAAAAAAAAAAAGAAGTTTTGTCAGACAATTAAGGAAGCAGACATGATCATCATCATCATACAGCAGCGACGATGGCAGAAGAAAGAAACATGAACGAAAGCATGCCTCAACCCTGGGTCCATAAACATCCAGACAACGTCCCACACCGTGAACCACACTCTGGCAACCTCGCCTAGATTCACGCGCAGTTATAATAGCTGCGAGAGGTTTCAATCCAGAAAGCTCTATTGCAAATAAGGGTTAGGCAATGGGGATAGAAATGCAGTGTTTCTCTCTGACTCCCGTCACTCTCCGTTATTGCCATTTGTTGCAATGTTTCTCCCATAACTTCTGCCTACCATGCAGTAGGACGCCATCGCTTTTCACACGAAGGCTAAGATCTCAGTTCTTCATTAAAGAGCCTCTCCGCTCTCTCCTGACGACACGCTGTTATGTAGAACTCTACACTACTGAAAGTTGAAGGAATAATAGCATTTCCAGCAAAATACAAACATGACTGTTGTCCTAATTAGAGACCAGAAGGTCGAGAAGCAGAATTTTGAACGTGGATTCAAGATCAGCTATATTTATAGAATTAGGCTAGTGAGCTATACAACTGCTCGGATGTCAAAGGTCATTCGGGGCGCAAACCCCTTGGTGTGGCTCGATAAATACTGGGGCTTTTTAGTGTGCATTACGTCGAAACTGGTGAAAGCATCCACTTCAGTTCATCTTAATGTCTAAGGGGGCTGATTAGTCAAGGAAAGCACAATAGTAAGTGTTGTCCGACCAGAAGATATGGAGAACATAGAAGGCGACGGACGCGAATTCGACAGGGGTTTGGTCTCAACTAGCCTGGACGCTACCAAGCTGGCTTTTTAAAGCCAATTGACGCATCAGGTGTTTGTCTAACAATGTATTAACTTTTTTTTCCGACACACCTGGTGATGGCACTGCGCCGAAGCACGCGCCGATCCTGTAGCTTACGTTTTCTCAGACTCTCCTTCCTTAAGTTGTGCTGAAGGCAAAAGTTGCATGGATGCCACGTCCTTCTCTGGAGTCTTCAGGGGACTTTCGAAAAGCACTGAAATAGGTTTTACGGAGTGATACTTATTTTCGTTAATCTTTGAACATTTCATAATACAGTGCGCTGATCTAACGGCTACGTGACTAAGCGAACAATTGCCGGCGTAAGTGAAGAACTTCAAGTGCAGCACTTTACGTCTGAGGATGGTTTGTTCTAAGTTCACTCATTCCAACGCAGAGGAAATATCTTTATGGGCATGAGCTTTAGAATATAAAACATAACCGACGACGGCCAAGAAAACATGAAGTGATGACGTTAGGAAATGCACTGTGGTATGAAAAACACGGCCCGCGTAAAGCAGTTGTAATTAGATATAGTTTGAAAATATGAAAATACCATTGTAATGCAGAAGAATTTTCCTAACTAATAATGGGGGTGGTGATGATTATCATTATCATGACTTCAAAAATTATGGCTATGGAATGAACGTAAAGCGAAATTTCGAGTGGCGCACATAAGTACCGAGAATGTTTTTTTTTTGTATGCCCTTAGATTATTAACAGGAATTAAGTTGACTACCTTGTGAGCATCCCACAAACACTACCCATTTTACGATGCATAAAAAATACTTCACAAGACCCTGGGGTTTCCGAAAGGATCAGAATACAAGTTTAAAACAGTTACTTTAAGTATTTTAGTTATCTGTCAATGAATATGAAAATCTTTCCCAGCAGCAACCGCTTAATATGTACGGAACTGCGCAAGCCATCCAAAATAAGGCTTTTTTTTTAAAAAAAAACCTGATAGCATCAGTTGTTACAACTGAAACCCGCCTATGTCCGGAGTCACCTGCCCATCGGGCTGTGAGCATTAATCTAGTTTCTCCATAGCAACCAAGACAAAGAATTGAAATAAAAAAATAAGAAAAAATGGTATTATGAAAACGTCGGTACCGTCCCAACATAGCCGATATCTTCTACTGCAGCTAGCATTCCGAATATGGCACTTGATGGGCAAAAAATTGGGAAGAAACTGACGCAAACACACACAGAAGTGGCAGCAGAAACTGCGACAAATGTGAGTTCTAATGCTATCAGATTCTAGTCTTAAGGTGACTTAAACGATTCCATAGTTTTTTGAAAAGGGGGCTGCGAATTCTCTACATCTTTGCCTAGCCATGAAGAAAGCAATATGCTGCACGACTTTTGATTCTATTTGGAAAGGAGATTTAATCTGACTTGACTCAAAAACAAGATTTTATCGGTCTACCCTAGTAGGGCTTCAGACTTCGAAGACTGGTGCGTCAAAATAAAAACATAGAAATCATTCAAGATTATATTTTATTAACGCGTGGTGCACGTTTCCACGTACTCAATACCTATCGTTCTGGTCAAAAAACAATTAAAGCCAGCTCTTCAGCTACATCTAATACTGTAAAAGGGCCGCCGCGGTGGCTCAGTGGCTATGGTGCTCGGCTGCTGACCCGAAAGACGCGGGTTCGATCCCGACCGCGGCGGTTGAATTTCTTTGGAGGAGAAATTCTAGAGGCCCGTGTACTGTGCGATGTCAGTGCACGTTAAAGAACCCCAGGTGGTCGAAATTTCCGGAGCCCTCCACTACGGCGTCTCTCATAGCCTTAGTCGCTTTGGGACGTTAAACCCCATAAACCAAACCAACCAATACTGTAAAAGGATGTTTTTGCTTCCATCATCCTTTTTTTTTTTGCGTAATTCACGCAGTTGACTTGGCAACTTCGGGTATCTTACACTCTACTTTAGGACTTTTTTATTTGCCCTACACTACACAATAAGTTCTCTTGGTAGTTTTCGACACCGTAAGTGGCTGTCGCAGACACACAATAAAAAAAAAGAAAAGAGTGAAGTGCAATTTAGGGAGTTAATCAGGGAAAGTTTGGTAGTTATGTTTTATTTGTGCGAGCAATGTGGCTCAATGAGAACGCTTGAATGGGTCCTAACGAGGTGCAGGTGCCGGCTCTTTTCCTCTTAAGAGAGTAATTGGTTCGACAGGAGCGGCCTGAGAAAGTTTGGCGGCACAAAAGCGAGGATGGTTGCCACGTTAACGGGCAGGGAGAGTCTCCTCACTTATACTCACCACTTCTACTCTGTTTTTTTTTCTAACGGCAAGGTAGTTAGGCGTAAGAATTTTAACACAGAGTCAACAGCCATTTGTGTGACACTTAATGTCTGGCATTCAAGAGGCACGACTGAATGCAAGAAATCTAGGCGAAAATGCACCTCACAAATGCGTTATTAAAGCGCTTCCAGTGGCGCGTGGTGCCTTAAGCAGTGTCAAACTTCGCCAAGAACTGCATAGGGAGACTACTGATGTAAGCGCTTCCGCTGACTACGATAGGCGTTTTCCGTCGAACGACAAGTGCAACACACAATTTGCCACAAGTATTGTAAACATCCTTCTACTGGTTCATTCTTTCGCGTCCTTGTCGTATATCAGCGCAGGATTTAATAACGACCTAAACTATTTACTACCTATAAGCCTTGACATCAGAGAGAGTAACGAATCATACATACATACATACATACATACATACATACATACATACATACATACATACATACATGCATGCATGCATGCATACATACATACATACATACATACATACATACATACATACATACATACATACATACATACATACATACATACATACATACATACATACATACATACATACATACATACATGCGCACAGACACCCACACACACATGCACGCGCCACACACACACATGCACACACGCGCACACACACACACATACATGCATACATGCATGCATGCATGCATGCATACATACATACATACATACATACATACATACATACATACATACATACATACATACATACATACATACATACATACATACATACATACATACATACATACATACATACATACATACATACATACATACATACATACATACATACATACATACATACATACATACATACATACATACATACATACATGCATGCATGCATGCATACGTACAGCCCCCGTCAAAAGTATACAGCCCAAGGGATTTGCTTCAACACTTTTTAGTGCGGCTCCTTATCACATCTAGCAGTCCAAAGCTTGGGTGGATTGGGGACTCGAAGCCATTTATCTTCGAGTGATTACGGTCGCTGAGGATGCATAAACAGGCACACTGCAGGCCTCGCAAGGAAACTCCTTGGGCTGTGGGCTTTTGACGGGGGCTGTACCTACATATGAACTTCAAATCCCAACGGCAGAGCTCCGGCCGAAGCACCGACCAATAAATGTCTCACTAAGAAATGCCTTCTTCAAACTTACCTCTGCAGAAGCTAGCGCAACCTACCTTCGTGAATATGTGCGCGTGTGCGTGTGTGCGTGTGTGCTCGTGTGCGCTCGTGTGTGTGTGTGTGTGTGCGTGTGCGTGCGTGCGTGCGCGTGTGTGTGTGTGTGTGTGTGTGTGTGTGTGTGTGTGTGTGTGTGTGTGTGTGTGTGTGTGTGTGTGTGTGTGTGTGTGTGTGTGTGTGTGTGTGTGTGTGTGTGTGTGTGTGTTCTTCAGAGGTACCCTGAAGACGACTGGCCCCCGTCGAGACGTCAGCAAGCCCTTGATATGTTTTTAAGCGTCTGTGAGCTTACAAGTATATAAGTTCTGGTTCACAGTGTCTTCATCGCAAATGACATATAAAATAACACATGAGCACGTTTCTCTGTACTCGAAAGCGCAACTTCATGTTACTACCTTCTACGACTCGGCTCTCGGGCTTTCAAGAAATGAACATATGACTTCCCACTCAGTCACTACAATCACCTCCCGCAGTCCTTGTTGATGAGAGATTCGAGTGAGGCGCCGAGTATTTTTTCGGCACTGCCGCAGTGACCTGTATTTTATCGCGACAGAATACCGTTTGCGAGCGTATTAAAGCCATCATTACGTTCCAGTCACTAGAGCATATTCTACACGGTACAGTATCCTATTCCCCCGCTACCGTATCCTCGTCATCAGTGTCTCGGTTAAACGTATAAGTGGCCTAGCTACTATAGTGAATAACACCGCAAATAAAAGTTGGATTAAAGAAAAAAAGCAACAGCATTGTCTCCATGAATATATGCATGGCAGAACACGAAGTACTTAATTTCACTATCGGTAATACATTTTTTTCCTTCTTTGGTTTTACATTTTTGCACCGAGCTTTCTGAATAATTGGCGCGGCTTATAGTAACTGCCGAGAGGACCATACTTCATCTAAGAGGTCATTTCCTTAGTTTCCCGTTCCGTACTGGCTGAAATAGTCGCAGTCATCCTCAGCTGAGATCCATTTGTGAGCCGCCCACGCGTAACCGCGCGTCATGCCGTGATGCCGTCGCCACCGCAATCCCCGTCCTCTCGTATACGACACAGCTACCACGAGCAATCCTCAGCGTCTCTGGAGAAGGAGTTCCGTAAATCCGGCTAGTCTGAGGAGGAGGGCGTCGGTCGTCCAGTCCGGGGATTCGAAGAGAGTCGTCGCGCTGCCACCGCCTTATAGACAACCACTCCTGAACTGCCTGCTCCCCGAACACAGATAGAAGCAGCGAGGCCGCCGCAGGGCTATGCCGCCAGCCAGTGGCCAGCTCGCCGGGCGTCGTCTAATGACGGCTGCCGCGTTGTATAATCGGAGCCGGCAGCGCAGGCTTCGACGTGCGTGGCGGCTGCTGCTGCAGGAACGCGGGGCGCGCGGCGGTCCCGGAGTGATTTATGGCGGCCAGCGGCCGGCCGGAGTCGCTCGCCCGCGTGCGCCGGTCGACGGGTCACCGTGGCGGGACTTCCAATTGAGTTGGAAATGCGCCAGAGATGACGGTAATGATGTGCGTCGTTGGCGGAGTGACTGCGCGCGAGCCACAGAACGCAACGGCCGAGAAAGAGGGAGGGAGTGAGCAGCGCGCTGCGGCTGAGGCCTGAGAGAGTGCCTTGCTGCGCTGCTTGAGTTTGGGCGTGCAGCCGATGCTGCTTTTCACTTCGCCCCCAGCCTCGACGACCCCCCCCCCCCCCCCCTCACCCTCCCCTCGCCTTCTTGCACCCTGAAGCATTTCTGTTCTGCGTGTTTGCCGCTTCTTTTTTGTCTCGGGACTTGAGATTTTTCGAGATGAACGCACAAGGAAAGGAAGAAAGCTGGAGATCGATGTTCGCCGTTAAACGAGAGGAAAACAAGAAGGGAAAAAAAGAAAACAAGAGAAAGGAAAGGAAATGAAAAAGGGGAGGACTGAAATGTAGGAGAGCGCACGCAAGAAGACGCCGGAAACGAACATTACTTGCGTGAACTTGCAAAACGCCTTTATACGCCCGCGTGAAGTGGTAGAGAAACGTGTCGCAACCAAGCTTTCACACTGGAGGCTTGAGTCAGTGCTGCAGGGTGACATCGCAATTTGGGATGGTGGGCTGCTTTGAGTTGACGTGCAACGCGAAACAGTTAGGTTCTTAACGCTGTTGATCTCAATGTCTTTATATATTTCAAAAATTATTCCAGAATTAGTCGGGTACGAACCAGCTACTGCGATATAAACTGCACCAAGGATTCCCAACACGTGCCCTTCTCTTATCCTATTCAAGTTATAGTTATACAGAGTAAATCCCCCCCCCCCCCCTCTTGATTTTCTTCGAAGGAGTGAAAGGAGGCCGCGGGGAAAAAGCCGTGCCACTACGCCTTGAGAATTCCTCGGCCTTTATGCACGTTTACGCGTACACAGCAACAGAAGGTGAATACTATACACCTCTGATTTACAGGCGCACTGACATCGAAACAGTTTGTGGAATGTCACAAAACACACCAGGCACTTGAACAGGTACAGAATAAACCAGGTACAGAAAAAAAGCAACAAACTATAAAGGGCTGTTGAATCTGTAAATTTGTGAGAGAATACTACGATTCAGCTCCGGAAATACTACACCGCTTTGTCTGGCCAGTTCCTCCTCGGCAAGATTCACTTACATAACAGTGCTATGTGACTGGTCGATGTGAGAGCGCTAGGCAACCACAGTTGACTACGAAGTGACAAATCAATCTCAACCGCCAATGAGAGATGCTGGCTGGCCACGAAGCCCACTTGCGAAAAAGAAAAAAAAAACACACAAAAAAACACTGGCGCCTGTTGTCACCCTTAAAAGCTGTCTTCCTCTTTGTTGCAGTAAGCTTCAGGCAAAGCTAGCTTTACAGAAGCTAAAAGCGGCCCTATATATTAAACGGCTGATTTACAGAAAATCTTTTGAAGAAGACAAGGAACCCTAGGATCATATGCGGCCTCGCCTGCCACCTCAGTTATAGAGTAGTACTTAAAGACATCCATATTTATGAACGCAGCATTGTATTTTTGCATATTATTATTGAAGTACAATCATGGGAATTTCGAAAGCTTGTCGAAATAAACAAGGCTCGATGCATAGGTCACTCTTAGCAGTAATGTTTAGACATTCTACAGCATTTCAGTTAGCAAATGGTCTTGAAATTGAGCTTTATCACGTACATAAAACTCAGTTTGCTATGCAGTCCACCCGAACAGACCGCACCGGCATATCAATCGCGGCCTTTTAAATAAAAGTCTCCAACGATGAAAAAAAGATAATAATAATAACCCGGCATATTCGCAGTACACTATCATTTTCTCAGTACTTTGCTCTTCTTATTCGTTCATACACTGTGTTTTCTAGTATTTTTTCGTTAATATTTACAGCCCTTGTAAGTGACATTGCACACCTGATTCTATATGAAGTGCAAACGAAGTTGTGTAGGTCCTTCCTTATTATGCGTCACCATTATTGTGTTCGGGCGTCGCGAGTTTCACTCACAAACAAACGATATGTTCATTGTGCGCACTCAGGAAAAAAGATTTCGGCAGCTCTGCCTACTTTTCTTTTGCATTTCAACCTTAACGAATACGCAAAAACTTACATGGGGAGGCACAATAAAAAGGTTTCAAAATTTTCTAGACTGTAGTGCTAGATAAGGAGGCACAATAATAAGGTTTCGAAACTTTATAGGCTGTAGTGCTAGATATGACTGCATTAGCAGTACAGAGGGCACAGAGTGGGCGATCTTTACTCAGGAACCGATACCAGCACATACACTCATAGCTGTGTGGAAGCAAGCGAAAGGAAAAGTACTTCAGGCTTTAAATTGCCTTCACCGCTTTTTGTACATATCTTACTTCATTACATCGCTCGCAAAGCGGAATGCCACCACCATCTACATCTCCACGTGCTCTCCTTCAAGGTCCTTCAGGCTCGACCGCGTCTCGCGGTTGCTTTCATTACTCTGAAATTGCTACATTAATTTTAAAGCCAATATACAGGAAAGCGAGGTTAAGGCCAGAGTACGGCTTAAGCTCGTTTAACACTCCCGGCTACGACGTGACACGCTGCACTTTGTAAATCTTACCGCGAGCCGGTATTAGCCTTCCGCGGCAAGGATTAATGTCGCTCGCCTTTCCTTCCTCCTTTCCTTCCTCCTTTCCTTCCTTTAACCTCCTCCTCCATTCTCCTCTCTCATTTGCGGCTCCCCTTTGCCTCTCCTGCGGGTCGGATGGAGAGACTCGAAAGAAACGCCGATTTGAGAATGGCCGTAACTATGGGCAAAGTAATGAAAATACTATTTGCGATAGGTGATTTAGGATCGTACGTCCGGATAACTGAGTACCAAAAGCACTGACGAATTTCTATAGTTTTTTCCTTTATGGGGAAGACTACTTTAGCGTTAACATCGACGGAGGTGGTAGCTTTCTAGTGTCACTCAATTTTCAGACACATTTTGACATGGCGTACATTTAGTCAAACACGAATCAATGCGGCAAGCCAATGCCGGGCAGATATGAAAAAAAATGGTAGTTGAACACGGGCACTGCTGCTACGAATGTTTCTGTAGATTAAACGACGCAGGCTTAATGGGAAGATGAAACAATTTTTTCAGAATTCAAGGTTATTCAAGAATTCGAATCTCTCAAGCTTCTCGGTAAAGTCTGCAAAGTATTTTTGCACTATCACTTAAAATGGCGACATAATCGTCGATAAAAACTGCGACGATGTTTAGACTTCTCCTCACTGCGTTGGAGAAGTGCAAGAAAACTCGGTAGTGACGTCGTTGTTGTCGAAATTTCAATGTCCGCTGCTTACGCCTGCATGCTGCTGTGCGTCGTCAAATGGCGCCAAACAACGCATCATGAGCTTCACCTTCGATGGCGTCGGTTTTCTTCTATGGAACAACCGTTTCTTCACTGGAAACGTAGTGCCGTCATACGTGACGTCATTATCGGGGCCTCTGCCCAAAGCTGCGCACTTCAGAGAAGCCTGAACGCCAAAGCCGTTTTATTCGGCGATTACGCCACCATTTCAAACGCTAGCGCAAAACGATTTAGCAGGCTTTACCTGCATGCTTCGCGCATTCGGCAACCTTGAGCTCATCCAATTCCAAAACCTCTTCAGCCCTTTAAGCAGAGGGCTTCGCAACTTGGTCTCTTCAGGCAAGTCTGCAGCCTTCGTAACAACAACGTTATTAACTCTACTCTTTCTATGCTCTCGCATATACGAATATAAGGAGCATGCTGCGTGCAAACGTTACGGAAAGAAACTTGAATCGAGTTGAGAAACCGACAGGAAAACTGTCAGTACAGTGTTAAGCCTCACCGCCGTATGTCCCTTCCTCCTATCAAGCTTGTTCTCGCTCGCGCAGACTGAGCCGGGGAATACAGCATGAACATGCAGACTTACCACGCAGAATCCAGCTCACAATCTAACTGTCTTGTTTTTTTTTTTTCACGCTATCTAGGAAGAACAGATGCCCTTCCGAGCACAGGACACGTATTACTAAACTGGTTGTTTTGTTCTCCTGTTGGTCTGGCTGAGAGGATCTTCTGTCCAGTAATCCATTACCAAAGAACCATAGGAGCGCAAATAGAGACGAGAGAACACATTTTCGCTCTCACCGGCGCAGCCGCAAAGATTTTCTCTTGGTCGTACCCTTCCTTGTGTTGACGCTCCGTAACAGTGTCACCGAGAGCAGACGGTTCTGTGGCGGCTCTGATCGCGGGCTGCTTACACAGGGCGCAGAAAATGTATTCAATCGACCTGGTCACGACCACTGTTGGAATCAAAGAGGAGAGTGTGCCTCTCGAGTTTAGCCTGCCTGCCTAACGCGGATCTCGGAAACAACTGCCTGGGGTTTCGCAATGTTAGTAGACGTAACAAAATACTAAAACAAAAGCAAGTCTGTGGAAGAAAGCGTACGAAAAAAAACACGCTTAATGCGCAGGCCCAAAAGAAAAAAAAGAAATTAAGGAACCGACACTTTTCAAGAGACTTGGTTGTCTATCAGTCTTGAAAGGCAGAACCTGCTTGAACATTATTCTATTACTCCCATGCTTTTCAGCCCTTTAGTATTGCCAGGACAGTCCGCTTTGCAAAAGCAGGTGGCGAGCAGGCACATCCGATTTCTTTTAAGCTTGCCCTCGCTCATCTTTTTGCAGCAAATAACATCGAAAGCATATCAGACAATCATCCTAAGCTCAGCTGATCCTTCAAAAGCAGCACGGCAAAGAAAAAAGGCACACGGTATGTTTCATTGAACGTTGGCATGTTTCACTCTGTGTTATCCTCACCCTGTGCGAGATACGCTATTTCTTAACTCCAGAGTGGGTGTTTTGGAATGTTTATTTCGCTTTTGGTTTCAGACGCAAAACATGTGTACGGCTTCTTGGGCAACATATGGTCGCGTGCTGGCTGCAGAAAACAACCCATTAACGGGTTGTGTTCGAAACACCCCGACACTTGGGCGCATACAAGAGGCAGGTGAGGAACAAGCCTTGGGCTCAAATATATCCCAGTGAGTTCTTCACGGTATAAAGCCTGTTTTCAAGCAACTAACTCAGCCACAGCTTCTGAATAATTGTCTCCGTGGTTCAATCTAAAATGTCAATGAGTCGTTTAAAGTCGTCTTCTTGGAGCTTATACCACATAATGCCTTCTTCGGACCGTCGGACTGCACATACCCAATTACCATTTTAGAGCAGTGCTCACATTCCGTTATGGTCGAGTGACCCGCCTTAATGCCATGTGATATTCCCGGCGATATTGCGAAACGCTCGGGACATCATCTGGGAGCTACATCGCGATATTGTAGCGTGAAGTGCGCCGTCGTCGAAAGTGCTTTACTTAGAGAGATGCAGAACAGGGCCCAAGGGGGGCCACAGAAGCAATCTTACAGGCAAGTGATTATTAAATATACGCTGATATTGATTACATGGCCAGTGGCTACTGAACTGATGTTTCAGTCCATGTGATTTCTTCCCCGTCCCTACCCCTCCCTACCCCAACCGTCACCCACTCCTCCCAATAAACGAAAATAATGAGGTATATAACTGTTTTGTTTTGCACTTAGAATATCTCAATACGTCGATTTTATACATTATACCGACCATAATAAAGAAATAAAGGATAGAAGGCTTATGTTCACCCGAATTTATCTACACTGAGATGCAAAGCCATTGAATTAGAATTGTACGCATTTATCACGTACATTTTATTCTAGAAGTGTTTTATTCTATGAAAAAAAAAAATGCGGTTCGGGGAGAAAAATGATCACAAAACTACAAATCATCTTTACCTTTCCCATTTGGTCCCCGTTTTTTTTAGGGTTTTTGATTAGCCTTTTCTATCTAACAAAATCAATAACCCATTCCTCCTTGAACTTCTTCACCTTCTTCGCAACTTAAATTTTTAGATTTACTGACCACGTATCTACAATATCGCCGCTAGAGGGTTATCATCCACCCTCATGCCTCTAGGGTCGTGGAAATTAATTATCGGATTCCACAAGGAAGTATACTTCGGCCATTACTGTTTAATCTTTATATTAATGACATCACCAGCATTGACGATATGTTAAGTTCATTATTTGTGCTGACGATGCTAGCCTGTTTTTTTTTCTCATCTTCTAATAGTAATGAGTTGGTACCACGCTGCAATCATGTCAAAAGTAAATTATATACATGAAGCAAATTCGACGCACCTAACATTAATAGTACTGAAACTAAGGTTGTCTTATTTCAAACAAAAAACAAGAACGCTAAAATTAATGGTGACCTCGTCATTGGTACTTCAAGAACTGAATTTGTTCCCTGCACAAAGAGCTTGAGAGTTATCCTTGATGCATCCTAACATGGAATAATGACGTCCAATTCATTTAGAAAAAAGTTGCGAGAGATGTTGGTATACTAACAAGATTCCGTTTCTTCTTACCACTACCCATTAAGGTGCTAATATATAATTTACTATTTTTATCGCATATTAACTATCGCCACCTGGTTTGGGGCAATACCACCACAACTAACATCGCTAAGCTGTTGATATTGCAAAAAAAAAAAAAATCTTCGTGCAATTGCTAACGCACCGCTCTTAGCCCACACAGAATCACCTTTTAGCAGCCTTCGAATAACCACCATGAACTTCATTAGCAATAATGTACTATTTAAGCGATATCTAGGAAGCAAAAAACAGAGCAGCAATTTGATTTAAGACATATCTAACCTCACAAGATATGTTAACGTTTACCACAAAAGGCTTAATGAAACATGGAAACATGAACTAACACGGGACCCATTCATGAAGCTACAGATTACCATAATTACTCAACTCTCTTTACTATGTTAATCTGATTATTTTTAGTTCTCAGCATTTATATCCATATGCGGAAAAACTTCTATGCTGTTTGATCTGTACTCTGGTAATTCTTTTAATAATTTTTGGCGAGTTGTTCTCTTTGTTTCGAATTGCTATGTTATATTTGTTAATATGAATCGTGACGTATAACAGTAAATGTTTTCATTGTAATGTGTGTCAATCGGCGCAATGCCAAGCCGCTTTTTTCATACACGTGTGTAAATTCAATAGCCTGCACTTAGAGGGAACATAGGCCTCGTCAAGCGCCGTTTCTTCGACTTTTTGTTCATGTTCCTGACATTGCGTACTCATGATTTCGAATAAATCCGTCCGTCCGTCCGTCCGTCCGTCCGTCTGTCTAACGAAATGCGTTATGGCCTCAGGGCATGGTGTCCTGTATCTTAAGTTCACCGCACGTAAGGTCTCTTAAATTAGGAGCCAGTTCCTCTGTCTTGCTTCGTCTAATTCTGAGACCTAGCTCTTGCAGTGTTCTCCTGCAAGTTTGCAGATTTGTTTCAGCACTCTCTTTTACCTTCCAACATAGTGCAATATAACCAGCGTACAGTACACTCCAGGGCACTTCTTATCTAACCTGCTTATCTAAGCTTCCAGTTTCGCTGAGGCAGCTGCGAATTATCTTCCTTGCTTGCTGATAGATATCCTGAATCAGTTTTATATATTTCTCTGGAACATACATTTCTCTACGAGTTCTTCACGCTTCTTGTCTTCGTTCTGTGCCATTCATGTGCTAGTAATAGCGGGCGTGCAGAGCGAGAGTAACCCTTTTTTATCAGTCCTAAAACAAATTTAAAGCAACACTGCCATAGAGCGAATGGGGCAGTTCCGCTTCCGTTTTAGTGCGTTGCGCGCACAAGAACTACACTGACATTTTGCGATGACATATGAGCTACATGTAACGCAGTAAACGTTTACTGCACACACGTATATCTAATGACCACGCTTTGGCCCCCGCACGTACTACCTAAAAGAGGAGAAACGGAAGCCGCCGCCATTCACCACACCGTCGGTAGAGCATGATGCCGGCAACAATGCTTACATTGTTCTATTGAGATACGATTCCCTCCGCCGCCGCATTCTTCGCGCTCGAGAAGAAACGAGAGCGCGGCGGTACAAGGACAACCATTTCTCACCCTGTCGGCCTACTAGCGCCGGGCGTCGCGTATACGGGTATCGTTCTATCGTCCCGCTAAGCCCCTCTCGCGCCACCGCTCGGCAGAGACGGCGGGACGTCACCACCATTAGTCCGAGAGGAGGCCTCGAGGAGAGGGAAGGGAGAAGAAATCCCGCAGCGGCCACGCCGAGGGGAAGAAGGGAAAGCGGAGGAGGGAATGATCCTGGGTGCTGGGTAGCGCAACCCGAGCTCGTGTTAGTCACAGCTGGAGCCGATAAACAAAAGATGAGGAAAGAAGCGAATGACGACGACGACGATGCGTGAGGGAGGGAGGGGAGGAGGGGATACGTGAGGCCGAAAGAGAGGGCAAAGCAGAGCACAAAGACAGGGACGTGCAAGGGAAGAAGAAGAAGAAGAAGGGTGTGCGCGCGTGTGCTGGAGATGGGTGAGGCGCTATCGGGGCCCACACGCAATGGTCCCGAACGGAGACGCGGGCCGCCGCTGCTTCGCTCCAGATTACGCGGCGGCAAAGCGAGTGCTAATAGCGATCGATTCGCTCAACCATCGATCTGGGCGGGCCAGAAAAAAAAAAAAATCACGAAAGCGGGGTAGCGGAGGGGGTAGCGAGCAAAATTAAGCGAGAATCCAAAGCGCGCCACCACCCTCGACCACTGCCGCTCCCGCACACGGTCGCCGCTATGTGCCGACCTTCTTCTCCTTCTTCGCAGCAGAAAAGCAGCAGTAGCAGCCCTGCCCTTTCTTTTTCTCTGCGGGCTCATCCCAACTCCTTCGGCGGCTGCCACGGCCCTGCCTCTCTTTGTCGCCTCGTCCCTCTTTGCCGCCTTCCGTCTGCTGCTGCTGCTTGTGTCGTTGCTTGTGTCGGCATTCTTTGGGTCTGTTCTTCGTTTTCTACGGCGCCGAGCCGTTGATCTTCCTTAGCTGTGCGTCGCTTTCCTTCGGGCCCCCTTATCCGCGCCGCGGTTGCCTTTCACAGCCGGTTGTGTTTCCGAGACACGTCGCGGCGCTGTTCCTCCTCGTCTCCGGAGGTGACATGTCCAGAGCCCGAAGACAGGTCCGGGACATGGCGTGAGTGCTCGGCGCCAAATGGGAGCAGCGCCGATAAAACGCGAGCAGCCTCGGCACGGGATATGGGCCCCGGGCGCACGGAGGGAAAACGAACGGCACGGAGGGAAGTTCGCCTGCACTCTGGTGGCGTCGTTAATAAGCGTGCTCGAAGGCTCATCACGGCATTTAGGTAAACAAGGCATATGGCGTTTAGGATGTTCATAAACTGTAAGCGTCGATTTGCTCGCCTCTTTTTTTTTTGCACGAGAAAGAACTTCGACGCGGGTCTTTCCTAGTCGAAACAAAATAATGAAGAACCGTCTCCTAGAGAAATGAAATTGAAATAAAAATCAAGCCAGAGTTAAAGCAACGTAAGGGTGAATTTAGTGGCAACTGGTGCACATTTGGTATTTATAGCTAGATTGGCAGGTAGAAACGCACTTATGCAGTGTAAAGTGGCAAAGCGATGGTATTACTCACACGTCGCTGATGAACTCATGGATAAGAATGGGCTTGCCTCTTCCTTTCCCGGCCTAGCGCGTCGTATAACGCTTGTTCGGCAGCAAGGTCTGTTATCGCCGCCGGTCTCATGGCGTCCAATGAGGCACGTTACACGGAGGAGTGGCGAATATTGGAATGGATCTCGCGCTTGCCCTGCCAATCACTGGGCACCGATCACTGTGCACTGCTCTAGTGAAAGAAGAAAGATTAACAGTAGTGGTGGACTCTAGAAAAATTTCGACCGCCTGGGGCCCTTTACCGTGAACTTACACCGCATAGCACACGGGCGCCTATTGTTGCAGAAAAGAAATGGTTTTGAAGAAAGGAAAGACGCAACAACTTTTTTTCTTCTCGGTGGACACTTCAAGCATGCCGTGAGGGAAGGTATGGAGGAGACTATGAACAAAGGAAGAGAGAAAAAGGTACCATTATGGAGGGACCTGGAATAATATCAACTACCTGGGGATCTTTAACGCACACTGAAACCGCACAGCAGACGGCGCCTTTTGCTTTTCGCCTCCATCGAAACGCGGCCGCCGCGACCGGGTTTGAACCTGGGTGCCTCGGCTCAGTAGCCGAGCGCTGTAACCACTGGAACCGTCTCACTCTGCACGCCGCAGCGGCGACGGCAGCTGGTATCCCTATATCATGACTTCTATAGGAACTGTTAGGTTACACTGAGAAGATTTGTGCTGTCGTCTCACGTATATATAAAAGAGAAAAGATTGTGTGAAAAAGACCGTTTCTTGTGAATATTTATATCTTTAAGTGTCGAGGGGGAACGACAATGCTTTTAAAGAAAGGCGCCCGGAGTAACGCCGAACAAGTCGTATGTATTTCGAGAGAGTCCGAGACATATGATTAAAATATTAATCCGTTCCTATATAGTACATTTACCGCCCAAAAGTTGGGGGACCGACAACTGTGCTATTCAAAGACTTCATAAACAGTAAAATGTAAACATGTATTCAAACTAACACATTTTCTGCATTTATTTAGTGCGACAGTGAACTGCAGTGTTTTCTAGTGGTGTTTATGAGTAGTGAGCCTCTTGTGCGCTTCTCAATATGAGTATTCTCTTCTACGTGAACTGAACTTAAATGTCAGCCCCGTGACCATAAACAACGTTTTGGTTGTAAATGAACAATGATTTTTTTCTAAGCATGTGTGTGTGAGAGAGAAATAAATTGAAATGCTGTTTGTTAAATGCGCAGAAAAAAAGAAGTAAGTGACAAGCTGCGGGCGATTGCACCCGCTTTATACTGTTTGCAAGAGCTTTGAACTGCGTCGTCGCTGCTGTTGTCCAGAGAGAGAGAGAGAGAGAGGAAAATAGAGGGAGATGAGAAAAGCCCATCATTCTCGTCAAGCGTGATTGCTAACCCGAGGCGTAATTGAGGAACAGTAAACACAGGAACCGTAGCGGATGCGCTAGTCTTCACGAAGAAAGTAAAGCGCGGGGGCATCGCAGCTCTCATCCTTGCCCTTCCCCCTCCCCTATTCCCCTTTCCCACGACCTCTCGCACTCTGCTCTCGTGCTACAAATTCAGATGGCCGGATATGGCGTGTATTTATACGTCGGACGCCGTCAGTCAATATGTAAATGAGCTTAATTACACAAAAGCGCGCTTTCGTGTTCCTGCCATTCTCTCTTTTTCTTTTTTTTTGTGTACGCGACGCCGAGCGTACACAGAGGAGAAGCAGGATGGTAATCCGCGCAAAACTAAAGAGTGCGCGACCGTCGCTGACGACGCACTATTCATGCGCAGGCGGGCTGTTAGTTATTAATTGCGTGATTAAATATGCATGAGGCGTAATTAGTCGCACTGGATTAGAAAGTACGTTTCAGTGACATCCTCTGAATATGCAATGGTGGTGTTATTGTTTTACCGGTTATTTTTCTGCCGCTCTTACAGAGACGCCTGGACAAGTGTTGTTGACTCGCATCACGAGGGCTACATAACTCGACAGAGAAGGGAATATTGATCTCGCCAGTGCTTGAAGAAGTTTCCTCTCATTCTGGAGTGAAAGTTTGGTAAGCTTTTAACGGTGCTGAATCCCAGCCGCGGCGGCCGCGCATCGATGGAGGCGAAACACAAAAGGCGTCAGTATTCTCTGCGATGTCAGTGCATGTTAAAGATCCCCAGGTGGCCGAGATAATGCCGGAGCCCTTCACTACGGCATCTATTTCTTATTTTACTGCAGCTTTCGTCCCTTCCTTCACGGCGCGGTTGAAGTGTCTAGCGAGAAGTTATACCACTGTCAAACGCAGAAGTTAAGTGCACTCGCGGAGAGTACGCTTGGGCATCCCGAGTGACACTTTAAGCTACACGGTGCTAAATGGGAAAGCAAAGTGCACTCGTAGTAAAAAAAAATGGTGACACGAAATGAACGAAATTTTTGAAGAGGTAGACAAAAGAGAAAAAAAAAACTTAAAACTTGAATGTATGACGTGATAGCACAAATAAAACAAACTTCAACAATTTCTAACAATGAAAAAGAAAAAGAAATCGAAGAAAACCCAAGATTAGCCAAGACGATCAGAATTTTGACAACAAAAAAGATGGCGGCGTGCAGAGTAGCTGTATGGAGTTGCATTTCATCACGTTCCTGTGTTTTGTTGCTTAGCTTGAAGGTATAACGAAGAAATATTTTCTAAAACAGTGTTGTAGCAAGTAAAATAAAATTGTGAGTAGTTTTTATGCACCACACATAATGTGCCCTCAAAGTCACTGCTGTCGAGGTTACTCACCTGGCCCTCAAAGTGTATTCCTTGAACGCACTCCTACCGGAGTGCATTCTTTTGTGAGTGACATTTCACTTGCGACGTTTAAATTTGACAAGGTGCACTCGTAGCGAGTGACACTATCCGTAAGCGCCCTTAACTTGCCTGCTTGACGGGGGTAATAGACAGTCACTGTGCCATTTCCTTTCCTGAAAACTAAATTTCCCATTCCAAAGGTAAATCGGAAAGCCTTGAGTACGCTACCGGTGTCTTAGAAGACATGTGATTCACAATGGCTTTGCAAATTCACTCTCCAGAAAAACGGAGAATTGAGCTGGTGGGCAGATTTTTCGAGGCATGGATAATATACATTCAGCCTACCACCAGGAGCGCATGAATTTCCCCAACAAGATACAGAACGCTTTACTGATAGGAATCTAGATACATAATTTCACAGTTGTGGATAAGAACAGAAGGAGTGCTCACGCGCGAGTTGCTGTTCTTGTGACTACGATATGCCTAACATATACTTCTCCTGCTAACTGATCTTCCTGCCTATACAGAACTTTAATTTTATTAAAAAGAGGACCGCAAGCAATGAAAATCGAAGAATTTAGTGCATATTATTGTGTCCTTCTTCTTGTCCCGTTCGTTGCGCTGTAGTCATGGTAATATCGGAACCTACTCGTCCAGCAACTTACCTTGGCAAATATCGTTTCTTGTACAAGGGGCTCTTTTGCATGTGACTTTGATCTACTTCAGTATGTGCCAGTCGTCGCCGCTGCGTCGTGCGTAGCGAGAACGTTCGGTTTTTGCGTCCGCAAGAAGATCCTTCCGCCTGAAGTCCTGACCTTACTGGGTGGCGTTCAGCCCTCGGGCGGACATGCTAAAAGGATATGCAAGTTACTGTGAGCGGAATGGCAGCGGCAGGTGCGTGTGCATAGGGAGCACATCAAGCTTCGTGTGCAAGTCTCTTCGGGACTGGTCCACCCATGGAAACAATGGCATCAGGTGTCACGGTGCATAGACCGCACCACAGAATTCCTTTCGCAGCAAACTCTTCCCAGACTTCGTGCGCTTCTGCCGAAGAAGAGCCCACCAACCGGACAGCAAATCCACACAGCGGAGAACATTTCTTTCCCTGAGAACGTCAAACAAGTCCTGAGCCTGGTACCCAAGTTTGCGGTCGAGCCAAAGAAATCAAGACTGGAGCTCCTGGCCATGGTGAGGCAAGTCTCTAGGCAGGCCGACAAAACTGAGGTGGAACGCTGCATATCAGAAGGTGTAGACGTTCTAACTAGGTACAGGCGTTCCGGGAAGAAGCTACCTTTGCAGAAGACCGTTCGGTGGCTTAAAGATAACTCGTATTCATTGTTACCTGCTGATAAAGATGGTGGCTTTGTTGTCTTGGACAAGATTGCGTATGTGTCGAAAGCATCAGATGCTGTTAATGCCGTGTTTGACAAATGCAACAATGTTCTGATGTCTAAGGTGAAAACTAAAGCGAAAAAACTTCTGAATAGGCTAAATTTGACCAAGCTAGCAAGCGCGTTAAACAGTAGCCACAACATTTGTCTGCAGATGTTTTTCACAGTGAAAACCCACAAGCCGGAGTGGCCGTTTCGTGTGATTATTTCGGAAACTGGAACATGGCAGAGGCATGTCGCAAAGTTTTTGCAAGAAAAACTGAAGATTTTAACATTTTACGACCCTTTCAGAGTGAAAAGTTCAGACGAAGTAATAGCGTTTCTAAAATGCAATTACAATAACAAGCTTCGGGGATTTTCAATTGATCTTAAAGACCTTTACTACAGTATTCCTCAGGCTGAAATTATGTCTTCTGTTAGTCACTTCATTAACCAGTTTGGAGCCATTGCATTCCAGAATGAGTGCGGGATTTCCACCGGCAGCTTTCTAGAATTGTTATCTTGTTATCTAGAGTCTACTTTTGCTGAGTGGAATGGTGATGTATATATTCAAAAAGATGGAATCTGTATTGGTTCATGCCTTGCACCCATTCTTAGTGACATGTTCCTGGCTTTGCGCGACCAAATATTGACTGAGCGGTTCAAAGGATCCAGTGTTTGTGGCATTTTTAGATTTGTAGATGACTATTTCGTGTTTTTAGAGTGTGACAACGTCGAATTCGAGCAGCAGTTCCTTTATGTTTCTTCAGTGTTCTCTGAGTGCCTGAAACCCATGATTTTAACGCACGAAGTACCACTTAATGATTCCATCAGGTTTTTAGATCTCTCACTTCTGTTCACTTCATCCCATTTATGTTGGGCTTTTGAGCCCCGTGGTCAGAAACCCATCCTGCCATATTCATCAGCCCATTCGAAGCTCGTGAAAAGAGCAATTGCCCATTCAGTTTTTAACAATGTTGTAAAGAAAACATGCGAGCACAGGTTGGAGCAAAGTTTCCACAACCAAGTAGATCGTTTGACACAGGCCGGTTACCCTTCACAAGTTTTGGTCTCCGTCGCAGAAAAACTGCAGAAAAAGTTGAGGTGTGATGCCAAAAGCAAAAATGTAAAGGAGAAAAAGAAAAACGTCGCCGTTGTGCCATATCCGCATCAGGTCTCGCATAACCTGAAGAGAATTGGGAAGCATGTGGGAGTCGACGTCGTGTTTTCGGCACCTATCCGATTGTCTAGCCTGGTCAAGAAAGTAAATTCGGTCAACAGGGAACCACGCGGCTGCTTGAAAAGGCAGGCGAAACAATTTGTCCCCTGCCAGGAGGGAGTCATCTACTCGTTGCTGTTGTCATGTGGGAAGCAATACATCGGCGAAACCGGCCGATGTATCAACGAAAGATTGAAAGAGCATGATTATAATGTCGCACGTGGGCCTATCGTAGGCCACGTATCGAAACACTGCAGAAACTGCAAAAGTGATGATGTTGATGACTAAGATGACAATGATGCCTGCGTACCATTGTACAACGAGTGCGTTGTGATAGGTAGGAACCGCGATTCGCTGACAAGAGAAATCATAGAAGCACACATGATAGCAAGACTCCCTGAAGAATGCATAAGTGCACCATCTGTACTGATGTCAGGAAAAGAAAAACGCTGCCTTGAATGTGAATGTTGACACGTGTGTGCTTTATTTTTTTTTTAATTTTTTCCGCTGCATGACTTGTGTCTATATACTTATCATTTTTCACCACCTGCTAGGTACTTATTCCGGCTGGCAGCTAATAAAGATTTCAGTTGTAAGTCAGCGCTGTGTTGTGTCTCTGCCTGTGTCCTTCTTCTTGTCCCGTTCGTTGCGCTGTAGTCATGGAATATTATTCACTTGTTTTCCAATTAACCTTTAGCTTTTAGTAGCTCTTGTCTTTACTTCTTCGTCCGTTGTCGCAGCGCTGTGTGTGTAGTCAAGCTTGTTCACACTCCCTGCTTTTACCTCGCCCTTTCAATTTTTTTTCTACTTGTCATGATAGCCTAGGCTTCCCTGCGCTATATTAGGTTCCAATTGTCAAAGGCACTCACAGTCCTGTTCTACGTAGCAGAGTGAGTTCACAACATCTCTGATTTTTATTTTTTGTTTGCCCATGTGAAGGCATGCTGCCTAAAATGTGGTCCTTATAGTGTCAATCAAGGACGTTTGCGAGGAAATGTTTGTTTGTTTGTTTGTTTATCGGGGTTTAACGTCCCAAAGTTACTCAGGCTATGAGGGACGCCGTCGTGAAGGGCTCCGGAAATTTCGACCACCTGGGGTTCTTTAGCGTGCACTGACATCGCACAGTACACCGGCCTCTAGAATTTCGCCTCCATCGAAATCCGACCCCCGCGGCCGGGATCGAAACCACGTGTTTCGAGCCAGCAGCCGAGCGCCATAACCACTGAGCCACCGCGGCGGCCATTTCAAGGAAATGTGCAATCAAGGTAACTGGCTGAGTGATATATATTCCTCTTGCTTTATTCTACTTGTCAAAGACCGCGTGCTCGAGGTCGGCAAAAATTACATTCATAGGCGGGCCAAAAAAATAAACTAGTAAAAGATAAAAAAAAGTGACCACGCCGTTCGTGTGTACCAGCGATATTTGATGAAGTGAAGGGTAGCTTTTAGTGAAAGTGAGGCGCGTAAGTGCACGATGAATGAAAAAGGAGAAAGCATGAACAGTAGCGAAGAGCCGCAGCAATTAACTTTGTGTTCGAACATCTCAGCGCACACTGTGATAACGAAGTGTGTGTGCAAAGAAGTGCAGAATTATGTTGGAAGAAACAAGATCGAGGGCAAAGTAAGTCTTTGTGCTTTGCTGCCTCCGTCAGCCTCCTTTTTTCTTCCTTGTCTGTGCCCTTTTGTTCACAGGGGCTGGTTCTGAGTCAGGTTGTATACATGCGTTATAGACGGAGCAGCCTTTAGCACAAGCACGAAGAACGGCACTAGAATCACTGACCTAATGGCAGCTTCTCTAGCTAGTAACTTGCGTGTATAAAAACAACAGCAACCATGGACAAAGTAGGAATAATAACAGAAGCAAACGTTATTACTGAGGAGTGAGAGCGTCTTACAGGTTCCTGCAAACGAACTCATTTAACACTGAATAACCATTATCAGATGATACCTCGTGTGACGAGCTTATGTGTCTAATAAAGGTTACATGTTTCGCAGTTTCTTCGTTTCTGTTATAATTTATAATTGCTCCTCTTCAAATTCTTTTTTACACTTCCGAGGATAAAAGACAGCCTCGCGTCACCGGTTTTTTTGTGTGTGTTTTAGTGTGATGCAGTGGTTATCTATATTATGCAGCCCTTTCGTGTTTTCACTGCAAATCGTCACCTTGATTTAATGGACCGCTGCAGCTAAAGAGCTTTTTGTGCTGTATGAGAATGCATTCTTATTGCAAATATTGAAAGTACGGAAGTCAGAACCAGTTTTTACAAGAAAATTTTTTGCAGAAATTCTGAGGCGGATAAAGGTTTTTGAGATAGAGTACTGACATGTGCCTAATTTTATTATACTGTAGCCCCACGACGACCGCATGATTCTCTTAAACTTCCGCTTGCATCCACTTCAACTTCGTCACAGTCGCCTTAGCTGTCATCGCAGGATCCATTAGAAACGAAAGAGGCACTTCGTTGGCATCAGTGACCGAAGGTAGTTGTATGATGAGAGATAAATTATTATTACAAAAATAATGTGTAATTTAGGGAAACATCATAATTGAAGGAATAATATTTAATAGCAGGGGCTGGTATGAATGCCTAGATATAGGAAACGGGGAATAGGTAGAGTATGGTTGAAAGCACCAGACTATATAAATATAATCTTATTACTGCGAGCATAATAAAATTTCGTACGCTTAAGGTTATTCTAAAGGGCTCCTACTCACATGTACGTCTTCATTGTGACGATATTCAGGTTATGATTTTGTTAACATGGCATGAAGATAATGAAGAATAGCAATATATTGCCCCATTGCCTTAAGTGCTCAGTACTTCATTCTGGTTTTCTGGTCTTTGCTGCCTTGTCCTTGTTTTTTTTACTTGTTATGTACGCAGTTTTTAACTTTTAAGATGCATGTGTGCTTTTTTTTTCATAGAGAATTGAAACTTGGTTTGCGAACTTGTTCAGTAGTAGAGATCATTTTTTCCTATGGCGAAAATAGCGCGAAACTACTTCGGCATAACAGAGGCACATTATCGCTAGTGTGTGTTTTTTGCTTGCTGTGTTTTTTTTTGCAATTTTTGTAGCATTTGTTGATTTTCTTTCGTTTAGTGAATCCAGAAAATGAACCCATGCCTAACACACAAAAACGCACACCCACGTACACGCAAAATAGGTGTTTGGACTAACATGAACCAATGTTTAATAATATGTCTGTCTACCGCACAAGCAGAACTCAAAAACATGCTTGGTTTTCGCCAAGTGCTCCTATAGGCATTTTTTAAAATGAAAAGGCACGTAGTTTTCACAAATGGTAAACTTGTGAATTACTTTCGGTCAGAATGTTAGGTCAGGTTCCGTCAGAAAACTGTAGTGCACCAAGAGAAACACTGAACTACTGCGTAAGCAGCAAAAAGAGTAGTTTCATCCTTTGAATTTTTTTAACGCATTAAGAAAGGCACGCGCTACTCACCACTGTGGCTCGGTAGGTAATGCCAGGGCGAAACGGGGGACAGTTTTACTCCTCAGAAATTCTGCGTACGAAAACTATGCTGAATCTAATTTTTTCAACTCGACGAGAAAAGCTTAAGACGTACATAGTTCAAACGAGACCGTCCTTTCCAAGAGTGACTAATTATTACGCCCTTAGCCAATGCGCTCTGTTGTCGAGTTCAAGGAAGTCGTGGCTTCAAATCCTAACGCTGTATCCATCCGCACCCCCCCCCCCCCCCTTTCCACCACCACCACCACCACCTACCCAGTGACCCACCTCCAATCTTCATAAAATCCTCCACGACAGGGGTGTGAATAGCATTCTTTCCAAACCGAATTGAATACGAACGGGCTAGCTTTGATAGGATAGCTTTGAATACGATAGGATAGGTTTGCTACCGAATCGATTGCAAATGGTGGTGTAAAAAGCCGAGTCGACTAAGAATCGCTCAGCGAAAGAATGAAATCCAATACGAATCAAATATTTGTGGGATTTCGCTATTTTTTGACTATTAGTACAAGACGAATATTCATGTCAGACTGTGAAGCGCTAGCGAACTATAGCTGTAGCTGTGGAAAGACGCAGTACTGATGTTCACTAGGGTACACGCAACATGTAGTACGTATATTAAATGTATGACGTCATAGGAAAGTTATTTATTGCTACTGATTACGACAGCTTACAAACTAACGACAGATCTCAGTTGATGAGAGCGCCGAGCGTTATTGCCATGTTCTCCGAGATGGAGCATTTCGGAAGGGTTTGCGAACCCCGCCTGACATCTGTCGTATCACCCAACACTGACGGCCATATGCATGAGCATTATGAACGCCACCACAGGAATGGACCACTTCGCGGTGCTGAAGCTTCCTTTCCGCAGAGACCTCTATCGGCAGCGTGTTGTGCGTCATCGCAGTACGCCCTGTTTATAATGCTGCGGTAAAAAAAAAAAAACAACACAGTGTGCCCAAAGGCGGATTTATGAATTTCTTGGAAGGGATGGTCCTATTTGAACAATGCATTTCGCTGACTATTTTCTTCGATAAAACGGGGTTCTGCATGGTTGTAAGATGTAACATTTCTCGCTTAGAAGGGAGGAGCGTAACGACCGCCTTCATCGCCCTCCCCATAAATGTGCCAATGGGCGTGCCCATTCGAATTCCGTGCTAGTTATTCGAAAACTATTAGTAAACCTGAGTACCGAATGTTATTCGCTCTGAATAATTCTGAACATGCACTATTTGACTAGTTTACAGAATCAAATACTAAAATATACGGTTTGCTATTAGAAAATTTCGAATATTCGCACACCCATATCCCACTCGCCAGAACCTCACGCAGCACCGGAACAGAAAAGCAACGGAGAAATCAAACACGCAATGCGAAGGGGGAGGCAGATTTGTTGCATCGTATAGTATGGTCGCCTGAGAATTCATGTTAAGGTTATTGAATTTTGGGACCTGAATACATTTTTCGCAAATCTCTTCAGTGCGCTTGGAGAACTCGACCTTATGCAGCTTCTGTAAATTTAACTGTGCGAAGTGCGCACACTTCACCGTTGATTTATCAGGTGAATTTCCTGGACCGACTGGCTTCATTCACTCACAAGAAGGCATCAGTATTTCCCCCAAATAAGCAAAAAAGTCATGAAGCATCTCTGGGAATAATTTGAAGATTGTGACAAAAATATTTAGATGAAAATACTGCCCCATTTCGCGCACTCTTTTCTCATTCAAAAAATTGTTGCAACATGGTATGTAACACAATTTTATAAATGTGCAACGCGGAAATGCCAACTGAACGAGTTAATTCGTATTTTTTACACTGGATGTCTCGAACAACATTGTCGATTAAGAAAACTTAAAAACTGACCTTGCCATAGATGTTGAAGGGAATTACGCTGTATAAGCTTGCCCCCAAACATAGGAAAAAGTTGATTAGTTAATTTTAGCCAATTCATCTTCTAATTATTGAGCTATATCACGTAAAGGCACCTTTGTCAAAAGTTTAGAGCCCAGGGGGTTTGCTTCAAAGCACTATTGTGGCGCTCCTGTAGCACTCACGGAAGTCCTACGCATCGGAGGGAGCAGGACGAAAAATCTTCTTACCTTCCGGAGATTTGGGACGCTGAGCGCGCATTACGAGCAAATCAGTGCGGCCCAGAAGCAAACCCCCTGGGCTCTAAACTTCTGACAAAGGGTGTACGTACTGTCTGCCTTGCTGAATAATCCATCTGCACAGACAACATAGACGTATGTCTCACGGTGCTTAGAACAAAAATTTGTAAACACAAAAAAAAATTCAGCTGTTATAATAATGAGCTAAACTGCACTAAATGGCGCAGTAAATATGATAACACTGACATGTTTTTCAAGCTGATTAACTTTTACTTGAAAAGTAACACCTAGTATCCAAGAGGCCCTTTTGATTAACCCTCTGGACTATGACAGTACATTACTTATCTCCTTCACGAGCGTCGTGCAGTTTCTGCGGTTCACACAGCGTCACTTAACAGAGCAACCTCGGGGTGATATTTCTCCCTCAGTTCTTGTACAAACAAAATTCTTTTCTTGCACTCCTCTAAAGAAACGTGTGATAAGTAAACACATAAGCGGCACAAGCAGAGCAAACTATGAAAAAGAAAGAAACGGCAACGAAAATGGTTACTAATGTGCTGTAAAATGAGAGAGCATGTAAGTAAGGAGAGACTTATGGAGTGTTCCCACTAGAAAAAAAATACTTCAACGAGCATGGCTGCACAAGAAAGACATTATACTGCGTTCTAGACAACCAGAACGGAAAATCTTCCACGTAATTTTTTTCAATCTTTGTTTAAATCCTCCCAGATTCTGTTTGGTTTGGTTTGACTTAGAGGACATAACGTCCTTTAGCGACTCAGGCTATGAGGGACGCCGTAGTGAAGGCTTCCGGAAATTTAGACCACCTGAGATTCTTTAACGTGCATTTACATCGTACAGTACCCTCCCTGATTCTGTGTCCATAACCATATAACACAGCTGGGAACCTACATAATACAAACATGGTTTACATCCACACTTATTATACCATGGCAACTGACCCCACACAAACAGTAGGGGACAGGTAGGAGTTAAAATCACTAGACTCATTTGCAAAATTGGCGTAATGCTATGGTTGGAGAGAACTTCTTGTTTCAGGTGTCATTTTTATCGCAAAGCAAAGTGCTGCGGCTCCCGATCTTGTTATGTCATTAATGAATTTTTCCTTATGTGTCGCCTCCATCGACTCCCTTTGTGCGCCAAGGTAATGTTCTGCGTCAATCCGTTTTTCTTACACAGGAAAACTTTTCAGATGCATTGTGATTTTTAAGGGTTTTCCTATCTTTCCAGAAAAATACAATAAAGATAAAAATGTACCATCTACGAAGAGTCGAACACTGGCAATATGAAATTGCAGGTCATTAATGTAAATTAGATATAATAAAAGATTTAAACATTGACTTGTAGAACATCGAGTATTAATTCGTTTTTAGATGATCAAAATAAGTAATCTACGACAGTGAACTGCAAGCAGAATAAAAGGAAGTATCTTCCTAAAGATAATGTTAATTTGCTTATGTGTAGCGATGAAAGTAAAGCACTTAACCGACAAAATGGAACGCGACTCGATCAAAGGCTTCTTAAGAGTCGATGAATATGCATTAGAAGCTTAGATTCGCTTTCAAGTTAAGGAATGAGTCATCAGTAAACTTCAGCAACTGCGATTTGTGTGAAAATTATTTCTTGAAGAAACATCGATTATGCTAAGAGTACCTGATGGCTTCTGAAGGGCTGTGAGAACCATAAGTGTTTTGTTTTGGTTTTATGGAGTTTTACGTTCAAAAGCAACTCAGGCTATGAGGGACGCTGTAGTGGAGGGCTTCGGAAAATTTCGGCCGCCTGGAGTTCTTTAACGTGCAGTGGCATCACATGGTACACATGCCTGTCGCATTTTACACAGGCATGTAGCCCCTAAATATTATGTATAGGTTCACTAACTAAGGCGTTATTAATTGGATGCTGGGTTACCTAATCGGCTTCACAACTTGAAAAAAGAAAGACAACCTGATTAAATGCAGTATCTCCGTGAAGAGCCTCTTTCTCCTGTTTTGCCCCCACAGTAAGAGCGATAAAACAGGTCAATACTTTGGCTTTACAGAAACGTCTCCTCTCTATTTTTTATTGTTTGCGCATGGGTCGAAGCGTTTTGTTTATTTCTGCGGCACATCTGCGTCTTAGGCTTGTGTTCTGAATACCAATAAACAGTGCTGTCTCTAGCATATGAAAGGGTTCTTACAACCCAAGTTTGGTAGCTACCGGTTCCAGCCAGTTTGTCTACCTCCGAAACCAATACCACACCCGCTATTGGTTCTACTAGCAGTTCCCGTTCGTTTTCAAGACACGCCCCGACCTTCGCGAGTCTTTGCATTGCGATGGGATCATCCTCTACTCTGTGTCTTCAACGCAAGCGAAAGTTACAAAAGTTCGAAGAGTAAACGAAAAGATTCAGAGAGAGACAAAGAAAGAGAGAGAGAGAGAGAGAGAGAGAGAGAGAGAGTACTTTCGTGTAAACTGTTTAGGACCGCACGCGTAGCGTTTCGAGAGCATCTGACCGCCTAAGGTATCGAATCGACTTCTTGAGCTTAGCGTTTCCTTGCGCGCGTTTGCGCGCGTGTGTGTTCAAGAGAAAACTGATTCTCAGAGTTTACACTGCTTTTACTCGGGTGTTCTTAATTCGGACTTCTTTCTTTGTCGTCGGTTTGTTGGCGCACACTTTCTCATCTGCACTGTTTCCTTTGGTATTTTCCAGCTTCACGCTTCTCCGGCTTTCCTCGGGTGCTGTGGTGCGGAAAAGTAAACACTTTTCCGGTCCACAGTCCAAATAAAGGAATACGCAGGGGGCGCTTCCGATAGGAGGATCAGTGGCGCTGCTGAGCGCACAGGGTACGAAGAAAGTAACAAAGAGTAACCCAGTATAAAGCGAGCTTTCGCGCAACTTCAACGGAATAAAACATGAGCCCGTCAATCGCTCGGAGAGTTTTCTTGGGCAAACCGTAAGGGAGCGTTTCTTTTTAAACTCCGAGTGCACAATAAGGTGACGGGACGCGAATTTCACGCGACAGTAGCGCGCGCTGGAGCGCTAGGACAAATTCAGATGCGACGAAGCGTGTTCTTGCGCACCTTTAGATAGTGTGACGAATCGACTTGGTAACAGACTTTGCGGAATACGCATTACTATCACCACACACAAAAAAAAACTCTTACCTGGACGGGCAAGTAATGGTTTATTATTTTACTCCTCATGTCAAGGTAGCTATGAAAAGAGAAGTTCACTAATTTACATGCAACAAGGTTGCCTGGTTTGTTTTTACGTCCAAAGAGGCAACGGGAAGCGTGGACAGACAAAGAGCCCAATATCTTTTGTTTGTTGAATTGCCAAAGTGTACAGCGCGTTCATCGTTCAACCAACGATTTCGATGAATGATTTGCAATTATTGATTTACAGTTAATGATATATAATTAATGAAATACAATTATTACAAATGTTTCCTGCCGCAAAGGTGATTTGGAGTTTGAGGATAAGCTACTGTGTAGTATGTAGGATAAATGACTGCAAATGACATCATGGAGCCGCACGAATTGCTTACAGTAAGTTGCTCATGTCTTATTCACCGTCACTGCCATCACAGCAGACATGGGTAGGACATATAATGATCAGAGATGATAACTGCAGTGGAATCTTGGAGTATCAGTGTGGATACCACGATTAGGGAAATGTTACTGATAGCGTCTGAGACTCAGATAAGGTGACATTCCTTTGTAACTTTGCTGGAATAATGTTGCGACAGCTCGAGCAAAATAAAACGATCGTATGCCATCTGGAGAATGCTTTCCCTTGCCGCGAGACCGAACTCACATAATGATAGCGAAGAGAAGTTATTCATGCACAATCACTGACGCGGATTAGACAATGAACGCTCCGGTGCCGAGTAAATAGAGCGTTAGGGGATCTGATTAACTTTTGTTTGTATGCAATTATCATGCTTCCTCTCTGAAGTGACAGTGAACGCAGCGCTTCGGCGGCATCGTTTTAATGCGAGAACACTTCTTGGCTTATCAGTGGCGTTCGTCCGACAGGACAGATTCATAGCCAATCCAACATTAGCCACATAACAATTCAAAACACAACAAACATAACAAAAACAAATAATAATAAACACAAACATAAAATATAAAATGTAAAATAAGAAACAGCAACGACCCCCCCCCCCCCCTCCCCCAAGGAAAAGAAAGAATGGAGAGAGAGGAAGAGAGGAGAGGTTGGTTTATGGGATTTAAGGTCCCAAAGCGACTCAGGTTATGAGAGGTGCCGTAGTGAAGGGCTCCGGCAATTTCGAGAGAGGAGAGGGAAAGGCTTTCGCATTTCCGCTCCTGAGCAGACGAGTGCAATCCTGTGATTTTTTAATGTCTCAAGAGTTCACGCAGTCAGTCGGTCGACAAGGGCATGCGCTTCTATACTGACTTGAGCAAGTTCTAGGCGGCGTCTATTAAAGAAGTCCCCGCTCAGAGTCGACTCGTCCGGCATTCCGGCGAACAAAAAACAAACAAACGACGAACAGAGACCGCGTTGCAACAAAGAAGGAAGAACAAGAACGTTCGTGATTTGTGAGCTGTGCCAGACTGGTGGGCTGCTCGAGCGTGAGTTTGCCGAAGGCTCTGGGGCATGTGGTTTAAATCCGGCGTGGCGCTGGAGTCGGCAGATTTTTAAAGCGATTCTGGAGGGAAACGCCACTCTCCCCCTCCTCTCTGTCCGCTCCGTCGCACACGGAGGACTCGCCGGAGCGTGACGCCATAGCTGACGTCACCTCTGCTGGCTGCCGCCCGCTTTGTTTTGAATGCGTTCGCGCATCGGGCCTTCTCAACCATGTTTTGCATTTGCGCAGAGTGCAGACTCAGGAGGGCAGAAAAGCTTGGTTTGCTTAAACCACCCAAGAGTAACGGAAATGGGGGTGCGGGGTCGTTGTTTTCCTTTTCAGCGTAAACGAATGAGAGTGAGCGGAAGCGTTTTTCGGTCATCTATGAACCTCCGATGACATGCCGGTGATTGTGCATAAAAACAGCTCTCAAGGAAAAATAAAAAGGTCAGTTGTAAAGATGGGTTGCAGGAGACAGTGCTTTCAGAGACTTACATGACTTTAGCCTCATTTAAGGCCGACAAGAAAAAGGAACAATGTATGGTTTGCTGGTAACATTGAGCCCAGTCGCTTCACAATGTTTGGCCCTGGCTTGAAGAACCGTGGTGTGTTCTAAAACGCGGTCTTTGGACAAGGAAAGGGGGCTTTATAGTACGATTTACAACGAGACACTTTGCTGGGAGCAGGGACAGCGAAAACAGCTTAATTTTGAGAAAAGTGTACTTTAAAACCGTTTATAACACCGCTGTCGCAGCTAGAGAATATAGACAGGAAGAAACGAGACAAAACAATCGGCATTAGTTATTCAGTCTTGCCTGGATGGGAGACAGAAACTATAAACTTGCTTTACAGTGACGATAGAGTTAATTTACGTCCGCGGTCAGCACAGTGGCGTAAGGCGCCATTCCTGGCATTATTTCGCTGTGTAATTTCATAAGCGAGATCGATACAGCTGCCTGGTTGGTAAATAGTGCTTTAAAGTTTTCTGTGGATCTTATTTTTGTCACAGGGAATCCGAGAGGTGTTCAGAAAGTTTTGCCTCCAGGGGTATATCACTCTTTTGGTAACTGATCTAACTGAGCGATTTCACATTCAAATGAAATATTAGAATGCACGGCTTACTAGCAGCCCATGATTTTTTAGTATAGTCCTCATCATGCCATGGCAGTTCACTGTCGCTGTCGGGTCTCCCTTCAAGTCATCGGCGAAGAATGAGGTTATGTATTGGTGAAACCAGAGGGATACTGCACTGGCAACCTATACGAAGCGAGTACGTTTCGGTCTTTTAGAGATTCTTTAATCTTTAGAAGATATGTCTGTTGGGGTGTGGATTAGGCTCTAAGCTAAAGAAAAACACAAAAGGAACTGAACAGTAACAAAAATACACCACAACACGATTTAGACTGCTATTTTTCAAACTGTTGCTTCCTAATCACTGGCCCCATCTACATAACAAAACGACTCCTTGGAAAGAGTTTCATTTTATTCATTTGTTCATTTTATTCTGAGTGCGACAGCGCGCAAGACTTTCAGAACCAAAAGAATAGTTTGATTTCCAGGATTTTTTGTTTACCTGAGCTCTGAAAACCTCCCTTACTTTTCATTATTTAGTAACGTCAGCGTAAACAGGAGGGAATGTGACGTCGTACACATGACAGAACGAAGATAGGCTGACGTTCTGAAAAACTGGGCAGCTAACTGCTTTCGGAGGCGTGAGACAAATTTCAAATTTAGCATCAGGGTACAAAACTTCAATGTGTGCTGTTCTGTCTTCCGAACATGTCAGAGCACCAAAAAATTACCCAAGTACAAAGTGAGCAACACACGTAGGATGATATGATTGAAACAGCGCAAGGCCGAAGGCCAAAAAAAGAGAGCAGAGGAAAGGAGGAAAAGGACAACACAGCGCTGAACTAGCAACTGACATTTATTTGGCACGCTGCGCGTATAAATACACTACCTACGTGGACTACCTACGTGACAATTCTTTGGTCCTGTTGACTGCAGATAAGGAAGGGGGTTTTGTCGTTCTCTCTAAGGATAGTTTCAACAAAAAAGCAATGGATGCCGTCCTGTCGGTGTGTAGGGAGGGGAGAAAAACAAGTCTTTCGAAGTCTAAATGCAAGGTCAAGAAGTTGTGTAAACAGAATAACTTAGACAAGCTGTTTACCTCGATAAATACCTGTAAAATAGCCAGCTTGAGTATGTTTTTTACTGTTAAGACACATAAAACTGACGTGCCGTTCCGTGTCATTGTTTCCGAGAAAGGCTCTTGGCAAAAATGTTTAGGACAGTTTCTGAAAGAAAAACTAACACAACTACCAGTTGACGATCCCTTCCAGGTTAAGAATTCCCTTGACGTGATTAGCACTCTAGACTACTACCATGACAAGCAACTGTGTGCTTTTTCTATTGACGTAAAGGACTTGTACTACTCCATTCCGCATGACAGTCTCCTTCTGTGCATTAGGGACGTAATTGAAAATTATGGTGCCATTCGCTTTCAAAACGCAGCCGGCATGTCGGTCGAGAGCTTTTTAGAAATGTTATTAGCCTACCTTGAATCCACGTATACAGAGTGGGAAGGTCGAATTTTTATCCAGAAGAAGGGCATTTGCATAGGTTCCTGCATTGCTCCAATTTTGAGTGATTTCTTTTTAGCAATGCATGACAGAGAACTAAGTAACCGCTTAAATGGCACAGCTGTTGCGGCAGTTCGTCGCTTTGTGGATGACTATCTTGTTTTACTGACTTGTGACCGCGAAGCTTTTAGTAGGGAAGTGTCCAAAGTTTGTGGTGTATTTTCCGCTGTTCTTGCCCCTTTGGACGTAACTCATGAAGTTCCTGTAGAGGACACAATTAGATTTCTAGACTTGAGCCTGAAGTTTTCACCTTGCAGTGTGTGCTGGTCCTTCGAGCCTAGGGCCAATAAACCGTTGCTACCTTACAGTTCCGCGCACTCGAAGCTTGTTAAAAGAGGAATTGTCATGTCAAGCTTCAGGAGTGCACTTACAAAATCCTGTCTACATCTAACCGAACGCAGCTTTAGTAACCAGGTAGAGAGGCTTACTGCTAGTGGCTATCCGCTTCACGTGCTTTCTTCTGTGGCCGAAGTTTTGTTGGAGAAACTGAAATGCTCCGCCAGTTATGAACGTCAAACAAGTAAGCGAGTAGCAGCCATTCCCTATATCCACAAGATATCACATAATTTGAAAAGTGTTGGTAAAAGAGTCGGAGTGGATGTTGTTTTTTCGGCCCCCGTTAAGTTATCTAGCTTGTGTACGCGTGTCAACAACCCAGGGAAAACTTCCCCCGATTGCCCCAAAAACCATGAATGCAAATTTGTGAAGTGTCAAAAAAATGTCGTGTATTCCATTCCTCTCACTTGTAATAGGTTTTATATTGGCCAGACTGGACAGTGCTTAAATGATAGGCTCAGGCAGCACCGCAACAATGTAGATAACAAAGAGTCTCGTAACCTTAGCATGCATTGCCGTGAATGTGATTGCACCCCACAGTTTAATTTTTGCCGAGTCGTTGCTAGGAACAAAGACCAGCTTTGCCGGGAAATTATCGAGGCTTCGAATATCAAGAAGTATGGTGATACATGTGTAAGTGCTGCATCAGTGTCTTTATCACAAAAAGAACTTCGCTTCCTGAATCGCACTTCTTAGTTTGTGTTTGCTTGCAGGGATCCTGGTGCATGAATTGCTCTATGCGTTGTTTTCTATTTTGGTGCCTGAATGTATTTATACGCGCAGCGTGCCAAATAAATGTCAGTTGCTAGTTCAGCGCTGTGTTGTCCTTTTCCTCCTTTCCTCTGCTCTCTTTTTTTGGCCTTCGGCCTTGCGCTGTTTCAATCATATCATGTACAACCAACTCGCCCATCAGCTCGTGCTTTCAAACGTAGGATGAGTGCTTGAGTGTAGTTAATGCACTGGCAACATGGTAGTGAGCAACATGGTAGTGAGCTCTAGCGATAACCTAGCCCTACTTTTTGCCCTAAGTGATTTCTCAGTTCTATTTTCGCGTTCGCTATTCAAGAGACAGTTGGGTGAAGGTACGTCTGTCCTGTGCTCGTTTCATTTCTGAAGCGGCTCTTGATACGTCTTTAACTTGCACAGGTATTGCGCGAGCTGCCCTTCAAGTTGTGCGAGTCTAGTCAGTACTTCCGACGAGGCTGAAGTGGTCACAGTTATAACGAGCCTTAACAACAGTAATGCCAGAGATGTCGATGGTTTTAAAACAAAACCTCTTAAATATGTTGCTGATCTCCTTGCCTCAGTTATAACACATATCTTCAACCTTGGTCTTAGCCAAGGTGTCTTTCCCCACAAAATGCAGCTTGCACGAGTAACTGTTGTTCATAAAAAGGGCAACAAGAATGACATGAACAACTATCGGCCTATCTCCATCTTACCTATTTTATCTAAAGCTTTCGAGAAAGTGATATTGTGCCGCTTTAGCAAATTTGAAGAAAAACATAAGATAATAACTAACTCTCAGTATGGCTTTCGGCGAGGTCTAAGTACAGAATTTGCTCTTCTGACACTAAAGGAACATATTTTAACACATTTCGAGCAAGGTAATTTTATACTTGGAATATTTTTAGACTTTTCCAAAGCGTTCGACCTCATAAATCATGAAATATTAATCCTGAAATGTCAGCGGTATGGTTTTCGTGGCCAAGCCATACGTTTAATACGATCATACTTGGAACATCAAAAACAAATAGTTAAAATAGCTGACTCGGTCTCTGAACAACTAGAGGTGCGTAGTGGTGTACCGCAGGGCAGTATTTTGGGTCCATTCCTGTTCAACATGTACATAAATGATATTACTAATATTTCCCCCACTGCAAAATTTATTATATATGCCGACGACACGAGCAATTTTTTTTGCAGGAAAAGATGTTGAAGAATTATGTGACTCCGCACAATCTACACTACATGCTTTAGGGGAATGGACTCAGAAAAACTGCCTGACGATCAATGTGTCCAAAACTAAATGCATTTTGTTCAGGTCTAAGGGGAGAAATATAACAGTAAACAGAAATATAGCCTTAAACTCTATTCCGATTGAAATTGTTCCTACTTTTAAAACCTTAGGAGTTATTTTTCATGAAACTTTATCCTGGGATTATCACATCAACCATCTAGCAGCAAAACTCTCTCAAGTTATAGGTCTCATATATCGCAATCGAAATGTTCTACCCCGAAAGGTTATGCTGGCCATTTATAACACCCTGTTCTCCTCAAGGTTAAACTACTGTCAGTTAGTCTGGGCATCTACAACAAAGGAAAATGTACAAAAGCTTCATATACTGCAGAAAAGGTTTCTTCGTACAGTAGAAAATGTACATAGTCGCTTTCACACTCATGAAATATTTTTAAAATACAATGTGATGCCTATTATGACAATGTATGACTACCGACTGAGTAAGCTTTATAAACAGGAAGTAAAGAATGGTGGTACATTCTTAAAACAGTTAGCAAATCTACAAAACCACACCCCGAGTCATGCCACCCGTTACAGCGAATACTGGATGGTAAAAACATACCGTACAACATATGGTCATCAAACATTGCAAAATCAGTTGCCGAGGTTATAGAATAAATTGAATAAAGGAAATGTACAATTACAAATATATTCATTTAAAGAAATCAGAAAATACTACATGTCCAAATGATCATGCCTGATTGTCCCTGACAAACCGCAATTACACTTCTTTTTCTGTTTCTTAATACTTGAGTTTGTTTCTACACCCATATCCTTTTCAACTGAATAATTTCTCCTTACACTAAGTGACCATGTTTACCTACCGGATTTTTATTTTTTGTATTGTATCCATGCTATTTCCTCCTGTAGAGTGAACTGTAATCTTAATTATCTTTTCTTGCCTTACTAGACTACAACCGCCTGTGTATTTTGTTCTTATGAGTTCATAGAATCGATCTCTCATTGTTTCATGCCTTAAGCCACGGTAATTTTATGTTCTATCCATCATGTTGTATGCTCTATTCTATGTTCTTTCTATTAATTTATGCAGTATATCACAAATTTTCTGTTGTGTTCTGTATAGAAAATGGAATTTATTTATCAGGGTGTACTGTGAGCTGTACTGTGTATAGCATATTTTTTTTTTGGCATATAAGCATTGACACTGTACTGCTGCCAAGTGCATGGGGGCCTGCGGCTCTGTCAAGCTGTCGTTTGTGACAGCTTTTACTGCCGGCCTCCAGTGTCGACCGTGTACCCTACGACACAAATAAAGAGATTATTATTATTATTATTATTATTAATTATAACGAGACGGCAACCAAACGGCCTCCCGGTACATTATAAAAAGTGGCAGTTGAAAGATTAGAGAGAATTTGTTGATAAAAAGAAAATGAAGGAAGGAAGGAAGGAAGGAAGGAAGGAAGGAAGGAAGGAAGGAAGGAAGGAAAAAAGGCAGAGATAAAGAAAAAAGGAGGCAAAAAGAAAGGAAGAAAGTAGAAAGAAAGAGAGAAAGAAAGGAAGAAATGAGGAAAGAAAGAAAGATAAAATAAATAAGGGCAGGCAAAGAGAAAAGAACAAAGAAAAAAGGAAGGAAAGAAAGACATAAAGATAAATAGCAAGAGAGAAAGACAGACAAGAAGAAAGGAAGAAAGGAAAGACAAAAATAAAAAAGAAACAAGGAAAAAGGAACGAAAGTAGAAAGAAGGAAAGAAAAAGGAAGGTTGGAAGGAAGGAAGAAAGAAAGAATGTAGAAAGGAACTAAAAAATAAAGAAGCAAAGAAACTCAAAAAGAAAAAAAAACGAAGCGCAGACAGAAAGCAAGAAAGAAGAAAGGAAAGAACAACAGAAAGATAAAAGGAAGGATAATATGAAATAAAGAAATCCAGACAAAAGGAAAGGAGGAAAGAAAGAAGGAAGGAAGGAAGAATACAGAAAGGAAGAAAGGAAAAGAAGGTAAGAAGATGGAAAAAAGAAGGAAAGAAAAATAGAGGAAAGAGAGGACGAAAGGAAGAAATAAGGAAAGAAAGAAACCTGATGTCCCCTGCAGCAGCAATTACGCATATCAGTATGTTTCGAAGAAGAATTTTTCAAGCAATTTTCTCAATAAATCTTTAACCTTGAACCAAAATCCACAGTGTCGACCATATCGTGTCATACTTTATCTTGTGACATGGTTTTGTGTTATAGCAACATTCATCCTCCTAGTCTGTGCTGTGCGTGCGTCTTTTGAATAAACTACGTTATGGGGACGTTAGGTGCGTACACTCATCGACGCACACAAACACATGTACACGAGAAAAAAAAATACACGTTGATACTGAGGCTTTCATTGATCCGGGCCCGAGTCAAGCATCGTAGTCGCGGTAGTCTTGAGAAACAGCAGAGTTCAGCGAAAGCCCGCCGGGCGCGAGTTGCTGATTAACGGTTGGAAACCATGAAACGGCCAAGAACACGAGCAAACGAAGCGTTGCAACGGAAGTGCGCACCAGAAAGAGGACCCGTGTCATTTCCGGTCCGATCGGTTGAAAGCGGTGGTCTCAAAAGCAGCGGTTAACGGCTCCCAGAATGTCGCGACGGGAGAGAAGCTTCGCCTTCCGGTAGGGCTTCATCTTCTCGCGCCTTGTGGCTTTAGCGCGAACTTTTTTCTTGCGTCTAGCTGGATGTGCTTGATGCGAGTTCTCACTGACCCTAGAGACTTGAAGAGAAAAAAAAAAATCTGGCTAATGCTTGTTTTGGTTACGGCAGGTTTGCTTACGTTCGAGTACGTTAATTAAGACCCCATTCGGAAGACCCAGTATCAGTTGCATGCCATGTTGTCGTTAGCGAAATATGCTCCTGTCGGAGGCATGTTTGTGCAGGTTTTATGTTTTGCGAAGAAGCGGTCAGCATAAGCATCTAAAGGACGGGGAAACTGAACAAATATTTTTTCGATATGAGCCAGATAGACACCGAGTGCAAGTGAAGTTCAGCTGTAATTGTAAGTTCGTTCATATATCTTTCCTTAAAAAAACTATCAAAATTAAACGGGCCTTATAACTAGCATTTCAAAGCATATCACGTAACTGCTTGCAATGCATTGCTGCGGATAAAAGACTTCGGTGTTTTTTTAGGTTTCTGTTAAGGTAGATTTGGGTCATTCTGAGAAACCTCCTCAATTGTAAGCACCTTATGTTTAGTGTACAGTAACATCGTGGCAATAATACGCTACTTTGTGAATTACTGCATTATCGTGATGATATTACTTATCGTTATGGTGTGAACTTACAGAATTTACTTGACTATCATCGTACCGCCAACAGGAAGTTCCGGAAATCTTTAAAAATACCTGAATCCGCCTTTACCCCCTCGACAGCTTTCGCCTCTTTCGGTTAGGTCTGCGATCAGGTCTATCTTCGAAGGAGATCTGTATCTCGACAAGGCCTCTGATTCAGTGAAAGTGAGGATCACTGTCGTCTCTATCTTATCACCTGCCACCACAAGGACCACTTGTAAGTCACGAGACAGCAGATACCTTCACGAACCTTTTTTTAAATTGCTTTCGCCTCAGCTCCCGAAACGTGTTAAAGAACGCGTTAGACGATAAGGAAGGCTCCATGGTCAGTGCCGCATTAACAAGTACAAGTGAATGCCTTGCACTGGAGATGGCTGCATGTCCTTCCCGCCAATCCGCTATTACGCATCCCTTCCGGACACTGCCAAAGAGGGTACAGGCTATCGCCTGTGCTCGCACAGGCTGTCGCCTGTACATGCTGCACATCACCTGCATACGCAAGCAAGTCAGCAACAGGCCTGACCATGAGCAAGAAATAGTTATGTAGTCCCTGCAAGAATCAACACGCCTCTGCAGAGGCTTCCCACTAACGTTAGGGAGGACTGATACGCGAAACAAAAAGTCAACAGAGGGAGAGACAAAAAGGCCAATAAAAGGGAGGAAGAGGGAGAGAGGAGGATGTGTAGGGGCCGAGAGGGGGACGGGCTAATGACCCCAGGTTTCCTCCGCAGTAATTAGCGCGCCGCAACCCATAGCGCGATATGAACCCATTGTGCCATCGACTGTCCTGTCGCTTTCTGGTCGTCCAACGCCGGACCGATTGCGTCATTAGTTCTTCCCTTGCTGTACACGACATTGGCGACATCGACGGGGGAACCATAAGTTACCGCGAGACGGGAACATCCCCTGGCGCCGCTCCAAACTGATTAGTACTCGTTGAGGGAAGTGTTATTTGGTTAAAGCGTGCGGTTGTTGAGCTCAGCTCGAAGATGGTTAAAGAGCTTGCCGAAGGTGTTTAATTTATTAGCAATTTTATGACGCTTGCCAATTCATATCATTTACTGCGAAGCATCAATACTACCTCGAGGTCTGAATATTGATCAAATTCAAAAACCTGGCCGTGGTTTTAATACGCGGCACAGGGCATGCTTTGACAACAAACTGTTCAAAATGCGTGCTTGTTTAAAAAATATTGTGAAATAGAATGGACCCTAGGGATGTTTACCTCGATTGTCGTAATACGAGCATAAGCTTTGACTTCTGTAGTTGAAAGTGTTTAAAGTATTTCAAGTAAATAATTCTGCCTTTACAACGATTATCCAATCAGTTACATTTTAATGCACGCGTCGCTCCAAAATTACGCCGTAAAAATATGTACTGGTAAAAATATGTGTTTCGAAACAGCTCACAACAGTTTTGCAAAAATTGACGCTTAAATAAAAATCAGCCCGTATAACCCGGATCGTCAAGGGCAAGCTGTCCACCTATGAGAGCTTTAGCTTACTGGAAACAAACAAATACGTATTTTGCTATTAGTTTTTTTTTTTCTGAAAAGAGTACAGGAGCAGTGCCGATGTCAAATTCCAAGATGGGTAGCCGTGAAACACGTAGAGGCTGCTTAACGCAGCTTTTTTTTTTTTTTTAAACTGCAAATTCGCATACCACAGCGCCATGCGACTGGGATTCAGGTTTTACAGTGCCTGTACCACAGCTTTTCGCTAACCCACACTCCAGCCGCAGTTCCTAGTCACGTACGTACAAGAGTCAGCGAACTCGTGCGGTGCATTGGTTTTCTCTTCTGTTATTCTTTCTTGCTTCAGCGAACAGCAAACGAAAGCTAGAGATAAGCTCGTATCCCTAAACAACTCTGAACGAACACCGGGAAAGGAAAAAAAAAACGCAGATATGGCAAGAGTGACGCAATTTTTGACGCCCTCTGGGCCTTATTCTCTTTCTTTTATACCCTAGCCCAGACGAGTGGGTGTTAAGAGGAAGAAAATCAGAAAGCGTGTGCTCCGTTGCTTGGAAATAAGCTGATGGAAGGGGAGCGTTGAACGCACGCTGGTAAGAGAAGGCCGGGAGGTGGAGGCGCGGGTTCAGAATGTTGGTGCCCGGTTCAGAATGCCGCGGCCTCTCCCCTTTCTTCAGACTACTCCTCTCCACTGCAGCGGTCGATATATGCAAAGAGCACAAGTGGAAATTAGGCGACGAGCCTTCAATTTCCGAACTTCGTGTCCTCGTCGGCGTCCCGCTTGGTGGTGAACGCACCTCACCCCCAGCTGGCTTGGCTACGGCGGCGGCGTTGACGCCGCGCCGATGGGAAAAAACAGGCGACCCGCTGATAGGCGGCACGCTACGGGCTGCGGCTGGGCGTTCGCGTGTCTGGCCCGAGTTCGAGTAGTGCGCTGATGCGTGCGACTGCCCCCTCTCGGATAATTTCCTCGGTACGGCTGAGACGGACTCGTCGGGAAAAAAGAAAAAAATATGAATCAGCCCCACTCGTCGATTCTACGCTGCAAAAAGAAAGAACTCGAGGACTGATGTCCGACCAAGCTCTCAACTGAGCAACTCGCGTGACTGCAGTGTAGCTACGACGCGCGAAATTTTAAAGCGCGAAATGCTTTTAGCTCCCATTCTCGACAAACACAAGCGAACACAATCCGGAAACGGCGGAGTTTCCGACCTGAACCCAAACGCGAAGCCTAACTTGACCGAAAACTTCAGTACTTTTCGGCCAGAATAGTAGTAGCAGAAAAAAATTTCAGCCTCGAATAGGATTCTAACCAGCGCCAGCCATTGACGCAGCCTCTAGCGCGGTGTCTTCTAACTGGTAGCCTTTCGCGCTCCGCGCTTTAAATCATCGCATTTTTCAACTTTCATACGTTCCTGCTTCGTCTTCAAATACGTCGAATCAGTAGTGTTACCGCCGGGGTTGTGCAGTTGAGCTGGTTGAATCAAGATACAGAAAGGCTTGACTCCGCCGCCAATGGCAGCTTTATATAGCTGCACACGAAGGCCAAAGGGCGGCAAAGGCAGCGAGACGCGTCACTATAAGGCCGACGAAGAGCGGACGACTATACGGCTCGTTAATCACAGAAGGCAGTGAGCGACGCTGAGCATGCTGTCGAAAAGCAGATGCATTACGTGCCACAGCACGTAAAGCACTGAAAGCAGCGAACACAAAGTGAACAAGGGAGGAGGAAACCCTACGAGCTCGTGAATGTTTCGACAAGAGGACTTGCCTTCGTATAGACAAAGCGTTCATCATTGGCGGAGTTTAAATAGGGTCTTCACTCCAAGAAGGAAAGCCAGTTGAGCGGGAGGAGGATGTCAAGTTGGAAGGATGTTGGGATGGGGAGTGGAAAAGGAGCACTACTAAGCGTGCTGTGCAGTTAAGAAAAGTGGTTAATCGCAGGGGCTCCTCAAGCCGCGAAAGAAATTCCGGAGACCATCCGATCTTCCGAATTCGAAGACCAGAACGTCCGAAGACGGGAACACGTTTAGCATCCAAAGGCCATGGGCTCAACTAGAATGCAGCTACGGCCCTCTATGAGCTGCTCTAGAATGCCCTTCTCTTTTCTTGAAATGCGTTTCATGCTCGACGAAGAGATAAACGAATTTTTTATTACCTCGTGTTCATCTCACGCATCAAATGATGTGATCATATCGCAAGACCAGATAGCCAATCGTAATAGGCCAGATAATCGACGGCTCAGATGACTACACACCTCGGTCGCACGATCCATTCAACGCAACCTGACCTCTATCCACGTAAGCATAACGTGTAAATTGTTTAGTGCCTCCTATGGCACATTAAACTTCTTACGCTTGACTATGACCGTCTCGCACACGCATGACCCCTTTACACGGCATAGCCTCATTAGTAGCTCGTGTTGAAACTCGTGCAACATGTGGTGAACGTTCTTAAACTAATTTGCTTTGGTGGTTTTACGAGAGTGGAAGCTACTAACTGTGATTACATATACGGGTTCAAGTTTGCATTCGTAAAATGCAGCATAGAACTCGATCTCAGGTAACAAGGAAGCGGCCACTTGATTCAAAAATCGCTTAAAATTTAGAAATTCTGCTTATTCGTTATCTCGTGAGCAGATTATTTTTTTCTATTAGAGGCGAGAAGCTGGATTCACAAAGTACTCCGATGTAGGAACGGCTCGCCATCAACCACAAGAGCTAGAGGTAGAAAGGGCTCCAATTTGTTTTGAAATGCTCTTACATGCGAAGCATCTTCATGATACCAAGTAGCCAAAAATATTACATGATTTTATTTTGCGAGTTCAGAAGTGTGTCTAATAAACGAGTAACGAATGGGCACTTCGATTAATTACCGTGTTTAATGCGTGCTACTTTTCGCCGTCTTCGCTGTACTTCCTTCATTCGACTGCAACCTTCACTTTCAAGATGGAGATTAGCGAGAGATTTGCGGCGAAAAACGGCACTGTGGAAACGTACGAGCAGTATTAAGGGCTAAACGTGAAGATGAACGGAAGGTGCTTGCAAAGCAAGTCTATAAGCTGGCTTAGGCTCGCGTACATGAAGACAGGTAAAAGAAAAAAACGTTCACTCAGAGCTGATTTTTTTTATTTTATTCCCCTCGTGCGAAACGCTACACTCTTAGAGGTTAAGACGACGAGCGGCTCTGCAAACATTAATATGATGACGAGTCAGGAAATTAGTTTCTCCCCTTCTTATTAAAAACGATTACATTACAGCGTGCCCAGCTGCGCATGGGCACCTTTTTTTATCTTGTTTTTTGAACCCTAACCATTCTGGTGCAAGAAAGCCGTCCGCGCTTTGTATTTGAGGGGCGGTGCTGTCATTTGTTTGCTTTCATTTTGTAAAATCTATCGGCGGCTGCATGCCGCTGTCTTAAAGTGATAACAGGGCTACGCTGAACCAAGAATAAAGATTTCGTTGTGCGTTTCTTTGTCTTAAGTAGTCGTTCGTTCTGCCCTTTTTTTTTAACATTCCCGAGACAAAGTAAAACTAAATTGATACGGCCTTTCGAGACCCAGAGCGCGTGCACAGTTTTCAAACGCTTGGTGCTGTAATATCGCAGCTTGGATGCTTGTCAAATCGAAGCCCACTCGACTGGTGGACGTGAGTGGAATGCGTTATATGCCAGGGCGTGTGGACTCGACCCGCTTCAAAAAAAAAAAAAAAAAAAAAAACAGAACAGAGAGACAGACACGTTGTAAGAAAGTGTGCAGCACGACTGGCCGACTCCAGTTGTTGGCCCGCAGTGCTTCTATGTTTGTCATGTGTTTACAGTTTTTGCCTGCGTTAGTAAATCGGGAGCCAATGCGTAGACGAAAAGATGTTCAGAAATGTTTGGTACGCTCACACGATGCGCGTGGTCAATGGAAGTCGGCTCAGGGGATTTATTTAGGTGCGATGTAAGATGTTGGACTCGGTTGTCAGAGCCAATCAATTCTTCTCTCGTAATATGAATGAATGCGCAGTGAAAAATAAATATATGCACAAGGAACGTTCGCAAACTTAGGAAAGGAATAAACAGACTCTGTTCAGTCCTTCCGGACGAACGAAGTCTCTGGGCACGATGTGCTATCGAGTACAAAAGCGCTTAGCTTTGTTATCAACTAATGATTGGAAAGAACACTTATTGTTAAGGTTGAACTCGGCATTCTTAATGAAATTTGGTGATTTTTAGTAAGCGTCGCTGATATGCGTCCAGATCTCTGTTCACACGTCTTGGAGACCTTTATCCCGGATGACATATCACACATATCACACACAAGACGCGCGTAATCATGACACACAATTGTGCAGATTGTATTGAATTCACAGAACGATGAGTACCAATACCAGTCATACACCAAAATACACAGCCAAAACCAGTTCCTGCTCAGGGAGTTAACATAACCGCATGCAGAGCCACTTGGTGCATTTCAGCCCACACATGAATCAGGTGGCATAATCCGCCAACTAGAAGCTTGATATTCTCCCAAGACATGTTACGCCTCTGGCAAGTCTATTAAAATCTATATTTATGCGTTATTTTCATGTTTTTGTTCAACAAGGAGCCATGGTTTTTGCCAGGGACAGTGGGCGTCTATATAATGCATTCAGAGTATTATTGAACCTTTTTTTTTGCTCGAGCACTGGGCTCAGTATCTGATTTATAGATTATCTGATGCTTGGAGATTTCGGTCTTTGTGTTTGCGTGAAACATGTCTAAGTAGCAGAAGCAAAAACTGCTTCTTCGGCTTCTAGCGCTACTAGGCACGCGTGTGTACTGAAAGTCCGCCATAAAACACGACAGCACTTTATATAACGCAACGAGCAGAGCTCACGGATGCACAACTATCTGCCCAATATGAAGTTGGCATTACCCTTCACACTGAACACATCGCGATGGCTCCTGGTTATAGCTTTCGGCTGCTGAGGCCCAAGGACGTGGGATCGAATCCCAGCTGGGCCGCTTCATTTCTATGGAGGCAAAACCCAAAAACACCGTGGTGCTGAATAACAGGGCACGCTAAAGAGCCCCAGGTGGTCCAAATTATTCAGGAGTACCGCACTACTGCGTCTCTCATTGCTCACGTGTAGCTTCTGGGGCTAAACACAACACGACACACCACACCACACCACACCACACGCCACCACACCACACCATACGCCACCACACCACACCACATCACAACACGACACAGCCCAACACACCACACCACACCACACCACACCACACCACACCACACCACACCACACCACACCACACCACACCACACCACACCACACCACACCACACCACACCACACCACACCACACCACGCCACGCCACACCACACCACACCACACCACACCACATCACAACCTAGGAACCTAATATAACCTATCATAACCTAGCCCAACATAGCATAACGTAACATAACGTGACATAATGTAACATAGCGTACCATAACGTAACATAACACAACCTAACAAAAGTTCACCTTAAAGTGTTTGAAACCTGCTCAAGGATCGCGCCAACGGCTCATATTGGTAAACGTGGAAACGGGAAGCAGCGTGTGTGTACATGTCCATGTAATGTCTTCGAATTTAATTCCTACCCTGTAGTACACTGGCTTGCCGACAAAAAAGCCCGCGTAACTAATGTAAGCACATGATGCGAAAACCGGAGCTTTTTTTTGTCGTAGTTTCCTTCACGGCGAACCACATGAAACACGTTGAAGCGGGAAAAGCAGTCTTGACCACTTCGCTAATTTTTAGCACAACCGTCATTTACAGACTTCCAGGACGTTGACAGGAAAGGAACGCGTGGCTAACGCATGGCTGCTCTGTACTCTCATGTTCCGTGTGAGCAGTGCGACTTTATTTTACTTCCTTTAACGAAATTAAACTAAAACGAAATGGTTCGTTGTAAAATACGGCCCCTGTTCTTGATAAAAATTTTATTCCGCTTAGTGCGTAACCATCGCTCGCGCAAATGGCAATGATGCGTGTCTTCTGCACGCGCTGAAGCTTTGACCATTTTTAAACCAAAATATCAACAACCGCAAATGGTGCGGCGCCACACGCTGCGCACAAGGCAAATCGCAGCTGCGGAAGAGGAGAAATAGAGAAAAAAGTTTAAAAGCGAGGATGAAGGCGGCAACGTTAAGGAATCGCGCGGTCTTCACAGTATAGACTTTTTTACATTTGCCTTTTTGAGCGCAGCCATATTTCTTCTCGGCTGTGCCAGCAGCTTTCTGATTGGCGGATTTTGTACAGGCATCTACTGCACATGAGCAGCACAATCGAACATGCACGCGCGCTCAGTCAGTCTGTAAACTGTGAAAAGGTCTATGGGCGAGCTTAGACAAGCGATACCTGAACCGCCTTCTCATGGCAGTTATGCATGAGTGGGGCAGCTGTGATGGGTCGGTAGTAGAAAAAATGCTTGAAAAATGATTTAAAAAATGCCCTTTTGGCGCCATTTTTGGGCGAGCGGTAATGCAATACCAAAGAAGAACACAGAGGCAGTAGACAGCTTTTGCATATCCGAAACGTATTAGCGTGCACGTGTACCGGTTTACCGGATGCCTGATCCTCACGTGCAGTGGCAGGTGCGCGCCATACTTTGCTACACATAGTGTGCGCAGCAGGCGTGCGTTAATCCGGCATACGTTTACATTAATAAGTATCCGCTATGCTAAAACTAGAGCGCTCGCGTATCTGAGAATCCAAGGTGTGAACATGGCCAGGGCAGTTTCATCTCCGACTATCAATTTGGTTTCATTGGGTTTAGCGTCCCAAATCAACTCAGGCTATGAGGGACGCCCGATGATCAGCGACGACGCTGTCTTCCTAAATATCCTCATCCATACAGCGAACAGACCGACTATTACCGCTAGAGAACCTGCGCTGTCCGGATTATAGGGTATTGCAATAGTTTCCTTGCACCATCAACACCTGCCAATATACAGATAGCCCCATGGATCGCTACAGAAGAGAGACTACGCCCTGAACTGTGACAGGTGCGCGCGCATGACTGTTGACGCTCCTCACAATAGAACACCTTAGCATGGCGCTGTGGTGTACCGCTGCCGTACACCGCCACCGTCAGCCGCGAAAGCGCATGCGCAGATAGCCTGATGGGTCACGTGTGCCCACAGGCGGCCACCATCTTGTTCGTCGGACGCAATATACGCATGCCCATTAGCGGATGAGTTGTGGCGACATAAGGCAGCGGTACAGCCGATCTCCAGTGAAGATGCGGCGCTGCATTGTTCCACCACGGCCGCTTGATGCAAAGCGCAAAGATTTGCGCTTTGCGCTTTGTATCTAGCGGCCGTGGTTCCACTATGCGCCTAAAAACTGCTGCTGTTAGCCGACTGACCCGCGACAAATGCGAGACTATATGAAGCAGTTAACACACGCGTTTAGCTGCTAGCATTCCTTACCTACGCACTAAGGACGTAGTCCAGTTACCCGTGTCTCTTCGACACGGCGTGGAAGCAGGCAGTTGTTGTGAAAAGGCACTACGAGTGCGCCTAAAAAATGCTCACTTGTCTCGCTAGGTTGTTACGGCGCTGCAATCGCTTCAAACTTCAACGCAGGCTACCTACACGGCAGCGCAATGTTCAAAATCTCTATTGGTGAGCCCGACATGGCCCAGTCATACAAACGCACGTTTCGACAGGCGCGATGTTCACAGAACGCGCACACCGTGTTTCCATATATCTGTTCGGGCAGGAGCCGTGATGAAAGTTTTGGGCGTTTTGAAGAAAGTTTCGTCCATCCCTCACTAGGCACCGCGTTGCGGCGCTTAGATGAGATTTGAAAGCTCCAGCGTAGGTTGCTCATTTGTTCTCCTAATTTCTGGAAAAATAGATGGAGTCCAGGTATTCTGCCGCAGCCATGCCTTGCCCTGCAGCAACGAAAGTGGATGACACTAAACAGTGCTGCATGGATCGACGGCGACACAATTCGGTGTTGCAGTCTGCGTCTTGGAGGCCTGTATGTTATTAAGTATCGAAATTCCAGATGGAAGAAAGTGCGCGCGCGCATTACAACGAAAGTGTTAGCGAGCGCAGCGGTGGAAAGTCGTTGACACGGAGAACTCTAGTTATTCCGCGCAACTGTCCTTGTTGATCCCATTCTTTTCCCATTGCTTTTACCTAGAGGTAAAGATGCGTTAACCGCAGGTCATGGTGGAAAGCGCTGGTTTGTCAGATGTAGCAAGTTTCGTATTCCCAAAAGTGTGCACGAAATAATATATGAGCGTACAGCACTCTTCATGTAATTGCATGTAAACCATTCCTAGCAAATTTGACATGCTCGAGAGTTTCGCGGCTGCGCGTGTCCTTGTTAAACATTAGCGCGGCGATGACAGCGCGAAGAAGCTGCCTGAAACGACCCATGAAGTAGTGAGTGCTCATTTATACCGCATGAAATTCGACTGTGAGGCTGTTTTCTTAGGGGAAGGGCTTGCATTCAGCCCACAGGTCATTATCAATTTACATGCGCTACCGCCGAGCAGCGGTCATAAAGTGAGCGACTGTCTTCGTCGTTGGGATCCGACCAGAAGCGCTCACCTGGAGTGAATAAGCTTGCTTCAGTTGTCGACAGCTCGGAGGGTGTACCTGACAGGAAGGTGAATGATGAAACATATAAAAAACTGCAAAATCAAATATAGAGAATATCAGAACACCAGTACGTAATCCTTGCGTTCCGAGCCTCATTCTGCTAGCACATTATGTTAGATATCCTGATCCTTGGATGCCCAGTGCTGCGAAACGTGTAGCCGCTGCTCTGTCATGCAACGTCGAGGACATGGTACGCAGTACATAGTAATAGTTATCGATTTAACGTCCCTTCTCTCATACGCTAAAATACCAGCCTCCCCACCCTCTCACTCTAAAGAAAATAATGTATTAGTGCCACTACCACACACTACAAAACTGTGATGCTAGGGGATGAAGAAAGAAACAACAGAAAATAAGAGAAAGGAACAAAAAGGACAAATTGTGATTGGCCTGCACCTATAGATTACAGCCTAATAGTAAAAAAAAGGCTGTTTCATTAAAAAGGAACTTTCATAAGCGAGATTAGGCCGGAAGCAGATATACAGGTACCTCCACCGCTGGCCGCTTTGATATGCAAATTGTGGCAAAGTAAAAGGAGTTTTTTTTTTTTAATGCCGACCCCCAAGGTATGTTACAATAACATTAACTTCCAAACGGTGGGCTCTATTCCAATTACATCCGGTGTTCTGCAGGGAAGTATACTCGTCCTCTGGTTTTCTTCGGTATACTAATGATACCACTCAAGTGGTTAGCCCATCAGTGCACATCGGGTGGTTAGCCGACAAATGTTTCGTTGGGAGAAGTTTAAATCAAGGATGATCAAAATGACTCGATCACTGCGACCAATAAGGTACGGTGCTCAATGCTAACAAAAGTGATTATCGTCTGGCAACCCGAAAGAAATATGCCGCGTAGTAATATATATATAAATTACACTTGTTACTGTTTTTAATGATTATAAACATGAAAAGAGAGTTTGGTGGCTGATATCAGTGCTGGCTACTTCTTTTCGCATAGTGGAAGAATTCATTAGCACTGACGACACAATGCTCAACAAAACACAACATGACTACAACACACTACGCAACATATAGAACCTAGTGCACATGTCAGAACTCTTAGCATTATTGAAAAATGTCAATCTCTTGATACTTAGGTGTCGGGGAGGAAGCGTCTAACTTTAAATACTTAGGGGGAAGGGGGCAAAATGCGACAAACATGTGAAAACCTTCGCAATTATGTTTTTCTTGCAGATATAAAATAACGAACACTGCTGAATGATTCCCTACTTTTGTGGCATTGCACTCACAAATATCAATCAATCAATCAGCCTTTTATTTCTCTATATTAGAGAAGGAGACAGGACTAAAAGCTCGGAAGCTTGACAGAGGTCCTGCCTCCTGTACAGCTGAATATGAACATCCCCAGCTGAACGCATTAAAATTTAAAGAAATGTAAAACTTCAAAATTTTACATTTTTCTTCACCCCATGAGGCAAAATAAGAGAGTGCACGGGTTAAGACGAGACGCCCTTCCATGATCACCATATTACTCGCCCTTGCAATGACTGCACACGAAGTTGGCTTCATGAACATCTAGACAATCTTTGCGAGCTTATTCGAAAGACACACATTGTAATAAGACGTAACCCGCCATTGTTCTGTTCCATGTACCACTACAGTCTACGCAGCCTAACAGTAATAGTTAAAAAGTTTACAATTCATTATTGATTACGCAGCGTACTAGTTAGCTCTTCTTAGCTGTATTGGGACGTTAAACTCCCATAAACCAAACCATCCTTTGCTATCCATATCTTTCAGTAACACATACAGCATCCTTTCAAAGCGCACCGAACTCCACTCATACCTACAAGATAGTAACTACTACATCATAACTTTAACAGAAACGTGGCTGCATACAGATATAACAGACGACGAAACCTTACCTGATTCTTGCTATTTTGTTGTTTAAAAAACGGGGTGGTGGCATAATGACCGCCCGAAAAAAATACATTTCTTTCTTTCGCGTCAACTTTGCATCGCCTCTAGAAACCTTATGGGTTGGCATCACGTCTTCATCTTCTAAAAACCTTCTAATGATATGTTAGTATACCATCCGATAGTTTATAACCTTTCGTAACGAGCCTCCGTGCTAACCTCTCAGAACTCAGAACTTCCCAAAAGCCGACATGTATTTATTAGGTGACTTTAATTACCGGAATATCAACTGGAGTACCTTAACTGCCTCGGCACAGGACTCGGTTAATTTTGTTGAACTAGCTCTAGACTTTTCTTTAACTCAACTAGTTTATCAACCTACACGTGGCCTTAACATTTTAGACCTTGTTTTCACATCGGCTCCGGGCAATGTAAGCCCGATCTCGCTCACGAACGGTTTCAGTGATCACAAGCTTCTCCATTTATCTCAAAAAATGCCGCCGCGCCAACGCAACCTATCCCACAGATACATCTTCGACTGTAAGACGGCAAATTACGATGTCACTTACCTTGGCTTGCAAAACTTCTGCGATTCCTTTCTGTGATAATTTCCTAACCAAACTCTTACCGAAAACTGGCGTCAATCAAAAGAAAAACTGACGCAATTAATGAACACCTATAGATCTTTGCATCGGGCGAGGGAGTTGTCGAAACGCCTCCTCTCTGGACTGTCGAAAACCGGTTCGGCCACCGCTTCCACCGTGCTAGCGCGAGGGCCTCACGACAGTCCAGTGAACAATATGGCAGCGCCCAGGGAGCCCTTATTGCAAAGGTGTATACAGCCCGCATATCTTTCCAGGCTAACTCATCTAAGCCGGTGTACCACAGAAACCTTTGCACGATGATGAACAAAAAAAGCGACTTTTTAAAATAGCGAAACACCAGAATCTTAGGCAAAAAAAAAATAGTAATAAAGAATACTACTCGGCCATAGATAAAACAAGGAATAAGTTCATGTCTCATGACCTGCATTCCCCCTTTAAGCACAATAAAAAAAAAAAACAAATTTGAAAACAATTTCACCTTCCGAAACTTCTGCAGATTTTACGGTGACTGGTGAGGCCTGCGATCCCATCGCTCAAGACGAACTCCCTCAGACTTTTAGTAACTTTTTTTACCGATAATTTCACGAAGGAAGACTATTCCAATATTTCGTTGGCACCGGATTATGACTATGACCACATGAGCCCCATAGATATAACGGTGGATAACTTTGAATCGTTGATTAATAATTTAAGATTAACTGCTTCATGTCACCACATCGCTCTTCAGGAAGATCCACGCCACATTCGTAATTGGTGCTCATCATGACAAATGTCCCTGAACACTGACGAATGCCAAATAATGACATATAAGCATAAACGATACAATCATATTTTAACTTATTCGCTTAACCTCCGACCAGTCATCTTGCGTCATCATACAAGTACCTTGGCGTCCATTTTTTGTCTAATGTCTCATAATAAACCCACATAGAAAAAGTCACTTCCAAAGCTAACCGTTCATTAGGCTATTTAAAACGTAACCTCAGAGGTGCGCCTTCTTCCACGTGGCAGCTCGCATTTGTTCACCCTCAACTTGAATACGCATCTTCCATTCGATCACTTGATCAAGACTACTAAATTCATCCCCTAGAGTGCGTAAAAAAATTGTGCAGCTTGCTTTATTGCTCGAAACTACACCCGAAATTCCAGCATAACTCACGCTGCGGCATCGCTGTCTCCCCGTTCTTGGAATCGCCCAGAACAATAGCACTTATTTGCCTATTCCATAAAGTTGTTTACAGCCATCATTCTTTCAACCTATCTCTTACACAACCGAGCCACCGAGCCGAACATCTCACCGTTTGCATAATCACCTCAGTTTCAAACGCCTTTCGTGCAGAATACCGCTTTCAACTCATCAGCCCTGCCCCGTGCAGCCATTTATTGGAATAGTGTTCCTGACAACATTGTTCACATCACAGATCATGTTAAATTACACGAAAAAATAAGCAGCATTTTGTTCTGAAGTGTTTTCCAATTTTGTTCTATTGTCTAGTGGTTTGTTTACTATTGTATAACGATTTTTAAATAACGATGTTCCATTTGCTTCTGTTCTCAGCCCAGTTTCTGACGTAACCCCCTCATATAATACTCCAATTGGAGCCTGTGAGGCACCTAAATAAATAAATAAACAACGTGGCGCAACTTTTTTCTCTGCTGTTTTCCGAAAAAAAAAATGTAGGCCTAAAAAAGAGCCGCGAGGGCATAAACACAAATGAAGAACGGTTTCTAGTGCGATGTTTACGACGAAACGATCAGCCCTGACAATTTCAGTGAAGAACATGAAATATTTATGAAATGACGCTTTTCAGCGCGTAGCTCAAGTTAAGTTTAAGGGGAAAGCCTTTAATGGCTCATACTGTCGTCCGTTAACAAAGCGTGTCATACGCGTTTAACTCGGGAGCTAAAAAACATAGATGAAGACCAATACAGTCTAGCCCGGTTATAACGAAGTCGGTGGGAATCGGAAATCACTTCGCTATATCCGCTATTTCGTAATATGCGGACTACGAAAAAAAATGCAAACATCGGCATACCGATTTATTGCCGCTGAAAGAAGTCGTCCAGCGTCCCCTGAACACGTTTCGCGAGTGCGGACTTCAGGATTGCGGCTTCCATACCATCCAACTGCGAACCAAAGATCTGGTCGAACTCCGGACTCCCGAGGTACATCCGTAGCGTGTCAACAGCTGCGATGGCCGCTGCGGAGGTGACCGACTTAGGGGCACAACTAGCATCGTCGCATTCGCTGTCGGAGGCGCTCTCCGCCAAGGTCTCTTCCATGACACTCCCGGCAACTTCTTCAGTCGTCAAGTCCCCGGTGGCAACAAGGTCTTCGTCGGCGAAAACGAAGTCCATGTGGCTTAGACCCGCAGGCACAAGGAGAAATAGAGAACCGCGATTGGCCAAGACGGCCGCTCTCTGCGACGTCATCGAAAAAACAAAAAATCGTCTCTGTTCTTTTTTAGATTTTTCCCCTGCGCGGCGTGCTCTACCGCTCTACGCCGTGACGCCGTTCAAGGACGGCGCAACACGAGACCGGCGTGCCATGCGATGCAGTGAAGCAACCTTTCGCTCCGAAGTAGAGCAGACGACGCCACGAAAGGACGCCGTCAGCTGAATTTTGCTCTTATTTTCGCGGAAAAAATCGCCTCAAGGACGCAAAAATGTGTTGATTGGCAATTGTTTTTCGGTTGGTATTAAATCTCTTCGTTATATCCGCTGACGCGCTCTTATTGACTTCGTTAAAGCCGGACCCAAAATGTATTGAAAATGCAAAAATGGGAATGGGAAATTGAAATCCCTTCGTTATAACCGCTATTTCGCTATAAGTGGCTTCGTTATAAACGGGCTAGACTGTACTTGCTTCAGATAGATGAGGAAAAAATAAACCTAGAAGCCAAGTATGACGACTGTAGATTGATTAGTTAATTATTATAGGAAAAAATGTCGAAATTGAGTCAAAATAGCGCGGACGTCGATATAGCAACGGGAATGGTGTGACGTCACATCCACCGGAAGTCGTCGAGGCATAGTGTCCTCGGCTTTCGCCTCTCAACACTTTAGTTGCCAAAGTGTCCTCGCAATTTTTCCCTCGTTTAACCTTGTGCATGATAATTAGATTACGGTTGCTTCATGGTAAGTTAGGTGTTTTGTTTTTTAGTTAAGTTCCAACCCACTAAGGAGAAATGGGAGATGGAGCTGGCCAGCTCTTGCTTTGATGATCAACGGAACCTGATTGCAAGGACCAAGACAGCCGCAGCACCCAGTAGGATCCTTTGACGAAGGATTCCACCCATTGTGACGTTCTTCATTTTAATTCTAAGCCATCAAAAAAAGTCGTATTCCTCTACCCCTTGTGGAAGTGAGTTCATTTAACCCTGTTTTCAATTTAGTGTCAAATAAAGAAGACGTAAGCAAACGAACTAAAGAAGTTCTGCTACCGAGCAGCCGTCCTACGTCTGGTGTGCGGCTGTCAAAGTCATGCTGTGCACAATTTGATCACTAGTAAGAAACATACTTCGATTACGTCGATCTGCGCTGGGAGCCCTCGTCGATGCTGCTCAAAGGTGGCGAAGGTGGCGTTCAGCGCATTTCCCCTGAAGTTCACTTAAACACAGTACACATTAGAAGTTCCTCTTTCATAAAACGTGTCCTTCAATGTCGTAGGAACAGCTCCAGCACAGAGCTCTTAGCCGGGTGTGCTTGAGACTGCAGATGTAAGTAAAACAAAGAGATATTAGGGCCATGACTTAGCTGCGAGTTGACAGGATTTCACAAAAAAAATCGAGTTACAGTCCAAGCTGGTTGCTAATGAGCATTTCCCTTACAGAGAAGATTTCGATGAAATAAATGCTACACGACTACTCTAGGCGTGCATTACATCAAGAAGCATATGTTGAGCAGATTATTGTACAAACTGATGGGAATTACGAAAGCGTCACTTGTACCATATGCTCCAAAGGGCTCCTGGCTTTTTCTTCACTGAATGTAGAATTGAATGCAAAGGCTGTTTGCAGAATGACTACTACATTGTACGTTCAGCTGCGGGAACTAAGTGGCTGCAATGCAACCGTTTCGGCCTATTTCTTCCGCGCACCGCCAATGCCAAAGGCATTTTTCTTCTCATTCATGTCAGCCAGACGCGGCCGTTACAGGCTACGTTTTCTCGTTTACAGGACCCCAAGAAGGCAAAGGCGGTGATTACAAGCTGCACAGAACCAGGCAAGACACGGGTTATCATCGTGGCGTAGCAGGCCAGTACGTACTCGCGGTCTGCATGGCCGACGCCGATTATCTTGACACACTGCTTGCAACACACTCCGCAGGCCGTTCATATCGGCCGAGAAAGAGGGGGGGAGAAGCGGCTGGAAGACTTGGGGGCGCAGGAAGTCTTTAATTGGAAACGTTAGGCACTCTTGCGGCGGATGAAGGCGCGCGGCCTATAAAATATACGACAAGGAACGAAGCATTGCTCCCACGGGGCACATTTATTTCCGAGTCGCTTGAGCGTTACGCCGCGCGCAGCCTTCCTTCATTTTCTCCGACTCGCTTTTTCGTTCTATCCGGTTTCGTCGGCACGGCCTGCCTACTGACTTCTCTTGTTTCTTCCTTTATACCTTTACTTACCCTCTTGGGGGGTTCAGCTTCGTTTTCCCGTGCTCTTCCCTATTTTTCACTCTGCTGGAGCAGCGTTCGCCTCTTCGGTCCCGAGGCAGTTCGGAGCTGCCGCAAGGATGGTTCTTCTCTTGTCATTTTTTTGTTTTTGTCCCGGAATACTGGAATTCTCCGATATGCTGCTTCCAAGGGGCACCTCCTCTTCCCCACGTCTTTAATTACAAACCAGGAATCCGCCAGTGGCAGCACTTCCTTTTATCCCCATTTTCTATGCCTCTACTTTGTCCCCTCTTGTTTCCGCCATTCTGCTCTTGTCATGCCCGCATAATTTTTAACGAGCGCTATCAGCGTCCTGGCCGGAACTCTCCCTTGTCCCTTTCTCTTTCTTCCCTCACTCGAGTTCCCCAGTTCCCTCTAGTTCCCTCCTGTCCCTCCCATCCACTTTCCCCAGCTCTCTTCAGACTTTCCCCGCAGAGCATGCCTTCTTGAGCACGCACGACTTGGGGAAGCTCCGTGCTCCTTGCCTCCCGCGGGAGCCGTCCAAGGCAAAGAAAAAAAAAGTATTTCTATTTCTGTCTTTGCTGGTCTCCTTAGATTGTGCCTTCTCCTTGAGCGCAGTGGCGAAAATTGCTGTTTTCTAGCAAGGTCTTTCCGCCGTACCACCCGAGTCATTACCCGTGTAGCCCGCGAAATGAGAATACGGTACGTTCTAGGCAAAGTCGAACAAATCATAATGGCGGCTTTGTATAACAGTGGAACTCCTCGAGTCGTTCGGCGAAATATTCAGAATACTATTTTCCTCGGAGTGGCACGCGTTATTATTGCCTGCTTCCTAATAAGACGTCGGTAGTCTTTATTAGCCTCCGGGCACCGGTCGTAACGCGCGTAGAGACGGAAGGCAGCGGCGCTTCGGGGCGCGTAAAGAAGCCCATTTTTTAACCGTGTGGACGACGTGTCTCATTACGACGCGGATATTACATACGGTGAGCTATGTTCACAAAAATTAAACCCGACAAAATTCCAATTTTAGACAGAAACTGAAGGCGTCGCGATAGGATCTGCACACGTGGGGCCACCTAAGGTAGTGCTTCATCGTATTTAGTCGTAAGAACCAGTTTGCTGTGTTGGCAGTCGTCATAACCTTGCTGGTTCTCGAAATGATACTTTTAAGCATCAAAGCCGAGGAAAGGGCATAGGTGCCCCTTTTGAATCAGTTTCGACCACTTGAGGTTCTTTAACGTGCACCGGCATCTCAGTATTATATGAAAGTTTTTGCATACCGCCTCCATTGATCCGCAGCGCGATCGAACCTCGCGCTGCTAACTGAACGCCGTAGTTACTGAGCAACCGAGGCGGGTACTCTGCTCAGTTTGCTGGTACCTGGGGGCCTAAACTTTGTTTCATTGTAGATCTTGGACAAGTAACACAAGTCTCCTTTGTTTGTGAGCAAAAACGCTTATGAAACAAAAATCCTGGGGAAAAGGTGGTGGTGGGGTGGTTGCACGTGTACACAGGTGAAAATCGTTGAATGTGTAATAGTAATGTGTTCCTTAATACAATGGCGCTGATTGTACGATCGGTTTCTGAGTGGCCGGTCGCCAAGTATTCACAAACCGAACTTACCTATGCGAACACATTTGGGAGTACGCATCCAGATTTGCCTCACAGGCAGGTTACGAACAACGTTTCGATGATAGTTAAGGAAGAACATACGGCGCATAGAGATTATACTGGTATATCGATTTTTTGTAGCCCCCTGTTTATATTGGCATGGTGAAGAGAACTAAAGTAACGTTTAACAGCTTGGGAAGTGAACAAGAGTTTCTAATAGGCAGACAGGCACTGAAAATGGTGAAGGAACACGACTCTCTAAGGCAAGTAGTGAACTACAATCTGGAGCGGTAGAGGGAAATAGCTAAGAGAACAGGAATGGGCTGCAGTGTATTCGGTAGGTTCTCTCATGCCATGAATTGCAGCTTACCGTTATCCCAACGGAGGAAAGCGTGTAATAGTCGCACTGAAGTAAATAGTTCGGCAAGTCGGTAATATTCCTACTCCTCGTCATCTTCATGAATCCTTGTCAATTACCGCGGTCTTCCCAAAGGATTATAGGCGAATTTATCATTACTTTCCCTGGAGTGGAAACTTGGGTGCAAACGAAAAAGTTTGAAATGAAATTGAGTGGAGCGCAGTGAATTATGGAAAGGAAAATGATAGGAGTAACGTAAGAGACTGGAAGAGAGCAGAGCGGGACAGGGAACAAACGTGAGTTAGGGATATCTTAGTCAAAATCAAGAATAAATAGGCAGGGCGTGTAATGCGAAGGCAAGATAACCGAGGGTCCTTAAGGGTAACGTAGTGGATTCCAAGGATTTGCATAGGCATCCGTCAACGCTACTCTGACGCACCTGCTCTAAACTAAAATACGTGTGCCTTACTGTATCTCTCAGGTACAAGTGCTTCTTTACCGAAGGGGCTGTGGACAATACCTCGATATGTAATCTTTCCAGCTGTTTCCAGGGGACTGAAATATCATTTTATTATGTCTATCGGTTTATTCATCGCGCCAGGCGTCGCCAGTAATGCATATAAAAAGATCTGGAGCGATGCCGTTAGTAGGCTTCTCGAGTGTTTTTTTTTTTTTAATTTTATTCCTTGCAACAGTTTGACTTGGACAGAGTAATATAGATCAAATTACATTTCCTTATCCACCCTACATGCATGCTTGAAACATTTCTTAATTTACAACCAACAGGCGGGCCTAACCGGACTTTAACGGTTGCATTTAAGCGTTGTTTCATTTCCGAGATGAAACAAAGGACACAAGAAAATATTCTGCTCAAAACTTAACCACATCTTAACTAGTCAAACCCGCGCCGAGAGCCAACAATGCCCGGCATCATACGCACTCTATACTCGGAAACAGAAGATCCCGCATATATTTCCTTTGTTCCTGTTTTCGGAAAGAAAATGCGATACCTCATCATTTATTTTTGGGTCCCTCCTTCTTTCGCTGAAGTTCCGCGCGGCGACTGCGCTCCGCGGGGCGTTTGATTCCACGCCCTCGGCTTTTCTCGCCTTTGGAAAAGAAGGAGAAAAGGGGGGGAGGGGGGGGGGGGGGGGCTTCACACAAAGTCCCGACAGCGAAGCAAGGCAGGAGGCGAGACAGGGGCGGCCTGAATTATGTATTCATCGTTCGACCGAAGGGAAAGGCTGATTTCTCGCGGGACAATCCGCACAGCGCGCCCCACCCAGCGCTTCCGACACAGGCACGCACACAACTCTCCGCTCGTGTTAGCCTTCCATTTTTCAACAAAGTCGTTCATCTTTAAGCTCTCGCGCTCGCTTTTGTTTCTTTTTTTTTTCTTCTCCTCACCGAGCTCCAGCTCTCCCTGCAGAATTCGCGCCGGTTCAAGTGAAGTGCGGCTTCGCTGTTGAGCGAAGCTGCGCGAAAGTCGTAACAGCGCATACGCACCTTGGAAACGGTGCTTTCGAACGTCGGCTGGGAATACAGGAACAGGCTCGCGCCGAGCGGATACCGTCGTATACCCCGTTCGTTACGGGCGTACTCGTGAGAAACCTGCTGGCGAGCATGAATTCTTTAGCGATTTGTAATAAGACGGATCAAACTTGCATGCGAGTGAAGTCCGACGCGTTTCATTCGTATCGCGTAGCGAGTGTTCCCCCCCCTCCCCCTCCCCCTTGTACCCCCTTTTCCTTCTCTCTTTCTCTCTCGCGTCTTGTCCGCCTTAAGCAGTCCCCAGCGCCTGCAGAGTGAACGGGAACTCCGGACTCTTTATTTCGCCATATATTTTCTGTAGCTTCTTTGTTTCGTGTCCCCGTCTCGAGAAAGAAAAACAAGGGGGGGGGGGGGGGGGGGGGGGGGGGGGGTGGGGGGGGGCTGAACGGGGCGCGGCTCTGGTACGAACGATGGATATAAAAAAGTAAGCAGCAAAGGAAGAAGAGACGGGGAACTCGTCTTGCGGCATCCTTCGGCAATTTCTAACTCTAATTAGCTTCGCTCAGGGATTGAATTATATATAAGAATCAACATCTCCGGTTAACCGCTGTGCGCATCTCTTTCAGTTCGGCCGCTGTAAAAATAAAGCTCGGCTTGCCTCTTGTTTCTTTCATGTCTCTGTGACTGTCCCCCCCCCCCCCCCCCCCCCCCCCCCTTTTTTTTTCAGTGCGGTGGCGTACTGCTTTTTTGCGGCGTCGCTTTTTATTGTGGCGAAGCAGAGGAGCGATGGAGGGCTAATTTATTTTTCGTTTCAACAAATAGCTCTGTCTTTACGGTCTCTTCAAGGACGGTTGTGCGGCAGATGCTATCAAGGAATTCGGGAACTGTCTTTCAGCGAATGTTCTGACTTGCTCAATTTCTCGAAAAACTACTCTACTTGTACTGCAATAAATCACTAGACCTCCAGGCGAGTTAGGCAGTAAGCGCAAGTATAATGTATTGGATTCTTAGAATAACAGCCAGTTTTCTAAAAGAGAGAAACATGAATGCGAAAACCCATCCCTACTTTTATACAAAATTCGGCTAGCGTTTCTTTGTGTGTGTGTGTGTGTGTGTGTGTGTGTGTGTGTGTGTGTGTGTGTGTGTGTGTGTGTGTGTGTGTGTGTGTGTGTGTGTGTGTGTGTGCGTGTGTGCGTGCGTGTGTGTGCGCGCGCGTGCGCGTGTGTGTGTGCGTGTGCGTGCGTGCGCACGCGCGCGTTTGAGTGCTCATGTTAAACATATCGGGTAAATCAAATGCTTTACAAAAGGAGCTTTTACGCGCGGCTCACTGAGTTGAAAGTTTGAATTTTTTTGTGAACCACTTCGTTCGGGTTAGCTGAAAGCTACTTACCTCCATAACTTTGAAAGATGGGCAATATACCCACTGAATAACTAAACACAACTGGAAAACAGGAACAAACACTCTGACAGGGTTTTTGCTGCAAACTTGCAAGCCATAAACGCCATCGCTCAATCATCTAGAGTAAAAGCGTGTGAGAAGTGAGTATACAAGGTGTTTTACCTAAGTCTTTACACAATTTTTGATAATAGGCTTTTTGAGTTAGAATAGCGCTTTTTTCGGCATAGCATTGTCAGCGGTGTAGTACATCAGAGTACAGCCGAGACGTGCTAACTACCAGGCTAGTTAACTAAAATTGAATAGTTAACTTTTTAAGTATTACTGTTAGGCTCCTCAACTATTGAAAGTCTGTAGCCCACTGTAAGTAATATCCATATCAGTTTTTTTAATTGTGAAAACGCGCTTACCCTCGGCGCTGTCGTCTAACAAATTTTGGTTATTTCGACGAGTTGTTTGCACTGGAGAGGTTGCTTTGCCCGCAAGCTTCTCAAAAGCGCGTGTATTTTGGCGCAATGTAGCCAAATTTCTTGAGCCACAGTGCCGAGAGTAAGCGCATTTTCGAAATTCAAAAAAGTGATATGCATATTACTTACCGAGGGCTACAGCCTCTCAATAATTAACTGGCCTAACGGTAATAGTTAAAAAGTTAAATATTCAATATAAGTTAACCAGCTTGCTAGTTAGCACATCTTAGCTGTATTCTGATGCAGTACACCGCTGACAATGCTTTATGCCGGAAAAAATCGCCATTCTAACTTCAAAAACCTATTTTAAAAATTGTGTAAAGTCTTAAATGAAACACTCTGTACATAAGAAAGACGTGGAATTGCGGTGACAGGCCTTTCATGTACCTGTCCAGAATTCTCCAGCAAACATAGTGCCGAGAAAAAAGGTTTCGAGTGGTATGAGCTTGCTTTCATGAGGGAACGGAAATAGGGGAAGCAATATGCGGAATAACATGAGCCTTCCTTCCATTTTCATGCTAATGCGTGCGAAGAGCGGCCGCGAACAAAATATGAACGCCGCGCATCGCGGGCGAGGATCGCTAATACGAATTGTCTCTCGCGCTAAGAACAAAATGTGCCAGACGTATAGCGAGAACGAAACAGCCGCCTCGGGGCATCGCCTCTCTACAACGACACGGAGTGTATGACGAATATAAAGCTGACGAAACGGTATAGCCATCAAAAGAGAGCTCTCATTTATTATTTATAGGCGGCCTAGCTTTGAAGGTGTCTGTCACCGAGGGGCCTATTGGCAGCCGCTCTAGCGGTGGCAGCCCGAGGGATGCGGGAAGCCAAGCGTATAAAAATTCCGGAGAAGATAAAAATAAAAGTTATTTCAAGCTGGCCGCAAAGGAAAACTTGGAATGAAAATAGCGCCTGTTCGTTACTTAAGAGATGGCGCGCTGCTGTCAGGCTGCAGAGAGGCGGAACACTTAAACGAATGAGCTCCCGCGTACGTAGCTCGCAGAGCGAAAATTCGCGCGCGTAAATATAGACCAGTGGGGATTGGGTTATACAGACGCGACTTCTGTTTGAACAGCTCTCCTGACGGGTCTTCAGTTCTTTTGGTATGCATGCCCTGACAGCTGGAGCTTCCGGTCAATGCCGAACGAGCGAATTTATGCGTTCATGTAACAAGGGTGCGAACGCAGAACGGAATTTGGTTTCGGATTCACTATGACTGTCTCCACCCACTGCGCACAGAAAGACTTCACCGTGGAGTGATAGCAGATGTTTCGAATGCCTTTTCCATGCCTGTACTATTTTGGTAATAACGTTGTGGCTTCCAAGATGGCACGTCTTTAAAAAAAAAAAAGTTCTTTTACACCTAAAAATTTCAGATAAGTAATTAAGCGAAAAACTGCCAAGCTTCTTAGAGCGCGGCTCTTAGGCGCCCATTCATACGTTCCGCGTCGCAGCTGACGTCGGCGTAGTCCCTGACGGCGTAACCGGTTGTCCAAACGAAACACCACTTGGAAGGTGACAGTCACCTTGAAGTATCTCCTGACAGGTCACAGGTGGCGGGTAGTAGTAGAGAACGACACCTGCCACGGAAAGAGCGGAGGAATCGGTAGATGGCTGCCACGGGAAGATCCCGGGTAGCGTATCACGCTACCTACCAGCCGTGAAGAGTTGCGCTCACATTTCGCTATCGTCACTGTCTGTCAATTTTTCTCGTCAATTGTATCATCCCCCAGACGTTCCTTTCAGACAGAGCTCCCTCTCCAAGCCACAAAGCCCGCAGGGCAGCCCAGATCAGCTGCATGATGTGAGCAGAGGGGGCACATTTTTTGGATCTCTGCTCTGCGCAAGAAACGTCGACAGGAGTGAGGGTAAAACAACACAAGGACATTGACGCGCAGCAGTGTAATCTATTTATTTGTCGTTAGTCTTGTTGGCATTTTTTGAATAGAGCAAAAATAAAAGAGCGTGAAAATGTCCAACTAGTCCAATTTGATAAGCTATTAACATCCTTACACAATATTGGCCATGTATGGCTCTCTTTTCCGTTCCCTTTTCTTTTCTTTTGCTCTCCTGTCAGTAATGTCGTCTGCATGGCCTACGTCACCGGGAAGCCGGGAGCAATGACAGAGAAATAGAAGAAAGGAAAACAAAAACGTTAAAAATACTTCACCAGATTTAAATGTTCGCTGGCATTCACGCTTCAGGTGTGACGTCATTGAGTTATTGGTCACGACAAACATACTTCTGGCACTACTATGACAACGAACATAATGCGCCATGAATCCGAGGAAAACTACGCGATATGTTTGTCAGTAAAATTAATAAAAATATATAATATATGTCTCCTCTATTTTTGAAGTAAAAACTTCGTAAGCTGGTTGTACTGGAAAAAAAAATAGCGAGACAAATCTAAAGGCAGACGTATCTCTCCTGTTTAGAAATTATACGAAACTTATGTCAATTGCAATGTCTGTTTTCCTGTCTGTTTGCTGTAAATTAGGCGCCAGTAACCAAGGTCTGCTTACAAGACAGCCGTGTAAGCTTGCATCAGCCTGTTGATTGAGTCTACACCTATACACACGTCAACTGCAGCAGGTGGCTTTTTGCCCGTGGAAGGAATCTGTTGTAAAAGCTGCAAATTAATAAATGCGCCTTTGTAACACTCAGCAATAATTTTAGGAATCAATCAAAAGCATTTTAGCTAGCACACCTAAGATCAAACAATAGTCAAAACTCTTGAACCGTACAGAGTCCTCTATACACAATAAGGCAGTCAGCTAAACACACGCCATTTGCAGACCTCAATAAATATCTTGACTATTCTTTTACTAGCTTGATCCCATGCCGGCCTCATCTTATGAAACTAGTAATGCTTAGGTTAGGATAAGGAAGGGTGTTTTTCTGGATACTCCACACAGTCTGCGGCATAATAATGCGCAGGCGCACGCCCTCAACCTCGCTATGTGCCTGAACTCGTCCATTCAACTTTGACCAGAGCTACTTCAATCTTTTTTTTCGGAAAGTGCGCCTGCCATAAAGCCGCTTAGTGCCAGCGGCACACGGCAGCGCGCATCGAAGCGAATGCCGCTGTTCGCTCGTCACACGTCGAGCCAACAACAAACTAATTCCACCTAACACTTTCGCTTTGTCTCATTTCGTGAGCGCCGCAAAGTCTGCGTGGAAAAATGAGGCTTCGATTTAAAGGCAGAATCTCATTTTCGAGTGATACGGACTCTAATGACGACGCCGCAACAGGCGTCGTCTTTTGAAATAGTGCGATGTTCACGTAAGTATTCATCCTGTGCAATCAGCCATACATAAACGAGTTTAATGTTATAGGCTGCTTCTTTCGGCCACTACTTTGACAGTTATCACAGCTTATGATGTATTTAATACACAATAAAAAATTCGATTCAATTTCTGGAATGTGCCTTCACTTTCAAGCAACCAAGACGTGGTATAACCCAATAGCGTTCACTTATGAGCCCCCCCTCAACCCCCCCCCCCCCCCCTTCCTCCCAGTGCTGGAGTACCCAGTGTTTTGTGAGCGATCTCATCGATAAAACTAGAAAGCTCTCTAAAACTGAACAGTCTCCTTTTGTTCGCAGTGCCGTGACTAAAATGACAAAAGCCGCTGTCCGCCTTTTTTGCTGACCGGAGAGGAGGAGAGAAGAGTGGGAAAGAAGAGGAGAGAGAAGAGAAGGGCGTCTTCACGCGCATATTGTCGAAACACAAAATTAGGGGGGTTAATAATATTCGCGAGGCAAACAAAGGCCGTGGCCCGTAATACATATCGTTGTGGAGAGCTTTGAGACTCATTTCGACCACAACACTTTTTCTACACGGAAGCTTTTGTATTTTGTCTTCACCGAAATATTGCTGCTGCAGCTGGTATCGAATCCGCAAACTCGAAACCAGAAGCTGAACTCCTCAGAAACTGAGGCTCTCTGCCGCGCGCAAAACGAACAATGAATCGCGGGGTATTTTATATTTAGCTCTGCGTGCGTGGCAGGTTAACGTTGAATGCGTACTACTCTGTATGTATGCATTTTCTAGGCAACTAATAATGGTGACAGGGAAAGCCTCGAAGAAAAACAAATATATACCTTGTTTAAGAAATGATGTAGACGAGTCTTTCAACAGAACAGCAATAAGCGCCAGAAGATTTTGTTTCGTTTATCGTGTTCTGTCTCATTTTTGTAACACGTTTCCTTCGCGTTGAGTTATCCTGTTCTAGTGAAAATTTTTGGGCAAGGGAAGTTAGCGACGCCAGCGCATTGCCACGTATCATTGTAGTGTGCGTTCGTTCGCGCAAGGCCGCAGGAAAGGGGTGTTATCATTTTTGTTCGTGACGCGAGAAGCGACCGGACTAATCTCGATTGATCACAACCATGAAGAGCTGCATCTACGTGTTTCCAGATAACTCTAGATGATCTCGACCTGTTATCGCGAAGTTCCCTTGCCGGCTTTAAATTGATCGATGCCACGAGCGGCGGGCATTCGTAGTTCGACGACTGACGAGCACGTTTGTTGCTTACGCCGCCGCCGAGTGATCCAGTTATTTTGCGGGCGCAAGTCAGCCTAAATAAAGAGCTTCATTTGCAAGTTTCGTTGCTGTCTTCCTGACTGCTGGATTGCCGTCACTACAACGTGACAGTATAAACTTTCGCTGCACTTTGCTTAAGCGCCCATTCCTGGCTTGCGCATCCTAGTCATCTTTTTTTTCTTTATTGCCTGGCTTTTGCAAACAAAATTGGACAAAACAAACAATCAACAAAACACAATAAACGCTATGTACATACGACTCGTGGTTAGCCAGCATGAATCTGGCTTCGTCTAATTAAAATTCAGGCAATGTACAGAGCGGCTCTAGTTTTGAAAGCCACTCCGGAGGGTCCGCAGCGGCCTTCTGAATGGCCAGAAACATGTCCATATTTTCGCGAAAGTAAATCCTCGCAGACGCAGGTCTTGCGTCTCGGTCACAATGGTAGCCTGCCATTCTGGAGCGCCATATACAGTGGAGGCCTGTCAGCGTTATTAAGTCGAAAGGCACCCCATCCTCATTTTCAACAGACAAGTACCGAATGCCGTACGGGTCTAGCGGAAATTCTTTCTTTAAGGTTCGCTGCAACACATCCCAAAAATAAACCCCTTCCCAACAGTGTAAAAAAACATAGTCTATTGTTTCCGGCTTCTTTCAAATCAAACAGTGAGATCCCCAAGGTAAAGATAATTCCTTTCCCTCTAAAAATTTTTTAACCGGTAAGGTACCGGTGTGCAGCTTAAAAAAGGTTTTTGTTCCTGGCGGCACCTGCATTTTTTTCACTCTTTTTAAAACATCTTTGCCTGGGCCTCCACTGTACAAGGCCCTGTACAAGGGCGCATCCTAGTCGTCGTAGTCGTCAGCGTTGCCATCGGCGTAGTTGTAGGCGTAGTCGACGTAAGCAGTTGTTCAAATATCAAAGCGAAACGCCACCTGGAAGGTCGCTGCCACAGGAAAATCCCGGAGGGTGGGTAGCAGCGTAACACGACATTTGCCAGCCCTGAAGAGCTGCGCTGAAATTTCGCATTACCGGCTATATCGTATTCGTCCGTCAATTTTTGTAGCGAAAGCTACACTACTGTAGCTGGGACGCATTTCGCCGTGAGCCTCCGAATGACTTTAAAACGACCTTGATATAAACCATGGCTAGTGTTGCGATGCACATATACTTAACCACGTGTGGTGTGGACCATCTTTGATCTTGAACTTGGTACTTCAACTTTGATCTTGTCCTTCGAGCTTGACCTTTCACCTTTGAACTTGACCTTGAGATTTGATCTTGAACTTTGAAGTTGATTTTTGACCTTGTAAGTTGTCGGCAGAGGCAGTAAGAAAGCCATGTGGTAATCACTTTGTGTCAGGTGATACAATTAACAGTTGTGACGTCAGGTACGGGGTATATATAATCAGAGCTGTGCGCTTGACTTAGACGCTATGGAGGAAGGAGAGCGCGCGTAAGAATCTTTCTACGTATGCAACCAACCATGTTCCCTTCGTCAGGCTGGGGTAATGGCGTCAAGATCTTGGTCTTTGGCATGGGCCTGACCATCGATCAGTCTGTCTCCATCAAGCCAATCAATGAAGACGAATAAGCGCTTGTGAAGGGGGTAGGGGGAGAATTAAGAAACAATAAACTATGTACCAAAGTTAAACCATGTCTAATCATGCTCATGTAGCTTTCGCTACATGGAACTCGGTTCGGCAGAGTTGAACCGCTGCAATTTTTTTGTCCTCTTTCATATTACAATCCTGGCAAATAGTCCCGGTAGCTGCGATGCACCAGAGTCAGAAATAACATCACTGAGAAGTAATTATGGTTTACGTTTTGATAGCCTAAATATGTGACTTTGCGCTCTTAAGTTGTGAATGGATTAGCCGAGGTTTACTCCCTTATTGCAAACGATTCTGGTAGCATTCAATTCTTATTCTTTGCTGGGACTACTCTGGCCTGAAGAAGAAAGGAAGAAATGAAAAGAAGAAAGATTGAACGAAAGAAAGAAAAAGAAGGAGCAAGATAAAATTGAAGGAAACAAAGGTGAAGAGGAAAAAATGAAAAGAAAGAAAGAAAGAAAGAGAGGAAGAAAGGTAGAAAGAAAGAGAGGAAGAAAGGTAGAAAGAAAGAAGGAAAGAAAGAAAGAAAGAAAGAAAGGAAGAAAGGAAGAAAGAAAGGGAGACAGAAAGAGAGAAAGAAAGAAAAAAAGAAAGAAAGAAGGAAAGAAAGAAGGAAAGAAAGAAAGAAGGAAAGAAAGAAAGAAAGAAAGAAAGAAAGAAAGAAAGGAAGAAAGGAAGAAAGAAAGGGAGACAGAAAGAGAGAAAGAAAGAAAAAAAGAAAGAAAGAAGGAAAGAAAGAAGGAAAGAAAGAAAGAAAGTAAGAAAGAAAGAAAGAAAGAAAGAAAGAAAGAAAGAAAGAAAGAAAGAAGGAAAGAAGGAAAGAAGGAAAGAAAGAAAGAAAGAAAGAAAGAAAGAAAGAAAGAAAGAAAGAAAGAAAGAAAGAAAGAAAGAAAGAAAGAAAGAAAGAAAGAAAGAAAGAAAGAAACCTTTCCGCGTGATATCATCGCTAGGTGACACAGTTCTTGAAATAGAGAAGTAGCATGTTGGCGATTGCGCGAGATAGTCGACGCTTTCTGCTGCTGAATCAAGGAAAGCCGTACATAAAACTGAGGGTAGCTGCCCTCTTTTGCGACTGGTAACAGTGGTTTAGCAGTTTTACCGAAGCATATTTTTGGCGAGTTCGTCCTACTATTTTCAGCTTCGACATTTTTAGTTATTTTTGTTCACCGTCCTGCTCGTTCCTGTACGTTACACCGGAAAGGACGCAAGTGAACGCATTCGGCCAAGCGGTAATACATTTAGGAGTACCGGCGGATATATTTTTCCTTTTCCCGTTCGCGTGTTTACAGCTAACGGGGCAAACGCGCGAGAAACGCATTTAACTATTACGCGAACTGTGCGCCTGTTGGTGTGTCGTTGCTTTGCATCGAGTGCGCATCACATCGACCACGGCATGCCATCCAAATGATCGCGTCCCTTCAGGGACATCACGTACATACACACTAGGTGGCGCGCACAACCACCACCGACTACGGTACGTCTCCTCCTCAAAATGTTCCTTTCCGGACGGCGTTGCATTCACAATTTTCTTTGCTCCTTTCCCGAGCACTTCATTTTCTTTCGTTTTTATTTTGTGTTCCTCCTTTTGCCGCCGCTTCTGCACGCGTGCTTGCTCTCAGTTTTGTCGGGACGGTTCGTTGTTGCGGCCAATCGGGGCGACCGCTTGGGCGCTCGAGCCAGCCGAGCGGGAAGCGAGCGAGGCCGGTCCGGCGACGCGCTTCCAAACGGTGCTGCGTCCGCTGACGCGATACACGGGGCCGGCACTTCGCGCTCCGTCAAGCATCGCCACCCGGCGGAGGGTTGGCGCGCCGGGGACGATGCAGCCGGTGCGAGGACGCGGCAGACAGGACTGGCATCTCCCCTCCTCCTCCTCTTTTTTCCCGAATTCTCCTATTCTCACAGCAGCGTTCAGCGTTGAGGACGAAGTTGAGAGGGAAAAGTGCTGGCCGGGAGTCTGTCTGCGTCCCGGAAAGGAGGAGAGAAAAAGAGAAAGGGATCGAGGACTGCGTAATTACGGAAGTTAGGTAACCGGTATGCGCTATAATAAGTTTAAAAGTTTAGGAGGTGAGTGGCGAGAATGAAATGAAAGAAACAGGTAAACAACGTAAAGAGAGCAGCCGAAATTGGCAAGTAGTGCACAGGAAAGCCAAAAACAACGGGAAATGAGGGGTGGAAGACAGCGGTGTCTTCCGCGCCATTGGGAGTGAAGAGGATGACTTTGAAATCGAAATAGTATAAAAAAGGCAATGAAGGAATTAAGAATAAAGGGAATTCCACGTGCGAAAGAAACACGAGAAATAAAGGAGGGAAGACGAATAAAACGAAACCTCAAGATGCCGAAATAAAAGCGAAAGGAAAGGAAAAGTCGTTTTCGGCTTTTCGAAAATCAAAAAAGAAACTGACAAGTGGGGTGCGCGTCGACGAGCCAAGAAAAAGGCGAGAAACCGAATGGCCCACATAGTCACGGCTGTAGCACACGCACAAAAAAAAAATGAAGCGGACAATGATACCGATGCAAGGGGAACGTACAGAATGCAGAGAGAAACAGAAAATGCCAAGGAGCAGGGTGCCTAAGGAGAAGGTAGGAGGGGAAGTTGGGAGCCGGAGGGCTCAACTCGGAAGGAGATGGGGAGAGAGCGAAGGCTGTTCACTGTGCGGGAAAGGAAGGGAGAAAGGGGAGGAAGAGAGAGGGAGGGAGGGTTCGCTCTTTCTTGACAGCCACCGCCCCCTTTTTTGCTTCCCCTCGGCGTCCCGTTCAGCCCCGGTTCCCGAATCAATCGCGCTCGGGCTTCAGTAGCGGAGAGGCCGGTCCCGAAAGCGGCAGCGGCGACGGCAGGCGGCGGTGGCTGCGGCACTGTGGCCCCCCTTGGCGAGCCCGGTAGTTGAGAAGACTGTCACTGGCGCGCGCACGGCCCGTTAGTTGGCCGCGCGGGACCGCATGGCTCTCTCGTGCCGCCCGTAGCCTCTCGCGGCAGCGCGCTATATTCCCCAACACACAGAGTCGTCTCTGCTGCTGCTGCTACTGTTCTCGCTGGTGTGTCCCTTGAGAGTGACACGAAGAAGAACTGCGCTGCGGTCACCACCACGCTGTGTCATTTCTAAGCGGGAAGATTGTTCCGCTCCGTCACTTCCTCTGTGGTTAGTTTTTCTCACGTGTGTCGTCGCCCGTCCGGTTCGGCGCGCCTCGCGCGCCGGCTTGAAGCAGAGACACACCGCATGGCTTCCTCTTCGCACGTGTTTGGCGCGGCGACGTTTCTCTGGTCGTCATCGTCGTGGCTATGCACCGGCGTCCGCAAGGATTGCATCTCCGTCCTCGTCAGCTGGCTTCTCCTCTGGCTGTCACTTGCCGGTAAGTCCGGTCCGCAGCACTCTCTGAAGGTTTCACTTTGCATGAGGCGCTTGGTTTCACCGGAAGTCTTTTTTTCGTTCTTCTAGCTGTTTTAAACCTCCACAGCGGAGTAGAGTGGTACTAGGCGAGAGCAATAAAGTTTTCCACTCTCTGCTTCAGTTACAATGAACAGGTGCGCAATGTCGAGCGTCGCGGAAAAAATGGGTCAAAAATAATTACTAAGCGTTGTTTAGTGAGATTCGCAGGGAATGAACAACTGCGAAGTATCATTAAAACATAAGAATATGTGCAGCTGAACAAGTTCAGGTATAGCTGATATACGAAACAGCGATAAGTCACTTTTGAAATAGTTGACGTACACGGTGCAGGAAGAGTTGTAGAGCAAACTTGCTACTGCAGCTTATATACACGCTACTGGCGCGAAACAAATATTGGGAATGGCACGCGTCGCACGCTCAATTAACTGCAGTGAATCCCTGAATATAAGAGGGTGAGTGTGCACGGAATGCGTGCGCAACAACAGCGAAGCACAGCCGTGGAGGAAGTCAGACGGTTTCCCCCTCGTCGCTGCTCACAACTACAATTCTATTTTTAAAAAATATCCGTACGCATGCCTAAAGACGTGGGTGCACGTTGGCATCATTGCGCGAAGTTGGACTTATGGCTTAACTCTAGACGTTAAACAAATATATTAAGCTTTCCTAACACGGGGACGATATACGCGTGCTTCTTCTTACACAACGTGAAACCAAATGCAGACGCTGTGCACGGTTGTGATCCTCGCGTCTTGTACGCTGCTTCAGGAGTGAGTGAATATAACCTCGGCCAGCGTTTAATTGCACGCGTCATGTGAATTGTGCATCCTGACGATCGCTGCAGCTACCTCTCGCTCGAAGACGGCAATCGCTTGCAAGGATGGGGACACTGCGGTAGCAGTGTGCCGTCGAAGAGTCGTCTTATTGATATCAGACACAGCTCGACAGCCCCGGTCTCTGATCCCTCAGAATGCTGCGGCTAATGCATACGATCTTTCTGCTACAAATTCACAACACATGTATAGTAAACCACTGCCGTCGTATAAATAGACTCCGCCCTCTTCACGTGGCATGAGCCGCCGTTTTGACGCTACAACACTAGTCTTTTGATGACTATACTTACCTTGGATACCTTCAGCGCCAAATTCAGTCTCTCAGCCGTGTGCTGGAGCGCCTAGATCCACGCCCACTGACGGAAGTGAAGGTTCTCGGCCACTGGCCGCGGCGATCGTCGGCGGTGAAGGCCTCCAAGGCACTGATCCGCTTCTTGAGAACTTCTGGCCTGCACGATAGGCTGTGACTTCCACGAACACTGACTTTTTAGAGTGATCTCAATTTTCTGCTGCTCTCCTTTCTCTTTCTTTTTTTTTATTCCCTCATCCCTTTCCCCCCGTGTAGAGTAGCAAACCGATTATTCTTCCCTGCCTTTCCTCTTCTACCTCCTCCTCCTCCCCCCTTCATCAGTTTACCGAAGGGTCGTCAGAAAATCCTGATTACGTGTAACATAATACCATATTTAAAACCTCAGTAAATAATTCGGAGTACGACAGCTTTTCTTGTTACACGCATTTCAGTCCGCCGTCTTTATTTCTCCGCATAAACCTTTTTCTTACGTCGTTGCGTTTGTAGGACAGTGATGGCAAATACGTCCTTGAGGTCTGTTCTTGTGAAAAGCTTTCCTATAGCTCTCCTTACAAGCTTCGCGCAAAAGTCTCTCAATGAGTTGGTAAGCTAAGTAGGAAGCACATGCTCGAACACGCACGCGAACTTCTTTCACACGCTCACTGACAAGCGCTTTTTCTTGCACAGCAGATATATGCGCTCGCGACTGTTTTTCTTGTGTACTGCGTAAGAAGAGACCGGGGGCTGTAAATCAGAAAAAAAGAAAATAAAAAAACTAGAGCGTTCCCATTCAGATAATTCAGCGACTTCCAGGAGCTGCTCGACTGGCAACATTCATGGTGACTGAGTTCCCGGCAATGTCAGAAAGCCGGCCGAGGAGCCTTCGGGAGCGCGGAGGTAGAAGAGGGAACCAGGCGAATACGAATAGCTGCCCGGCCCTGATAAGTGCTCAAATCTCGACTTGGATTGCTTCTGCATGACCGCACCTGATTGGTTGCGAGGGTAATCCAAGCGAATAAAGACCGAGAGTCTACGAGATCACCGCTTTTGCCCTCCCTTTCAGCCTGCGCGAGAACTCTACAGTATTCGACATTTTTACTTATTGATACGACCGCCGCGTACTTTTTTGTCGTGGCAGCTACTTTTGCAGAAATTTGCGCGCTATTTGAGCAAGAAAGGAAAAGCAGGTGTCTTTTGTGAATTTAGAATTTAGCGTCCCCCGTTTTTCGAATACTTATAAATTTCTTCCTGAATCTCTGCTCCTCAGAAACATTTAGGTCGTCTAGTCTAATTCACACTGTTCTTCATATCTGCCGAAATACGTAAAGTCGTGGCTAAGAGAAGATAGATAGTGCGAACGATATCCCAGAGTTCGGGACGTATGAAGCGTGAAGTTTGGTTTGGTTTACGAGGTTTAAAGGCCCAAAGTGACTTAGGATCCCCGGATCTCTTTTAAGGTGCAGTGACATCGCACAGTACTCAGTTCTCCATCATTTTGCCTCCTTTGAAACGCGACCGCCGCGGCCGGGATCGAACCCGCGTCAGCAGCCGAGCACCATAACCGCCAAGCCACCTGAAGCGTGACGTCCTTCTACTGTATCGTTATATGTTTAGTAAACAATGAAAGAAGAATGCCAATCGCTGAAGATCGTGAAAGGCTAGATTAAACGAATGCGACCAATGGCTCGAATGAAAGCCGGCGTCGCTGCACGACAATAAAATTCTGCTCAGCAGCATTGCAGGTCCCAGCAGAAATAGTCTGTGATGAAACACCCGCCTTTACTGGGCGTTTCCGTTTGGTGAAAACCGAGCGCCCCGTTGAGAGACGCGCTTATACTGACTTGAAAAGCTTAGAGGATAATCCGTGATGCACCTGGATTACCCTAATCCAGGAAATACAGTAGGGTATATCTTTATGCAGTATGTGCCAGCTCCTTGCGCTTCTCTTCCCATAGCTCCCTATAATGACGCAGGTATCCTTCGAGGCTGCCATCTACGCTCGTAAATACATGGTTACTGCTCTCTTGTAAAGGTGTTCTCAGATCTGTATTGATGAGGTGTTCTCCAACTGAAGGCACTGTATTACGGCGCTCATTATGTGAGGGGCGTTGGCCAGTTTCGTGGCGTTCGGAGAGCAGGTGTTGGTTGACTTCTGCACAGGTACTCATTTCCGTCTTTGCGGGCGGTGTGGTTTGACAAGAATTAGCACACACTGGAAACCCAGACTGTAACCGTATAATGCAATCCACGCATACAAAAATAACGCACTTTCGGCGGCCCCCGGATTCGAGCCTTTGCCACTGCAGCCAACCTGATACTTTGTAATGGTATACACATAGTTCGTACGTTGACTTTTTTTCCCCCCTTTATTTGTTTCTTAGAACGTGTCTAAGGGGAGGCCGAAGCTAAAGGCGTAACAACGCCTGACGGGGCCTCGGCCCCCCAATACAAATTCAGCACAAAAAAAAATATTAATTAATACATTTCGGCAAGCGGCACTGCACTTGTGAGTCAAACAAAACATTTGCACATCTGATAATGAAATGTAAATAAATGCATAAAAACACGGTAGTAGCAAGGCTAAAATAATGAACTTTGGGACAGAGAAAGCACAAAATATTTTTTTTCTATCTGACTTCCTTCTTTCTAGTGGATAATACGCATGCAAAAACACACAATGTATTTACAAAGCAAAGGAAAAACCGCTTGAAACCAAAACATTTTTACACTCTTTTTTGAATACAGGAAATCTTTTGTAGAAATCTACATTGAAATCGGTTCTGTTCAACATCTTAATTGTTTGAAAGTTTATTGTTTGTCGTCCATAGTTTGTTCTTATAGCTGGTAGTCTAAGTGTAGGGTTTCGGATTGAATAGCGAGATGAATTACCTTACTTGGACAGTTCATGGTAAAAGTTAAAAGCCACTTTGTCAATGTATTTTAATGAAGAAAGAGACAAACGCACGCAGGGCATATAGAGAAAGATGTGGAGTTCTGAAGTATAATGGAAGGCGTAAAATTTAAAAGATGCATATATTGACACGAGGATTGGACGTAGAAGAGGAAAAAGATCGCAGCCGCAAGAAGTAGACGACGCTGAAGTGGAGGTCCGTTTTCTCTGGTGCCCTCGTTCAGCCGCTGCAGTTACTTTTCTGTGTAGCAACTGTTACACATCTGGTGGAGCAGTGCTGGGTACGCTTCCCGACCTGCGTACGCCTACGAGATAAAGACGGAACTCACACCGGTCCATCAGCGCCCAAGCCGCCGCCTCCGCGGTGAGTCGCCTGAGTTCGGGCCTCTTGCCAACCCGACGAGGATGACGCAGCCTCGACCGGCGGTCCCACCGGAAATGGCCACAGACAGTAGGTCCCCGGCGCCCATCCTCTACCACACGCCGCGAACACCGCCATCTTTTCACGGTGACGTGTACGAAGATGCGGAAGACTGGCTAGACACCTTCGAGCGGGTCGCCCGCTACAACGGCTGGAGCGACGACCGTAAGCTGCATAACGTGTATTTTGCGCTCGAGGGCTCCGCTAGGACATGGTACGAGAACCACGAGAGCAACCTGTCCACCTGGGAGGCATTTCGCCAAAATCTCCTAGCTACATTCCCCAACGCAGACCGCCGGGAGAAAGCTGAAGCTGCGCTTCGCTCCCGTAACCAGCGGACTAACGAAAGCGTCCGCATGTATGTGGAGGACATGACACGCCTCTTCAAGCGTGCTGACCCATCCATGGCGGAGGAGACGAAGCTTCGCCACCTCATGCGCGGGGTCAAGCAGGAGCTTTTCGCCGGTCTTGTGCGCAGTCCACCGCGTACTGTTGCCGAATTCCTCACGGAAGCGACTACCATGGAGACGACGCTCCTGCAACGAGCCCGGCAGTACAATCGGGATGTAAGCACGCTTGGGCCCGCTGTTTCTTCGATGCCGCTAGGGAGTGATGCGGCCGTTTTACGGGACCTAATCAGGTCGATCGTCAGGGAGGAATTACAAGCCCTCCAGCTGCCTCCCAGCGCGCCGTCTGTTACATCGCTGTCTGAAGTCGTCCGGGACGAGGTGCGCCTAGCAGCACAGCAGCAACAACTGCCTGAGATCCCAAGACAGACTGAGGTCAGACCTACCTATGCGTCTGTCCTCTGCCGGGCCCCAACGTCAGGCTACGACGTGAATACCGCGACTCACGCAGCGCAGCCGTCTGGGCTTTCCTGTGTGCCTGATCGACCAGCTTACCAGCGGCCACGGAAGTGTGATGTGTGGCGTGCACCGGACCGGCGGCCCCTTTGCTACCACTGTGGTGAGGCGGGACATCTTTACAGGGCCTGCCCGTACCGCCGAGTGGGTCTGCGTGGTTTTGCGCCCGACGACCCTTGCCCCCGGAATGGCGAACGACCATTCCAAATTGAAGCTCATCTGTCGGCCCGTCAGAGGCCTGGGACATACGGTCGCTACGATCCTAGGTCGTCATCTCCGCTGCGTTACCGTTCCCCAAGCCCTCGCCGAGACGCCGGCTACCCTGAGCGGTGTTCTCCCAGTCCACATCGGGAAAACTAATTCCAGCGGTCTCCGGAGGCAAGGCCGCTGCTGTCGGGAAAACTGAAGATCCTCCGCCGCCGATATACCGATACGCTGATTCCTCACCGGGGCAGGGTAGCGACAGTATCCGACGCGCTACTTCTGATTTGTGTGTGACGATTGACGGAACTGACACCATCGCTTTACTTGATACTGGTGCTGACTATTCAGTGATGAGCCACACCCTCGCCCAGGAATTGAGCAAAGTTTTGACACCATGGTTGGGCCCTAGCATTCGCACAGCTGGAGGTCACCTCATTAGCCCGGCCGGAAGGTGCACAGCCCGAGTCTGCATCCGCGGTTTCGTCTACGTGGGTGAATTAGTCGTCTTGAGCGAGTGTTCGAGAGATTTGATTCTGGGCCTCGACTTTCTACAGGCAAACGGTGCTGTGATCGATCTACACGAGGCGCGAGTCAGATTTTCGACGAAGCAAGCCGTGGCGCAGAGTGACACAGAAGGCCCAGGAGGCAACGCTCTGCGGATAGTCGAAGACGACGTAATGCTGCCACCACGGTCCAGTGTACTGGTGTTAGTGAGGAACAACTCGTTTCACGACTACGAAGGTATTGCGGACAGTCACCCTTCGCTGTTGCTCGAGAAGGGTGTGGCTATCGCGCGCGGTCTTGTCGAACTGAATGACGGCTGTGCGACAGTTTTTCTGACGGTCTGTTACAATATTAAGGAAGTGCCAAGAAGGAACTGCATTAAAACGAGTATTGCTTCAAAAATATTAGAAGGAATCAATTGTATTCACATGCAGGAAATCTGATAGCATTCTTAGTCCATTCGCCAATCTATTACAGCTTAAACTCTATTTCAATTCTGATTCTATTCCAATTTCACTGCCTTTCTCTCCGCAATGTATTGCAATTCTGATTCTGTTCCGATTCGGACTACGCAAAATGCGTCACTGCATTGGCAGGTGGCTGTTTCTATCACAGCCACTGGAGGGGCTTGTGATACCCAGGTTGCTCTTCCTGAGCAACGCGAGAAAGAATAGCTCTCACAAGCTTCATATCTGCGTAGACAGTTCTTCATGAGGCTCTATATTCTGCACATAGGCCCGCTGTTGTCTGAGTCATTTTCTTAGTCACTTTCATTTTTGCTGACTCATTCTTCGTCCGACCTCTGCCTTCTTTCCTTTATAAGTGGAGAGGGGAATGACGTAGGCACGTTGACGGAAGAAAATTTTCTTAAACACCTCCTGCCTCCACCGGCCAATCGTGGCAGGTGGACACAGACGCAGGTGGACACGATTGGCAGGTGGACATAGACGCCGACGCTACCAGACTTTTTACTACGGCGTCTCTCATAGCCTTAGTCGCTTTGGGATGTTAAACCTCATAAACCAAACCAAACCGCTACCAGACTTTTTGCCTTCATGACGTTTCTAATGCTACGCAGCATCGAATATTCGGGCCAGTGAGATTGAATTTATTTACCGCTGAGTGTACCGGAGGGTCGGCTGGGTTAAATGTTGTGTACGCACATTGACAAGGTCGAGTGAAGTTTTTACTACCAGTACTACCACAGTACTATACCAGTACTATACATTTAAAAAGTGTACCCTACTTAATCAGCCCCGCCGCGGTGGCTCAGTGGTTACGGCGCTCGGCTGCTGACCCGAAAGACGCGGGTTCGATCCCGGCCACGGCGGCTGAATTTCGATGGAGGCGAAATGCTAGAGGCCCGTGTGCTGTGCGATGTCAGTGCACGTTAAAGAACCCCAGCTGGTCAAAATTTCCGGAGCCCTCCACTACGGCGCCCCTCATAGCCTGAGTTGCTTCGGGACGTTAAACCGATTAAACAAACCAACCAAGCCTACTCAATCAAGGTACGAAAACAGATTTTAGCCTGGTGAACCCTCCTGCGGGCGTTGTGCGGTAGCCCAGCGGACATGGAAATAACCTTCACTTTTGGAAGGCGAAACAAGCAATGTGTAAAACAGTAATGAAGGATCAAATACATTGAAAAGCAAGCTTAATATATAAAACAGAACTTCACGAACAGTGTTCACGAACAAAAATGGGAGTATTCATGAATACATCGAGTGCATTCACTTAATTGTATTGACCAATTGACGCTGTGAATGAAGCCTGTTTTGTACTAAAATGTGCGATTTATTGGATTGGGCGCGTACGAACGCCTTTATGTTATAACATATCGAGCTATAGGCTGCAGCTGGATGCACTATATGTTTACGTACTTTATCTGCGCGCTGAAATGCAATGATTTCTCGGCGTGCTGCGCCTGCTTGCGGGCATCATTAGTGGAGCCAGTCCCCAAGGGTACACCTCAATCTATTATGCAGTACGGGTGTGGCAACTAAACCATGTGCCAAGAAATTGTGGAAAAGCGGGTGGCTTAGTAAGAGAGCATCTGATTTTTGAAAGCAAGGGCTGTTGTTGAAGACCATAGAACAGTTCATCTGGATATGGACGTGCAGACCGACTGAAGACGCTGGCGTTAGGGCTAGTCGGAGAAGGGAAGTCATGTTCAAGAGTACAGCGAAAGCAGGGCTCAGTAGAAACAGTTTGTCTTGTCGTCGACGTGTTGAGTAGTTTTGGTCATTACATTGGCTGGAGTCTCTCAGACACTCCGATTATTCAGCTTCTGAGCTAATAATTAGTATTTGATTTGCTCCCTAAAAATAAACCTCAGTATTGTTTATCTTGATGTTTTTTTTGTTCGCATCAAATTACAAATGTGGGCTTGTCAAAGGCACAAATGGTTTGAAAAGGAATGCCCAGCCCTTGGAAGTAGCACCCGTTTGAAAGGCAACGAGAGGCTGTTTTCGTAATTTTTAGTAATTACCTTCTTCTCTTTTGTTCTGGGCTGTCTAATAGATACCCCACAAATTATTTAACCGAAACGTTGCAGATGCAGCCGCTAGGAGAACCACCTGGGTATTACAATATTCTTTGAACGAGTATGCATTCCGTTCTCTAGGAATCAACCGTTATTGTTGACATAGGCTCTGCAGTAATGTTAGCCTAAGCATATGTCTGTGTCCTAGTTCTTGAACATGTATTACTTGGTATACAATTGTCTCTATTTCACAATTTTTTGGCAAAATAAACTGTTGTTTACTTATCTTTCGCTCGTTTATTTCCAACCTATTTTTCTCTTATATCTTCCCTAGAAACTATGCAGTCGCAGTCTGCAGACCGGGAACGCAGTTGAGAGCGAAACGGGCTTTCCATCGGTCTTGCTGTTAACTGACATTGCCCTTTCATCACTGATGCCCAAGATATTACCTCTGACTCTATAAAAAAAAACAGCGAAATGATAACAATGTTGTAAACAAAAATAATAATTCCAAACAGTGTTCTTCAAAAATCTCAACCAATACCAATTTACTCGCATACGTGATAGTGAACAAATGTCGCGCTGACAGTTCACAGCGCAACCAGCACAATTCGCAACGAACTTCTCTTCTGGGTGCATGCGATACGGTTATGTGAAATAAATAGGTCGGCGTGACGTCTAGAAGCTTGAGCGAGCTTTAGCGGTGCCATTTTTCAGGCTCAGGGTTAACGGCATCGGTATTTACAAATAGAGGGTGTTAGCCATCTAGAGCCTTGGTGCAGTATAGTAAAGGAACAGACAGTAAATCAGTGCAGTAGAGGTTGAAGGTGGAGCTCAGATGACACCCAACTGGCCACCTCGTTGACCCAGTGCATGTCCACCCATTACAGGCGGTCACTATTCAGATCAACGACAGCGCGCTTGACACTCACTATTGAGAGAGCACCGATTTCTCGGCAGCTTTAACAGTGCTCGAACGCTCCGACTGTGAAACGCACGAGCAGGGTATAATTTAATGATTTGCAGACAGTTAATTGCAAACAATAAAAAGCACAACGACACCGTAGCGGAGGCCCGACGCTTAGCTTCTAATCTCATCGCGTTCCATTTTTGTTCCCGGCCAAAAAGGGAAGCCATCAATTAGAGCGGGTAATTCAATTTTTCCGCATAAGGAACCCGTCCCACGCCTCCTGTGCTCGGCGGAGGCGTACTTTTGTTATCAAATGGCGCGCTGTAATAGCAAGCGCCTGACTTTTAAACATCACGAAGCAATGTTCCTTGTTCTTTATTAAAATGCTCGCAAGCCTTTGTGCTTTTGGAATTCGCTAGCTTTTCTTATAACTTCGTTAGCATATATCTTAGTACCATCAATCACTGGCCATTGATTAAGAAATTGCGTCCTTCATTTCGTGCTTCCTTCTGCTTCTCCTTCCTCCTTTTCGATTCCGCCTTCTCTTGCACGCAATTTCCGCAAACAGCAAGCGCACTCTTGACTTACGTAGTTGAACTTTTTTTCGCGAATTTTGTTTTCTTTAAAAACACTTAATCGATTCGTGATGAACAAAGATTATTAAAGGCCGCGAATATTTCCATATACAGGTGCGCATGTTGTAGAAAATAACGAACTCAGCATTCAAATCGACTGGTTTTGTTCTAGTGTGATGGTGTTCGTGAACATTCGCATCCTGTAATGTTGTTTAGGCATCATAAGGAGTGGCTAATATTATTCTAGCAAATTCGATGAAAACATGGGCGTTAGCCGCGTACCTAATACATAACAAATTAAGATGAAGGCGCAGGTTGCGAATGGATCCACTTCAAGCCATTTCCAGGCATGAAGCATTTTTACTTGGCTTCTTTGTTGAGGTCCTTGTGTCAGCGACTGTGCGAAGCTATGTGCGTTTTCTCCCTTCTTGTTTCTTCCGTTCCTGACATAGAGAGAGAGAGATAAAGAGGAAGAGGTAAGGCAGGGATGTTAACCAGAAGGGTGTTCTAGTTGGCTACCCTGCACTGGGAAAGAGGGATGAGGGGATATGTCATGAAAATAACATACGTGCACGTACGTACATCTGTGCTGAGGAGGTTTGCACAAGGTCGGTCACGGAATAACTACTAAAGACATCGGGGCTATCTGAAAGCCACTCAGCACTCCTTGTAATGGCCTGGAATCGCGTCTCACAAGTCCCCTCCCTATATTTCAATGGCAGATATATTTGGGCCTGGTTTTTCTATATTCAAAAAAAAAAAAATATGGGCTCTTGGTTCAATCCCCAGTGTTGCCGGGTACTTACAGGTTTTCCTAATGGGTACAATATTTCCCCCAGCCTGGTGCACGGCTTTTCTGGGGAGAAATGCTTGGGAAAAAGAATCTTAAGCCAAACCATTGCGGTGTAGGGTCAGTAATTCATGCCGGCGCTAAACAATTTAAATTATGCGCCGTGCGGTAAAGCCCAAGAATTTACATAAATGCTCAATACCTCGCTTGAAATCTTATAGCAGCAGTTCGCACTTTCAGGTGACGCTGGAGCACAACGGAACATTTCTCACAAGTACTACAAGAACGGTTTCTCAGTGGCCGCGTAGCTTTGACTTGGCGACTCTTCGCTCCCCTTCAGGGTCTCATTTGAGAAACGCGTACAGTTTGGGCTAGCCGTGACGGGAAAACACCGAGATCGCATTTGCACGCGTGACGCGTCGAGGAAGCTGAGCTACGCATTGGTTTACAGTTCCCTCGAGAGCAGTCTTCACGGCAAGCAAGACTACTTTCGCATGCGCACCTATACTCTCCGCTTTACTGCCCCGGATGTACTCTCGCTCCTCCGAGTTGAAGAAACTGGGACCGTCAAGACTGCCCCACCTCCTACATGCACCTGGAAAAGAAACTTTGTGCACGATTTGTATATAAACTCACTTTGCGCGTTTGTCGGTGGAAGCGGGCTTTGTGCGAAGCCAGAGGCGTCCGCGCACAATCGACGCTCAGAGCACGTAGCCGCTTCAGAGGCGACGTGTGTCTTCGTCGCCGTCGACCGCCGGTGTCCCCCCGTGCGAGGCTCGTATAAAGCACGACCGCGCTCTCCGTGAGTGAGACAACATCCGGAAGCGAACAACAGGAACACACGTACACCGGGAGGCACAAAAGCGACGGATGGAAACAACGACGCCAAACCTACGAAGGTGCCTAAGAAGCAAAGAAAAATAAAAAGGAAAGAACAGAAAAGGAAGAAGAGCGCATCATGTTTTTGTGCCTTGAGAGCCATAAACTGCGATCGGGTCGTAATGGCTGAAAAGATCAGGCAAAAATGAAGGAGAATAAGAAGCGAAGGAAGTACAAGAATGAAAGAGGGAATTGGGATGGTGCGGGGGAGATGTAGCAGGAGGGAAGAGGGCAGGGGGCTTTACCATGACTGCGTTCCATCTTTATAAAGCCCTTTGCGGAAACTCTTCGAATGCACGAGACTATTTATAACGTCCTCCTCCGCCTCTGAGCCGCCCTCCTTGACTACTTCCCTTCCAGGCTCCTTCAAGTCAAGCCTTTTTCTCGATGCCTCCCTCGTACAGAGGTCCCACTTCTTTCCTTCCTTTTTCGTTGGTTCGAATGGGGAAAAAAGAAAGAATATCTGCCCATTCCCCCGAAAAAGGTTCTTGAAAGAAGGAAATATAGTAAAATAACATCACGAGTTGAGAAAAATGTATAAAAGCTTCTTTTTTTCTTTTTCTCCCAGCTCCTGTGCGAGCGCCTTGCACTCTCCGTTAAGGCGTATACAAAATAATACACATCGTCGAGACAGGAGCTAAACAAAAAGAAGCCACGAAAGCAGGCTATCCGGTAGCTTATTCCTTCGGCTTCTTCATGTACTTTGCTTTTACCTCTTGCCGCATGGTAGAAGAAAAAAAAAGGGGGGGGGGGGGATGGGAGACGGGCTATGGGTTTTAGATCAGTTCAAACAAAAATGTGTGAAAAAAGAAACTGCTGCGCTCGCGTCTGTTCGTGTGTGTGCGAGCGCGCGTTGGCGTCATTGTCAAAGCGAGGCAGAGTGTACCGCCGAGAGAATGAGAACGGGGCAGTAATAAGCTGGCGGTTTTCTAAGAGGCCCTAGCCGTATTGATTTCGCCAGATGGACCATTTTCTACGAGCCCGACTTGTTTCCTTCCCTGGCTCTCTCAGCGTTCCTCTTCTTCTTCAACGTGTTCCCGGACTGCCTTGTTTTCCCCGTTGTGGCAGCCGGGCCCACTCCGTGTATAGCCGTGCCTTTACCGCGTTGCCTGCGAGAGAGAGAGAGAGAGTGAGCGGCGGTGGAATGAGAAGAAGAAGCAGCGTTATTACGAAACGCTGAGGTAAGCGAGATGGCCAGACGGGCCTGAGAAGCGGTTCCCAAAAGCCAAGACGCGGTCACAGAAGGGCACTGAACTAAGGCTGTCTGCCGCGAAGGCTTATGGTAATAACAAGGTGCTGACTTCGTGTGTGTGCACGCTAATACGCGGCATTTATTACAGCATGTTCAGTCTGGCAAACACTATATAGTTTGATAGTGTTTGTTGCGTCGCTTGAACAGGGATGTAACGGGGGATTTAGAAAATGAGGCTTTCGTGGTCGCAAATGCGAGCTAGGCGTTTCGGGGCAAACTGTCGAGTTGGCGACTTTTTATCTCTGGCCTCGTTTGGTAACGCTGAATCAAAGAGAGGGAGAGAGTAGGAGGAAGGAGGGGGGGAGGAAAAAACGACTGCAGGCTTTCGTGTGAAAGTGGTTCTCCTATTTCGCAAAAAACTGCAAGTGTTACAAGTATAGTGCGCGTTTATCATGCGTTTCAGACAGAAAAATACGACGACCCTTGGAATACACGCTGGACACGTTAAAGCCAGGTCCCTAACGGGCACAGTTTACGGTCAGCAGACTGTGTTAAATTTGCGATCTCACTGCTGCGACTTGAGATTGCTGGCCATGTTAAAGGTACGTTGAGGACGAATTGAAGTTGGCTTGTATTGATAGACTGCGGCATTCTAACGACAAAAAGGGCACTCTAACAGGAAACGGCGCTTTTATTATAAGCTAGAAAAGAGTAAAAAAAAAAAAACGGAATAGAGATGTCGCCATTACTAGCCGATTTCACAGCTAAACTGACCGAATTTTTGTGCGGATCTCGGAGGATACGCTTCGCCGCAAATCGCTTCAAAATGGCGGAAACCAGTCATTTTCGGTGTGGATGTCACGATTTTTCATCGAGTTGGGAGAAAATTTTAAACTCAAACCTAATACATCCGTCTTTTGCTTCCGCACAACTGTTAAAGCACCCACAGCAAGCCAGTCAGTCCAATTTTCTAAGAATAATAATTGAGTGGCGTCGTCCTCAGTTTCTTTTCATAAAATCCCATGTTGGTGGAAACTATTCCTGACACTTCCAATATGGCAGTCCTTAGCCGCTCTCTTGCTTTGGAACGAAAAATGCATATATAAAAAATTGCACTGGATTAAGTAATCCTACTAGTCCTTAAGATTTCTTCTTCTTCGTTGCTTTGAATACTGTCTGTATTTTAAACGTTACAAAAGCCCGTACAGGATAACCAGTGTAATTTTCCGAACAAGCTGCATTGCCTAGGAAGAAGCGGTTAAAGAAAAAAGCTACAGGAATGTGAAGCTGCAGCGTGAAAGCAGGTGTGGGAGTAGCAAAAAACTGAATAAAATCAGTTCTAGAACGAAGATAGCAAAAGCGGGACGAGAACCCGGTAAAATTATGCATGGCACTTACTTGCTTCAAGATACACCGAAAGTGGCACTATTATTTGTTCATCAGGGTGGGAAGCTATTGGAAGACCGGGAAAGAAGAGGAAATGTGCTGGTTGGTGTTTCTAAGGAACAGGCGCCCGCTGCTAAGCGTATGTTGGAAACGAGCGGTGAGAGAAAGGAACGCCTAACAGATAAAAAGAAATACAAGAAAGTGAAACATAGAAGGATGGAAATGCTAACTCTTCTGACTCCCTTGAATGAACGTAAGTAGGGTCTCTATAAGGTAGAACTTTACTAATCACAAGCTACATACATAGGAACCTCATTTACGCAAACGCACGGTGAACATTGCTGAAGAGAAGGAGATAGAGAAAAAAAAAATAGGATTGACCACTGGACGCCGCTGATACGCAACGTGGCTCTTTCCCCAGAATAAAACCGGAGAAGACAGTCAAGCTCCGCATTAAGTTTAGGATGCGATAGCGTTAATAGGTTAATGCTCATATACGCGGAATGGGTCTTTCTCAACTTTGCATTCATAGATCCTTGGGGGTCTCCATACGTCTTCTCTGCTGCCGCGGTGGCTCAGTGGTTATGGAGCTCGGCTGCTGACCCGAAAGATGCGGGTTCGATCCCAGCCACGGCGGTCGAATTTTGAATCAGGCGAAATTCAAGAGGCCCATGCACTGTGCGATGTCAGTGCACGTTAAAGAACCCCGGATGGTCGAAATTTCCGGAGCCATTCACTACGGCGTCCCACATAGCCTGAGTCGCTTTGGGACGTTAAACCCGCCATAAACTATAAACCATACATCTCCTGGCGCAGCGGTGCAACGGTTAAGCGAAGCGCTACTGTTATGCGATGACAGGTGCTGCCAACGGGGGCTTATGAGACCCAGGTTGCTCTCTCCGAGCAACCCCTCACGACCAATCATTAATTAAACTGCCACCTGCCCCGGTAGGCAGTTTGCGCGCAATAGGTTGTAATGAAATCACATAGTCACGTGCCCTAGTTGGCCCACCTGGCCCCTAGGGTGCCCCTCTAGGGATTTCTCGAGAGTTTTTCGCTCACAGCCAAAGACGCCAACGACGATGACGCCGGCTTTTCTGCGACACGGAGCTCTTAACACTATCACGCTAAAATGAAATGTGGCCTGCACTGTATACAGAGTGCCTACTTCGATTCTTCTGAGCGGATGACAGCCTAGGAAAGGTTGTCTTTCCAGGGCAGCGTCCTCGACCCGGGCCAACCACAGCGCACTCGAACTCTGTTTCCTCCATTTAATGCCCGACTGATGCAGCGGGTCAAAGCTGCCTCCCCCACCCCTCCCCCCTTTTTCTTTTTCTATTTCTTGGCCAGTAAACGCGTATACAACAACAATACTGAATACGTCCTCTCCGTTGGCAAAAAAGTTCACCTACCATTACTCTCCCAATGCATCATCATGGACGCGCTCGAATTGGAGTGGCAGTCGTAAGTGTTAAATGTTATTCGGTCCATGATCCAGGCTGTCCAAGGGGCAGGGTAAGGGTAATGGAGGTGTTGCAAGGCTCTATACGCTAATGGCCTCGTGTGGAGGCATTTCTACACCACGTTTGCATCGCGTGGGTGTCCCGCGCACGCAAGGGACAGTAATATCTATCTATAGAATTAGAAGAAAAGAAAAATACTGGAGGTTCCATCCTGTGCAAACACTCGCTCGCTGCCTGCCAATTTACAGCGTTAAAAGTAAGTTGGTGGATTTTGAGGAGTGTAAATGGCGTAGCCAGTGTTTCATTTCTCGGTAGATACCGCACCAAGCAGGCAGTGATGGTTGGTTCGTGCAGGAAGAGGAGGAGGAGGTTATGAAGAGAGGAAACACACGGACGGATCCCACTCTGAGTGTATGCTGTTCAACCACGGCTTGAGGAAAGGGGAGAAAAAGTATGAGAAAAAGATCCATCTCAACGCCTGTGATAAGTTTCAGCTAGAAATGCTTTTCTACACTACCGTACACTCGAAACAGGAATACGAGTATGCGAGAGTAAAAAGAGAATAAGCTGGAACACCGTTTTATAAAAGGGTGTGTGCTAGAGGATAGCTTACTCCTTTCTACTTTTTTCTGTTAGAGTGTATGAAGTATAGTGCCGGTGGAAAAGTTTCAAAATTTCAGATTTTTGTGAGAAAGATGTCCTCACTGCATGCAAAGATTGAACATTCCCTGATGATCAGTTAAGCGATTTATGTCAGGTCCTGATATCTCCTGGTCATGGCTCCGCATTCTTTTCAGGATGTCAATTGTACTTCTTCTGACTCGTTTCTGTGAGATTAAGTCATTTTGTAAATGATTCGACTAATTTTTGGGCTTTAGAAAACATTGATTCGTGCAAAAGAAGAACATAGATATACAAATGCACCCCCAAGCAACATCGGGGCATAGCGGAGGCATCCTTCTCAAAAACTGTTTTCAGCGTTCGTTTCGCACGCCTAGCTTAAAATATTTGTACATGGTTTATCGCAAAGTGTTCAAAATATAAGATCAAACCATTCACGGCACATTATATTCCGGAAGTAGCCGATGCCGAAAGAAAATAAGTTGAGTGCACGTTTCTGCACGTCGTGGCTGAAAGGATTAAAACGACTCATACATGCTGGCAGTTGCATTCTTTGAATAGATCTCGGCTATGTCATAAGTTCGTGTTTAAAGCAGCGTTCACTGACTTTACTTCTGTGCCTCTAGTGACGCGTTCGGCCACCTTGGTCGCCTTATGTGGCCGTATAGAGCAGCCGTTAGAGAACAGCATAACGGTTCTCATCTCCGGCGTCAAACAGCCATTACTGGCGTGGCGACAATTTATATCAGCGCGCGCATCTAGTTTCTAGCGAGTGGCGGTAACAGTCAGAAAAAAAAGATCAGAAAGTTCTTTTCCAACTTGTGAATGAATGCAGAGGCGGCAGTGCATCGTGTTTAGTAAAATGCGTTTTCTTTGCGTTTACGTGTCGGATATATTCAATGAGGGTACAGTTTGCAAGATCGACGTGCCCAAATCTTGACAAGGGCACCTTTATCTGAGCAATAAGGAGGGGTGGAATGGTAGACCTTTTTGTAGAACTGTGCGAAATGCTCTTCAGACCTTAGAGATTTCTTTGTGTGTGTGTGTGAGAGAATACGGGTTACTATGGCAAAGTCTCCGCAATCTCCTGTGCTCTCCGACGACAATGCGACGCGACTCGACGGACAAGACATTCAGCCGAAGATCGAGGCACTAGTGCCCGCTAATATCAAGGACGCGAGAGTCAAAGTTCGCGGGAATGTCCTTGCAATTAAATGTTCGTGAAGACGCGCTAGATTCTCGGTGTTATAACTTAGCGCTGTGGCATGAAAATCCGCAGACCTAGTTCACCCGATAACGAATGGGCAATGGGTGCCGCCCAGGACACTGACGTTCTATCCAGAATGAGTACTTTCTTATACATATATGTTAAAATGGATGTGTTCTAATGGATTGCTTGCACGTGACGTTAGGACAAGGTGAATCTCGTATAGCTTTAAGCAACCGTACTGGCGACTCCAGGCGAATTAAACAGACGCGGAGATATTACGTACGTGTCCCTTGTTCAGTAACTTAGCGTCATGTCTCCTCATCTTACCCTATACCATTCCAACTCGTGTCATCAAATCTCATTTCATCAGGCTATATTTAGAGTACTTGAGCGGTAATTCGAAAGTGATGAAAGGCAACTCGTTTTCTTTAAGGAGTTTATAGTGCACTGCTTAAATTCTATAGCGATTTAAAAAAAAACAATTTTGGATAAATTAAGGGCTGGTAACGGTCAGCGATAACATCCAGTGAAAAGATTAATCGCCTTTATGGGCTATTATGGGCACCATTATAAGGGTCATATAGACTTGAAGCTCTTGGAGCAGCCGAGAAAGAGGTCGACCGCTTCGAAGCACGTGCCGAGAACAACAATTAAGCGCAGAATTGCGAAGTAATAAGCGCTTCGTACCGACTAGTAAAAACAAATCGTTCATTCACCGTACGAATAATGCCGTGCACGTGGATTCAAAACCCGAAAAGAAAAACTTTCCATCGTACTCGTACCTTTGTACATTTCTTTTCTGTCCGCGTTTAAACTTGACGTCCGCTTTCCAAGAAGCCGAGGGCGATCCCTGGCCGGGAGCGCACATGTTTTCGTAAACACACTGACGACGGTGCTTGCACGTGTACAACCAAAACACGCCAAGCGATGGCATAAGCAGGAACCGTGCCGGCGTTCAGGCGGAGCGCGATCGCTCTGACGTGCTGGTAGCGAGGCTGGGAGTGAGAACCGTGAGGAGGGTAGGGAAACATGTCGGGGAACTCGTAAGGAAAAGAGAAAACTGCTTTGAGAGGAGGATGATGGGTAGAAAGGGGAGTAAGGCCTAGCGGGCGAGTTTGGAGAGTTGCAAAGCACGCAGCTGCGGTAGGAACGCTGGGAGAGGCAGGCATAATTCAAGCCGCCACCAGCACAGCTGGCGTCGGTTAAAGGCACTCTGCTTTAATGTGAAATACCGAATACGAGAACTTTATTCATACCGAAACTATACTCGCGATTTAAGGTTGGGACATAATTTTTGTTTACTTGCGCTTTTGTTGGATCAGCTCAGTGGCGCTCGTGGTTCGCATGCATGACTAGTTTTGGAAGTGTCTTTCTTGCCTTGGTCAGCTGCTCCGCTTTGCTGCTGTGTTTTTATACCCTCTCTCAACGAATGCGTGCGCGATGGTGGAGAACGGACCGTACAAAGCTTTCTTTGGCCACTCAGGAACCGAGTTTGCAAAGCTGGCTGCATGCATTTAAGCCGTAGCTGACTGGTTAGCGTGCTGGCTTGTGGCTTTGCTTATCTGGACGCTGCTTTATTTTTCCTGCGAAAAATTGAGTCATGTCGCGCACCGAAAGACGCACATAACAACATCGAAGAATATACTAGAATCTAAAACAAAAATAACACGCACTTTCAGGTAAACATAGAAAAAGCTGTGGTTATTTTAGTGTATACCAGCGGCGAAGGGAAACAGACAAAACTCTGCATTAAACCCAAATAAAAACATCAAAATTTTGTCAAACTGTGAAGTGCCGCTCGGCATATAGTGCAGTCAAATGGGCTCAGAACTTTCAGGCCAGAGCCCGAGCAACTTATATGGTTTAAAGGTTTGGTAACTTGATATTGTAGGGCACACGAACGCATGCGTGCATGCGGACTTCACCACATGTTTTTCTTCTATCAGTATACACTGAAAGCAGTAGGTGAAATCCTTAATTTTAACTTAATTATGGGTGCAGTTTGATTACTACACTACAACTTGTGCAGCAACAAGCCAGGTACTTCACGGACACTGAGGAGCAACTGAAATGAAGAGAGGCACATTAGATAACGCCAAATGTGAATCAGATAAAAATGGAGGCTAAAAATGGCCCCTTTATGCGACTGATGAGAAAAACCTCTTTCCTCTTTATACGTTTATATTTTATTCCAATCCAGTTCCAAAGCAGTATTGATAGTTGCGGAACTTATGTTTCAGCTCTCTTGCTCTTATATCAAGCTTTGCATTTCATATGAGTGACTATATACTTCCGCTTGTTTATAATTTAAGCGGCTTTAGATTTAATTGACCATTTTATACAGTCGTAGGACGATTTTTATTTATTGTTTTTATTCACAGCTGACCTTTAATGACTGATCTCAATCAATATCCCTCTAAAACCCGGCGTAAGCGGCTCAACTCCTGTGCTTGATTAAATAATGTGACCGGCGTCGATGCGTGAAGAGGAAGCTAATTCCCCATCATTCCTCACCTTTAAGGAGGAGCCTAATGACACAGATACCTTACTCCGCATGCGAAAAGTTTAACGTTTAATTTTTACTCCTCGATAACGACGCTCTTGTTCCGTAAAAATAAAAATAAAAAGTAATGGAAGAAAGAAGAAGCAACCTGCGATCCGACCATCGTCGTTCGTGCGTTAAAAGGAGTTAGGCCGCCACTTGTCCAGTTATAATCACACTAAGGACACACAAAGAGAAATAGCAAAGGTGGAGGCAAATCTAGGAAAAACGAATGGCGGCACACAAAGCGATGTGGCGGACGCAATCCGGAACCGGCTGCGAAGCGCGCTTTGCGCCGCTCCTCCGCCTGTCTGTGCGAGGTGTCCCATGTTCCGAGATCGTGAAAAATTGTCGTCTTCGCGGACAGAGCCAAATAAATGAAGCTTTCGCCTCGAGACAAATAAATTGCGTCCCGAAAAGGGGTTGGCGAGCGAGGGAGCTCCGGCCCGAATGTAACAGCAGCCGCGGCAACGGCAGAGACTGGAGGAAGCTCCCGGAACAAAAGGCCGGACACAGGGCTAAACACACAAGAGAGAGGAACGCTGCTCGCAAAAGCGCTGGGCAGATGGGGATGGTGGGGGAGGGAGGAAAAAGAGGATGGGGAGCTGGAGGGAGGAGGAGTCTTAGGGAAGCCGATACCGTTGGCGGAACGAGAGGAAAACAGGAATGAAGATGAGGGAAAAGAACGAAAGGAAAAGAAGAGCAGTTTGTGTACTCCTCTTCTCTTGGGAAGGGCGATTGTTTTTACAGCGGTCCGGGCAGAGCAAGAGGAACGGGCGGCTGTCCCCTGCGTTAGACGGCAGTTAGGATGCTCGGAGAATGCCGCCGAGACGAACGCGCGGCGTTGGAGGCGCACCTGACGGTCCACGAGAAAACGCGGACAGAACTTCTTGAACACCGTCCGCCACACCTCTTCTCTCCAGACTCTCCCTTCACACAAACAGACAGGTCAACGTTATCGCAGAAGAGGCAGGTGCTAGTCTAGAAGATGGTGAATGAAAGGACGCCATTTCATGGCGATCATCCAGACACTCAATTTTTATGGAGCCTTGTCGTGGCAAATCTGGAGTTGAATGTACTGGCCTCACTTTATTTGTTGTCGTTTCGTAATTGTTTGTTTGTCAGAATGGGGACAAAATATATTGATTATCGTAAATGAAAGCGAACAGTTTGATTTCTGTGAAGTGAATTATTGGCTTCATTTTCAAAGCTTGCTTCGAGGCTCCTTATATATCTTTTTTTTTTATGCCTCTACAATGCTCTGTCCAGCGTGGACAAATCAATCATATTTTTTATTTTTTTATCAAATTGAAGGCCGGCGATGTTACCAAATAGAGGAGGAATTTTCCGCTCCACCTCAATATTCTGACATATCAGCTTTTCTCAAATCACAGCTGTTGGAGAATATCGCTACAATAGTCATAGTAATCTGGACTCACAAAGCTGCTAGTTTCTGATCTTCATAAAGTTTTTGATCCTGTCTACATGTTTGGAATATACAAACTACACAGAACGACACTTTTAACAAATCAACGTGCGTGTACCATTGACTTGTCCGCTGTTGTTCTACCACACAACTTTGAGCCTCATCTACGTTAAATGGCAGCTAAACGTTAATACACAATCATGTTAATTTTCTTTTCAAACGACTACGCTGTGGCCCAGCAACTTAACCTAAACACGCATGTTACGCTTCTATAACATATTATCAACAATCAAAAGTAGCTTTGCCAGGGTTTCGGAGTAGGTCCAATGCTCGTCCAAGGTTCTGAAACAAAAGAAAAAAAACTTACAGGACGATAATCACTGCGTAACACGAGATTAAGCGACAGCTCTTGAGGCATTACTCTCCCTTCTACTTCCATAGTTACCACTCTGCCAGTTTTTCCCGTGGCAGTCACCCTCCGACCACTCATTCCTACGCTCTCGACATAGCGTCTTCTTCTCGCAGGATGGTTGTCACTATTACAAGGGTCACATGACGGTTACCACGGTAACCACGGTAACCACGTAAGCCTGCTGCTTAGTCATTGCCATATTTGGTGAGCCAATCTTAGTCCGTCATATTCCTCCCCTCTACTTCAAATGGAGCGAGAGAAGGGGAGAGGAGAATGATTGGCAGAGGGCAGATGGAGGCTTCACACAGACGCTGACGTCATCGTCGACACCGACGTTGGACAGTTTTCGCCGTCATGGCCAGTCTAATGCGTACACATTAAAAGGCGTGCGGCAATATAAAACCAAAGTGTCGCAAAGCGTGGTCATTTTGGGCATTTTGGAGGCTGTAATTGCAGGCGACTGTAACCACCGTTTGAGTGGCTCCCACTGCAGACGCCCTCCGGTCGAGCCTTCCTCCACTCTTGCCATACTCCATAACCCCCTCCTTCTACGGTAATCACCCTCCGGATGGTTGCTGTGCTGACGACCTTCCGGTTGCCCATTCGTCCGCTCACTCCATACAATCAAGCCATACAAGCAATCTATTGTAATTACAACTACTTCTGAAATATAACTTATTTCAGAGGTCAGTCAGTTACATCCTATAAAAAGTAAATGAGCGATTACGTAGAGTGAAATCGATGTACGCGCCAATGGAAGTGAGTTGCTTTAACATACGAAGAAGTTGGGTACACCCCCGAATTTTGATGAAGGCGAAATTCTAGAGGCCCGTGTGCTGTGCGATGTCAGTGCACGTTAAAGAACCCCAGGTGGATGAAATTTCCGGAGCCCTCCACTACGGCACCCCTCATAGGCCGAGGTGCTTCGGGACGTTAAGCCATAATAAACCAAACCAAATAAATCAAATCAGAGTCACGAATTTTGTCGCGTTCCGCTATTTGTTCGCATTCTGAGGAGACAAAGCCCAGAGTTTACAAAGCATGATTCTTTCTGCTGCCGTAATGAAAGGAGAAATGAGATCGCGGAACACGGAGGCAGGCCGCTTGAGTTTGCGTGTTATGACATCCTCTCGCGCGTGCAGCCTCTCCGCAGTTCGACCATTAATTGTCACTTTAACGCGAAGGAATTTCGTCCTCACTCCAAGTTCTCGAAGTTATACCACTGATTACAACGTGTATTGGGAAAAAATTGCAACAGGCTACTGGCAATCGATTAATGAAAAAGAGTAACAGGATTAGTGAGAACGTTATACCTTGTAATAAGTACTCAGTGCACTACAGAATTCGAAGAAACAGCCAGTTACCCGCAACTCGTTACGTTCAAGGAAGGAGTGCATAAACATTTATTGAGAGGGGAAAAGAAGGTGGTTGGAGCAAAGCAAGTGTAATCTCGAGTCCAAGACTCCAGTGGTCCTGGCCGACGCCGTCGAGATGGTGATGAGCGCCTCCTGGGCTTCCGGAGTGGTGGTGGTTAGGCGCTCCTTCCATTGCTCGAAGGCCGCAATGGGCAGTTTCAGGTGGTGTGGTTCATGGTTGCAAGTGCATGAAGAAATCTAGAGGTGGCGCCGCAAAATGAGCATGCATTAATATATAGTTCATTATGTACAAAGCTATTCCCTTGGCAACCAATCTCCGGTTACGCACCCTCCGGTTACGACATCAAATCCAGGGAGCTGGCCATTAACAGCTATCGCTGTAAAAAGGGGCGACTGTAGTCAAAAAGCAAAGTGTCGCAAAGCGGGGTCGCATTAAGCGAATTGGGGGGCAGTAACTACAGTGTATGCCATGCCAAACTATTCGCATGGCAAGAGCTACGAAGATAACCGTTGCCATAGGACATGCTTGTGTTTGTGCAGCAAATAAGCTGGAGCAAACATTTCGCGGGAAACAAGTTCCAAAAGCAAGCCAGTGCGAAACCGGAAAGACCTTCAAGAACGCAGCTGCCGCTACGGGCGTGTGGGGAGGGTGCAACTTGGATAAAGGCCTGCGCTTGAAATAGAGAACGTTTTCTTTGCGAAGTAAGGCATCACAAGAATCCGTACAAACACGTTTCCGGATCCGGAAGGGTCAGGGCGCGAGCCGACTTGCTTCGAGACAAACTCGGCGGCGGTTTTAATGCGCTCGGCGTTTTCCCCCTGCTAATGGGGCGGAAAGAAAGCCATTATATTTGCCGAAAAAGTCAGAAATGCGCTGCTCCGTCTAAACCGGCGATTAATTTCTGGTTCAGTCATCCTGAACTATCTCGTAGAAGCGGTCCACGCTTTATAGCTCGTAATAAAGTGTATCGTTCGTGTAGAATTTAATAAAACGCAAGCGCATAGCCAGCCCCCCGAAAAGTCATCCTAGTGCCAAGTGGCTGGGGCCTGTCGACATTTAGGGGAGGATAAAAATAGGGTGCACTGCTGAGTCACGCCACAGGACTGACAGGTCAGCTCGGGAACTGGGCATTTTTCTTTTTAGTTTTACTGTGAGATGTTTTATGAACAATTCTGAACATCATTTGACACTACGAATTGAGATGAATGACTTTCATATTGCAGAGTATGCCAGTGGGTTAATGGACTTGTAAAAAAAAATTCATGGTCGTAGGGGATGATACAAATCACATTTTCCACCTGATTATTCCTCAGCAAGTACGCAGAGTTCTGGCTTCAGCATCCCGGTGTCCTTGCATGGTGCGTGTTACAAGATCAGTTCAGATTTGGGCCCATGGGCCCCAATACCGGGCCTTGCTAGCATTTGTAACCGCCACCGGTCTGCACATGTATGTATAACACTCTTATGCTGCAGGGCATATTTGCGCAATTAAAATAAATAAATAAATAAATAAATAAATAAATAAATAAATAAATAAATAAATAAATCAATCAAAAAAAATTAAGGGCTACAGTCATATACAACTCAAGGATGAATCGATAAATGCCTCTCAAAGGGGGTCCTCCAACCATTGGCGTCGACCTACTTTCAGTATGTCCCGGTATATTGCCAAGCCCCAGTAAGCTTGGCCTTGCATGTGGCTAGAAGACGCAACGAGAATCTTTGTTTTGTTCATTACACATTCACCTAAGAGGGGGCCGACGCTAAGGGTGTCGCACCTCCAGACAGGGCAGGGGCCCTCTGCTGCATGATTAACGAAAAAAAAAAAAACATAATGCAACGTCCTACGCACGACAGCAGGTAGACAAGATTGGCTGGAGGACCTTCTCAGAAGGGCATCTGACGCTTCATTATTGGGCGGTATCGGGCTATAGTATGGTATTTTCGCATAAAATTTCTCCCTCAGGGCGCAGTGATTACTTATGCATCATTTAATCCTACCCTTCATTAATCAAGCAGACTGATCAACCGATTATGAATTTGCAGAGGGCGTGTCACCCGGTTTTAGCTGGAGCTTCCTGCACTATGCTTCCTAATCGCTCTACTGAGGTACACGGAATGGTATCAACACGTTTCAAGGGAACATTCTCGAACTCTATATCCACCGTCGCTTTCTTACGTTCCTGATTTGGGCATATTGATTCAGTGTTTGCATTTCACTTCCTTTAAGAAATTCTGCACACTTGATAACGAGAAGTAGACAGTATCTTCCTTCATCATTTTTACTAGGCTTCGCAAGCGAGCCTACGTCAAACAAAAACTACTATTGTCGAAAGCAAAGAGCTGTGTTTTCAGTTCTAGTTTTTGAAACTATGAAAATAGCATGAAGCCATGATCTCTCTTATCGACTAGCCGGCAAATCCCGTGGTATCCGCCTGAGTTTTGTAGTTATTATTCCTCAAAACTAGATAGTACCTCTGAGCATGAAAATTCTTCTCAGAATGGTGCTGCCATAATAGAAGCTCGAACCAGGGGCCGAAAACAGCCACGGGTTGCGAGTGCCTCTTCCGCGCTGCTCCTCTCCAGCAGCTTCAAAGCTTGGTGGCTCCCATTTGCGGAGTGGCGAGTGCATCTGCCTTCTCCCATTCTTTCTTTTCTCTCTCTCCCTCTCCCGTTAATTCATCTTCCGGTCCGGGGCGCTGTGGGAATGGCACGCTGCATTAACACCGGAAAGAGGCGCTGAAAGCCGGCGGGCTACCCGGGCGGAACAGTTTGACGAAACCCTGAAACCCTCGCGCTCCCGATTCGCGCTGCACTCTGTGCCGTTCGCCGCTCAAAAAGTGGTCCGAACGGTGAGTGCTTCTACGGAGCGGATGAAAGGCTCTCAAAAGTTCCGTGTGTACGGAAAACAGCGTTCTTCGTTCGCGTTAAAATATTTCCAAGCTTTTCAGCTGCCGCGTACAAAGACTTTAGCTAAGCCATGTGTTTCGGCTTTGCAAAGCCGCCGTCTGCATCCCTTGCACCTCCCTTCATTTCTAAACATGTCAGGTTGACAAGCTTCATGTATACATGGTAAAGAATATAGTAGGTGCTTCAGTTTCAGTTATCCTCAAGCAGCAGTTTAGGGCACAGTAAAGGTACGCCTTGGATAAAGCATAGACTTCTTACTGATATTAAAATTCAGCTCATCTATTTTGCGCACAGACGAAAACTACGCCTACTAGTGGGCGTGTGCATTCTAACCTGGGAAGGTTTCATTAAAACGTATTGGTCAGGTAAAGAAATTTTCCCTTATTACTTTTGGCTGCCAGCTTTGAACATCTTTTTGACAGTGCTTCACCCTAAAAAAAAAAAAAATTGTTGCTCAGTATGCCGAAACAAATAGGATCACACTTGAGGAAATCGAATAATATAAAAATGAGGCGAATGCGCATTGCTAACTAAGAAAAAGTATTGCTTGATAGGTCCTTTTATCACTCTTCATATTTTTTCTAGTTGTCTAACAACCACAGTGGTACTTAGCGCATTTATTTGGCCATTATCAAACCGATACATCTCGCCTAGGCGCTCCACGGCGCCTGCTTGGCGCTCTATGACTTGCCCAGTGCGAAGCCCCCGCGCCTGTCTTTGAAGGTTTAAGAAAGTTTAGTATCTAAACGCACTCTTCCATACACCATGTGAACTACATGTACGATTTTGACGTCCGGTACACCGCGTTGCGTGATCTGCATCTGGAAACACGCCAGTTACGCGCCCATTATCTTAAGAGAGCAAATCTTATGGAACGAATATCTCCCTACTGGCTTCCAGTCGGATATCACAATTCAAAGAAAAAGTTTTTGGTGAGCACGTGAACCTTCCACACTCCAGTGCGTTCGAAATTCCGGAAGTGAGGCAGTACGCAATGCGTAAGCCTAAAGAAATGTCTCTGAGCTAAGCCTTGACGTTCGCTCAACGAGAGGCGCGTCTCCGTGGGGTACCCACACTCCGCTCGCATCGAAGACGACGCAGCTAGGATATCGTAGCGCGCGCGCGGGAGCAAAGCCGACTGAACACCAGAAGTAAATCGGAAATCCCTTTAGGCTTCTGGCGCCGGACCAGGGGTGAAAAAAAAAATCCCTCCGAGTGAGTGGGCATCAAAGAGAAGTCAATACGGCGCGTAGCTGATAAAATCGACGCTCCGCCGCACTCTGTGTGCGCGTGCATCTCCTTTCTTCCTTCCGCCTCTACTTCTTTTCGTTGTTTTATTATCTGTTTCGTATTTTTTTTTCCTGGGTGAGCATCTTAGGTTTGCAGGGAGCGTCCATCTCCTCCGAACTTTCACCGCCTGGTGAGTTGGCGCGTCGCGAAATCGCTCCACGTATCGATCAACGCGAAATGTGCGCCTCTTCTCCTCCTCATACCATCATTGCACCCTCTCTCTCATCATGCATGAGGGAACGCTCGTAGGAAACTGCAAAGGGAGGAAAAAAAGAAAGAGTCGACTTAGTGGATGAGCGCCCCAAACTGATGGAAATGTCTCTCGAGGGAAAAGCTTCATGTGTAATTGGCTTTTCTCTTCTCGGCGTCGACACATTAAAGCGACGAAGGAGAGGTCTTGCTTATATAACAGTCACCGGGGACTAAGAAGACCGAAAATGTTTGTCGCCCCTCGCCAGAGACAAGAGACGTCTCCGACGCATCGTAACGAGATATCGTGAGAGGGAAAAGGGCCGCTGCGGACAGCCAGGGACACGTTGAGAACTGTAGTACTCTATAGTCCTCACCCAACCTACCCAAGCAGCTAATACACTACAAGGTGAGAGATATTTTGATGAATACAGTGAAATGGCAACCCATGAAAGCCGCGTCGACGTGGACCTGCATGTAATGACGCTTATAATATAATTTATCTTGCTTTGCTGTCAAGGTAGGAAGCTAGGCTAGTTGTTGGTTCATGACTGATTTAAGAGACTCGCGCATTAGACTGGGACAAACGAATAGAAACAGACACTAAGAGCGTCATGTCTGTTTCTATTCTTCTGCTCCAGTCTAATGCGCTAGTCTTTTGAATCAATCTTTTTCTTTGAAGTGTTGCCAGAGAAGCGTTTGCGGGCTCATTATGCAGTGCTGTGTCAAGAGAAAGATAATTATGATAAGCGTGACTTTAGTTGTCAGTGGATTCATTGTAATAAACTTTTTCTTCTCTTCTATGAAGCAGAAAGGTGTTGGGCCCTTTCTCTTGAATGCGATAGTAAACCACCCGTTCTTTATTGCCTCTTATTATTTATGTTCTGTGCTCGGTGTTCGAAAATCGGATAATGACCGTTATTCAACCTTCCACCAACGCAAAAGCTAAGGATAAGAAGTTGATTCTAACGTTAACATGATGGGATTTCTTTTTTAATGCAGACCTGAAAGGCTGGGATGTGTAGAACCTGTATTAAAAACGCAAGAAACACCAGTTTGTTTTACTTGTTTTATTTGCTTTTTGCCGTTGAATCAAGCCCATTCGTCTAGCTTTTTTGCTGTGTCCTTGCTCCGACTTGACTTCCTGCACGCCATATTCTTTCAGACTGCAACAACGTGTAAGCAAAATACACTTTTTGGAGCTATTAACCAGTGTGAACAGCCATGGTAGCTCTCCACCTGTGATTGTGCCTGTTTAAGAAGCATTGAAAATTAACCTCTAGGTTATCATCTTATACGAAAGATGAGTGAGCCGGTAAAATTTTTTAGCTGCCATTGCTACTGGTGTTTCTTTTGATAGATATTTCTGTTCGATTCCCTTTGCATCCGTACCGGTCGTGAGAAGTGTGGCGCAGTGTTCGTGACGTCACCCGCCACGTTGGCTCAGTGGTTACGGCGCTCGGCTGCTGACGCGAACGACGCTGGTTCGATCCCAGCCGCGGCGGTCGAATTTCGATGAAGGCGAAATTCTAGAGGCCCGTGTGCTGTGCGATGTCAGTGCACGTTAAAGAACCCTAGGTGGTCGAAATTTCACTACGGCGTCTCTCATAGCCTGAGTTGCTTCGGGTCGTTAAACTGCAATAAACCAATAAACCAATCTTCGTGACGTCAAGGAACCGGAGTTGAGACATCTTTCTGCCAAAAGGAGGTCGCCAGCTCGACGACCTGCTACGAAAACGTTTTTTACACAACGGTGCATGAGAGAAAAAAGATAGAAAAGGAAGAACATACGTGTTGAGGCATTGCAACAGCATATAAACAACTTAGAGCCGGAACTGATTAACGTGCCACTTATTCACGTTCATTCAAACTGATTCACGTACCTCCAGCATTCAAACTGATTCACGTACCTCCAGGTTTTATTACAGTTCAGTATCAAGAGCAGAGCTGTATTTTTTATTTTTTAATTTTCCTCCGAGTGATAATTCGTCTTCAAGGCTTTGTTTGCACTCTCGTTTACAGGAGGCAATTCATTTAATTTGATTTCACTATACAGCAAACATTGTGACAAGGTGCTTGCCAGGCGCCGCTTCCACAGCAAACTTTATTCGGGAAGCTCTACGAATATAGTGCGGGGTTATAGACTGCAAGAGCACTGCCCAGTGAGGAATACCCGCTAATCTATCGCGTAAGACACCACATGCGGCGTCAAAAAATATCTGACAGAAAACATCCACCAAACACAATTCCAGAGCTTTAATATATTTTTTTTTAAATAGTCACATTACACTCGCCTGTTTCAAAAAAAAAAAAAGAAGGAAGATTTTATTGCGAAATTAATACTGAAAATTTAAGGTGAAGGCAAGGGCCTGGAATACAAACACTCACGATGGGACTCGCGATGCTTACCGAAAGAATTGCTACTCTAAGTCAGCAGTGAAATGTGTACAAAACCATAAGAATTTAAAATATAGGCTTACTGATGAATAACAAAGCACATACCAAAAGCTAAAACAAAGCTTCGAAATGAATTATACACTAATTGAAACAAAATAATTAAATAAAGAACAGCGATGAAGAACTAACCGCAGGAAATTTAAGAAAGCCAGTTTGCTGAACTATTATACAACAAAAAGAATGCTGAAATTAACATAGGTAATTAAACTGTTAGTGAAATAGCAGTGCATATTTGAAAGTATCTCCTAAATTTATACTCACAGATATTGACTTCAGCGCATCGAGCAAGGGATTCTACGGTGTCATGAGGGCAATGCATGCCCATGCTTTATTGCCGTTATTAACGTCAATATTGTGTAGCAAAAGCTATTGCTAGATTTAGAATATTCATTTCTTAATCTGTACTGGAGCTCATTCTTACCTTGAACACACAGACATTAAATGTCTCTCATATATTTATGTGATTTTTGCAGTCAATATGTCGGAGCTAGCCTTCAATTCTACAACCAGGAGATTTCAGCATGAAAAAAATACAGAAAGAGAGAAAGAAAGAAGATATAGAGGGAAAGGTAAGGCACAATTAACGAAATCACAAGCGATTTGGGCTGGCTACCTTGGAGCAGAATCAAAAAGAAATGGGATAAAACCAGAAAGAGGCAGAAGAAAATGAATATTGACTTTCTTTTCAGGAAATAGCAATCAACCTTTCCGTTATTAGGAGCTTATAAATGCTATCGTATCATATATTTATTCTATTATTAGCAGTTAGTTTCGAAAGCGCACTGAGCTCTCAAAGTCAATGGAACAAGATTGTCCAAGGTATAATATCCCTTCGGGGGAGGTTCTTGAGGGATGACTAGCGCTGAACCAAACGAACAAGTGTCCTGTGCTCCGGCAGATTGAGAGAGGTTGTCGAATCAGTGTAGATCAGACGCAGCTGTTGCAGCTGAACAATAAACTGCGAGTGCACACAAAGTATATGCTGGTGTGTTCCCTCACATCCACTCACTTCATAGGGAGTGTTGTGAGCCATCTTGATGACGGATAAACACTTCTTAATAAACACGACACCGAGATACAAACTCCGCAGAAAGGCAGCAATTATGTCTTAATAACGTGACCAACATGCCCAAAAGCTCGTTTTACTGCTGCAAGGCTGCTGCAAGGCTGCTGCAAGGCTTGGCAGTCAGCGGCAAACCTTTGTCCCGGTCTAAACGTTTGCTTCGCTTTTGGCAGGTGAGCTCTGCAAGCCAGGGGACAGTATCAGCCGGAAAGCGGCTCGTATCTTCAACGGCTATCACCTTCGCAACTGCTTCGGGTGACTGATCTGCGCATGCGGCTCAAGAAAGCTGTTGTTTCGACATCGCAAGCCATCCTTGCCTTCATTCGCTCTGGACCTGCCAAAGATGTCCCCCTGGCGCCGATCACCGACTATTTAAAGACCGTCAACTTCGTGGACCGTTGCAGTCAGCGGCAAACCTTTGTCCCGGTCTAAACGTTTGCTTCGCTTTTGGCAGGTGAGCTCTGCAAGCCAGGGGACAGTATCAGCCGGAAAGCGGCTCGTATCTTCAACGGCTATCACCTTCGCAACTGCTTCGGGTGACTGATCTGCGCATGCGGCTCAAGAAAGCTGTTGTTTCGACATCGCAAGCCATCCTTGCCTTCATTCGCTCTGGACCTGCCAAAGATGTCCCCCTGGCGCCGATCACCGACTATTTAAAGACCGTCAACTTCGTGGACCGTTGCAGTCAGCGGCAAACCTTTGTCCCGGTCTAAACGTTTGCTTCGCTTTTGGCAGGTGAGTGTTGGTTACACCTGTTGTAATTCATCACTTTTCGTGTTTTGCCGCTGACTGCACCATGTCTTCTTTGTGTACTTCTTGCTCAAAAGCCATACCGAAAGATGGGAAATTTATGACTTGCTGTGCCTGTGAGGGCGAATTTCACTTGGGGAAAAACTGCTCGTCAGTTACTGATAACGCCTACAAGAAGATGAGTACGGTAACACGTGAAACATGGAAGTGTCCTTCATGCAAGGATGATTCGGTGGCGCAACCTGACGTAGCATCCAACCCCGATGGTGGTTCGTTCTCGCAGCAACTGTCTGCTCTGAATGTGAAGCTGGATACTTTGACTACCATTGTATCAGCACTGATGGGGAAAATGGAAGAACTGTTGTTGGTCAAGGAAGCTAGTGAAAAGGTTGCTTCAGCAGTCGAGGACATACAGTCAGCTATTGACTTCCTTTCGTCACGGTATGACTCTGTGCTTGCTGGAGTGACCACTAATCAGGCTGAGCTTGCAGATCTTCGGTCACAAGTTCAATCACTGTCTTCAACAGTAGTTTCCCAGAAAGAAGTGATTGACAGGATGAGTGGAGAGATAAATGATCTCGAACAATACAGCAGACGATGTAACTTCGAGATTCACGGCCTTCCGGTCAAATCTGATGAAAACTTGCACACTTTCTTAAGTACCTTAGCAGGCAAACTAAACATTACCGATTTTCAACCAGCAGATATCTCAGCAGTCCATCGGCTACCGTCCAGAGGCGACTATATCCCACCGATCCTAGTACAGACTCAGTCGGTTTCTGTTAAGCAGAAATGGCTCGGAGCTCGGAAGGGCCTTCCTGATTTGGTGCAAGACGACCAGTCTCCTCGGCTGTTTTTTAACGATAACCTGTCTCGGGTTAATCGCGAGCTGTTCCGACTAGCAAGGTCTCGGGGCAAACAAAAGGGTTTTGAGTTCGTCTGGACCAAAAATGGGAAGGTCCTTGCAAAGCGGTCCGAAGGCGCACCTCTCATTCGCATCAACAAGTTTTCGGATCTTGAGAAACTAACATAACCATGTCTGATACAGGTTTCGTGAAGTGTTCCGATTTTTCTGAAGTCCGGAAGTTCTTTCAGTATCAAACAGGCAATTCATTTCAGTTTACTCATGTTAATATTCGCAGTATACGGAAACACTGGGACCATTTTTGTGCGTTAATTCACCCTTTTCACTTAAGTTTTGACGTCATTGCTCTCACGGAAGTGAACGCTTCGTCAGACGTGTTACTACAGTTCTCGCTGCCAGGCTACCAGTTATATTCTTACACTCGTTTACAAAGAATGGGAGGAGGAATCGCAGTTTTTGTTAAGGATTCTTGGTCCGTTTCTGAAATTAGTGTTCCTTTCACTCAAGCAGAAGTAGTTGCGCTCCGCCTAAGTACACCTTGGTTGTCGCTGGTTCCTCTCACAATTTACCGCCCTCCGTGTTGTAACGGTCGAATCTTTTTAGCTGAGCTAGATTTTGCATTATCATCGTTCTCCCGCGAAGAACACGTGTGCATTATCGGTGATATGAATATCGATATTTTACGCCCCACTGTGTCAACGGTCGCAGATTATCTGGACACTTTATCAAAGTGGGGGCTAGCGACTACAATCCACAGCCCTACACGTGAGGAATACTTAGCTGGGCAGCTGGTCGCGTCTTGCATCGACCACATCAACGTGCGTTCTCAAAACCTGTCGGTGCGGTCTGCTGTGGTTGAGGTCAAGCTTGCAGACCACTATTTCATTTGTTGCTCGTTAACAGATAGTTCCAGCCATCCTGCATCTATGCACAGCCAGCAAAAGGTCTCAGTACTTGATTATAAGCGTCTTGACGAAAGAATAGCAAAGCATGATTGGGATTCTTTTATACACAGTGTGTCCCCTGCGGACCTATATGATCGGTTCGTCGATGTTTTTCGTTCACACAAAGCAGAATCTTCCCGCATGGTGAATGTTAAACAACGAAATTTAGACAATAAGTGGATGTCTCCCGCAATATTGGCAGCCATTAAAGAGAAGGATCTGCTCTGGGCTCGATCAAGACGTGCCCCAAACTGTTCTCAGCTACGACTGCAGTTTAAACATGAACGAAACCGTGTCAACGCCATGATCCGTCTGGCCAACCGCAACCACTTTAGGTCTCAGTTTAATGACGCACGTTTTAACAGCAAGAAAACATGGTCATTGGTGAATAGTCTGAAAGGAGGGAGCGCTGCTATCTACAATGATACATATTTCATCTCGCATTTTCATAAAGATGGACAGAGCATTGCGAATGACTTCAACAATTTTTTTTCTCTGGTCTCTGGTGCATCTCGAACCCCTCCTACCGACTGTCCTATGCCTCTCAGTGTGATGGAATCTGCTTTCCTTCCTGATATTACTGAAAGTGATTTAAGGTGTATACTTTTCAGTCTTAAACGTAGCAAATCTCCTGGTCATGACGGCCTCACGATTTCTGAATTGTGCAGAAATTTTGAAGTAATTAAAGGTGTTCTACTAGTTATCCTTAACACTATCATTTCTACTGGTATAATACCTGCTTCAATGAAAACTGCTAAAGTTATACCTTTGTACAAGGGTGGCTCCAGAAACATTATGAGTAATTACCGACCTATCTCTATTCTACCATGCATTGGCCAAATTTTTGAGAAGCATCTATTACTCACCATGACGAATTTTTTGAATACGCACAGTGTTCTATCACCTTGTCAGTACGGCTTTATAGCAGGAAAAGGAACAACGGTTCTTCTTGAAGAATTCTCTGACGTGCTAAATTCAGCTTTTGATAAGAATCAAGTCGCATGTTCTCTTTTTCTGGACGTTAGCAAGGCTTTTGATAGCATCTGCCACGTTCTTTTGCTTGATAAACTTTCTGCGCTGGGATTTCGAGGTTCGTTTTTGGAACTGCTTACTAACTTTTTACAAGATAGGCGCCAATATGTGTCGATTTCAAGATTCCATAGCGATTTCACGGCAATTGCCTCTGGAGTCCCGCAAGGTTCTATATTAAGTCCTTTATTATTCAATCTATACGTTAACGACCTTGCTAACAGTGTGCCATCTTTGCTGTTTCAGTATGCTGATGACACTGTTATTGTTGCATGTGCAAAGAAATACACTGATGCTGTTACAGCATTACAGATAGCTGCTATTAAAGCCATGGACTGGTTTAAGTTTAATCTTATTAATGTTAATACTTCTAAAACAAAACTGATCTGTTTTCATAACCCATTAAAACAAGTTGAATTAACTGACCTTGTTTATTTGCATACTTCCTCTTGTCTTAATTGCAACTGTGTACCAGTTGAATATGCGCATTCGGTCAAATATCTTGGCCTGACCTTCGACAGTGATCTCTCTTGGAAATCGCACCTTTCTTTTGTTTGCCAAAGGCTTCGTGCTGTATCGTGTGTCCTGTATAACATTAGATATTTTATGCCTTTTTCTGTCCGTAAATGTGTTGTACATGCTCTAGCCTATAGTGTACTTAGGTACGGAATTACTGTTTATGGTCACTGCACGGTTCGCTGGCAACATAGGGTGAATTCGCTTTTGCGTTTGCTTCTACAGAATATTGCTTACGACCTGTCCATTGGTAATGACATTGATATTTTTAGAAGACTAAAGCTTCCAAGTTTTAACTCTTTATTAACAGAAACTATTGTGCTAAAACACTTCTGGTACAGTCAGTTCACCGTTCCATATGTCCCTGCTCGGGATTTAAGACCAAAATACCGCTACTGCATTCCTCGCTCCTCAACCCGGTACGGTAAGCGCACACGTCATTACTATGTACCTGCCTGTTTCAATAGCTTGCCTCCTACTGTACTCCGCATGAAAACTAAATACACCCTGAAAAAAACTTTGCGGTATGTCTCCGTGTTGCTTCCTGCCCCGTAGTTATTTCAGCTATTTACTGTATTAATTTCAAATCACTGTAATCTTTCTTGATGTTGTAATAGTTATATATTTGTTTCATTCTGTTTGGTGACCATTTTCTTTTTTTGCAAAGTTCATTGCAACGTCTCTATTTTCCTTTGTTTTGCCAATGTTAGCTGTCTGCCAGGCGCTGCCACTCAAGCCCTTTGAGGCTTTGGTAGGCCTGATTTATGTTGTCTGGCAATTGACGTGAATAAAAGTTCTATCTATCTATCTATCTATCTATGTATAACCCAGACGTGGATGGAACACGGAGCTGCACGACAGAGCTGAAGATATGCAAATGAGCATTCGCGTTTGCGCAGGGGGGCCAATCCTATTCCCTTTTTAGTCCGTTATAAACATCAGGATCAATATGCGTTGACCGTCGCTGAGGTCAGACCGGTTGGTTCCGACCTCATTATTGGTTCCTCATGCTGTGTTCATTCACCACAGCAGGCACCACAGCGGTGGTCTATAGTGATTTGGGCATCCGCCTCGCATGCGGGAGATGCAGGGTAAGATCTCTAGTGCCGCCGGGTACCCACCAGTGATACAACGGGTTCAATGTCTCACCTGGCCTGATGGGCGGATACTTTGGGGTGAAACGCTTGGGAAATGGGCGTTTGACCAAACCTTCAGTAGACGAAAACACCGTGTGTCAAGGCGCTACTTGCCCACAGATGCTCTCTCGTCACAAAAATACATCAGCGTCATCATCATTTTCCAAAGCACAGCAAAAACGTTGTCTGGAGCGGACAGTGTAATAGAATGCACGCAGGCATCAACTCCTTATATAAGAAAGTAATAATTACAAAGGCTTCAACTCAGCTGGCCGGAAATCACAAAGTGAAATCATGCATTCCAGGCTCAATCAGTGGGAGCGTTTTCAGACCCATACTTTGTTGAAATGAAGCTCGTGACGGAACAAAATCAACTGGGAAAACTATTAAAACACGCCCTATGCGATTTTCGTTTACTTGCCTCATATCCTGGGTAGTAACTCTAGCCAGTGTTTAGAACCGGGTGCCTTGAATATTATCGCACCTCCTGCAACTGAAATTCTTTTTCTTTTTTTTTACATTTTGTCCGTCTGAATTCGGTTTGCTTCAAACTAGCTTCGCACTCATTGCGTTGTCTTATTAGTAGCTTCGCACTAATGGGTGAATCAGCAGTTCGCATTGAGTGATCTTAGATCAGAGTGGGGAGAAGGAAGGGCAAGAGAGAAGGAGAAAACGTCTCGCTTCAGTCCGAGCTGAAAAGCTGACTGATATGAGTGTCAGCGCCGCGGGGCGAGTTATCTAGAAAGATGGCCCATTAGAGCTTCTTTCTCTCAGCCTAAATCTCTGGCCTTCACAATGTTCAAATCAGCCTGGAAAGGCGCAGGAAAAGGAATGAGAAAACCCGGGCACGCTTATTAGCGAACATTTATTCTCTAAGATTAGGAGCGCGGCCAAAGGACTTGAAAGCACGAAATAAGCCAGAATTAAAAGAAAAGAACAGAACACATACAAGTGAGGCCGCAAGAATTGAAAGCGGTCCAGATGGGGCGAAGCGAGAACGAATATCAGTCTTCTCCTCTGCCTGGGAAAGGGAGCTCGCTCACGGCGGTACACGCGATGGTTGAACGTATATATAGAGAGAGACAGACGAAACGGCGAGGGCAAACATTCGTCCAGACAGGAATGGCGCAAAAAATAGCCTTCCTTTTGTTTCTAGCGCACACAATGAGGAAAGTAGTCATACACACGCGGGAGACACATTCGCGCTGACACCCGCGAACGGAGGTGTTCCTATACGAGGAGAAAGGGAGGGGGGGGGGGGGGGGGGGGCGACATCCCCCGTTTCCCCCATCACCGCTACAGTAGCCGTCATCATGGAGGGAAGTTCTCAAAAGAAACAACACCCACACAAATCGCAGGACGAAGAAGAGGTCGAGCTCTCTGTGCGACGTGTTTGCCAAGCAACTGAGGCGTATTTGTCTGCGTGACGAAGACAGAGTAATTCGTTTTAGGACGTCCACCTCAGTCTTTCTTTTTCTTTCAGGCCTAGCTTCGCATTGCCTCTTCTTTCTGGACTCTGCCGGCACTCGGTTACGCGAGGTCGCCAACGAGCTGCGTGGCGCTCCTTTTTTTTCTTTTTTCTTCACCTCTCTGCTTTCTCTTCTTCGCTCTATCCGGAACGCAGACTCGTCGCTTTCGGTAAATTTGGTCCTTACCGCCAAAAGTGTGGCAAAGTAACGACGAGCAGAAAGCACAAATGCTTCTCTTGTTATCCTCCTCAGACGCCTTTGTCTCGACTTTCTGCGACGCTTTTGCGGGCGCTGGAAATTCGAGATTAAGAGGTGATGTTCCACCTTATTGATGGACGCAGAACCGAGGTTCGGTTTCGCTTCGGGAGGTTTCCAGTTTCGTCTCCACCGTGATGGTCTGCCTTGAGGCGAAAGACAAGAAACGCATCGTTCTCTTTTCCCTTTTTCCTCGACCCTAGGCAAGGCGATAAGAAACACGCATTTTTTTTTAGACTCTTGAAAGACTGGATGCTTGTTGCTCGTGTTTTGTGCTTGTTGAACGACGTCTCTAACTTGGGAATAGCTGCGCTCTCGGAAGTGTCAACTCCGTATCACGTCACAGTCTTTACGCCCCTCTTCAACCAAGGTTGTGGAGATTATAAGCTGAAGCTAATAACACACAAACATTCCTTCCTTCAAGTTTCAGCATTGTTTTTGTTTTGTTTCGTTTTTACAGCATAGTTACTATACTGCAGGATTTCAAAACAATACGTTTTGTTTCTAGTTCAAAAAAGCTGCAATCAATACACGACAAAGTTTGGCGCGAGATGCCGTTTGTTTTTCGTTTGCAATGATTAACCACTGCTGATTTAGCAGATTTAAACCCACCAGCAAAAGGAACCTGATTACAGGGTAGCATCAGGCCCACTTATAGCACTGAATCAGAACTGACCGCCTTCCCGTAGCGTCCCAACCAAAGCGTGGGGAGTAGCGACGCTGGGGAGAGAACGCCAACGCTCACGCTTGTTATATGAGCCGCCGTGAAGGCAGCGCTACGCATGACACGGGAGCAGCGGGCCCACAAACGCACGCACACGACAGCCGGGGATAGAAAGAAGTGCACGCAGCAGCCACAGAAAAAAAAGTAAAGAAGAAAAAAGAAAGAACGATCCCAAGAGGCAGCGTTGGGATACCGGCGTTGGCCCACATAAATCATTTCCTTAGCAGCTCGCACGGCGGCGGTGGCAGTGGCGAGGGGTTTTGTGCCAGACAATACGACGCGCCGCTCAGCCTTAGTGTCCGAGGTTTGAGCGGGTGAGGGAGATGGGGAGAGAGTGGGACAGATTCGAGGCAGGGATGCGGAGGCAATGCGGGAGGAGTGGGGGAGGTGAAAGGGAAGACTCCCGGGCACGGCGCTTTCCGTTATCTGGCAGCTGTAGACGCGACCCCGGCGGAGGTCCGTCATTTGTTGTTCCAGCTCGCTAATCTGTTCGCGTGGCTGTTCCGGAAGGGAGCCCCGATCGGAGCTGGCAGAGAGAGAGAGAGAGAGAGAGAGGGAGAGAGAGAGAGAGAGAAAAGAATGGGTGGGCCGACCGTGAAAAGAAGGCGCCCCTGCGAGGCTGTGGAGTGCAACGGTATATGGACGGGGTACTGTGACCGGTCTCAGGATACGGCCGGCCCTGCTCCCTGCGGTTTTGTTCTTCCTAGTCTCCCGTCCTTCTCTTTCGGGGGTCGAGGTCGACTATTCGACTTTTCCAGTACTTACATATCGTTTTGATTTCGTTTTGATTTCCTCCAGTCTCGCTCTTAAGTTCAACTGAGTTTTCGACTGAGCGAGAGTTTCTTTTTTGAATTCTCCTTTTCGGTGATTATATTACCTAGCCTTTTTGAGCCAAAAACAATTGATTAATGGTTAGCTAGTGCTCTGAGGACAGCTCGTTTCTGAACTTGACGAAAACCTTTGCTTGTGACTTTTGCAGGAAATAATACATAGCGAACTGAGAGCGACCTCCGCTGAGAACACCGGTGAACCAATTTTTCTTTTTTTTTTTTGCCAAGAGCAGCGCAGGTTTGTTATTTACGGCAAGTCACGCGAAGAACCCAGGTACCAAAAGTAAAATTTTTAAAGCGTTCTCTTCGTTGTCCATGAAGCAGTTTCGTCTCTAACGCTGCTGCCTACACAAGTGGAATAGTAAAAGCTGAGCCCTCGATAACGGTGCACGGTGAGATCGAAATAACAGCGCTGATGCCGGAAGCGATGCTATATAGACAGCGAGAAGCTAAGCGTTCCTTCTGATGGCCCTCGCTCGAAATAGAGCAAAAGCCAACGCCAGAGAGACGCTTAGGTTTCGTGAGAGCATAGAGACGCCAACGAGCCAGCAAGCGCACTCTGCAATGAGGAAACTCCACGGGGGGCGGGGGGGGGGGGGGGGGGCAATAACAAAGAAGAAAAGGCCCCCCTAGAACGAAGACGACGTACGCGCACGGCGAGGATAAAGGATGAATCGAGACAGATGTGTTCTCACGCTCTCAGTACACGCTCCCAAAACACGGCGCGTGCGTGTAAGCTCGCGCGGAACACGCAAGGAACGGAAAGATAGGGGACGAGCTGGTGGAAAAAATAAATCTACGACCGGAACGAAAAAAAAGTAACTAAATAAAACGCATAAGCTTACGGCAACCAGTCGGCCGGCTGGAGTATGACTAGTGCATTCGTTGCAGTCGTTGCTTTGCATTTTGAACGACGTCTTTATGATAGGATTCCAGGGGAAAACAACGGTGGCATTTACTGGGGAAGACGAATGCGTTTCCAGATGCGACTCGCGCGCGCAAGCGAGCGCGCGCGGCATCGCAGAACGCAGATTGCACGACGGAGCCGGGCCCCGAAGAGAAGTAAACCCAAGGAAGCTTTCTCGCTCCGTCAACTCTTCCCTCTTTTTTTATTTTTCCTGCCGAGGGAGAAACGTGAGGCTTTTTACTTCTCTTTCTTTTTATGCCTCAGTACTGGCTCTGTTTTGCGTCGAGTACTATGAACTCGCCCATCTATTCAGAGCCATTCTCTTACTGGGCCCCTTTTTTATTTTGCTCAGTTCGTTCCTGACGCGTACATTCTCCTTTTGTCACTTCTTTTATATCTTTTTTGTCTCAGTACGAGTGGAATAGACGCGCCTTAGAATGCTGCATCTTCGGCCCTATAGAAAAGCGAAGGCTTCAAGGAAATTGCTCTAACGCGCGCTGGGGTCTGTGCGAGCCTTTGTCCAAAAGGTTTTGAGAGCTGTAGTAAAGTTCACTCGTAAGCTCGCGGTGTGTTTGGCAAAAAAAAAAGATATTCATTTGAAATTATTTTGTATCGTATTTTTGTATGCATTATGGGATCAATATAGGCTTGACTGTCACCCGCGCAACTGTTCAAATACAAGAAGACTAAATTTTAGTGGCCGAACGAAATTGAGCAGAGCAGGAGAACGCAATAAATAAAAATTTATTGTATTGAAGCTATCTCAGTAAGAAAACACAGGTGCAAGAAACTTTCGAAATGCGCTTTAAGGCTAACTTTCTAAACTTCGCAGTAGAGATCTATCCTAAACCATCAAGAATGCCAAAGCTTTTCTCACTGGCGCAAATAAACTCATCATTCTAGCCATGTACTGTTAAGCTTTCTACGCCCAAAGCTCTGAAAATTTCCCGTTGTTAGAACCGAAAGAAATAGATTAGGTACTTGCATAGTTATCTGTCGCTAAATAGGCGGCACTCTTCACAGAATAGGAGAATTTATAACCAAAAATTGTTGCGAAACAATAGAATTTGCGCAAGCGAGCCCGGTGCCTTAGAAAGAAAAAAAAAGAATATGATCGAGCAAGACATAATAAAAGAAACGCACTCGTAGCGCGGTATTGCTGCATCGTCGCAGACCTGTTCTAACAATAGCCCAAACCTACGGGCCTCGAAAAGTGCAACATTGTTTTTTTTTATATATTGCCTTGCGTTTGCTGCCAGTATTAAGAAATATGACTCGGAGGGACGGCGTCGCATCTGCGCCCGTCTCCAGAATGCTCTCCTTCGAGCGCTTCGGCGCACGCATATAATAGGGTTCTATTACGGCCCTCGCGCAATGATAGCGACGCTGATAATAAGCCCTGCGGCCTCTATTTGCACTTTCTATGAAAGCTTTAGTGCTGCCTCTAGGTTTCGGGTACGTTGTCAATCGAAGAATTCATGTTCAACGCAGTACGTTTTCGTGAACGACAGTGTTCTGCACCGCATTGTTAATGTCATGCTGTATTAGACCGACACTTTTTCTTGTTCCGTCATTTTTTATTTATTTATAGCTTTGACTGTACTGAAGAATCATTTGAACTGTTTCTGGCGCGCTTTGTTGTAGAAGCATGTCACCACAGAAAACTGACGCATTCAACAGCTGATCGAAAAGCATGTGCCTAGATGGCCCTGAGCCATTGGTAATTTGTGCAGCTGATATAGGAAGTTTTTGGGTAATAGCGGAGATGGAGGGAGGGGCAGTGGAAGGTATGGTTCAGTTATTGTTGGTGCTTCGTCCCGTCTGAGGGCAGCACAAAATCATGAATTTTTTTCTTTCCTTGCGTGTGCGTCACAACACAGATGGTCCCTCCGCAAGTTTTCACTGCTCCCCACCCCCTCCCCGAGTAGAAGCGTGAGACATTGTACAACACTGAGTAAACATACTACATCATTTTTTCCCGCAGTAGATAATGCAGAAGAGCAGTATTATCATTCATAATTTAAGTCCTCCTGCTGTAAATTATTCTGGAAAGGAATAGAATTTTGCGTGAAACTTTCGTTTAACTGTGCTTGCTTATAAATATTTTAGAGTCTTAACAAAATTATGTCAAAGAAACACTATTAATAACGCTGGCGGAACTCGTCACGACTGGTGCTTGCGAAACAGCCAACTCTGGAAACATAGGCGGACGTTTTCCGAAAAAAAAAAAAAAAAAACGCGGTGTGATTTCGGTTTTTTTGAAACAGGGCTCCACCTTTTATAAACTCTACTTGCAGTGAAGAAAGCTTTACAAAGCAGCGTGAGATTCTTCGGGTCGATACAGCGGCGCGAAGTCCGAATGGAAGAGAGTGAGCAAGAACTGCTAATGCTGAGAAACGGCTGTTATAGCTCAGCTGAGAAAGGTAATGTTAAAAAAATATATGGATTAAATTCATCTCTCCTCTTGCATTCTGTTCAAAGAACCACGCTATATTTTTTTTTCTCGTCGATACCAGAAAAGAAGAAAAATTACTCTTTGCCAGCCGCTGCTTTTAACTTCCTCAGCATCAGTGCCTAATGGATGGATGGTTCTTTTCCCTCCGAGAGTTTAAACCCTATTATAGAAGCGCTTCTCGCGAACCAGCCTCACAGGGAAGAAACAAGAAGCCAGCGCTGGTTGCGTGCGTTCGTGTGCGCAGCCTGTATCGGGCAAAGCCATCGCTCGGCTTCACGCGAGCGCGCGCGCACCGCTCCTCTGGCGCACATCTGGCCCGTCGCGGGGGCCGTATCTTCTCATCCCGAGCTTCTTTCCTGCCTGCCAGGCCAACCAGCGGCGACGGGGAGAAGCCGCTCTCTCTCCAGAGCACGTTATCTCTCGGGCGCACGTCTCCCCACCCCGCCACGGAGCGTGGAGTCCCAAGCACGTGCCCAGGCACGCGCTTTTAAAATTAACGCCGCCGCCGTCGCGGCTTAAACGCGCCGATTGCGTGCCCCGCTGTAGTGGGGATGGCTGAGGTGGGAAGGGGAGCTAGGGAAAGTCTAGGGAGAGGATGGGGAGAGTCGGGAGCCTCTCGCTGTGCGTGCGCTTACGCCGCACGCGCGGGGACTTGGCGGCGTCCCACGAAGTGCCTCTGTCACGTGCGCGGTAGAAGTCACGTGCTCGCTAGCGACGGGCAGCTTAGGAAGTTTTCCGATAGCTGACGGGGGGAGGGGGGGTTAGGAGCGAGGGAAGAGGGATGCGGAGCTTTGTGAAGACGAGAACAGGTGCCGCGTAACGGATGCGCCGCGAATAGTGTGTGGAAGAGGGTTGAGGGCGGAACAGTAGCGTGAAAGTGAGAATAGGGGACGGCTTTTTTGGGAACGCCAGGAAAGCTTTTCCCAGACTGGCCCTTGGGAGCCGGTACGACTAGTGTGAATCGAAGGATGCCTCGCTGCTTAGCGGTGCGGTTTGGATAGCGTGACCAAGGCGCCAAACGCGTGCAGACTCTCTTTCGTCTGGCGCGAATGATTTTGATGTATTGATTTGAAGTGAATGGGGAGAGTTAGATTAGCTCTTTCTTGTTGCATGGTTGCCTAACTAGTAACTCCGGGGAACGCGGGACGCTCTTATAAGCGAAACATGCCTGGACTTTAGCCCCTTAGAGTTGTTAGCGCGATACTTAGGACGGTACACGGCTGATGACCTTTGCTTTAATCTCCTTTGCCGTCTTCGCAGTACTTTCACATAAATGAATGAATGAGCTGTTTATTTAGAAAGGGAGGCTCAAGGCTGTTTGTTTGTTTTTGATATCGAGTGACTTGGCAGGATGACTGTGATTTGCGCAGTTGTAACTTCAGCTGTTGGTAAGGTCACAATGCACTCTATCAAAGTCTACTAGCGAATAACAAGAATCCGTAACCCTACTTTCTTTACTGTAAAATTAAGGAAGCATTATGTGCCAAAGACGAGATATGGCCAATCAGCACACACTATTAAATATTTGGCGTAATTTAAACCTCCTGAGCTTCTTCAACGGTTTGCAGAGCAAGTAGAGGCTGTGGTGAGAGTCTCATTCGAAACATCACTTAAAACTACAAGGAAAATAAAAGAACCAGAAAAAGAACGAGCTATAGTCAGAGACCAAGTCATTTGTTACGCCATAAATAATGCGTTCCGATCTTCCACATAATACCCGTGTCTCAGTTGTCAGGGATGTAATGTGCTGCAATGCGAACAAAAAAAAGGGGGGGGGGGGGGGGCACATCATTTTGTCAAATTATTCCTCGAGAAAGAATCTCCCTTTGCTCACGGGGCCAGAGGGAAAGCGACAAAGCTGATGACGAGGTAAAGAGAAACTCAGCTCGGCTGGGGACTTCAGCACAACGGCGACGCAAAGATGACAGAAGCGACGGATAGCAAACAAGAGAAAAAAAAAATAGGACGCAATAGGACGCACGAGTCGAGGAGAACAGGAGAAAGATGAATGCCGCAGTCTTTCGAAAACAACGGAATCCGGCCCCGAGTAGTCGGAGCCACTTTTAATATAATGGCTCGCAGACAGATGACTGACCGTTTCTTATAACCTGCCCGCTGTCATCTAGCTCTCACCGCCCGCTGCGGAGCGATTGCGCGAGTCCTCCGAAGGTGGAATTTCCTGGGGCCGGCCTTCTCTTTCGTTCTTTTTTCTTCATTCCTTCTTTCGAAAGCACCGAATAGGGAGGGCTTGAGAGGAAGGCTGCAATATGTAGAGAGAAAGAAAGGGTAAGTGAAAGGGCTCGCACCCCTTCTTTTCAAGCTCTGCTGCCCCTTCAGCCTTTATCTTTCCATACCTCGAATGCGACCCGACGTGACGTGGGCGTATTCATTTTATTCATTTTTTTGTTTTGCTCTTTTAGCTCCGGTGGCCCACACGAGTGCGCGAAAGTTGGAGACGGACGTTCGGCGGTGGCCCCTCATATCCTGCGGGCTCCAAAGCCGTATTTACCATCCCGCATTCCCACTCTTTTATCCGGACGTACAGACGTCCGCCACCGCGCACGACTACAAACGCATATGGGAATTCCTATGACCGCCACCGCCGCGGTGGTGGACGAAGGGAGCTCTTTCCTGCCCCTCTTCGTTCTCTCATCTCCCGTACACCCTCTTCTTTTTGTCTTTTTCTCTCGTTCCCTGAATTCCAACGTCTCTCCAGGTTCGCGAGGCGTAGACAAACGTCCCTCCCGCTTCGAGCACGCGCGACGAAATAGATGGCCAGGGGACGACGTAGGGAAAAGGGAACAAGATACGGGGACGAGGCCAAAACGCCCAGCAGAACGCGGTGCGCTCGGGGACCGGCTGGGGAGAATAAGAGAAAGAAGAGCGTGGAATGGCGAGACAATATATTTTTCTTGGCCCGGCCTGCGCGGCGCGCTCTACAGACACGCGCACGCGGAGGCTTCTGACTTTCACCTCCCCTCTTTCGCTTTACTCCCTTCTTCGTTCGCTTCTGGTAGCGCTTCTTATATTGCGGAGCTATTTATAGTGGGCTCGTTCATGCTGACAGTATTTATTGAAAGCCGAGGAAAGGGGACACCTTGTAAGAGAGCACAAGACCCTTGTCCTGAGCGAGACAAAGCGGTCGCTCGTCTTCCCTTGCTTGTTGCTCACGTCAGCGAAACGATCCTTCATGTTACTCTCCCAACTACTCGGCGGCGTTACGTTCAAGACCTCCAGGGGTTGTGTTACTGAGCGCGCATACTGCGCTCCCTGCGATGAAGGCGCTTTCTTAATGCCTGTATGACCGACACGTTGGCCGTTCATGCTTACCCCTCTGACAAAGAAAAGAGCAAGCACAAAAAAAAAAAGAGAGCGAATTACCACTGTGCGGTACAAGTCCGGATAATCCGTTATTAAACCATGCTAACACTAATGATTCTAAGGGGTACATATGTGATATAAACCAAAGATGCTTGAGATATCAACTGCAAAATAAAATCGCGTAAAAAAGGACTGCACAGAGTCAGACAGGGAGAAAGGCTCGGAGACAGGGTGAGCGTAGCTGAGGCAGGACAAAGGTAGTTGAATAATTGGAGAGGCCTGTTTCTTTTTTATTTGGCTAAAGACGATAACCGAATACACAGTGATGATAATGGAGGAATAAAACTAGCGGAAACGATGCAGATACAGTGGAGGCGCACATAATAAGTGATGATAATGAAGATGGCGTCAAAAAGAATTAAATTCGCAATTTCCTATCGCTATGAAAAACGTGACATGCTATAGCTTTTCCACTTTCAGAAAGGTGCAGCTCTGATGACCTCCAGACTGCCGTGATGTTATGACGTAACGCCGGAAACTCCGACTGGCTGGAGAAGGCCTATTGTCTATTTGCCAGATGGTTGTCTCGTGACTATATTCGCTTTAGTGATGGTGACATGATAAGCCTAAAAAATCTTTTAAGAGCAGTGTTTGCTGTAAATAGAACTGACTCTAGTGACCGCACGTGTCAGTGCGACATAGATAACAAGAGCGGACAGCCTCTTCAGTGTCTTCTGCTTGAATTTTTCCGCGAATTCACCGCATCGTACTCGTGTTTCTACATAACATGGTGCTTTATATTTCTTGCCGTTTTTGTCTTAACTAGCTCTACATGGGAGATGCTTTTAGTCAGTTTGTAATGTAACATATGTGGGCAGCGTCGTTGCCTCTTGTTTTCTTTAGTACGTTCTCGTATTTAAAAGAGCATAGACACCTAATTTTGGTGGGATGTTTTCTTCTCTGCAATGATGCGGAAGGCACCACTATGCATGAATCACCATGTCGTATTCACCTGCGACCGCTAAATATGTATGATATTGCCACGTTTCCACAAGCAGCCACTAGGCGGCTGCTCTTCGCAAGTCCGCAAGGCCGAGACGCTCGGCGTTACAATCACCGCCACCGAGTAGTGACCTTCGAACCGGACGACATGGTGTGGGTGTGGACTCCGATTCGACGCCGAGGGCTTTCCGAGAAACTGCTAAAGCAGTACTTCGGTCCGTACAGAGTGGTCCGTCAGCTCAGTGACGTCACATACGAACTTCTTCCAGACGGCTCTTCTACTTCTCATCGCCGCCAGCAGAAGCCTGAAGTCGTCCACGTCGTGCGAATGAAGCCGTACTTTTCGCGCGAGCACCGCTAGCAGCCTACCGCCGCGCCATAACCACATGCTTCTTGTGACCGTTCATTTTCTCACCATCCTTGCTTACGAACTGCTTATTTTCTGCCATGTTCTTGTGAACTGCTTTTCTTACCTTCTTTTCTTGCGCATGCATCGGGTCGATGTTTTTTTTTAGGGAGGGGGGTAATGCCACGTTTCCACTAGGCGGCTGCTCTTCGCAAGTCGCGTGCACCGCCGAGTGAAAGAAGAAGAAGATCGGTTCCGGCTTCCTCTGGGTGCTCTTGGCTTGTTCTCCGGTGCCGTCCACGTCAACCATTAAAGCCTTTCGGTTACGAGCCCCAACGGCTACGTAACAATATGGTTTTTCTGCTATGCTGTTTCAGTTTTGGTTTCAACAGTCGAACGATGGCTGTGACGTCAAAGAGTGGTTTTACATCACTCGAGGCATAGAAAAACGTCTATATAGTCGCTGCTTCATCGTTTTAATTCACTACAGCGCTGAAGCCAGACTTCCTCAAAAGCCGGACTTACAATGAATGCAGAAGCAGAGATTATAGTGCACTTTTTTAGTGCCCCACGTGACCTATAACCACACTTTGACGTCACAGTCGTCGGTAAGCTGCGGAAACCGAAACAGCACAAGAAATGTGATTAGATATTATTTAGTGGTCGTAGGATAATATCGCGTGGTAATCCATGCATAATAATTCCTAACGCACCATTACAAGCAACAAAACACGCACCCAAAAGTTATGTGTCTATACTCCTTTATAGCATGCTTACCGCGCTGTGCGCATCTTAACGAAAGATGCCGAACACGGCGCTCTGCTATAGACAGCCGCGCAGCAGGCATCATCCGCAAGAAAAACAAGAGAAAAGATAAAGGCGTCAATGGCGACGATATACTTTCCATTCACTGCGTTTTGGATTCAGAAAGACCCGCTGGGCAGCGGCGGATCCAGTATGAAGAGCTCTTTTCAGCTCCCGCGCGCTCGTTTTCAATTTCTAGCTGGGTGGACAGAATTAGCAAGGTCGGCTGCCTCCCTCACTTCCTTCTCCTCCCCTTCTTCCAACTATTGTGCTGGCGCGCTGGCTGGTGCCCTCCTTAACTATTGTTCGGAGGCTCGAAGGTGCTGACGTCGGACAAGTGTCGCAAGCACTTCGCGTTTTGAACGACGACGTCGCTGCTTTCTGTTATTTTTTTTTTCGACAGAGAGACGGCGGCGGCCGCGCCATACACGCGTCTGCCATGCTCTGCTCGCAAGAAGGTGCTGAGTCAAGGACGCTTGTTAGGGTCCCCCGGTCGATTCTGCGCAGCTAATTACGCGGGACTTTTTTTATGGCTTCGCGTAGCACAGGACTGTCTTTTACTTCTTTCATCTTTCCGTAGCTAGCTACGTGACCGTCTCATTAATAGCGTGCAGTGCTGTGGAAGCTGAAGCGAGCGCCAGCTATTTTAGAAATGGGTCCTCCAAAGGCCGAGCGGGGTCTTTTCGGTCGCAACTTCGGTCAATGCAATTGGTAAGCGCACTGTAGCGATTCAATCGCGCACCGTTCTAATGTCTGAATAGCTTTGGCAATTCGAGGTCTGTTTGGCTTTGCGTTGAACGACGCTTACGAGAAAGATCACAACAGCAGGTCGTAGCGAGATCAAATTAACGACAAAGGTATAAAAGGCACTGCGGATATAACCGCTGTTATATAACGTCTGTTATATTTCGCGCGGCTATGGTTACCGTTAAACGGTTACTACTCGGTGAAAGAAAACAAAACGAGAAGTCGTTAAAAGTCTGTTAGGGAGCGCTCGATGGTGAGATTTCTGCTTTATATGTAATGAAGGAAGACTGCAGCTGTTATGACTTACGCATAAAGGTATATGACCCATATACGAATAGGACGTTACACTAAAGAGATTAAATAAAGGTACCTCAGTGTCAGCTTAGTTTTAACTAACGAAAACAGAGGTCACTGTGCTGGGAGGTCCAGAAGGAAATGGCTATCTTTCTCATTTGAAATTTTGGCTTGCGCGTAAACGTGGTTAAAGAAAATAATAATAATAAAAATAAAATACTGTTTTCCTACTAATGCAAGCCCTTCATTTCCTTTCACTTGTCAAATAAGAAACCAACAAAGTTAAAGACCGCTACTTTAGGACGACTCTTCTAGCTGAAAGCAGTAAATGTGGCGAACTGAAAAACGGAAGGACAAGAGTGTTTGAGTTCGCGTCATTACTCTCATGACATTCCTCGAGCTTTGTCCTCGTTTACGGCTTCGTGCGTTGAGTTCTTCGGCGAAAAATGGTCTCAAACGGTGCACGAAGAAAACTGAACTAAGTACACGATAAAAAGTTTACTGTAATTGCTCGCTTCAGAAGTTTATGGCGCTTTCTTGCCGCTGTTTAAGCGTCTTCGCCGTTTTATTGTCGTGAGTGCTACGCGAACCATTTCACTTATGGGGAGATCAGAAAAGAACAGCTCGACGAACTTAAGGAAATAAACAAAGAAAAGAACTCCACAGTGAGACAAAGACGTACAAAACTCAAAGTTATAAGACATTCGTTGTGAAAGATTTGAACAAATATAGCGAGCGTAAGCGAGACGGATCATGATGATGGTGGATGCTATGCGGCGTAATAAGCGAGATTCGAGAGTATATAGGCAGCTAGCACAGGACAGTTATACTAAGTAGAGTCCACTGTCCTCACTTCACTTGATTCGGGCCGTTTTACAATAGGTATCACAGGGCTATAATATATTTTTAGAACCTTGGTGCGTGGCGCGGGTGCATCAAAGGACCAGCGCCCGTCCTGTGTTTTTCGTGTTCCTTCTGTCCTCGTTCCGTAGCGCTGTTGTGAATCTGTTTATTAAGAATGAACCAACTAGCCCACACCAGAATCCTCTTAGAATGCATCAATATTTCTGAGAATTGCCACCGTTCTCATTACCTCATGCAGTTGCAAAAGATGTAAGTGCATTCATTTTTTTTTCGAACATGTGGTATTTTAAAGTCGAACAAACCAGTAGTAATCAGCATTCTACAGTGGAAGAATCATCAAACAGTCGATAATTAAGGCCTCATAGGTGCCATAGTAACTTTCAGAGATGTAGTGCTCAACGGGTTCCATAGCTGCATCGGGTACCGCAGCAAAACCGGCATATTTTATTTATTTTTACATACTTTATTTTTATTTATTTATTTATCATCATACCCACAGCGCCATTGTCTTGCATTACAGTGGGGGGGGGGGGGGGGGGGGTTGAACAAAAAGTACACAAATGCTACCTCATGCAGGTGGTTACAAAAAAAAAAGATAACAATGAGATAGAAAGAACACGGAATTATTATACATAAAAAATGTCACACCATGGCAGAAAATGAATCATTTGATAATATAGACACTACTTCCTCAGGCAGCTTGTTCCATTCCGAAACCGTTTTAGGGAAAAAAGACATTTTAAAAAGGTCAGTCCGGCATCTGTATTCTTTGACTTTAAGTGGACGATCTCTTCGTAAAGACACGTAATCAGGGTTGGCTATATATTTGGTTTTGTCTATTCCAGTTCTAAAATGAAATATGTTATGAAATAATTTCAAACGCAGAACTTTCCTACGTTTTTGAAGGGAGTCCCAACCCAAAGATTTTTTTGCGCTCGTTACACTAAAATATCGCTCATAGTTATTGAAAACAAAACGAACGGCAAAATTCTGAACTCTTTCTAGCTTTTGAACGTCAAGAAAGGATTTCGAATCCCAGACTGTGCAAGCATACTCAAGTATGCTTCTAACGTTTGTATTATACAGCAGTTCTTTAGTCTTTAAGGGGAAAGGTTTAGCGTTACGTCGCAGGAAGCCTAACACACGACAGGCTTTGGCAGTAACGAAATCCACGTGACGATGCCAAGACATTGAACTTGTTAAATATACACCAAGATATTTAAATTCCAACACTGAAAGCAGTCTGCTATTATTTATGTTGTAAGTGAAAATATGGGCAACCTTATTTTTAGTGAAACACATATGTACAGATTTTTGTAAGTTAATATGCATTCCCCAGTTCTCACACCACTGGGCCAATTTACACAAATCCTGTTGTAATGCATCACAGTCACTTTGATCGTTAATAATTCTATACAATACACAATCGTCCGCAAAAAGACGCATGTATGAAGAAATACCTGAAAAGAAGTCATTCATGATGTTACAGCCACCTCATACGACTGTTTCCCGTTGACAACAACACATTGACGCCTAAAGCCCAAATATTCCTTTATCCACCTAATAACGTTCTCATTAATGTTGTACCAGTATAATTTTTGCAATAATGCGTTTGCAATGCTGTAGATTCAAAGACTGCTAGTATCAAGCTCTGTTATTATTCCTGTATGTAATTTAGCTCGTGTTTATGGGTACAATAAAGCAGGAGAGGTCCCACAATTCGAAAATTGCGAACGTGATGTCGAGTGCAACATTGAATCCGTATGTGTTGAACAAAAGCTAGCAAAAAATTCAATATTAATAAACACATAATAACAACGTGCAAAATAGTGCGCTTGACTGGTTGGTAACAATAAAAACATTGCTTTGAAGTCAGGAACCGCATACGCATATTGTCACGGCGTTGGTGACAAGAAACAGACAGCTCTCTGAAAGAACAACGTGAGTCACTGAACGTCCTTCACAAGTGGAGCCGACGGGCTTCATCGTCTTACAGTCCGAGCGCTGTCTGGCATTTCTCGATTCTTAAAATGCGCGTGCGCAAAAACACATATGTGCACGAACGCACACAAAAATTATTCGAAGAATCCGTTGCTGGTTACCGCGCAAAATACGGTTTTATGCACAAAACGTGGGTTATCTCTGCATGGGGTAGTCGACGCCGTTTCTGCTCTGGGCAGTACGGGAGCACCTCGCAGTTCACGTCGCTGACGCTCCGCAAGATTTTATAAGGACCGAAATGAAGAGAAATGAGCTTTTCGGAGAGGCCACTCCGTCGACCAAAGGTCCGCACCCACACCTGATCGCCGGAATTGTAAAGGGCTTGCCATTGGCGAAGGTTGCACCGCCACCAATCTTTATCTCTTTGGTGCGTGATGTTGAGGAGTGCGAGCTGACGCGGCTGCTCGGCATCTTGGGCAAGCCGGTCAGAGTCGGAAAAAAGTTGGTCATCGGTTGCGAAACGGACCTTTCCGTGAAGCATCGTCTGAACTTACCAGTCGTAGAGGAGGCGAAAAGGTGAGAAACTTATCTCTTGGACTTCCGTATTGTAGGCGAATGATCATGCCCCGAGTCTTGCACTGCACATCGACATACATCGCCGGCATGTCCGCCATGGTCTCATTAATCGGCTGCTTCAGCCCATTTGTCTGAGAGTGATAAGCAGTAGTTTTGCGATGTGTCTTAACACTGAGTAGAAAATTTGAAGTTAACATCTGCGAAGTAAACGCAGTCCTTCTATCGGTATTAACGCAGGTCTAGGCGCCGTGCTGAAGTATATAGACCGTTCATCAGAAGTAGCAGGTTGAACAGCACAAAAGCGAGTGTATCTCAGGGCTTTTAATTCATTAGAGGAAGAGATCGCCTCCTCGTCGTCGTCCTGATCGTAAAGAAGGCACCGCCTAAATCTCGGTGTTGCGTACGTAGCGTTTCCAGCTCCACGAGACGGAATAAAGGTCCTAACAGAGCCACTCTTTCGAGGTCACCAAAATTTTCTGTGGAAAAATCTAGAATAAAACAAATTTCACAACTTCCTGCGCGGGTTCCTTAAACAAACCACACAAAACTGCAAACAAGAGACCCATTATTACAATCTCACACTGCGCAATATTATTATTACGGGCCACTGATGTTTTTGGAAAGTTAACAAAACGTCAGTACAAGGACCGCACCTTGAAATCCGTGCGAATGCCGAGTTGTTTTCTATAATTCGGGCTGATAAAAAATTTGTTCTATGCTTTTAGTATAACAGAGCTTCACGAAATATCACTCTGCAAAGTGCTCGATGATATTCATGTTAAAATGCCTAACATACCTTTCAATCCGGAGCGCACAGTTTGTCGCATATAGTTTGTGACGCCGATAACAGTTTGCTTTGACAGTGGAAAAGGGTTGGGTTGGGTTATGGGGTTTAACGTCCCAAAGCGGCTAAGAGACGCCGTAGTGAAGGGCTCCGGAAATTTCGACCACCTGGGGTTCTTTAACGTGCACTGACATCGCACAGTACACGGGCCTCTGGAATTTCTCCTCCAAAGAAATGTAGGCGATCACTGCCCCTTACCGATTGCTCGCTTGGAAAAAAAAAATGCTATCTTGCTTGTCCTTCTTTCGCGCCTAATACGCTTCTTTGTAAGGGCTTGCACGGTGGCTCAGTCGTCACGGTGCTCGGCTGCTGACCCGAAAGACGTGGGTTCGATCCCGGCCGCGGCGGTCGAATTTCGATGGAGGCGAAATGCTAGAGGCCCGTGTACTGTGCGATATCAGTGTGAGGTAAAGAACCCCAGGTGGTAGAAAATATCCGGAGCCCTCCACTACGGCGTCCCTCATAGCCTGAGTCACTTTGGGACGTGAAACTCCCATATACCATGAACGAATCTTTGTAAGGTTAACTGATTTACCTTTATATGTTCCGTCTTCAGATTCTTCGACCATCATTCCAACGAGAGTGTGGGAAAACCTGACACAGTTTCGTGCACTCGCGACAAACGTGATGTCGGCACCGACGGGCATGAGTTGAGGGCGTCGGGATTGGGCCCGCTCAGGCGCATGCATTGCCAAAGAACAAGAAAACGCTGCCACAGTCGCATCTTGCACGTCAGTCTAAATAAATTAACAACAAACAAACGAGAATTGAGAATCTGCCATCACAGTGCGGATTTCTACAAAGCGGCGCCGGATGTTTATTTTAGATAGATCGCTACAGAAGGTGTAGCATTGCCTTGCTTTGCTTTTTCTTATGGTGTGAAGGAGACTAAACGCTTGAAGTCAATGCAAGGAAGATGAAGACGTCCTAATATCTACATGTTTGGAAGTATGGATCGTCAGAACAATCTGGTCGTCTGAGCGAGCTGCTCTTAGAAGACCAGGATAAGGGACACGAAAATAATAGCTAAATAAAATAAAAAAATAAAAAACGCAGAGGTAAGGAGTCTGAAACGCAATTCCACACGTGCGCACACTTACAAATCATCCATTTTGCTCAACAATAACAAACAATACGCAGTGGCTCAGTCTAAACGGTTCGCTCCTCGTTTTTCTTGCAAAGAGCCGAATCCCGCCGCCAAATGATTGAAGAAATCATTTATTCAACTCCGAGCACCGTGCGCTCTCAATGGGCTTAAAGGGACCGCAATATTTTCCATTATTTTTATTTGTTCCTTTCTCTTGTGTCGAGCTGACGGGACTTCCCCCAACAGGAGGCCACCCTTGGGGTTGTTGAATCCACACTGGCTGCTCGCATTTACGTGGTCGGAAGAGGGCGAGGAGGAAAGAGATGCGAGGAAAGCTGGGATGGAGGCTGCGGCCGCACGAGATCGGCATGCGCAGCGTGCGTGGATCGTGCCGGTCGAGCCCGTCGTTGAATCCCATTAGGCGGATCACGGCGCTCCAAAAGGGAACGGGAGCCGCCTGAAAAGGTACTCGTGTATTCCGGGCGTCGCCAATGTCGCTCCCAGGCGCGCGCGCCTGTATCCCCGCACTCTCCGCGCGGTCTACCCGGTATAGTCACCCCATCCTCTCCCTTTTCCTCCTCCTCCTCCTCTTTCCCAACATCTCCTTTCTCTCCCCCACCAGCGCTGCGGAGGACGACGCCATTGTTGGAAAAACGGGGCCACCAGCCACCCGGCAGATGGGACCAAGGCAGTGCAGGGCCCCATTCGCGGGAGCCATTCCCAAACCCGAAAAGAGTCCCATTAATGATAACCTCGTTGGAGGGATCGGCGCCCCCCGGCTCGCTGGTGCGCCGTTCACGCTCGGCGGTCGTCGTCTTCCCCATCCCTCGCTGCCGCCCCGGCTTTTTTCCTCGCCTCTCTCCGTGGCGATTTAATTGGCTTGACGGCCTATTCGCGCCCGGGCCTCTCTTTGAGCGGCGGCTCAGTGCGGCGGTGAGCCATTCGAAACCGGCCGCCCGAGGAGCCAGCAAGAGAAACGAGCGGGCGGTGCCGACACCCGAGGCGGATACTGGTGGGGCTGGAAACTCTGGGAACACTGGCTTTTCATACAGATGCAGCGCCAGAGAAAAGTTCACTTTTTTTTTTTAAGCAGCGAAAGAAGGAACAAATTTGGGCAAGGAAAGTGGATCAGGCAGATTCACTCTAGGATGAACCTCGGGATAAGGGTCGTCCGGCAGACAGGACGCCTGCGGGGAGAGTGCGGTTCTCACACGCAACGCACACACGCGGACACGACATTAGGCACGGGAAACCTTCACAAAACACGGTTAAGCTGAGTGGGGATGCTGACGTATACAAGTTTACCCCGGATTATGCAGTATTACAGTTTTCGGGACAATGAACTATTATAACGTAGTGGTAACAGCAGGCAGCCGAGAAGGAGGCAAGGCAACTCGCGCCGAACACCAAAGTTATTTATTTGGGCGAACGCGCATGTCAATAGCTTATTCCAATCTGTGATCCGAGTAAGTTTTCTTGCTTCGCAAAATCGAAGAGCGTGTTTCAATGGGCGATCGGATTCCGTTCCCGAGCTCTGACTGGGCAGCGACTGTACGGTCCCTAGACTCCCAATAGACATATTGCTCCTTCGAGGATTCAGAGAGCTGCTACGGATCACCGACTGGAATACGCCGCAAGAAGGCACTTCCACGGCGGTGATAAAAGCATTTGCGCTTGGAAGTCCTCGTAAATCCGGATGAATCCGTGTCCGTCTCGGCTGAACTTTACTGATGACATCGAACTTTAGAGATAAAGGCTCCTACAACACTGACAACAATTTCGAACGATGTTCAAGCTGGTACGTGTGGCCATGGTGTTTCCAGACTGATAAGGTCCTGTCCCGCGTGACAAACAAAATTATAAGGCGATGTGTAAGTCACTCAAAAGCTGCCTTGCACTGTTTTAATTCTACTTTACGCCATGGCGATAACGAGCAAATCGGAGCCGAGATAGGACATCTCCAACACCAGTCACAGGAAGAGCGTCGTGACAGCGTCTTCCAGTGGCTACCAGGGCACTGTGGCATTGTCGGAAACGACGCAGCTGACGCTGGAGCTCGATCGGCCCACGGCAGTCACTGACAAAAGCCGATGCAGCAAGACATCTACGAGTTCTTGGCCGAAATGATATCTTATCGTCATAATCTTTCTCTGGAAACTCGACATGCCGTCTGCACCGACTCGACCCTTTCAACTCAATCTTCCGTTCGACCTCTCCAACTGCGATGCTACGCTGTTGTGTCGCCTGTGGCTAAGAGCGGCGTTTACAAATGCTTACTCCCACTTACTCTTAATGGCAGACTCTCCTGCGTGTGAGAACTGCGCGCGCGACGAAACAATAGAGCACCTACTTTGTGACTGCCTTCGGTTTGAGCGTAGGCGTGTCCTCCTGGCTGCAATTCTCCACCCCTTAGATCCCCGTCCGCTTTCAGAAGCTAAGATTTTGTGTCCTTGTATTATACCCTCAGCGTAGAGGACAACTATAAATGCGCTTCTCACGTTCCTGAAGGGCTCAGGACTGAGTTCAATGTTATGAGCTTTGAGTGAGTGCCCTGTGTACCCTGTTAGTAATGGCCTATGAACTCGTGTAAAAGTGATCTCCCTTTCCTCTTTCCCCTTTTCTATCTCTCTCCGTTCCCCTTCCAACAAGTAGGGTAGCACACTGGGCGCCGTATAGTTAACCTCCCGGCCTTTCCGTTCATCTTTCTCTCTCTCTCTCTGGAAAAGCAAAATGATGCCAGCCCTCCATTTGTAAACGTTGTTGTGTCCTGCAAAGGACGCACCAGTTATATGGTTGAAATTAGTTATAATATAAGCTAGCATTAAGCGCACATGTTGGCGAGGCTAATGAAGTCTAAGACGGTCAATGTTTGAAGCACGGGAAGCTAACAGCGAGATTTGTTATGGAAAGTGGTTGAAGCAATTTGATGGAGAGCGCACGGATGGCGACACTTCTCTGTTTACACCGCACTAATGTTGATACTGAGTAAAAGCATGCATTGCAAGATAACCTTGAAGCAGAAAGTAAAAAAAAAAATCGAACAAAGGTTTGCTGAAAAAGTGAATTGCTCGCTGAACTGATATAAAGCTCTAAAGAATGTCTGGCGACTTTTCGAGGCAAGTAATATTTGAAGCGTGAGAACGTGCCAGATTCGTACATCCTGTCTCCAGTTCTATGAGCCTCCCACAGTCCGGGATTGAACATGGGACTACTTTAAATCTTTTTATTAAAAGTATAAATTATGGCTGAATAAATAAAAATCTCTTTTTGACAGCTTCAAGGGAAGCTTTCAACTTTTCTTTTAACTCGGCATGAGCTCTTGAAGACGAAATGCTGCAGGTAGTTCAACGATGCTGACGACATTTACTGTTGCTGAATGCAAGACTGAAAAAAAGAAGGAGCATATCTAAATGATTCCTAGAAACGTGCGCCAAAAACAGAAGTTTGAGGTGGTGGCTAAAATCTTACTAAGCGTTGCTGCTTCTTAGGAAGTAGAAAAATGTAAGCCAAGATTAGAAGATCTTCACGGAAAATAAAAGAGCAGGTCAGCGAGCTAGATTAAATAAAAATTTTATGAATAGCTATCCATCCTTGGCAGGCATTATTTTAGTCTGTTTTTTTTAAACTCAACGCCACTTAACAATAAATCTCCATAATCTTTCATAACGCAGTGCAAGTTAATTCGAGAGTTCATCATGAGTTTTTAAGCCCTCTTATCTTTTATTCGTTGCTCTCTACACATGGCGGGCACACTGTAGTTTTGTTGTGCACTGTCACGAAACTGAATGAGCTTCTTCGCGCCAATTAGCTGCAAGACGTCAGTAAGGTGCAGGAAATCGTAAGCACACATAAATAAAGGACGGGAAAAGGCGCCGTATTTCTCCCTTCTTTCACGAACAAATATAACATAGCAGTGATTCGCAATGCATCTATCATTGCGACAACCCTCTCGCAGTCGACAAATGGTAGTCAACTAAAAGACTGAACCTGCTCGTCGTGCCTCAACACCTGCCTCTCTTCTCGGGTATTCAGTGGGCGTGGCATAGTTTTGAAAAAATTGGAATTGATACACAACCAGGAGCATTTTATTGGAACAAATTTTGCCTTGTTCATATATTGACCATAGAGCCAACAACTAAACACAATTTTGGACAATGGCAATAAAGTAAGAAAGCGGTGAAGGCGTCCTTCACAACGCGTTCGCTAAAGTTTTTTTCTTGGTTCTTTTTCTCATCTTATCGAATATATAAACTGGCAAGGTGTACTGCGATTTCTTTGTGGTGATCTCTTACAAATAACTTCATTGTTGCGAGTCCGCTGTTTGTTTTCCTCGTCCTTATCCTGTCTCGCTCTGGCTGTTCCAAAAATAAATCCGCAAGAAGTAGATCAATTTTCATTCTTTTTCTCTACGGCTAGAGAGGAGGGGCTCTGTTGATACAGCATCAGTTAGTAAAAGACCGAGCCCCTGCATGTTTGGGGACACAATCCCGCTTAGGACACTCCCGTGAATCTTTAAGGCACAAAGAGCCCGACAGCGAGATTCGTAGACGGCCTCCTTTAGTTGCCGCCGAGTGAAACCAGTAGGCTCAACTGCCTAACCTAACCGGCTTCGAGTCGAAAGCGCTCCAGCATTAAGGTATTCGCAGCGCCGGAATGCAGCTGCGCTCGTCGGTTAGTAGTAGCAGTTAGGCTTAGCGAAAACCGGCGTGCATGGCTGGAAAGCTGACCCGGAAATCATGGCTCGAAGCAAAGAGGAACGCACTCTAAGGCGCGTGTCCACGGGGACGGGCCAAGCTGCTAGTAGCTAGACGGGCAGCGCATTCTGCACTTACACCTACTAGTTCTCACTAAGTTGGTCCGCATTGAAAAGAAAGTAAACAAATCAACAGATACCGGGCAAAAAAGACTGGAAGGCGTGAGGCTGGCTGGCAATTAGATTTCTTGTAAACATGCATAATATAAGAGAAAATATGTACTATTCTATACAATATTTTACTATAATTTAAAAATGTTTAATATATTACACAGTACCTGTTAGATTACAGGCTTCAGTTATATCAGGTATGACACCCACAGTTAAGGATATGCCACAAAGACTCTCACACAATAGAAGAGTTTAAAAAATTGCGGTTGAGATTTCCCGTTGAACGCTACAAAGCGAGTTAAGAGGCATGCCGTACTAGAGAGTCCTGGGTGGATTTAATTCACACAGGGCCCCTTTAAACGTAAAATTTTTCTACTGTTGTCATTTTCAGTGCAGGAGAAGCAGAACTGCCACAAGAGCTGCGTTTCGTTGCCGACGTTCGGAGGCTCCAAATGTTTGTGTTTCTGCTTTCGCTTTTTTCCGCGTACGGGCGTTCGTGGAGGCGTGCACTGGAAAAGCAGTACTCGCGAAAGCTGCTCATTAAAGGTTAGTTAGGTTTGGTATTCAATAAGGAAGCATGTTTTCATGCCTTCTCGTTAATGTATTTCCTCGTTTGTGTAAAGTAAGCAAAATCTCAGGAGGGTTACGACTGTTGTAACGCGAATGGTCCAGCGTAAGAAGGGGTAGAACATCTAGAGTTCGTTGTTGGGGAACTCCGCCGAGAGTATCAGCGGCCGGGGACGAGTCACGGCCGTGTAATTGTGCTTGAACCACACGAGATCGCATACCGAGCCCATGCAGCCGAACGGGCTGTACACAAGCGGTTTGGTGAACGCCTTGGTTGCAGCCTGTGTCTTGATAACTGGGCTGGCTTGTCGATTCCATAGCCTCACTCCTGCTTCGGCGGCTCAAGCTCCAGGATCCTGATGTCTAAGGCAATTTACCTGCATTGCTGCGGCTCATATAACAAGGTCTTCACGATTAAGCCGCTTTTCATCCGCTTCTCCAGACCAAACCAATGAGCCTTCTCGTTTACGTCACATTGTTGCTGCTTCCGCGGCACGTAAGGCACGATTGTTTAAGCGGGCTAGACGTCTTCGCTCCTGATCCCAGGCTTGCCGAATTGCTTTGCAGTCAGAGGGTCCTGCTTCCTCCATAAAATTTCAGCAACAGTCATCACAGGCGCCCCGGTAAGGTGAATTGTAGGACGAGTTGAACGCTGTTCCTCTTCTGAGCCTTTACGTTGTCTTCTTGTTTTGGGCTCGTTGACACGCCACAGACGCTCACACGCTGTTTGGTCTGCATGAAATGATGTCGCGGTTGATGTCATTCCATGGAGATAATCAACGTATTGTGCAGCTTGCTGCAATAGCAGCCACCCCTGCGTGATGTGCATGCAACGGATGACATATTTTTGAGCAACGAGCGAGAAGGGTTAATGTTGTAAAACATCCGCAAGAGAAATATTTCTGACACTTTCTGACACGTGACGTTGGCATCACACAGGACAAACTCTTTGCTTTCCACTTCGCTTGTCTATGCGGCGGTTTAATTTCATTGCCTACGCTTCATTTTTAACTCATCAGAACTTCGGCTTGCTGTTATTCATGTTTACTGATCAGCACAGATAATTATGTTCTGGAGTAAAACTTATTACCTGTCTTGCTCTTTGCGACCTTTGCTTTAATTAATTTCCGCTTTCTGAACATTTGTTTCTGCTTTTAACCAGTGGCAGCATTATTTTGCTACAGGCTGTAACAATGGGGCGAATGAGGTCGCAAATAATGCCCAAATAAATTAATACGAAAAAAATTATTAAAAAAAATTGCTGAAGTGCTGCACGACATAATGCACGCCTCAAGGAGAGCAGAAAACGTAAATTGCAGTGGCTTTTTCCTCTAACTGCATTTTTACATTCCCATCCGTTTCAGATGCGTGAGCTGGTGAGAAGCATGCTCGTTAACTATGAGCTGTAACTTCATAGGCGGAAGCTACTAACGCAGGAGAAGAGGAAAGTACTAAATCGAAGAAAAAAATCTTACAAAAGAAGGACCCGGAAGCCTCATTTTGTTACAAACCTTTTCGTGTTTTTCCCCTTTGATATTGCTGAGCTTGCAACCTACATTGCTTGCTAGCCACCAGCCCTGAAAAAGAGGATCCGCTTCGCATGCGGGATGTGTGGTGTTTGTTCACCAGTGCTGTATAAGCATTTTCCCGGGCCTGGTCTTCGGCTTCTGACAGGTTAAATGCTTGGAAATGGCCATTGATCTCACCTTGTGTAAAGAAATAAAAATATAAATATAACAGATATGGATATCAATTGTTACTCACCCTGGCCCATAACAGTACACAAGCTCGTTAACTATTCGCCGCACAAAAGAAAGCAATATAATACAGAGTTAAAAAGCTCCGATGAGAAAAAAGTGTGGAGCAACACCCAACAGATCTGTTTGTTTAGTACTTCGGTAGATAACCAATCACGAGTGGAAAGACTATTGGACATCACCTGAAATGCGAACTGACGACTTTGTTTCATAACGGTTACTTTAACAATTTGATACTTGGTGCTTTTCCCACTTGTTAAATCCGCGTTTGATGCCCGAGCTGGAAAATGGCGTTGGTAAATAGCTTCCTACCTAGTGCTATAAGCGGTAGTTATCGATCCTAGGAGGCAAAATGACGATGCAGAAAAAATGCTTCAAACTGGAGCCCAAACGAGGTTAAAAATAACATGTCAAGTTCTCAATACTAGTTGACAGTAACGGTAGGTTAAAAGAAGTCATTAATATGCTTTTTTGCGATAGCTATTATGAACTCTCACTTGCAAACTGAGCAAGTGAAAGTTTAACTAAATCAAACTACTTCCTGGAGTCCTGTCTTTGTAATTTAGTCACTCTCACCTACTCGAAAACCATGTTCAAACAAAGTTTCGGCATAATGGAATCAAGGTGTTCTAATGTACACTGCTGCATGGTCTTGTTCAATAGCTGCGTGATATAACGAGATCTAGTGCTTCAAAACAATTATTTCGGAGTGCGTTCGCAACACATGTAAAGAGCGTAAAGAAAATTTGGTAATAAGAAGTCATTAGAGCACGTACATTTGCCCAAAATCACTTGAAATTACTAGTATTAGTACTAGCGCATTGTTGCCGAAAGAAGTGTTACCCACTGGCCCCATTAAAGTGCTTCTTTTTTATCATCTCCGAAGGGATCAGGGTAGTCCTGTATTTATTTAATTCCAAACTTCCGCTTCCCACTAGCGACCTTCTTATTTTGTCACTGCTAAGTTAGTGACAGTTGCCGACTCTCTTGATGCCTCGAGAGCACGCAACACAGTTTCTTTTCTAAGGCAGCCTCAACTGACTTCTGGTGAACATCTTTTACCATTTAGAGTTTATTTGACGCTTCACTGCGCTTCGCATTTTTGTGTCGCTTTGCAGCAAGCTACGAACTTTTGTAACACATGTCAACTTTGTTCACAAAAGATTTCAGACTGACTACCTTTTCTCGGGGAGTTTTCTAATTTCTTGATCGACCAACTGCACCGCGAAAAGGCGCCAACATAGCACACATCCTTTCCTCGAATACCGGGGTGAACTTCCCCATAAAGCAAAAATATCAGCGGGTTGACTCCAGTTCATGCCCCCCGGCAACACGCCCTTCTTGCACTCGAATCGATTCGAGCATTGTCGCAACACCGTTCCTAATGCTCGAGCTCCAGCGTTCGCTAATTAGGAGAACGCGACTTTCTTCTCGCGCTTTACGAGAACAAAAAAATTGAAAAAACAAATATGACAAAAAAAGAAAGCAGAAGCATTCAGCGCCACGTCGAACTCCTTCGGGTTGGCATTAAGATCGCAGATAATAAAAAGAAAACAAAGAAGCTGGTGGGAAGCATACGAGTCTGGACTCTAGTCAGGAGAAGCAGCGGCGAATCAAAGCAAAGGAAGTAGGACCAGAAGCTTAAGGGGCTAAAGAGGAAGAAAGAGGGAAGGGGAGTCGCATTGAGCGCCACAAGTAACGCTCACACTTGCCTCAGGCCGCATCGCTTCTTCCATGCTTTCACTGTTGTCCTACGCTTCTTTTGCTGCGTGCACGCGGGGGAAGAAGATGGCGCAGGAGGCAGGCAAGGCAAGGAGGGCCCAGGAGAGACGCCGCGGAGAAAGAGAGGGGCTCGTGCGAAGGCGACAGCACCAACGACGACGTCGGCGACGCTGGCGCTAATCAGTCAGATTAAAAGGCCGGCCTCCGGCTGTTCCGGCGCCGGCTAATTAAGCCCGATTACGGAATTAGGAACGCAGGGACACCCGATAACAACGTCTTCCCTTCCCGCGCTCTGCTCAGCGACCAACTATGGTCCTCCTTATACTTGCCGACACGGTTGCGAGAGCTTCTGGGAGCACGTCAGCGCCGGCCGCGCTTCGTCGCAGGAAATTCGTGAATGGCGAGTCGGGTGGCCAGGGATGCGAAGCCAGTCGGTCGGCATTGATCTCGCCGCTGAATAGCGGGTGCAGCAGTTTTGACCCGTTCATGATTAAGGGACCGCATCTAAAGGATGACGGTCGCCGGGGGAAAGGGATAGGAAGAAGAAACGAGGGAAGCGTGGTATGGCACGCCAGTCTGGTGTAGAACACTGTGGGTATTGAAGCTCTTTAAGGGGGAACACACGAAGAGGCAAACCTGAGGAAGTCTTCATATTCCCGCGCAACTTTGTTTTTTTTTTTATGTTCATCGCTTAATTCCCGTCCTGATGACTTTCAGGATTTTCTATGGTGTTGATTGTTGCCGGTGTTCGCTGTCGTCTTTAACACAATGTGACCGCGAGCCGCAGTGGATCTCGCAGCGGCAAAACAGACTACAGTACGCGCGTGCGCACAGAATGCTCGCAAGTTTGGAGCGTTGTCTGCTCGGCTGTTCTACTCCCGTGACACTTGTCACACAACCCGAAACAACACCCGTTGCTTGCGTACTCTCGCCCGCTTTGATACTGCTGTCCTGCAAGCGACGCTGGACGACCGCCTGGTTGACGTAACCGTGATATTACAAAGAAATTGCAGGGCCGTACCACGGAGCCAAGCCGCGTACTATTCCGGTATGTATAGCAGATAAGGGTCTTGCTTACACGAACAATTTAATATATTTATATTTTTTCAGTGGTCAAAAGTGAGGAAGGAATAGAACCTATGTTTGCAGAAAAATGAGTCGACAGACATAATTGCGAAGTGGTCAAATAAACCAGGCCGCGGCGGCCGCGTTTCGAGGGAGGCGAAACGGAAAAGGCACCCGTGTGCTGTGCGATCTCAGTGAACGTTAAAGATCCCCAGGTGATTGGAATTATCCCGGAGCCCTCCACTACGGAACCTCTTTCATCTTTTGTTCTTTCACTCCCGCCTTCATCCCTTCCCTTGCGGCGCGGTTCAGGTGTCCACCGACATGTGAGACAGATACTACGCTGTTACCTCTCCTAAAAAAAAAATAATCAAAAAACCACTTTAAAACAACCGGCACTTTTGGCCTCTCCTAACTTCATGGCACAGACATGTGTTCAGGCGTTGTAAGCTCAAGAAAACAAACGTTTCGCGAAGCCCGCTGCCGTACTGGAAAAGACACAACCTTTAGAGTTCGTTCAAGCTTGCGTAATATGATCAAGCCCTGAAACCCCAGTAACATGGGTGAAGAAATTGTTCTTTTGCTGATGAGTAGAGCTCTGTATGCCCTGCACGCACGAAATTTTTGTCGTACAAGTGCAAACAGAATTTGTAAAGCCACGTTGTCTTCCTCGTTATCAAATCGAATACCGGCACCGAATGAAAAGGAGTCACACGCAAGCACATGAAAAGCCTTTAAAAGTCCCGGAGAGGCCCTTTTTGATCCCGAGCTTTTCCGGCCTAAACGCAGAACTCCCGCGCCGCGGTCGTTAAAAACCACGCTCGGTGCATCTTCATCTTTTTTGTTTTTTCACCTTCGCTGGCGTAGAGTTCAACACGAAATGTAGTCACGATGAAGAAATTCTCTCGTTCTGAGCGTCGTTAGAAACGAAGAAGAGTGGAAAGAAAAAAATGAACGATAGAACGAAGGAAGCCTGTAACCTCAGCAACGTGTGCAGAAAGAAAACGCATGATACGAGCGTGTAGAGCGTGCGTGTTTCAAAGGATAGGTTGCGTTGGCTGGAAGGGAAGGGCGCAGCAGCAGCGACGGCGTCCTTTCACGACGAGGTCGCTAGGCAGCCGACCTATACTCGTCGATGGAACGAATACGGGTGGAAAGAAAGGCGACCCTGATTCCGCGATGCTTAAAATTCCTCGGCCCCTTATCCGCGGTGTCGGGAGCCGAGCGACGGGCTCAAAATGCTGCGATGAGCATAGAGAGAGAGAGAGAGAGAGAGAGACGGGGGGAAAGAGATAGAGAGAGAGAGAGAGGAAGGAGACACGCGCTGCTCCCGGTCTTTTATGCAGTGGCCCGAGGAGACGAGGAAAGGCCGATGCGAGGCGGCTGTAATTGCCTAAACTATAAGCCCTTTCTTGGGCGTGTGCTCCAACCCGAGTCGAAAGGCATGTGGAGATGCCAGCACCGGATCGCCGCGTGTCCGCGACGGGCTCAACGAGTTTGCCGAAAGGCACCTTCTCCGTTTGTATTTAAGTAGGAGGACCTGCTGTAGACGTCTTCCCGCGGGGCTTTGAAGCGTGCAGAAATATGAAGCTGCGCGCGACGCACTTGGCGGGAGTTCAGTCTCAGTCGCGAGCAGAGTTCGTCTCTTTAGTACGAAGGTGCCTCGAATGTCGGAGATGCCTGTGGCTTTGGCGTGGCTGCTCGCAAGAAATAACTTTTACGAAAGAGCGCAACATTAGCGCTTAAAAGAAAGGAAAAAAAAACTCGCGAGACTTTACTGAAGGACCTTACCGGTTGCTATAACCGCAGGTTCAAAGAAAGAGGCTCGAAACAATTTTTGAGGGCTAATTAGGCAAAGAAATATAGGAGGCACAAAAAGTTTGGGCCTTGGAGGAGAATAAACCTGCTCTGAGATGAAATATAATATCACCTGACCCAAAAACTATAGATATTAGTGTCGCGTCCTATAAATCCAGGCTTTCTGCATCCCTCGTAATATAGCAGGTTTCTTATTGGTTCCGAGAAAAGAGTGCACAGTAAGAAGGCCAACTCAATACTAACTCGTCTAGCGCAGCTATACCGCAATTCATAACTGCGTTAAGGTTTACTGCTAAGATTGAAACGTTGTTTTATTAATTTTTATTGCTCGAGGGCTAGCATTTCTTTTATGTGGTACGAAATTAAAATAGTTGGAACGTGAACGTTTCGGCAGAAGTTGCATGTGTGCATCCGACCGGTTGCTGATGTCTTAAATTGAGAGATCGGCTATCCGTCCGTAAAATAAGTGAAACTTTGACCCTGACGAAAGAGTAGAGAGGTGCCATGCAGCGAGATGGCGATAAAGTGAGGATGGTCTGCGAGTGTCAGCAACGACATAGACACTTCGCCGGTCTTCTTCCTGAAGCCGCAAACTCTCAAGCTCGGATGAAAAGCGGCACGCTAGCTCCCACCTAGCTGTCACCACCATGGATTCGGTCCAGTAGGAAAGCCGAAAAAGGTGCAAGGACGGGAAGCGCCAGGGGGGGGGGGGGGGGGGGGGGGGGGGGACAACGAAGTCTACCAGGGAGGACAATGAAGGCGAAGGTGGAGAGGGAAAGGGTTTCGCAGCCTCTTCAGGGGGGGGGGGGGGGGGGGAGAGTGGGGAGCCACGGGAGAGCCGGAGTTCACGCATCAGTGGCTGCGAAGCTGAGCTGAAAATGAGATTCTGTTTCGCTTCTTTTCCGCTGCTCTAAAATGGCGTGTGCCCTGTGGCCACCTGTGCTCATCGGAGGCAGTCAACGCAAGGCTGCCTCCTTTTCGCTGGCTTAGTCAAATGACTAACCTAGCCGGGAGCGGTGAGCTTCTGGAAAACTTTGCTGCAGCTGTATTTTTCCCCCTCGCAGATTCTTTTAATGAGCACTGCAACGCTGCAAAGCCACTGACTAGTAAGAGTGAATGAGTGAGTGAGTGAGTGAGTGAGTGAGTGAGTGAGTGAGTGAGTGAGTGAGTGAGTGAGTGAGTGAGTGAGTGAGTGAGTGAGTGAGTGAGTGAGTGAGTGAGTGAGTGAGTGAGTGAGTGAGTGAGTGAGTGACTGAGAGAGAGAGAGAGAGAGAGAGAGAGAGAGAGAGAGAGAGAGAGAGAGAGAGAGCACATTCAAAGAGTAGGCGATGGCTGGAATTAGCCCAGGCCCCCTCTCTATAGCGTACCTCAGAGAGGAAACATAGATGAGAGTGGTAATATTTTCTGGTTGGTTCATTTGCAGTAATGAAAAAAAAGCGCAACAGAAGATGAGTCAGCGCTCGTGTTGTCCGCTCCTTCGTCCTGGTCCATTGCGATGTTTTTCCCATTTTTGCAGACGAAACGCAGCTTCGTGATTCAAAAGGTAAATCAAAAGGTAATATTTTTGTCTAAGCTACAGGTCGTCCACGTATTTTTGCATAAAATGAAAACACATCCAGTAGAGGTGAAGTTCCATTGCAGTCTCGCATTTCAGGACTCGTTTTGCTTCACTATTTGTGATATCTTTTCTTACTAAATTGGAAGTAATTAAGTACGTCTCTTAACCATCGCAAGCACTGAACTCTCTTTTATCCTCGATAGTTATCTATTTCACACTTATTACGCTCACCGAGAGAATAGTTTTCAACCAGCTAACACATCCGCCCTCGTTACATAAGAGATTAAACGGGAATAGCAAGGCTGTCAAAGCATAGCACAGCTCTCCCGAGCGTCTGTCGAGTTTATCACTCCCTTGTTTCCGAAATCGTCGCTTTCACCTAGCACGACATGCCGTCCCTTTTGTTCGCGTTCCGCCACCAAAGCGCAGAGGCAACGCGAGACCTGCAGCGTCGCCCTCTGTTCTTCCAAGCGTAGCACAGGCGCGCAGTTTATACAGGGCTGCGCCGGTCGCTCCCTCGAGAGAGCGGTTTCAGCCCACCTGCCGATAACCCGGTTTGAAAGCCCGGACTTGGAAGACCGCGCCGCGAGCTGGAAAACTTTGTTAGCCGCCGGAACCGCGACGCTACAACGCACGGTGGGCGGAGGCAACCTAGAGAGAGAGAGTGTGTTGCCGCGCGCGTTTTGGCGATGAATAGAGGGAAGAGAAGGGAAGCGTCGGCGTGCCAAATGTCAAACTTGACTAATTGCGGTCGAAATTAGGCAAGCGCCGATGAAGGGCGCAAAGGGGGGGAAAGCGCGGGGCTCATTAAGGTCGGGAGAGAACCGTCCTCCTGATGACTCGGCGTGATTCGCGTCCGGTCTGTCGCGCGCTCGTTCGCGTGCGTTGTGCTGGCCTGGCGCGGATTGCCGTGGCTTGGCTTGGCCCGGCTCGGCTTCGCCTGGTTTGTCTGTGCGTGCAGTGCGGTCCGCGGCGGCCACGGCGGAGATGCGCGCACCCGGCTTCGCCGCTGCGCGACGCGTCGATTTCCGATAATGAATTCCTTGCGCCGTGACCGGAGATTCATTGTTTCGGAGAAACGGAAGAAGGCTGACAGACTTAGATTTTCTTTTTATTTTTGATGTCCTAGACTGCTTGCTTTTCACGGCCATTTCGCTCCTTGCCGTTTTCTCCGGGCATTCTGGCAGAAGGAGCGCCAAAGATAGATGGTGGCGTCGCTGATAATTGTGTTTTCAAAATTTTAAAAGGACGGGGGGAGGGGAGGGGGGGGAAGGGGGGGGGCGGCTGTGGGTAAATGCACTGCTGGCGTAATCGTTGAACTGTGACCAGGGTGCCTCGGTCGCGTGGGTGCTAATCATGAACCTGAGCGAGTATACTTTCTGCGCACTAATAAATGGTTAAAGGCCATATATTTAACGATATATGTAAGACCTTATCACCTCCTCCTATTAGAGCCCTGCCTAAACAGTAGAATGTGTATCGTCCATCGTCCTGGCTCTTCGTATTGAGGTCGAAACATGCCGAATCAGTACCAACTGTAGTAGTATCCGGCTTAAATAATAAAAAAAGAATCAGTTGCTAGCAATGGGCGCGGCATCCTATATTGCTCCGCTGACCTATCCCGACAGTAAACAAAATAAGCTTTCAAACGTTTCACTATATCGAACAAGCTAGAGGCATCAAAATTTCTGAGCCTATACTTGTAATTTCGTCTTGGTTAGCTTCTTATTTCGATAATAAGAAAAGCTTTCCCAACGAACTACTTTTCTGTCGTGGAGGAATCCTGTGCGGTGGCCCTCAATAAGGGCGGAGCTTCACTGCAGACGTAGGTTGTGTCGGACTATGCCTCGACTTTCCTTTTTGCCGAATTCCCATATAGATAGTGACACACGGTTGTGATTTGCGGTAAGCAGACCAAGAAACCAAGGTGTGGGCAAATGGCCCTGGCGTTTATTTTCGCAAGTAACCGTAAAAAAATTTGACAATGTTAAAATAAGTGTCCTAAGTACCGAAGATCAAGGATCTAATACAGCACGAGTTGAATTAAATGGCAATTGAAGGTGCCAGTTCCGTTCCCTCCGCACAGGAGTAATCGCGACTCAGCAGAGCGAAGGCTAAAAACCATTTTCAGCTGAGGTCGGCATGAGACGTCATGTTTCAGCGGAGTGACAAAGAAGTCGATAGGGTGTGTTAAGATTACAGGCTTTAACCAACGCTTTCATCGGTGAGTCGTAGCTCCTTTCTTTCTGCTCACCATCATTTATATATACACCAGCGCTAATACCTTGAACCCTTCGTTCCGGCTCCTGCGCGAGTGTGACAGATGAGTTCGACTAACTTCGTAAGGATAGATTTCACTCACAGGGTCCGCTGTTCTGATTAATGCAAACTTACCTTGCTTAACTCGATTGAATCTAACTTCAACCTCGATAACCTCTAACCTCGCAGCCCACCTTTCGCGTGCTGAGATAAAATTAAAATTTAGCAAAAAATTCTGCATTTTTTTCATTCTTCAATCAGAAAATAGAAAGAGTCAGGCTTTTTTGTGTAGTATGTAAGTCTTCTCTGGACGCAATGTTCAAATGGAAACGGTCAATTTACATATCGGCACGTTGCAGTCTCACGTGCTAGAGCTGCCCGTGACACAGTAATCGAACGGGAATAAGAAAAGGCGGAATAATCTGCCTTACAATTCATTGATTTATATAACAAAAAAGCCAGGTCTGGCGGTTCATAAATCTGCTTTCTACCTTTGATAGTACACGAAATAAGAGTGCACGCCTACGGGAACAGACAATTTGAAGTCGTTGAAGCCTTAGCCCAAGTCAGAAGAAGGAGGCGAAAGGTTGCCGTCCCAAAGTCTTCAGCATTTTTATGCACGTATAAGAACAAGACCGTGAACGCAATCATGGCGATACAGAGTGCCGTACCATGATAAATAGACAGGGACTCTGCCGGCCTAGCGGCTAGGCGCAAGATGACGGGTTCTCGCTTCCCTTTCACCACGCGCCCACTCGTACACGCCAAGTGGTGTCTATTTATTCACCAGCTATAGTGGCCCTCGTATTGAATTATTTTCTCTTGTTTCTATCACTCTGAGCATTATTGAAAACAGAAACCAACAGACTACGTGAAGTAGAAATTCCCAAAATGCTCCACGCTTCGCTTGTTCCAGGGGCTGAATAATTCATGTCCTTGAAAGAGAAGGAGCCAGTAAGAGAATGAGAGAGAGAGAGAAATGAAAGAAGAATAGACACTTCAGAATTATGCATGTAAAACAGGACTTCTATCGCTGCTGTGCATGCATAGCGTGCAGAATGTGTGTAGACCGCATTTTTCACTGGGGCTTGTTTTAGCGGTGCCATGCATCCGGAAACCAGGCCTTCGGTTGCATGTTACTCCCCTCTCCACTCTTCCTTTTCCTTTCTTCCCTTCCCCGAGTTCTCTCTGGGATACAGCTCCGCTGCTATACGAGCAGTAGTAGATGTTGTTCGCGCGGAGCGGAAATAAATGACAAACGGGCCTCGAACACTCATTGTTTTCCTCCGTATTCGGAACAAGAAATACAACGCTGCCGGCATTGTTCTCTGCCTGACGGGAACAGAACGCGAGCAAGGCAGACAGGCAGCGCGGGTACAGCGCCCCCCAGCGGTGGCCGATGCCGGCAGCAGCAGTTGTGAGCAATGATCGCTGTTTGCCGAGCCCGGCCCGAGAGCGGGAAGACGCCCGGCGCGCTTTATAAATTGTCCGCGCTGGCCAAGGATGACAGGAGATGGTCTTTTGAAGGGAGCGCGATCCGGAGCCAGGATGGAGCTCCACGCCACGCTCGGAGTCGAGAACGCACCACCGGGATTGGTTGGCGCGCAGCGGTGGGAAAGGAGAGTGTATACGAGGCAGACCGTGTATGTGCTCGTTTACCACGCATAAACGAGCCATTGGGAACAAGGGAGGAGTGTAGAACGCTGAAAGGCGAAACGGGAGAAAAAAATAGAAAAACGCGTGTCGTTCGTCATCATTAATTTAATACTGACGGCAGCACTCGCAAAGCCAAGTTGAAATCGGAGGGATGCATTTCATACTGGAGTATAATAGATCGATTTATTGGAACGCCTTACTCGCGTCGGCGCTAAAGTTTAATTTTATCATTTTCCTATTCCGTCTTCCAGTGCCTTTTCGGAAAGGCCTTGGTTCCTGTCAAGCCTTCCAGGGCTTTTTGCTCGGACACTCAAAATCAAAGACGTCTAAATAAAATACCTTCCAATTAAATTTAAATGGGTCAGATGTTGCGGTTCCGATGTGGTTTGTAGAGTCCCCGCGTGTAGTCGCATGCAGTAGTGCTTTAAGAAGAGCACAGTTTCATGTAGTACACACTTAAGCAAATATAAAACATTCCAAAGCAGAGGTAGCTTTGCATAGGTAGCGTAGGTAGCTAAAGAGCATTTAGCCGTACCCGAAGTCTCAGTTTTCTCTTTTATTTACACTACTTACACTTTATATAACCTAAGGACTAAGCTAAGCTCCACAGACGCATGATCGCATTCAAATGCATGGTGTTTCTTGTTCAGTCAAGTAACAAACGTGATTCCGTGCGGGAATATGGGGGTGAAGTCCACATGTGCGGTGCTTTATCACCCGTCGGCATGCCGTCCGCGACGTTGTGTTTCAGGCGCAAGGTTTGTTTAAGCAGTGCCTATGCTAGTCGCGAGACCACAGAAGTAATATGTGTTCCCCCCCAAAAACACGACGACCCACTACCGAAAGACGGTAAGCTCAACACATTAGGTGTCAGAGGAGAATAGTACGACTACTATAATGGCAGTTACAGGAGTGCAGCCACCGATGGGTATAGATATGCGGGAAATGTGCAGTACGAACCATGCAGTGAGAGGTTTCTCGTAGCAGCTAACACTGAGCATGGTTTAGAAGAACTTTTTGTTGGGCTAGATGGTGCATATTGTAAGAAAAGAACTGTATCGCAACCAAGACGCACACAAGAGAGAACCACACAGGAATAGCGCTATACTTCATCTAACTTTGTTCACTAACAGCGCAGCACAAACTTCAGCTAACTTTATTCACTAACATCGCAGCACTGTAAGTGCTGCGCAGCACAACAGCGCAGCACAAACTTCAGCTAACTTTATTCACTAACATCGCAACACTGTAAATGCTGCGCTGTTAGTGAATTAAGTTAGATGAAGTTTAGCGCTAGTCCTCTGTGGTCCTCTCTTGTGTACGTCTTGGTTGCGCTACAGTTCTTTTCTTATAACACGGAACATTTTTTGTTTATTTCTTTTATTCCAGAAAAGATCATCCACACGTTTTAAGATGTGGTTGGCATAAAATATACAAGCGCCTTTTTACACATTAGTCGTAAGTTAGGAAACATAATTTTGCTAGCCTGGTATAGCTTCACCCCCGCACAAAAGAGAACAGCAAGAGTGAGAACTTTCAGGGCTCACGTTGAAAAGACACAAAGTACAAACCACATACTAGCGCAGACTAGGTAATCACTATGAATGCGAGGTTTGTTTACGCGTTTAGTTAGTACAAACACAACGCTGAGAAGTCATCGCAAAGCTTGTCCGCATCTCCCGCTTATTCTAACCTCATTTCGGGCAAGCAAACAATAAACAGCGCAGCTGGTTCGCATAAACTAATCACTGTGCCGTGCGAGGATTCCGCACAATACACACCCGTCCATCACAATCTTCTCTCTCTTGCCACCGCTGATTAAGAGCGCGAAGGCGTCGCAACCTCAGAGGTGCGGCGTCTGCCGAATCGAATTACGTGAGTGGAACACGTTTCGAACTCGAGGGGAAAACTTTCGCCGCTAGACGTCGCCCGTGGAGCGAGCGCTTCAGTCCAACAAGTGGGCGAGCGCATTGTTGGGCCCGGAAACAAGCTGAGAACAACAATTCGTGCTTGAGAACAGAGAGAGGTGTGAGGGAAAGAAAGAAAGAAAGGAAGGGAGGGAGGGAGGGAGGGAGAAAGAGGCGAAGAAAACTATGCTGCATTCTGTTACCGTGGTTTTGGGGATCATCGCAAGAAAAGAAACAAGAAGTCCTAGAACAGAAGAAGAATACGGACAATATTTTGAGCTAATTCCTTTGTTGCCTCGACACAATGGCTCTCCGCACTGCCAGCCCCAACGCAGGCGTACGCGGCGTCTGTTCCCTCTCCCGTTCACTCTCTCCTTTCTTTTTCTTTCTCGGCATTCTCCTCTCCCTCCTCCTCTCGTGTCAGCGTGAGGCACCTGGTGACGGTGTAGCTGCCGGAATTAGATTAGAAGTGCCGCCTGTTTTGAATAGCCGATGAGCGCCGAAGGCCCGGCTTCGCGTGATATTGACTAATCGTGTTAGACTTGCAGCCCCTAGGCACGCGCCACTGGAGCCGGAATTCAAGCAAGAGAGCCTTCCTCATCCCCTTTGCCTCCACTATTTTTTTTATTTCCTGCGCCCCGAACCCTGCCAGGCGTTACTTTTGCGTTTCTATCCGTTGCTGCCCGCGGGAGCGGGGAGATGCTTTTTCGCGAAGTATCCTTTCCTTTGTAGCTGCCGCCTGACACAAAGAGCGGCTGCTTATGGCCCGACACTGACGTCAACGCCGGGGTGGCTCCTCCGAGCAAACAGTGCGGTGCCGATGAAAACGCGGGGTTCGCGCGCGTTTGAAAAGAAAGAGTCGGGGCTTTGCGATAAGCAGCGCCAACGAAAAGCACTCAACGTCGGTAGAAGAAAGTATAGCTTCAGTAATGTACGAACCCCGTAGTGTGGGAAAATACAACGGCGGTTGAGATAATTTAATATAATTTGGCCTTCGTCATAAGAGATATATAAATTGAAGACTTATCACCTAGGATAACATGCCCATCAAAGGCGACTCCAAGTTCGAAGACATCACTATTCAGAACGCGAAGAAAAGTCGCTTTATTATGTCTCAACGCTGGTCTGGTTAGGGCAAAATGAGTTACCATTTCCGCTTTTCCTCTTTTAACCTTTATTCCGGGCGCGTGTTGGGTCCCTTCTCGGACTGTTCTCTCTTAAATGAGAAAGAATATTTGGCGTGAAAAAATGTGCAGACGGACTTCCGTTTTGTGATAGTCGTATGAGTTAAAGGTGAAAAGAACTCGATCTCAAACAAAGCTGCCTTACTGTCTGTTTCGCTCTGTTCCCACAGAACGATGATAGGGCACAATACTATACAAACTGCGAGCTTCGAGTTAACGCTAATGCTAGAATGAACAGAGAAAGGAAAGGACTCAGCCGAGCAGCTAAACGAGCGCGGATGCAGTTTGTGGTGAACAAGGCTGTCTAGCTTGGGCATGGACACAGTACACTGCACTTAACAAGAAAGAAAACGAACGCCGCCAGTCAGGCCTTTCTTGTGCCTTGCTGACAGCAGGGGAAAAACAATAAATTCAGGCGCTGCTTACTCTGTCGACGCTCGGTGCCCTCGCCGCTATCGACAATGTGTCAAGAAAGTTCAATATGCTTCGCGTAGCGGTAAATAACGCGTCCCTTTCTTTGAAGGTGAAGTGTGTTGTGGCCCGCTCCCTCCCCAGAAACAAAGTCCTTGTTTGGTACGCACAAGGAATGCATTCTTCGTGTCCTTATTTCGGCGCTGCTGCTTGTCAAGCCCAATGCGATGAAGCGGAGGCTGAAGTCGCGCTATTTGAATGAGCTTGCTCTTTGGAGCAGCTTCGGCAGGCGCCTGTTAAACGAATAAACTGTCTGACATAAATCACATAAAATGAAACAGGTCATTTTAAGCACCAAAGCGCCGTTTCTGGAGAGGGTTATTGCAGCACAAGAAAGAAATGAAACGCAATTTTTAGCATCCAAATGCAATTATCTGGGTGGCTGCTCTTAGGTTTATATTAAACTAGCTTAATATCGTAACTAAGCAGCCCTAAAAGTTGCGGTCATTGACATCGTACCGTGCACAAGTTTCGTTAGCGTGCAGTTACCGTCGAGATGAGCGGAAAATTTTTGATTGTGTTCGCACAACGGTCTATGTCATCATTTATGTCCATTTACTGCCGCCTTAAAGGACCGAAGACATCGCATATGGCGAGGCTACATACATTCAAGTGCATGGTGATATAAATGTAGAAGAAGAAGTAACAATTCAAAAATTCGAAACGTGTATATAGAGAGTATGACGAAGAGGTCTTCACAGGAATTCCCAGGAAAACATGGAAATTATTACAGTAACGCAATATTTTATCTGCAGAACTGTTACATTTGCCGTTAACAGGTAGATATTCAATCGTCTTAGTAGGATGTAGATAGATAATTATCAACATCCCCTTTGTATTGGAGCAGTGAAACGTGCCACCTGCCCGATATCTTCTAAATATATGCTCAATATCTTCGGCTTAACTGCCATTTTTCTCTTCCCATTTCTTAACTACTCTTTCGACCTTCTACACCAGTCCTGCAGTTGTATCCTAGTTGCTTCTACTTTTTTAAAAATTGAGCATGCCTTGGCTGCTCTGAAACCCCACTGCCTCTCGAAATTCTGCGGCGGCATCGTGCGCTGTGGCTTGAACGGGCTTACATTGGATAACAATGTGTTATATCGTTTCTCTGTCTTTCATGCAGCAACATCAAATCTCATGCGTGGGTAAAATTTTTGCCTGTAACACTTCCTCCTCAAGAACCCAGTCGTAGCTTCGGAAAGTAAACCACTGCCTTTTGAATTGTCAAAAAAGTTTTCTCTTTTAATATAAATCTTAATATGAATATGAAGGAATTCAGTTTTAGCCGTCCTATTAAGCTCCAACGTGCTTGCCCGCCATTTGTTTTTACAAGTAATATTTTCTAAGGAGCGTACTTTCTGTTTCATGGTTGTCTTATCATCGTTTTCTTCCCTTCGATATTTGTATTTACTTGCAAGGTATCTAATTCTCCTTCATGTAGTATCGATACTGAATCGCTATAAGCACTTGAAAATTTTTGCCATCCAACGGTTTTCACGCGTTTGCCTCAAGAGTTCTTCGTACTGTACATTATTTTTTGGCTCACGTGCTTCGAACGCTCACCACCCCATATCACCATGAACTGCTTCATTAGTAGTGTTTCTATGTGCGCCCGAGGCAAGCCTACCGACTGTCCTCAGCTTTTTTGCCAGCGCAGATGTTGTGGCAGACCCGAAACACGCCGCAGCGTTTGCAAACGTCGAGCCCGGTACCAATGCGTCAATCCAGAATTCCCGAATAACTTCATATTAGTTATAAACCCACAGTGCACGATTCTTCATGACAGCCGCGTTTCTTCTTGCTTTCTTTATATTTTTCTTCTTTATGGTTTCGTTTATGTAGTTTCTGTCATCATTTATCTAGTTACCAAGATATTTTTTCGCCTTAACCAATGGCAACTCAACAAGTTTTCTAGCTTGATCGTGCGGGGCTCAACATTATAAATAATGCCTCACGATTTTTGCTGCGCTAAATTTCAGTCCTAGAACCAACACTTTTTCCGCAAATGTCTGCCAGGTCTTGAAGACCTCAGGGGGCTGTCTGCTAGAAGGACGATATTCGGCATATATCAATCCCGGTATGCGATTTGTCTCCAGTCCGCCCTTTCGCCGCCTCGACACAGTAAACCTTAATCCGCTCATTTCTAAGTCCCCTTCAATCTCCCTAATGTAGACCTTAAAAAGAACTTAAATAGAAGTGGCGATAAGGTTGGTTGGTTTATGGGGTTTAACGTCCCAAAGCGACTAAGGCTATGAGAGACGCCGTAGTGAAGGGCTCCGGAAATTTCAATCTTCAATCTCCCTAATGTAGACCTTAAAAAGAACTTAAATAGAAGTGGCGATAAGGTTGGTTGGTTTATGGGGTTTAACGTCCCAAAGCGACTAAGGCTATGAGAGACGCCGTAGTGAAGGGCTCCGGAAATTTCGACCACGTGGGGTTCTTTAACGTGCACTGACATCGCACAGTACACGGGCCTCTAGAATTTCTCCTCCAAAGAAATTCAACCGCCGTGGCCGGGATCGAACCCGCGTCTTTCGGGTCAGCAGCCGAGCACCATAACCACTGAGCCACTGCGGCGGCAGAAGTGGTGATAAAGGACATGTCTACCTAAGTCTCCTTTTAGCCACTACACTTGCTGCACCGTCCATTTTTTGCCAAATCATCGCTTCGTTGTTCCCCTTCGCCATCATCATCATCACCAGCCTGACTACGCCCACTGCAGGACAAAGGCCTCTACCACATCTCTCAACCTGTCCTTCTAGACTGTTTTTAATAAACATATTGTTTCACTACCCATACTCGTTTACGGTCCTACAGCGCCACCTTTCGATGATAAGTGCCTATAAAAGTTTTCGAAATTGAAAACCACGTCATGCGGCTATCTACACCTTTTGAATTAATTAATTTTTACATATTCTGTGACTTCTGGGTTGCCATTTACATTAGCAGAGCAAAAGAGAAATAATGTTGCAGCTTTAAGGAAGTGAAAGAATCACTGCGGCATAAAATGAAAAAAAAATATATATATATATATATATATATATATATATATATATATATATATATATATATATATATATATATATATATATATATATATATATATATATATATATATATATCAGCGGAGTAAAAAGAAAAGTGGATGCATGTAGGGGAAAATTGTCGTTATCGTCGTAACCAGGGTCGTCAGTATCATCACTAATCTTTTGTCCACCGCAGGAGAAAGATCATTTTCAACGCTATCTGAATGCGTCACCTGCGGCTATGCCATGCGTGCCGACGCCGCCGGACTCTTTTCGCCTACATGGCCCTCCTAATAGTATCGCATTAAAAAAGTTGCGGTGAAGGCATTCAGTTAAAAAAACATCGCATATGCAGGCTACACTCTTAGTCCGGCTGTGGAAGGGCATGGACTGTAGTGGGTAGTGGAGAAAAAACAATGGCGGGTTCCGTATCAAAGCAGCGTCTATCATTAGCATACCGAACAATTCTCTACAAAGAAGTTTTTAACGGCAAAAAGTTTATGGGCGCTATTTTTTCATACATTGTAAGATTTCACCACAACAATTAATATATCCTCAGATCTCCCGTCGGCAGCCTTGGATTTTTTTGCTATTAACGTTTTGCTATCGTCAGAAGCGATTAGTTTTCTGTAGCAGTCTTAGCTGCTCGATGCCAGCGATGGAAACACTGTTAAAGAAACGTTTTGCTGTATATTGGAAGAATGTACCACTACCTTCAATATTTCTATGCCAATACCTTACAGTTCTTCAATATTTAAAATTTTTGTCCAAGAATGTTTAACACGAAGCTCGCAAAAATACTCTAGACGTCTATAGAGTCAGCTTCGTGTGCATTCATTGCAAGGATGAGAGCACTCTTTGCAAGGAAATTGTCTCACGGAGTGAGGCAAAATGCGATATTTCGAAGTTTTAACTTTCATATGCTTTTATTGTGTTCCGATTCGGGTGGACTTTTCGTATTTGGTGAGCATGTTGCCAGGACGCCAGTGAACGATTCGGGATATTTGTTTTTCATATCTCTAAAAAAAAAAAAAAAGATGGCAACGATTTGAAAATTTTTGTGGTGTTTTAACTCGTTCTCCAATAAATCAGACAAGCTTCTAACAGATTTCTTTTTTTTTTCTCGTCGTTGTTATGAAATCTGTTTTCTTGCAGCAAGTGCCTGCCGCAAATAACAAGAAAAGCTTGGGAGTGTTGGGCGTTCCGTAGTGATGTCGCAACAGGTCGAATACATGCTGTTTACCGAGATGCGTCAGTTGCTGTTTCAAGGGAAAACCTGTGTTGTGTTATCCAAAGCTAGGCATCGAAACGCCATCACGCGTCGTCTCCAGTCTTCAGTATGATGTCGTACTGTCTTCTCAAGTGTACTTCTTTCACTGTCTTCCAGCTCAGAATCGCCCATCACTCTAATTCACTGTCGCTAGATTTTCGACAGCGAACGCCGGCATTAAAAAGGGTTGTAAGGTATCGGTAGCGTTCGCGGGGGTCATCGGAACGCGGCCGCTCGCGAACGCGCCAAGAAGTACGGGTGTCCACCCCGCCCCGCGGTACCGATTCGCGCACGTGCTGGCACGAATGTCTATTTGTGTTTGTTTTTATTTTGTGGTGGAGAGAGTGCTCTACCTTACGGAAGCTGGAGGGCTGCCCATGCCCTGGATGGACCAATCATGTTAAGAGCGCAACATGATTGGAAGCTACGGAATGTGGGCCGGGCCTTTAGGGCTTTAAAACTGGGCCCCGGAGCCGTAAGCGGGGTTCTGCGCTAAGGTTGGATGCTCTGCATCGTCGGCTACGCCGAGTAGGGGCCTCCCCTAGTATTAGCCAGTTCCACCCTTTTTGTTGTTTGGTTTGTCCTTTTTGCTGCTTAATGTCTCGAGTACCTAAACTTGTATATGCAATGTAAATAGCTGTATATAAATCTTCAGTTATTGCCTTTTTTATCCCTGTGTCTTCAAGTCTTCAAGTTGGAACAAACCGTCTCTGGCGGGGCACCGCTGGTGCAATAAGGAAGACGAAAGAGAACCTGTGGAACTTTACTAGGGTAGTTCTACATAAAAAGAGCAAGCCCCCCCCCCCCCCCCCAAAAAAAAAAAAAAGAGAGGACAGCAAAAGCTATTTCCGTTAACGCACCGACAAAATAGTGAATGACAGTGAACCTAGCCTCGAGTCTTGCCTGTACACTCACACAGGTTGCCAGATAAGTAAAAAAAAACATGTAGGACGCACAAAAAAGATATAAAGACCTTCAGCTATGGGGGCCGGCAAGAAAGAAGCAAATCACGCCGTACGTAGCCCATCTTTTGTCGTCGTTTTCTCCGAGCATTGTGTCTTGCGTGGCAGGCACCTTTATCTCACCTTCCTATCTCGGGGGACATCGTTAGCGTGCCCAGTTGGATCCAGTGGTAAAAAACAAAAAAAAAAACGAAAAAATCAAGCGGCACGGTAGTGTGCCTTTCCTCGAGACACATGCTTGAGCACCCTTCCCGCATAGAGGTGGCGATGCAGCAAGCACCTCTAAACGACACCGCGTATCGCGCCTGAGAAGATGGCACCGACGGCTGACGCCGGTGCTTCCCTGCGTTCCCCTTGTCCCCATGCTTGCCGCCGCTCCTGCTTTCGATCCGGGTGCCCCGGTCGAGACACCTTGGGGCTACGCTAGCCAGAGCTTCGCAAAGCGAGGCGGACGGACGGACAGCGGCCCTCTCAACTGACTCGCCCACACACTCCTCGCTTCGCCCGCAGGCCTCGTTGGAAGCGGATCCAACTACCCAACTATACTTCCCCTAAAGCGGCTTTTGCGCCCCTCGCTGAGCGACACCCAGCTTCCGAAGGAAGCCCGCTCTTTCCTGGCTATTGCGGGCCGGCGAAAGCTGCGACCTTTAGGGAAGGCGAGAGACAACGGACGAGCAGCAAAAAATAAGGAAAAGAGGAGCAGCAGCGAAAGTGAGAAGTTGCAAACCCCTCCACAGCGACTCCCTCTTTCGCGCCGCGTCGCTCTTCTTCCACGAGAGCCGCCGTGGTGCGGGTCGTCCACGTCCGACGCGTTTACATTATCAGCGCTAACTCGCCGACTCCCAGGGGAAGAAGTATAAAAAGTGCGCGAACGTTAACTCGGCGAGGGAGGTAGAAAGAGAGCGGGAGAGAGGAAAAGGCGGTTGGGGAAGCGTGGATGAGAGCGGGAAACGCACACTCGTGTCCAGCACTGAAGGCTCCGCGCGGAGCCGTAAATGAAAGCGGCCGCGGCCCGTCCCCGCGTAAAAGTGAGCCGCGAGAATTTTGTGGGCACCGGCGGCGAGAACGGCCTGTCGGCCAGCGAGCCAGCCAGGGCTCCGCCCTTTTCAGGTATCGTCCGTGCGGCGCGGGACGCCTTCTCTTTAGCCGAGGACTCTCCTGAGCCTTCCTCTTTACTTCCCCGCTCCTCTCCATATAGCTGGGGCCACGTCGGCGCTTTTGGATTAATTGAAGCCCGGTTCCTCTCTATGGCGCCGCCGTTGACTGCGGCGGTGGTGTTAGTTCGAAGACCAGGGGCTCTTTCTTTTCTTCTTCTGTTTTCTATCTCCTTCTGTTGTTCCGTCTCCGGCCGACACCGCAGCAGTGCCCCTGTCCAGGGGTCCTTATAAAACACGGGGGAGAGAGCCGCGACACATTTACGACCGTGCTTTATGAGCCTCCTGGAGGCGCCTCTCCTTACGAGCGCGACGTACAGCCTTTCCCGCTGGAAGTGCCGGTAGGCGGAGGCCGACTGAGAGAAGGGTGAGGAGAAGGAAGAGAAGCGTCAATGTCGGCACTGGGCCGAGCATTCCGGTTCACTTTACCCCCCGGCCCGGTGTTCGCGGCAGTGGAGAAAGCGGGCGTGAAAGGCATCGGTGCCGATGGCGAGTCCTGCACTACGTGAAAGGAGGCTGTCGAAGAACGGAGAAAGAAGAAAGGGGGACTGCTTGTGCCAATAGCTTTACGCCGGCAGGTGTCCAGCGTCCCGAGCGCATTTCACCAGGAAGTGGCCCTTCGCTCGGTCCTTGGCACTGCACCGGAACTGCATGCACTGGTCGTGGCAGAGCTCACTAGTGGATGATGTCCTCTTATTATCCACGCTGATGTTCCTCCTTCTTTAATTTCTGAAAACTGAAGCCTGGGCTTCTTGCCACTTTTTTCTTTTCCAGAATAATAAACTTTCGCTCGGTTTAAGTGCCCTTGATTAAAAATATCTAAAAAGCACGAAATAAGGATAACGTAATCGCGAGATGTAGGTGGTACCCCTGTACCCCCCCCCCCCCCCCCCCCCTTATGTAATGTCCCGAACGGGACCTTTAAGGGTTAATAAATGATGATGATGATAATATGCTCAGTAGATTTCCGCCATTAAGCCATCCCGACAGCTGGTGCGATATGATTTATGCCAGGATTATGCGTAAAGTGCACTGCTCTAAAGCCTATTGGAATATCTCGCAAAGCAATCAAACAGTTCGTCCTTGTGGTTGCTATTTATGTTACCTTTATTCAAGGAGGTACAAGTAAGCGATAGGAAACTTTATGGAGGAGTGTATGCTATCAAAAGGTAATATTTTGATCTTCCTGCGTAAAGAACAATCGAGATGGATATTCTAGGTAAGTTGTCTACTGAGTAAAAAATCTGCAGCAAGTGGAGTGCAGTTTATTTCTCTGCCACTTTTCTATGCAGGAATTATTCCGTGTTGTAGAGGTACTTTCTGGAAAAGAAACCGAAATGACAATTTTTTGTCAAGTGACAATTTCGTTGAAGCAGCGGCAAATGCATGGGGGAAACTCGGCTGAACGTTATTTTCGACCCATTGCTCCAAAGGTCCCTGACGCCTAAGCGCGAAACTGTTTGCACGCAAGCACAGTTCACCAAAGCCCTTCCTTTTGTCAGAGTGGACACTAGGACAAGTTAGTGTGACATTTCTGAAGCAGCGCGGATACACGGACCAACAACGCAGCAGCACACTAAGGGGTGTTAATAAGCGTCCTGACTGTATGCTTCTTTGTTCTACGTGGCCCTGCGCTCTTTCGATAATTTCGTCTTGTGGAAATTTCGCGCCGACAGCGAATATGGCTCCAGTAAAGCATTTCTACTTTCGTTAGTGAAATGGGCCTCTTGCTTGTTGAGTGTCTCTAGGAAATCATGATTCTGTACTGCACGGTTTTTCGACGATACGTGGGCCGAAACTTGTGGATTGAGAGAGAGAGAGAGTGAGAAACAGAATAACGGAAAAGAAGGCAGGTTCACTAGGCGACGCGGAACAAAGGGATATAAATAAAGGGAAGAGAGGAATAGGAGATCAGTTGCACACGGTACAAAGAGCGCACACAAGGGCACACATGGCGCACAATGAAAGTTTATACGTGATGATTAAACGTGATAGAGGGATGTGACTTCTCTAGCTCCGATTGATAGACAATTACAGACTGATCTTGAAGACTAATGTTATAATGGGGTAGACGTGCTGGCTATTTGGTGAGCCATGATTCCTTAAGACAGCGCAAAAGACAAGGACATAGAAAGAAAAAACACACACAGCGCTGACTTACAACTCTTACCGAGTTGTAAGTCAGCGCTGTGTGCGTCTTTTTTTTTCTGTGTCGTTGTCTTTTGCGCTGTTTTAAGGAATAATGTTATAATTTTGGTCCTTTTTTTTCACCACCAACAGACCTATTAAAGAAAACGTTTCCTTCATAAGAGACAGGCAGTTGTCAGATGGTCGATGAGAGCCACTGTCATCGAACATTTCTGGCGTCCGTCCCGAGCTACAATCTGTAGCGCAGGTCAGACATTCGGCCGACCAGGTCCCTTAAGAAGCTACATGATTTTTCCACTTTGTCACTTTGCCCTGCAAGCACTGGGGGCGCGAATAATAAGATTTACACATTTGGCAACGTTGGTGGCACCGTGAAACGGAAGCTGGGAAGCAGATCCTTGAACACTGTGTGTCTCAGTCCTTGGCAATGCCGATTATCATCCATATTTTACTCTCGACGTGCACTTTTAAGCCGTAAAAAAGTTAATTGCAGAAGTATGTAGACAACAGCTGTGATCATTTAGTTTTCAAGAGCAGATGCTCCGTAAAAGTTTGGTCGACTTCATGAGAGCACTTACACAGTCAGTGCTTCTTCTGAGATAGTTTGGTAGCGAGTAATGGTTGTACTGAAACTGGGGAAAGCTGGCAGGATTCGACATAATTAATGACAAACGAAGAGACCCCTAGAATACATCGTTGCATCCTGAAGAATGCCAGTGATACCCACAGGATGCTGATGAAATAGAAAGCAAAAAACTCTCGGATAAAATCAGTGCAATCCAACGAATGCCAGGCAGATCCGGTAGAATGCATGAAGAAAAAAACCTACTGAAACAAACAAACAAACAAAAAAAGGAGAGCTACTCATAATTGGTTTCTTTCGATTTCATTGTATACTCACAAACTTCCTTTAAATTTAAGCATAATCTCTTATTTTTTGCATGTTTCGTGTAGGCCTATAATCTTTTTACAAAGACTAACCGCTGAAAACCATCCTGTACGCTAAAAATTTAAAGACGTAGTTTAGGAACTCTCTTAAACCAATTTCTGGCTTAGTCTCCACATACAGGACCGCAGTTTGAACCAAGGTTCTTTTGTTATGAAGAACAATGCAGCGCTTTGCCACGCCTACACTTTTTCATTGTTAAAAGAGGATAGACGCTGCCTACTGGTCATCCGTAAGTTAATATTCCCAAGTCGCTTCACTGTATGCACTATACTGCTGCGTTACTCGGCTCAGTGATTCCTGGTTTTGAACGACCGCGGTGCAGAACACCTCGCAAAGTTTTAAAAAGAAAACTGCTCATTAACAGTTCCGTGTCCGGAGTGGGGTTCGAACTCACGCCCTTTCACGAGGACCAAAGCTTATATCTGGCGCCTTTGACCTCTCGGCCATCCTGACGAGCACACCTATCGAAGAACGTTATGGTGCACCGATCAGGTGGCTCATCTTTACACTTCCAAACGGCTATGCCATGATAGGCATAATCACGTCATCACTGATTCACGTCGTATTTATTAAGGAATTTAATATTTTTGTGTGCAGTAACAAAACCAAAGATATGAATGTGCACCATGGCAACCGTTCAAATATTTTCCGAAGAAGCAGCGCTCAAAATCGCTCAGCTGAAACGCTATTCGGCTTGATGGAATCCAAAATATTTAAATGGGCGGAAACTGCCTTACACGCATCATTTTGGCCTGCTTTAGATCAGAGAGGCAACAGCAGAATGAAGGAACTTTGCGGAGAACCTTGTGTACAAAAGATGATATTATTGATAACTACTTTTACATCTAAATTTAAAATAAATTATTGCTGACCTTGTGAGATAAGTGACAAGATGTAAAATTTCAGTTTGTGTCACCGCAGCGTGCTGGCAAAGGTAAACATTTGTGGCTTCTGCGCATTAATGCGTAATAAAATTGTGCAGACCACAAAATTTATTGTCGAGATGAGTAATCCAACACAAGACTCATGTAATTGAGAGGAGGACCAAGGTGTTCATGCATTATCAAAGAGCTCTTAAATCAACTAACCTGCTCCTTTATGCAGAATGTCGCTTACAACAAGTACCATCGAATTATGTTGTAGGTAGTGCGCCATATCGATGTTGTTAAAACATACTGCATTTGAGGCAGAAAAAACAGTTCTTTTTAAAAGATACGTTGTCCGTGCTAATATTTCTGTGGTCACTTTCTACGAGATACATGCATTCCTAAGTTGTACTATACCTATTAAATTAAGCCTGAATGCTGCGAATTCGTCTTGGAAGAGAGAATGCGGTATAATTTTTAAGCTCTGACGACTAATTTATTTACTATTTTGCTAAAAAAATACGAGGATAAACTCTTCATAAAGAAGTGTCAGAAAACGCATACATTATCTTACGCATTATCATCTCCTGCTAATGAATTGAAGGGTTAGCCATAGTCCGAAGAACTCAGGTAGCTATGTAATGTCTGACATTATATGATCAGGAAGAATTTAGGTTTCGATTATTCAAGCAAATTTAAGAACTACTTCATATCTTATGTCGTAGAGAGAACCACAAAGATTGCTAACAAACGTATAATCATGGCAATGAACAAAAATTCTTTCGATAGTAAGACACTGGATCTCACGACATGGCCAAATGAATGCTGATACTGAAGTTCGTGTCTGATAAACTCCTTAAGCTTTTTTTTTTAATTTAACAACAAGTTTTGGACCTAACAACTATGTCGCAATACATCAAGTGGTTCAACAGTCAATAACTACTGTACTCGAGTTTTAACTGGCTGCTCCCCCTGGATTAACGTGAGAAGGATTAGATCTGCAGCAGATCCCCGAGCAATTGTCTGCCTAGGTTCTTGAAAGCCCTCAACCTGATTGGACAGCAGACTGCTTTAAGCAAAAAGAAAAAAAGAGCTGTTAGGAATAGCGTTCGAGCCCAATCCCTAATGCGGTCCGGAACTTAAATATGACGCCTTCGACCAAACACTTCGGAATCCTGACAAGGTCTCCGCTTTTATTGCCTAAACACGTCAGAAACGAGCGAGTAAAATATTAACACACTAAGCCCAGCATTGCCACTGACTACTACGGTCGACTATAGTATTAAGTCTGCTTTGCTCTAGAGACTATGCTTTGTCCCTATTTGGAAGGTATCGACACTAGCAGGCGAGAACATTGTCACCCCAGAAAAGGCGATGAACGCTTCGATAAGACGACATAAATGTCAGGTTCTCTTGTTCAAAACGATGGTCAGGGAACTGACGTTTTCCCTCCGCCCGTCAAGTTTATAATGCAAAGGATTCATTAGTCGCTGCTCTCTATCGACAGCAAAACACGCGTGAGATAAATCTCACTGACGCTAGTGAAGCAGTCAGTATCAAGCTGCACTTGAACTGCCTGAACTGACGCAGCACGCTGGCTACTCCGCCGCAGAACTTCACGCATCTAGTACATAGAGTGCAGCCATATCGAAGAGGCCTACAGTAATGACGGCTGAGACGGTGTTCCGGACTCTGCGTTTTCGCTTCTGACTTCACAAAGCAATCTAACTTGGAGCATGCTGCGCTGAGTAGCCACCTCACCTTGTGTGCTTGTTCTGGCTTGTTGCTGCCCTTCAAGTGCACTACAGCACATACGGGCCAATGCTGCAGCCACAGTACTGTTGTCCCGAGGACCTTGCGATCACTATCGAAAAGGAAGCCAAGTAATGAATAACCAATGCCGAACCTTTAATAGGTGCAACCACAGAAACAATTATAGGACCTAGCGGAAGTTGATGTATACGCACCCACTTCGTTCGCTGTTGTATAAATTGTGTACTTGGATTGTCGCTGCTGCCGGGCGACACCATCCCTCTTGTGGCTTTGGTGTGCCTGTACGAGATTGTAATTATTGCATGAATAAAGTTTATTATTATTATTATTATTATTATTATTATTATTATTATTATTATTATTAATGATGCAGACGCACGTGGTAAGCGTGGCCAGATTACGTAGGCCAAGCGTGAGCAGCTTGGAGCGAGGCGGAAGGAAGACAGCAAGTTTATGCAACGGACATTTCCAGCGAAGGCTCCAGTGGGACGCAGACTCGCAGCTTACTCACAGCCACCGTGTCACGTTCCAAGACCTAGGCACTGCGTCCAAATCACCCTACCTTCATCGACTGCTCTACATCGACTGTTTTATCTATCGCCAGCCTATGTACATAGGTGTTCTACATCGAATACTGCCACGAGTGCTTCTAGTTGTAAGCCGCCCGTCGTGTGTTCAGCAGCACGTTGTCTTGTGCCGCACCACCGCGAACGGCTTTGCCTCGTGTCCTGTGGTGATTACGCAACCCCAGAGTGCCTCTGTTTCAACGCCCGAGCAACGAGGCACCCCATAGGCTGCGTCGCCACGCAGTGTGCTCAACAATCTTTGTCGGCACTGCTCTGAGCCACCGATTAACGCCTGTGAACCGACAGGTGGCTGCGAAAGGTTCTCTTGAACGCTTGAGCACACTTAGTAGGTAGAACGCGTGCTTCGCTTACTCAATGCAGGCAGCTTCTCTTGCCTGCGTTCGAATTTTCTCTCGATGTTTCATTTGCTTTGTGCAGTTCATTTTGACAGTGTATGTCACACTCTGCGCTCCGCCGTTCATTGGCATTGCTCCGGATTCCTTTAACTTCGAAATGTACGGTCGTTCAGCGTGGCGATTAGTCGGCTCACGACAAAGTTAACAAATTTATTGTGAAAGGGCAGTATTGGCTCATGAGGATTGTTCTGCTAGTTGCATTGCTAGCGGATAATGTGCGATACTAATCCCGGTGCAATCGCTTCTCAGGTAGGCGTGCCCCTTGTTGTTTGTTGCAACGTTACTAGGTAACCTAGTAACGTTGGTTTGTTGCGCATTCTGTGCCTGAAACCATTCCAAAATGTGGGCAGCAACTCGTGGATAGTACGATGGTTCTGCGATTAAACAGGTAGGGGTGTAAACTCGAAGAATTTTACCGAACTATAGCATAAAGCTAACTTTATTTAAAAAAAAGCAAAAAGAGATGTTTTCTTCAAAGCCGAATACTTCCCTTGGCACACCGCTGGAGGTTCACTGTAAGGATAAGAACTCACCGTTCTGCTCTCAGAAGGTTGAAGAAATGCGAAAAATAAGTAAGGAGTGCTCAAGTATATTTTTTTTCGGCTAAGTTTTGGCGCCTTTTGGAAGTACGCCATTCTACGCATGCGTCAGCGCACATAAGTTTCAGACGTTGTTTGCTGGTTTTTGTGAAAATTATGTTGAGTGATTAAAAAAACATGTTGATATGCCTATCATCATAAAGGTTGTAGTAGAAAAACTTTGCTCCTAAAGCGGTTCGCCAAACCAGTTGTTTTAACTTTTTTTTTTTTTTTTTTGGGGGGGGGGGGGGCACTTGAACGTTTTTTTTTTTTGCGGAGCGTTACGCGTGTCAGGTCTGTGTAATAAAGATCCGTACTTTCTTGTTTTTAGCAAAGTGAAAATGCTGCGCATCGCGTCCGGTTATATGTATGCACTGATGTGTCAATTTATCGCTTTCTGACAACGAGCTTATGAGTAGTGCAGCCGACAATCGCGCCAAGGCGGAACTGTAGTGGAACGTCTCTCTCTTTCCTTACGCTTTTCATTGCTGATGCATCGAGGAGCGGACGAGTGAAAAGAACTGTCGTACCGAGAAGAATTAAGACCTTTCTTCGACCATTGTTCAGTGGAACAGCAAAAGTGATTGCATGGGTGCGTGAAAACAGTATTTACGGCCATACGCATTCACTGCTTGTTTTGTTAGAAGACAGAGACCACTGAATACGGTTTTATTGACTGCAACAACGCCGTAGGCATTTGTGTTGTAGTGCCCCGCACCATTAAGAAACCTTCCGCTGAACCCGTCGGGCATTCATTTTTCATCTCTGCGAAAAGACGCTTTCTTCCCTGACACATTGTTCCTATTCTTGGCCCCTGCGTAGTCTGGCGAAGTGTAATGGATTTTCTGTACAGACACGAATGAGCTCTCTGAAAACAGAATCGCGAAAGTGCGGTTAAAATACGGAATCGTATTCGCACGGCAGCTTTAACGAAGAAAGTTCCTTTATTTTGCTGTTTGGGTCAACCCAAATAAAAAGGTGATGTTCTACGCCTCGTAAAAAGGGCGCTACGCTCCTTATCCGAAGCCAATAGTTTGTTTAGCTTATTGTATATTTATAAGTGCATTTATTAGTTCTTTTTTTAGGCTAAAACAGATGGAGCTCTTGACTGCATCTTATAAGGTATACAGTATACCTCGTTAAGGTATATACCTCGTTACGGAGCCATTAGCCTGCTCTTGGCAGAAACAATGAATCTTATTTAACTTATTCTCCTCACATGATGGACACATTCTTTGAAATTATTGCGAATTTGCGACAAGTGATATCAATGCGTTTAAAATCCGCAGCCCTTTTCCTTCATGCTAGGTAAACATCGGCGGAAGCTAACCTTACCTACGCATTGAGAAGTATATGGTTAAAATTTTTAATTTTTTTAACAGGAATATGTTTTCTAATTCATGCAGATACGGGTAGATGATGAGGTTTCTCTAGGTCAAGCATGCACAATACTTGTGTAATCACCTACAATACTGACCTATGAGAAGCGGTGCAGGGAAACTATATGCGTCACTGTACCGCGTCACTGGCAAAGCCAGTACAGCTCCTAGTATATACGATTCTATTCAGAGGAGTTTTCTTGCTGTTTGAAGAAGAGCCCTATACGCTTGATCGCAATATAGCTAATTCACTGCAGCGGCCTGGTGACCCCCCGGGAATTAACTAATCCACCTTCTCTGATATTTCAGGAGCGCGTTGTTGTCTAATTTCACAAGACGAGAAAGTACCTGCCCTTTACTCAAAATCAAATCTGGCCTTTAGGCAAACACAAGGGCCTCTCCTCTTTTGTCATATAGCATCCTGTACCGCTGTGCTGAGATGTTCCTCTGCAAACCTGTAGACTTACTCGTTTTAAGCGCTAACCAGTTTGTTCTGTTAACTTCCTTCATGCTTTCAGACATGCCCAGCTGCACGCCATTCACTCGTTGGGAATCTGTCATACAAAAGCTTCCTCCGTTAGAAGGGAGGCCGACGGAAGCAGCTGAAGACGCGTGATGCTCGCGAGCGCGGAACCGCGTGAATGCGGTGAAGCCTACATGCGCGACGGCTTGAAACGGCTTCCAGCGCCTCTTCTGCGACCGAGGCGCGTCCCAGAAAAGAGCGGCTTTTGTTTGCTCCCGCGTCGCTGGAGTTCGCAGCCCGCGCGCAGGTCAATAGGGAGCTGGCTGAATTCCATGTAATTAGCCGGAGAGGAGTAATCGAGCTTTAAATGAGCACACGCGTCGCCATTAAGGGCCCCGGTGTTGTTTTAAGCCGTCGCCAGCCCGGCCGCCGCGAGACGCCGGATAATTACCCGCTTTCTTGCCGAGCGCTAGACACGATGCGGCTAGACTTGAAAACGATTTGCCGCTGCTCCCGCCTCGCCTTTGAAAAGGCGTCTCGGTCGCCTCCCGTTCTTTTTTATTCGGTCGTTTTAGCTGTGGCTAGAGCCGTTGTTGGAATGGCAACGAGCACAATTAAAGAGATCTCTCTTCCGAGGAGCCAGTGCATTAAAGGACAAATCCCCGCTGAGCCGGTGCCAGACACTTTCCTGTTCTGGCAGTTAGCAAGAAAGCCGTTGAGGGAAGGCAGAGCCTGTGAGTGAATGAGTGAGCGAGCGAATGAATAAGTGAGTGAGCGATGTAGTGAGTGAGTGAGAGAGTGAGCGATGTAGTGACTGAGTGAGTGAGTGAGTGAGTGAGTGAGTGAGTGAGTGAGTGAGTGAGTGAGTGAGTGAGTGAGCGAGCGAGCGAGCGAGCGATTGAGTGAGTGAGTGAGTGAGTGAGTGAGTGAGTGAGTGAGTGAGTGAGTGAGTGAGTGAGTGAGTGAGTGAGTGAGTGAGTGAGTGAGTGAGTGAGTGAGTGAGTGAGTGAGTGAGTGAGTGAGTGAGTGAGTGAGTGAGTGAGTGAGTGAGATAGAGAACAGGAAGGAAGGGAGGGCGGAGATTTCTAAAAGCTCATTTTAGTAGCTCATTTTAGAAGATTTAAAATTAAGAAATTCTCCTGACTGCGATGCATGATGCTTTCATGGAGAACCGTACTTCCTCGAGTCCTCTACAGAACCCCAATTCTAAATTACATTGCTAAAGGAAGCCTTCACGGCGAAAATTGTTTATCAGGATGTACCGTGAAGAAAACATGAAAGAACATTTTTTTCCCCTTTATCTGTAATAAGTGCAACACCAACACTAAATAAGAGAAACTTGAGAAAACATGAATAGAAGAATGAAGTCTCGGCGTCTTTGCGGTCCGCAGTCAACGCCTTCATGCCTGAAATATTAAAGCTTTTGCTTTATCATCCACGATTATCATATACTTCAAGAAAATTTGCACGCTTGCTTAGAAAGAAAACAAAAAGTCAAAGCTGACGCCAGCAGACTAGGATAAAATGGAGCGTCTGGCTCTCCACGAACGATAAAAACCAGAGAGCGAATTTTTGCTGACCGAAACTTTCTCTGTTATTAAAAAATGCACAAAAGTGGCCAAGTTCTTTCTTCAAAACAAAAAAAGAAAAGAAAATGATCTGACTGAGAGGAGCCCAGGGCAGCAAGGTAAAAGAACATATAACGTCTCGCTCTTGGAGTCGGCTCAAAAAAAGGGAGGGGTATATTTCAGCATGATGGATAGCCCAGCACTGGGCGCCGGAACGAAAAAGTGTCGAAGACGTTATTGAGTGGCTCGTACTTTACGCGGTCCAAAGTAAAAAGAAGCGTCTCGAGGTGAGCTGGAAGAGCCGGGAGAGCGGTCGGTTTTCGGCATCTGCGCGGTGCGTTTCTCGCCATTGAAACAAGTTTAGACGATCTCGAATAAACACCTCCGGGTTCTAAAATCTGTAACATCGTGCACAGTGTATAGGGCTGTCTTCGTATAGGGTTCAAAAGGCTGACTCGGCCAAGTAACGCCGCCGACAGACTTGATGTTCACGGCGACGTTCGTGGACAATTAAAGGTGAAGGAGTGAGGAGACTACTCGCTTTGACATCGTTGGTACCCGCCGCTGTACCGTTACGCGTGCATGCATGATCAGTTCTGTCTGAACGTTTTGCGCAAGTGCTCTTGGTGGCACTGCGTGCCACATTCGATATTGGGTGGTCATTCGTCAGACGTCTTTGAGATGACCGCGAGCGTCATACGCAGTTATCAAATAGAACGTTGAAGTCATTCATGGCAAGTTCCGCAGTGAGCTACTTTGCCAGCTCTGAGGGCAGAGGTGGTGGTTGATGTCGCGTGAAAAGCTCGGGAATGGTCCCGTGCCTTTGAGAGGCTGAACTGTGTTGACGCTTTGCCGTTCTCACATTGCACGGAGGCTAGTCAGCAGCGCATCTGCAACGCAAGCGATGACCGGTTTTAGGAATAAATAGGGGGACAGAGGGAGGAGTGGGGGTGGAGACCACTGTTCGCCAGAACAGTTAAGGGGGTCGTGTACTGCCCAGGACGAGAATAAAAATATTATTATGATTACAATATCGCAGGCAGAACTCGAGGTTTTGGACAGAATTTATATCTTAAACTGGAAAAGAAAGCGCGCGCGGTTACAACCAGAGCGCGCGGTTACACCGTGCTGTGTTAAAACTTCGCGGCTCTCCAAGTAATCCGGCTACATCGCCTGGAGTGTACATACTCGACTTTGTCAGAAGTACTGAGAGCAATAGATAGCGTTATTTTTGTTGTTTTTGCAGGAAGAAACTCCAAAGGCTTTATTTACTCTCTTGCTACTTGACACAGATTCTAGCGTGGTTTAACTACATTTTCTCATAATTCCTTTTAATGTTTTCAGAAAGGCAGGCAGCCACTAAGCTACCAGTGGCGCTTCCATTCGCAGTGTTGCTGGTAACGAAAGCAGTTACTAGCAGCTGTGATAATAACAACCCGTTTTATTTCACAGGTAGTATTTTTAAAACCACATTAGGCGTCTTAAATGTCGTTTTCAAGAAATTTACCATTTTCGGTTGTTGTAACCCTCATTATTGCAACTCCACGTCACCTAGCCGGCGCTGTAGCTGTCATGTTCATAGCTTTGCATAGAGTTATTGACCGCACTTAATATCGTATTGCAGACGTCACTGTTTCCAGATTCCATCTACCATTAAGAAAATGAGACTGACATATAGAAAGATAGCGTTTTAAATTGGTCAGCTGTGATTCTCTGACCCACACCCGGGTATTTGTTTATTTCAGCAAGGAGCTTTCAATTGACGCAAAAAAATATATATTCTCAGTAAATGTGAGTAGACTGTCCCTCTAAAGCTTCTTATTTTAACGGGGCTTTACAAGGAAATCTAAAAAAAAAAAAAGAGTCCATCACGCAAGAGTGGAGCTCAGACGAGCTAATCCGACTAACCGGCCTTTTGTAAAATTGTATATCACAGTCAGAAATGTTCCTTCGGCGATTATCCCAGAATGTCTTCACAGCGCTCTTTTTTCTGTGGTACGCCGAGAAGGACTAAATTCAACTTAGCGGTAGCACTATTCAGAGCACTATTAGTTTTCCAGACCACCCGAGCAACCTTGTTGATGGCCGCGGTTCTTTCAATTAGACTGTATAGGGCTGTAACACAGTGTATTGGTGACGACGAGTATGCTGGCGCATTCCAAATGAGCCATACTACATAAATAACATAATATAAACAAACAAGCAATCGCCCTTCTAAATGCGCAAAGCCTGCGACTCTTCACCAAAGGCGCCAGCTTGTTTACTGGCGATTTTCGCAAAAAAAGACGACACGCTGCGGCACCGCCTCGAAGTAATCTAGAGGAGAGTAGGAGAACGGCCGTGCTCGTCACGGCCACAGTACAGGCTGTGTGAAATTGAGTCTTCCGATCCAGAAGTCGTCGGATGGTACAAGGCCGGCCGACAGCGTGAAAACGAGGCGAGAAAGGCTAAGCGGGCGGCCTAGACGCCCGAAGAACGGGAGGGACGTCTAGCGAAGAGACGCCGCCAAGCTGCTGGACGACAACGACGGCGGCGCTACCGAAATGTCAGTTGACGAAACTGCTTTCGCTACGTATATCCAGGCCTAGCTGAGCTAAACCACTGCCAATTTTTTTTTTTAAACGTCAACGAGATGGAAAAGCCAGGAGGTTTCATTCCATTGCCTAATCAATGCCAGCAGCCCAAAGAGTGGGCAGCTTTGGGTGCAGAAACTGCGGATTGGCAAGCCAGTTACAGCGTCGATGATCGTGTGTTACATGTAAGGACTCGGTGCCATTATAGTTTCAGCTTTAACTGAACGACTAAGGTGATAATCGTGGCTGGTCGTTGCAACTGCTGCAGCGATGCAACCGTACTGATGGCAGTATTGTACCTCGTCGTGATCCGAGCTGTAATTAAGACGCCTGCGATTTATTCCTCTCCAAGTTTTATATTTTCGTGTTAGTGTTTATTCCTTCTAAACACTTGTGTTTCACTGTCCGTAAAGTGAAACCTCGAATCGAAGCGACCCGTGTCGTCACGCCTCCGAGGGCGCGCCTGACTCGGTGGTATTGAGTTCACGCTGCAATGTAAAGACGTGAGCAGACTTGCATCGGGGCGCTCGAGCGGTTCTCTGCAGAGCAAACGCAGCGAAATTTTACAGCAGGTGCTGCGTTTCACGGCCAATGCCCACGCTGAAGCGAAGCTGCGTAGAAATAAAAGCAGCACTTCAACGCTCGGATTTGTTCCGCGGCGTAACGCTACAGCGCTCTAAACAAGCCTGCTCAGGAGTGTACATACAAGGACGTTTCGTGCTCGACTGAAGTGATGGCCACATCCCAATAGGCATTAAAACTTCCTTGGGCGTTTTGCGAATGTTCAGGATGTCTGCAGGACGTCCAGGAGAGGTTCACTGCCCATCGGGATGTGGATGGTACTGGAGTTTACCATGCTGAAATGGAATCCAAGCAGACAACTGTCGAAAGCGAAACTATCGCGAACCATTATAGATTTCATCGTTATGCAATGGTTTCGCAAAATCCTGCTGACCTCTACACTGCAACGGTAAGCCCGGGACGTGCTTGTATTTTTCTGACTCTTCCACAGTGTAGGTAAACCCAGGGCTGGCGATCTAGACGTCATTAAAAACATCCTGGAAGGGGACGACGACCGTGTGCGGTTCCGCTTGCACGGCGGACGTTTGCAGACTCTGGGCTGCGATCTACAGCTTGTCATTTGTTTTTTGTTTTACCCCGACTAATAGAAAGTGTTAACAAAAATAAGCGCTCACCTTAAGTAAAAAAAACGCGACTCAGTCGTGCAATCAAGGAAACTTGTTTATGAGTCCATGATGAAAAACAGCGTTAATTAGACGGGACACACAAGAGAAAGGAGACATCACAAGCGCTGACTAGCAGCTGGAAGTTTAAAGTTTAAGGCTGAACACAGAGTACTCTTTATGTTGCCATCTTGGCTCCACTGCAGCGACGCCTACAGTTCCTGCAAATCACCAATAGAAAGCAATAGTAAGAAAAGCGCCAATAGCAGAAGCTTACGTCTGCCACAAAAGAACAACGCCGCTCGCGGTTAAGAAAGTCTCTTCAGGTGGTGTGACGCGCATTACACCGATTTCGCACATCGTGGCATCTTTCTTTCCTTCGTGGCCATCTTGGGCTCCCACATGTGCTCGTTAGACGCCGAACATGAACAGTGCGCCCGGGCTGCTGACTGTGTACCGGCTGCTCATCGGCCTACAAAACCTGGATAACGAGCGAAAAGCGGGCCCAGCGCTCGACAGAGATTAGCCCCTATAGCGACGGGACCAAGACAGCCGAACACGCGGGCGAAAGTACAGCGCAGACGCTGCGGGCTCTGCGCCGCTAAGTCGGCGCTAACACTGTCCACGCCAGCTGAATCCGAGTGATGAAGGAGTCTGGTCTGAGCCGGATTAGGCCTCGCGGCGGGGGAGCGCGAGGCTCGCCCGGCGCGCACGTCCCACTAGGCTCGTCGTCGGGTGGCAGCGCACTTACTTTCCCCTCCCCCCTTCTCCACCCTCTCCCTTCTTCCTTCTGCCGCCGCGTAGCGAGCAGGAGAGAGAAAAGGCAGCGTCCCGAGCAATGTCGCAATTAGAGCCCCAGCGCGTCCCTCTGATTGCCTCGCACGCTGCGCTGTCGTCGTGTCCGCCTTGTCCCCTCCGTTCGTCCTCCTCATCCTCTACCACCCCGCAGCGCTCCACTCACTACACTCACTGTCCCGCATTCGCGTGCGCTGGTGAGTCCGCCGGACCGGAAGAGGAAGTCGCGGGGGAGGAAGAAAAGAACAATTCTTCCGCCCAAGGAGGGGGACGGCGGACCGAGGGATACGTGCTTGCTATGCTAGTGCGGAGATTGCACGTTCACGGATACAGATGACGAGGAAGACGACGAGGTGCTTCGAGACCGGCTTCGAGAGACTAACTGCGAAACAAAAAAGCAGCGATTTGTATTTCTGGGCGTCTTGCTTTGTTTTGTTCGCAGTTTCGCTTGCTGTATTTGTTCTTACCGCAATCCGAGAAACTGGAATACTGAGCGCTCAGAAGGCCGTGCTGTCGGGCTAGTTGGTGATACATTATGTAAAGAAATCAGCTCGAAAAAAAAAAAAGGCGAAGGCTCCTCCGTTGCTTTTTGTCTTTGTTTTTCGCGCTAATTTCTTTATAGACTACTAAGCACGCTTGCGGACTCTGTAAGAAACTGCAAGGAAATAAATGCTGATCTTAACAAGGAAATGAAACAGAGTCACAGGTCAGACCATAAAATAATAAATAATAGGTACTCAGCTGAATTCCCTAAGTACAAGCGTCGGTGAGGGACACAGACGTGCTTAGTAAATGGTGCAGAGACGAGAGCATGATTCGATGATAGGCTTCGACGTTGGGCCATCTCTCGTTTTGTTTAAAGCATACAAGTATATTGGCGAGCTTGCAGGTGATGTGAACGTGAGGCTGCCCAGTATGTCCCCCGTTCCTGTTATAAATGTTCAGGCACCACGATGTGTGCTAACAGACAAGGAAGAGTACTGTTTAACACTGGTGTCCTATATTAAAAGATGTCAACGAGAACAGCTGGTGGTGTTGTTGGCGCTGCCTCGAACATATTGAAGCCGTTGAAGGAGATGAGAACGAAGCATGACTGTCTCGCGCCGACGACGACTTTGCTATTGGCGGACTTGTCTAGTCTGTTACTACCTCGTACTGTCTATTCCTCGTTACTGTAACAAGCCGTGATAATCATAGGCGTACCCACGAGACGGACAGGTCACAAAGCAAATAACTGAGCCGCCGTTTAAGAACAAAAGGGAATGTAAGAGTATCTACCTGTTCTCTGGCACTGAAGCTGGATCTCAAGACTTATCACTATATTTCATTTTATGCCTGAGATGCAATACGCTCTTTCATGACCTATGTTTAAGATTTGTAGTGTGAACTCCATTAGGGGTTTCGCTGCTGTAGAGAAGTTAATGCATTCAGCCGCCCAGCCCATGAAATGATAAGAACGCAAAAGCGGTGTGTTGTTCTTGCGTTTTTTGTTGTTGATTTGTAGCATGAACCAACCGGCCTACGTCACAGCGTTGCTGCTGAGTCCAATGGGCCGCGTTCGCATCCCGGTAGTGCAGCCGCATTTAGATGGAGGCAAAATACAAAATCGGCTGTGTGCTATGCGATTTGGGTGCACGTTAAGGGACTCGACGTGGTAGAAATTAACCACGAGCCCTCCTTTACGCTTTCTCTCATAGTTAATTCGCAGATTAGTGATGTTAAACCTAAAATACCATACCATATTCCACCATACCCTACCGTACCACCCATACAATACCATACCATATCCCATCCTACCCTACACTACCGTACCCTACCGTACCCTACCGTACCCTACCGTACCCTACCGTACCCTATCGTATCGTATCGTACCATACCATACCATACCATACCATACCATACCATACCATACCATACCATACCATACCATACCATACCATAACATAACATAACATAACATAACATAACATAACATAACATAACATAACATACCATACCATACCATACCATACCATACCGTACCGTACCGTACCTTACCTTAAGCCGCTGCGGTGGCTCAGTTGGTATGGTACTAGGCGGCTGACCCGAAAGACGCGAGATCAATCCCGGCCGCGGCGGTGGCATTTCAATGGAGGACAATAGCTTGACGCCCGTGTACTGTACGATGGCAATGCACGTTAAAGAACCCCAGGTGGTCCAACTTTTCGGAGTCCTTCACTACGGCGTCCCTCATAGTCTGAGTCGCTTTGGCACGTTAAACCTTCATAAACGAAACCTCACCTTAGCTTACTATAACTTACCATACCATAACAGGCCAACGCTTCCTCTGCTTTGTCCTCCTTTTGTTGGGCACCTACCACGACGCTTTCAGTGAGAGCGCAAGCAAGAGGACTACAAGAACTCATAAGTCAGAATACGCGTGATAAATTCCCGTTACGCTGGAGTGTGTTTGAATGGACCGCAGCAATATCTGTTTCTTTTCAGACAGACCAAAACGCCAGCTCACAGCCTTAAAGCTTTCGTTTTAAGAACGACTGGCAGGCTATGCGCTGTGAAGCACAACGCCAAACGTTTTTGTTTCTCTCGCTGTGGCTACTTTCCTGAGCTGTGAATCAATTCCGGCTCTCCACTCCTACGTGCAGCTGGAATTCGAAAACAAAAACTGTGCATTAGCTGCATTTGCTGATAGCCGATAACTTTGCTATTCCTCTCCAAACCTTGCGAGTCAGAAGATGGCCTGGTTTCACAAAAGGTGGAGTAACACCTGCGACCAAAAGAACAACCTACACTTAAAGAACCTAAAGAGAACAACCTACACTTCTCCCTCTCTCGTTCATTTGATCTAGTTATTTCGTTCTGTTTGCTCGGGGCATCACCAGCCTCCCGGCGTTCTTTTTCGTCCTCACTATTCCGGCTGGCAAAGGAAGTGACGGCCACTATACTCCTTGCGTTGGTTCGTTTCCACTTGAACGCGAGGTCAAGATCCTTATTCCGGAACCTGGACACGTGCGCGGGGCGCCGGGTCCTCAAACTCGGACAAGCCCGAGGAAAGGCGAACTGCGGGGAAGGAAGGGTACCTCGCCACAATGTGCTGCCCTGCACCTCCCCTGCTCCCCGGAGATTATGTGCTTTGCAAACGGGATCAGCTACTCGGCTTCCGTGCCCTGCACTCGGCCGCCCACTTCATCCCAACTCTGCCCTTCTGGCAGCTGCGCTGCGCTCGGTGGCGCTCTCTGCGAATCTCGATCGCGGAGAGCGCGCGTGAACTCAAAGGAGACAGGTTTTTATTTGGTGCTTGAAAAACGGCCGACAAAGAGCTGCCTGAAGGAAGGAGTGACAAAAAAAAAAAAAGGAAGCCTAGGCCGATACACAGTTTTCTTTCAGCGAATCTATGCAAATAACAAAACACCCTCTTTTTTAAATGTGCTCAAGGAACTACACCTTCAATTTGCCCAGTCGCGCTTGACGGCAAATCGATTGACCGACAATGAAAAAGAAAACTTCTTTCTGTGGAACTCAGAGAAGCTTCACAAAAGCTTTTATCTCTATGTCTTTGGTATCAGCTGGGGCTCAACCAAAATTTGCGCAAAAAACTTTGACTATAGAAATGATAGCCTCAAGCACTATCTGTTCTTTTGCCCCGTCGCTCTCACCCTGCCCCCCCTCCCTCGTTCCCCGTTCCCCGTACCCTTCCCTCTACCGGGGCCACCTGGTTGGCGGACCCCAATAAGCACCTAATGGCTCGCCATCGATAGTCTAAGCGTCTAGATTAAGACGGTCATTAAAAGCGTTTTCCTCCCCTTCCTCAAGCAATATTTTATGAACAGTTAAACAACTGTAACAAGCGGGAATGGCGATAAGCAATTTTTTTATTTTTTTTATTTATTGATACTGCGATCTTTCGCAAGACCTTCGCAGGGTGGGCACACAATATAGAAATACATAAATGTTGGAAACAACAAAACGATCTCAGGAAAAAGCAAACAATTCAAGAACAATTGATCAACAATTTAAGATCAAGAACACAATTCCAAAAAGGACAAACGAAACACAGAAATGTAGCGGTACGACAATATAAAAAAGTTAAAGGTGGCTTTCAAACCTTTTTAGTGAAGTTTGGGTTACTGCATCATTAGCTAGATTATTCCACTCTGTAATCGTTCTGGGGAAAAAGGAGTACTTAAAGGCGTTAATTCATGCGTTTAATGGTGTTACTGTAAAATCATGGCGTTGTCTTGTGTTGTACCCTGAGGAGAACGATATAATATAGGATGTGTCAATATTGTACTGGCCTTTGATTAACTGAAAAAAGAATTTTAGACGACAGATGCGATTGGAATGCTATTCATGGAATGCTATTCAGACGATATTCCCCTAGTGCCAGATTTACGTCCATCTCAGAGGTGAGCTAAAGTTGCCCTGCTTTTCGCCAAGACTAGCGGCCCCAATTAGCCAATAACCTTGAATATATTTCTCAAACGTGATTACCATTCGGGACCTGCATTTCTACTTGGTCTTCGAACATTTCCATCACGCTAATTCCCTCGAATTTCTTTCTCTACGTTCTGTCTGGCTCTTCCAGTCACTAAACTATCATTTCCGTCCTTACGCTGACATTATGCCATCGGGTCAAACAATGTAGCTTCATTTCGATTCGCCAAGGTTAACCCCTCGTCCCCCTTTTTTTAACCAACTAACTCATTTCATTTCGACAACATTGCTAATAACTCAGGGTAGAAAGAACGCACATATTTTCATAAACAAGCGCGGCCAATTGTGTTCTCAAATCATGGCCTAGTGAGCAAGAGCGAAAGATACTGGGCCATCGTCTATCCGAGCAAACCCTCACTTTGCTCTCAGAAGAAAAAAAGATATACATACGGGGACAAGAGACCTCAAGTCCGGAGCTTAGGCGTACACTGAAGATGGCAACTCGAGAGCGGCGCTGAGTTCAGTGATGGTTCAGCCCAGAAGTGCACTGTCGAAGCATAAAGCGGAGCCTAGTCGTTCTGTTGACAGAGCTCGAAATAGCGAGGAGCGCGCAGGGAGAATGAGGGAGAAGCATCGTAGCATTCTCAGCGGAGCTTAGCCGCGGATGTTCCGGGTAAACGGGTCTGGAAGCTGCACAAACGTGGCTGCTAGGAGGCGTTCACATCGTCCATTTAGCGCGTTCTTACTTCAACGGCCGACGGGTTATGAGGGTTGTCAACAGGCGAAAAGAGACACTCGGTGAGAGCCGTGTTACAAGTGGGTCCGTTTCAGCGCCAGATGTTTCTTCCGGTACCCTATTGCAACCCAAGCGTTCAAGCGGGTTTTTACGCAGGGGTAACTAAAAAAAGCAAAGAGCATAAAAAATACGCTGTTTCGTTTGTGACATGACCAGTCTGGTTCTTGAGGGTTTTAACACGGCGGCCACTTCGACGACGGCCGTTCCAAGAGTTTTCACATCATTACGCTTAGTTGCGTGCGTTATTTTTGTTGCTTTTTTTTAACCGCTGAATGACGTCCTCTCGCGGTCGGAAGACGCTAGAAAAAAGTACAGAGGGCAAAACGCATGTCTAGAACACGCTCTGAGCGTGTTTCGGGCGTAACACGCGATAACTAGCGATTAGATTTGGTTAAAAATGGTTTGTATGTAAACATGGGCTGTTAAACTCATAGAATTTTATCGTCATTTTTTGCCTTCTTGGTTGCAGCGGCTTTGAGAGCTCCGGAACGCACAGTTTGGTTGTTCTAGGCATGTGTTTTGCCCTCCGTACATCATAACGGGGTAACGCACATTACGCCTTGGACTCTGGCTATGCCACGTCCTCGCTGAACGTGAGTTCGTAGATTCGATCCCACCACGACCAGCAGATTTAAATGCGGACGAAATTCAAAAATACCTGCGCGCTGTGAGAGAGGGAACGTTAAATATCGCCACGTGGACAAAATTAGCAGGAGTGAAAAATTACCCTTCACTGTGGAGTGCGTCGTAGCTCACACTGTGTGTTTGCCAGGTACAAAGCCGATGGCCATTAGAGCTTTTCTCAGCGTGTGCTATGAGTCGTTTCATCCACGCCTAAAGTAGGGCCTCCTTTATCTGAGAACTCTTATTTCACGTACCTTCCTTTCGAGACATCGAACGCCATCGAGACGGCGTAAGGTTTATTGCAAGTATCGCGCTTCCGTTTTCCTATCCGGGCTTCTTGCATGTTAGGTATTGTAGTCGCATGTGCACGGTATGTGGAGTTTAATTTAGCAATTAACGTTGGCAATGACGGACGCCGTAGTGGAGGCCTTCTGATTTGTTGCGCTCACCGGGGAGCCTTAACATGCACTGACGTCGCGCAACATGACATCGCATAGGAGTGGTTTTGAGGCTGTTTAAATTGTACCAACGCAATAAACTGCACGTGAGTAACAACACTTAATTCTGGCGAGTTTTGGTACCAGTGCACCATTGTAGTCCGAAAGAGCACTATGGAGCCGGGGCGCATTGTCTACGAAAAAGATTATTTAGTGACATGACCCTGCCCTCTGCAATCGGGCAGCGCCTAGGGTATAGCATACCGGAAGGTTGTAAATTTTAAATTTTCTCTGGCGAATACGACAGACCAGTGTCAGAGAAAACAATTCCGTGAATTTGCTTGGCGCTTTGAATAAACCGATATGCAATTTTTGGTTCCTTCCATAAGCTGCAACGTTTTCCTGATGCGCTGCTGAACATCTTGAGCAGTAGCCATTACGACCAGCTAGTGTAGGCTCCTTGAATAATTATACATCTTTAACCACTTCCCAAAAGATAGCATGCCCAGAGTAAAAATCTTCAGGAGCAACGTAATCCTTTTTGAGGTCATTGGTGCGTATTTGTGGTTACGCGTCTTGTCCTTCGAGACCTGCACAGAGGGCTCGAAATAGGTGCAGCTCTACACTATCTCCTCCAGCTCTTCTCTTCTGAACCACCTTCGTTTCCCATCGACCGTGACATTGAAAACGCAACAGAGTAACAATAAGTAGGCATGTTTTCCCTAACCAATTCATAACCCCAGTATGCCATTTTGTTGATGAGAATATGCCCGCGTCCTCTGCCGTGATAAATGATGATTTAAAGGCTCGCTGACACTAGTAGTGGTCATTCTCTGCAGAAAGACAGTTATTGCAGTGACTGCTTATCTTGTACACGCAAGGTGTTTATTGCGCTTTCTTCGCAGTTTAATGAGTACTCGTCAGAATTCCAAGCTTATTTGCGAGGAACTGCAGGCAAGCAAGTATGGAAGGTTTTTCTTCAGTTGCTCGCCGAAAGAGCACATTGTTCTGCTCCGGATCAATATTATTTATCGCTGATGTCGGTGGGCCGCAGGGGGCAAGTCTCCTCCAGTCAAAATATAACTACTCTTCACGCTGCGCTGCAACTTCTGGGCAAGCGATTAAATTGAGGCCAATAACGGCGTTGTCGCCAGACACCTAAACTAAAAATTGAAAACAGCGACCGGAGAGTTTTTGCATGTAAGTTCTTTTGTTTATTAATTACTCTGGACACATGCATAATTTCATGAGAAACAGCTGTACAGCTGACTTTTATTTGTTCACAGTATCGCGAAATCAAGCCCCCACCTTGGGTGAGAGGCGAGGACCACAAGGTCGCATTAGGCCGATCTTCTTCGAAGACTAGTTCTAAGTTCCCAAAGCGTGACGTGAAAACCGCTACGGCAGCTTCGCGCCCGTAATATTGATTCCCAAGAGAACGACCGTCTGATGACAGCAGTATTTCTTGTCAAGGCATCTTGTTGCGGTGAGTTCAACACAAACTTGTTGTATTTCCACAGCGGCCTTCGAGGGTATCGAGCGCCCGAAAAGTTCCGGAAGGGTCGAGATATGTACAGTAGTGCTCAATATTACTTGCAGCACACAAAGTGTTAAGCGAGCTTCTTCAACAGAGCAGAGGAAACCCGATGGTAGTAAATAGATACGCCTCTAGGTTCAAATCAGAAGTTCACTGCTTTCTACAGTGTGTCTCAGTTCTTCATTGCATCGCTACATTGCTCAAACCAGAGTAAGTATAGACGCCGCTGCTCGCCGGTCATTCTGAACGCGGCTGTGCGTTTTGTGCCAAGTATCTTCCGCCAACCAGGTAATTGTCCATGCTTTTATATTTGTTGCTACCTTGATGCTAGCGATGTCAAGTTATGCTGATTTATCCCATGGAGATGCCAACTTGCGGAAATAAATGAACGCAAATTTTCTTTGGTAGAGCATCAAGTCAGCTCACACATATCGCTGAACAACAGTGAAGAGTGGTTAATTTTTTTATTTTCTGCGCACGCTTTGTTGCACTTGATAAGTGATTCTTATAGCACGTCAGTCTTCAGTTTGCTTAACTCCTATAGCATAAACCCGATATCAAGTGAAAATTCACGCTCAGCAACGTTTGCTTGATTCCCAAACCCTAAGCAGAGCCTTCCAAATAATGAATCTCAAGAAAACAGAAAAGAGAAACATAGAAAAAACAAATGCTAAAACCTCAGAATCAGTCTTTTCTTGCCCATAGCTGAAGCATTTGATGCTTCTAAAAATGTTCGACAAATTGAAATGCATTCTTCGAACCATCGTTATGTTTTCAAAAATTCCCCTCCAGATTGAACCGCTTTAAATGCAATGAGTCGGGACCAGCAGACTGATCCAGTTCTTAGTGACGGATATTTTACTGATTGATGGTTTATAATCTGAAGCTTTACACAATATCATGGAGAGCCACATAAGTCTTTTCGCTGAGATGGTTCTTCACTTCGGCGTAAATTTTCGCATACTTTCAGCAAATAGACAGAAATTCCGCGTCCTTGACATTGAGCTTATAGGCTCGTTTTACAGAGCTATCCTTTCCTCCGTTGTGATTATCTGTCGCTACGGGCGAACTATGTAGTGAAAGCCACGCGACAAGAGCAGGCGTCTACTAGAAGGCGATCAGTGGGAGATCTGCGCTCCTGGCCTGTAGGACTTTCCTCGCTTAGGTCTCATAAATCCGACAGATGCGACAATCCATCGCGGCATAAGAAGCACTTCCCACATTATATACCAGGGACGTAAAGCATAAAAGCATAGAAAAAAAAGAGCGACTTTTATATCAGCAAGGTATACACGTGGTTGGTTGGTTCATGGGGTTTAACGTCCCAAAGCGACTCAGGCTATGAGAGACGCCGTAGTGGAGGGCTTCGGAAATTTCGACCACCTGGGGTTCTTTAACGTGCACTGACATCGCACAGTACACGGGCCTCTAGAATTGTAGCAACAGTTTGGTGTTCACTGTACGATTCTTCGTGCCATAACAATAAAGCACGATTACGTACCTTAGAACATGCAAGCACGACAAAGTCGAGCCTTTTTTCAGGTCTGTGACACCCGTGTTGTGTTTTCAATATCTGGTCCGCATAGCATTGAAATCATGATAAAAGTCAAGTCATTAGTTAAGACAAATGAAAGAGCTGAGAGAAAAGCTGATCAGCAACGAATGCTCTTGAGTTATTTTCAAATTTGCGCAAATTCTCTAAAATGCCTAACGGGGAGAAAAGGTCGTCCAAGATGGCTTGGACAACGAAAGTGAATTGGCAGGCGGAGAAATTGTTCGCGTTACTGACCTGAACAGAAGAACAGTGAAGCTGGTCAGTGTTTCCTTGCAGTGTATCACAACTGTTTGGGAAGCTTCTCGATAAAGGAAAAAAAATGATAACAAACCACTGCACGAGTGCGCTGGAAGACGGGACTGTTGGCCCTGTGACAGCTGCCACGCCGGAGGCTGTGCAGAGATGGAAGGAGGATGCGGAGCTGGAAGGATCAGAGCACACACAGGAAGAGGAAGAAGAGAAACAAGAGGTGGATTTGGTCCTCGCGAAAAGAGGCGCCGGAAAAAAAAAAGGGGGGGGGGGGGGGGGGCGCGAAGCACGGACGCGGCCAGGAAGAGCGACAAGAGAGAGCCCCAACGGCGGTGCGAGATGATGTTGCGTACCGCGAATAAACACACGCGGCGAACGCTCGGTCGAGAAAGGGAGAAAACGGGAAGCAAGACGGAGAAAAGAAAGGGACGGACTCGCGCCAGCTTATCGATATCTGGGCCGGCAGCCGTGTGGTCGAGGAGCAGTGACTTGTAATCGGAGAAGCAGAGCTCTCCCAGGAGATCGATGCGCCGATGTTTGGCGGGGGCTCGCGCTGCCCGAGAAGAGAAGGCCTTGATGGGCGACTCGGTTTTGGCCCCGCCGTCCCTTCCTTCCCTGCTTCACACAGGGCTGGGCTCCTCGCCACACAGACAGCAGGCGCGGCACTCTGAGAGGCGTCGATCTTCTTCGCAGCATCACGCCAACCAATCGGAACCTTGCCGCGCTGGGACCCACGCTGGCGAGCTCTGGAATCCCGGTGTAAGCCTTCCTACGACTGGAAACATCGTGACGAGCACGCTATATCGAAAGATGGTCGAAGAACACGCGAAGGTGATGGCAAACAAAACCCGTAATCTGATAAAGACGAATACACCCTCGTTCCTTTGCAGCGAAACTGCCGTGCGAGTGTGCAAACATTGTAGGCTATACAAAATGAAAAACACTTTCTTTTCTTTTGTTTGTGTTTCCATTTCATCTTATAAAAAATGAAAACAGTGTCCAACCCTCTAATGTTTCCTCCTGAGGCAGCAAGTGTTTGAAGAGAGGTCTCTTTTTCTTAACTTCTTTCGCTTTAATGTTCGACGACAGACGCAGCTCAGAGACAGCCAAGATTCTAAGCGAGGTCACTGTTTTCAAAAGAAAGAACCGGCTTAGCCGAGAACTCAGTCCCAACAATGCAAACAGACCTTCTGATTGCAAATATCTCGCAGCAGGCTGAGTCGGAGAGGAAAGAGCTTCGATCAAGTATGACAGCTACTTGGCATGGGTTTCGCCACCACCGCCGGTCTTCTGCGGTTTCTCGGCCGGCTGACAAGAGAGTGCGCGTCGGAACATCTCTTCCTTTGTTCTTCCCTTTCTTTCGCCACCGGTCCAACCATACTCGTCATCCCCCTTTTCTCCCCTTTTTCCGGGAACGCCCGCCTCCTTTCGTTTCTGTCTGCTAGGAAGCGTCGAATTTGACGTATGGTTTCATTACGAACGTTCCTAGGACTCGTTTCCTGTCCTTTTCCTCCCATTCGCTTCTCTCGCGGCCGTCTGCAGAGGTCGTATATAGCACTCCTCTTTCGTGCAAGTCTTTTGTTCCCGTTTCCCGCTGAAAAAAAAAGAAAGAAATTAAAAACCCGCGGAATTTCCTTTCGCCTTTTCTACTCGACCAAGGGGTCCCCTTTTCACCCTCATTTATTTCGAACATCTTAGGAGCTCCACGCTGCTTCGCCTACGTCCGATCCCCCTCGCTCTTTCCACGAGACGGCAAGAAAAAAAGATCTTTTTTGTGAACCAATTTTTCGCGTTCCACTCGCGCAGTCTCCGTTTTTTTTTCCTCGCTCCTTCATCTCCCATCTTTATCCCCAGCGCTCCCTGTTTCTCGAGAGACCTCTGCCATCAAGCGCCATTTTTCATACTCGCCAAGTAAAGTACGAAATTGTCAGGATGTACACATCTTATTTCGTTCGTTTTTCTTCCCGCGAAGTAAGGAAATAAAAATTTTCGGAAGTTAAACAAAGATTCTGATCCTCGCATGCAAAAATGAGTAATAAAAATGGGGAAGACATATCCCGAAGGCCGCGAATGCCTTCCTCCCGTATACGGCGAGGTCAGTCGTGCATGTGGATACATTTCTTTTTAACATCTCCCCATATTCCCTGCCGTCGCCTCCGCTTTTACCTCATCCGGATGGCATCTTACTTTATACGCGCGCGAGGAGGAGGGGAAAGAAAAAGGTGGAGGAAGGGAGAGGGAGGCACATAGACCGATGCGCATATATATCGACTCCTTCGAGTCGAATCGCTCCCGAGATCCCTCGCGGCGTTCAGCAGAATCACCCACGAGACTCTCTCGGATAGCCTCTGGGGCGATGCTTAAGGGGGGCCTGAAGACACGCGAAGACAGGATATATGTGTATAGAAAACTGCGAAAACGCTAGCAAGAAAAAAAAAAAAAAGAAGCACTGCGCCTAGCACGGATATATACGGAAGGGCTTTGCCGCTTCCGCATCTGAGTTAAAGAAGGTAGAGGGGGAGGGAGGGGAATGGCCCGCGGCTTGGAAACCTTTTTGCATCAAAATGCGTTTCCCCCGCAGGTCCTCTTCGTCTTCGAAGCGCAGGAGTGGCGGCTCGCGACTTCAGCGTCGAGCGCACCGAGCGGACAGAAGTAATGCTCGGGGCAGCAGGAAACTAGATGCGATTTGTTTCGAGAGGTCACTCTGTTTGTCTGATTCTTCGCCGGGAGCACTTAATACTCCTCCTCCTCGGTGAATCCCGTTTCCCACCTCGCGGGCGCAGCCTCTCGATCGCATTTATTTTTTTTCTTTCACGAGGCGGCACGACGACACGCGGTTCGGCCGAGTCCGCAGCCTGTACATATCCCGCGGCCAAGAAGCGAGACACGTCTCGCATTTATATAGTGCGAGCAGCAGCGGAAGGAGTAAGTGAAATCGAAAGTGCCTCTTCCCGGTCAGTATACAGGGCGTACTGTCGTTTCTGCTGCCTAAAAGAGATGCGATCTCAATCGTTTTAAGCCTGTGAGTGCGTTTTTCGATATGACTTGGCGTTTTACTTTGCGAGTACATTGTTGTCTCGGCAAATTTATGCGTCCACATGTTGCAAGCAGAACATTATTATATTCGAGTTTGTAATTTTGGAGGGCTGATCGTAACTGTCTTTTTGGCTAGACCATTCCATTATGAGGACTTCAAATGTAAATTCAAGTCAGTTGCTCTAATAAACATACATGGAACACATCATAGTGAGAGCATCCCGTAGTTCCGACATCCTATACTCTGAATCCAAGAGAAATGTCATATTGTAAAAGTACGGAGAGTTGAGCTAGTTGGTGCATGACAGGAAGAAGCGAGTCTTGTAGCTTCTTTTCTGTGTCCTCGCCCTGTGTGCGCTGTTCAATCCTGTCATCCAATTGATTGCTCCCAAAAACGCACACGAGGTAACTACAACACAGAGACATCCCCAACCTTCGTAGGATTCTTCATAAGCCAGCGGCTCCTTATTTTAAAATGCTGTCTGCAGCCGACAAGATCACAGTAGGCCACGACTAGTGAGACTATTTCTTGACTGCCTGAGCAATAAGTTTTGCACGCTGAATGTTCCCCACATGCCAACGTACAATACTTACCAAGCCCTTCACTGTTACAGCCTGTTTCTCAACTCATTTTTCGTACTAAATATACATCCTAATTTTTTTTTTAGTTTACCTTGTTTATTTTTTCTTTTGTTCCTTGCTTGCATTATGTGAGCAGTTTCGGCGGGTACTGTTCAATAACATGTTATTTTTACTGCCACATTATGCGTTGACTGAGTTGATGTGCTGCTCTTCTGCGGCGTCTCCAAGGCTGTATACGCCCTTGACGTGAGACTTTGACCACTTAGGCGATGACAACTGGAGGGCGCCGCAATCGGGCAGCCCCGTTTCCTTTCATACTCACATCAGTGAATATAAATTTCCAAAAGCAGGACGAGCGAGAGAAATCAGAGCGCCACATCTTGGTCGTCGTCTTACCAGATTGTTTGGGCGAGAAGTGTGCGTGATTGGCACTCTAGTAGGAGCCGCCACCATAGCCTGATGTGCTGTGGCCTATGCATTGTGATGACTGAGTATGCCTTTGTCGTCTCATTTTCGTGAATTCGTTCTTTGAGGCACGTGTTCAAAACTAGGTACAGAGCAACGCGGTTTATGTTGATTCTTTACACCCACAGGACTGGCGAGTTCTGGCGTACCATCTGCATAAAACACGCATGTATCTATCTTCTGTCAATAAAAATTGATTGATTGATTGATTGATTGATTGATTGATTGATTGATTGATTGATTGATTGATTGATTGATTGATTGATTGATTGATTGATTGATTGATTGATTGATTGAATGATTGAATGATTGATTGATTGATTGATTGATTGATTGATTGATTGATTGATTGATTGATTGATTGATTGATTGATTGATTGATTGATTGATTGATTGATTGGACTTACAGGCGCCGGTGTAGTCATAATAGTGCAGGTGCAGCTCAGCGCCGAAACAATTTAGGGCGTTTAATCTTGCGCTTGAGACCTTTGCTGATCCATCGCTTAACTTGTTCGAGCTGTTCCGCCCAGACTGCGCTCATTGAAAAAGTAAATGTGGTGTCGAAGTTAAGATGCACCCCTTAGTAATGAAATAACGAGGGGATAAAAAATTAATAAATATCTTCTACGTTAGGCACGCACAGTGGAACAACAGTACCACTGATGGCGCCGTCGGAAAAAGTTCACGCAGATTACACTTTTATTGGGGATTGTTTTTCCGCAGCGTAAGCCTCCAGCATTTGTTCATGAGTTTGTGCAGAGTTCTGTCTTTGAAATAAAAAAAATCATAACCATCTTTCCTTTGAATCAACAAAATAAATAAGATGTCGGTACGAGTGACACATCTTATGGCTTTCCTGAAGACTTTACTGTCCTATACTTATGATGGCGCTGGAAAGCACAACAATTGTACCCTGACAATGAACAAGTTATTAAGTATAGAAGTTTAGCGCAACCTAATTACGCATTATGGATGATTCGCACAGCGTTGCTAGAGCCGAACACGCATGGACTTCCGCCCGCATACCCCTCGCGTCAAAAACCATAAACAACTCAAAACTGCCACGTAACTGCGTGCTCTGGTCAGATTTAAGTGGTAAATTAGCAAGTAATAGAGATATTTCAATGTTATCTTTTAAAGTTATAGCATCCGTATACAACGAAGCTAGCGACTTCCCGACGATCACTACCATCATCATCATCAGCCTGTCTACGCCCTCTGCAGGAAAGAGGCATCTCCAATGTCTCTCAAATTAACCCCGTCCTGTGCGAGCTGCGACCACCATATCCCCGCAAACTTTCTGATCTTACCCGCCCCCCCCCCCCCCCTCCCGCCCTAACATTCTGCTGCCCCCTGCTACGCTTGCCTTTTCTTAGAATCCACTCCGTTACCATCCACAGAAACACAAAAATCGGTTATCTTGTCTTCGCACTACATGCCCTGCTCAAACCCATTTCTCTTGAAGGGTACTGGGAAACTACTATTCATCGGTTATCTTGTCTTCGCACTACATGCCCTGCCCAAACCTATTTCTCTTTTAGGGTATTGGGAAACTACTATTCATGATCTCACATAACCTCCCAAAAGCGCTCTACCTCACTCTTATTTCACTCTCGTAAGCCGCCGCGGTGGCTCAGTGGTTATGGTGCTCCGCTGCTGACCGGCGGTCGAGTTTCGATGCAGGCGAAATTCAAGAGGCCCGTGCACTGTGCGATGTCAGTGCCCGTTAAAGAACCCCAGGTGGTCGAAATTTCCGGGGCCCTTCACTACGGCGTCTCTCATAGCCTGAGCCGCTTCGGGACGTTAAGCCCCCTAAACCATTTCCCTCTCGTGACCCGGATCTGCGGTCAATACCTGCCCTAAGCAGATGGTGTAATGACCTTACCACTTCCAGCTCGCGGTTGACATTTACGCATAAAAAAACTTAAACAAACATCCACAAAGCTCGAGGTCCCGAAGAAACTCTATGAGCAACACCAACGTTGGGATCTCTCCGAATGTATCTTAGGGGATGAATCAAAGTGTGCGCTCCAGAAACCATGTGCTCACTGGCCACGGAGCGAATGCTTGTTCACAGAAATAATGCGTAATGCGCTAATATTGCACTTAACAGAGGTTGGCTGCCCGTAGCGCTTGACAATGGTGTCCTAATACCTAAGGTGAAAAGGAAAACCAGCAAGAAGATCAGCTGTAAATAACGCTCTGGAATGCGGCATTTGCTGGTGACATTTTAAATGGGACCCGCATCGGTTACACAGAGAGCCTCTACAGTCACGTGGTTGCAGATACCATTGCCAGTCATATCATCATACACTCGTAATCGCTCTTGACAGGTTAGATCCTTGTCTACAGTCTTTAGGTAGTTTTAAAGTTCGTTGGGCGTCTGCTGAAGGCAAACGGAAGCATCAACAGGCTTTTTAGTGAAGTCGGCAACCTGCGTGGATTGATGATATCCCGTCACTAAGAAAGAGACCAGTAGAAGACATACAGCGAAGCGGAATCACCGTGCCGTTCCTCTCACACGCGCAGCTGTAAATAATATCTAAGGTATCGCCGTCGGTGGGGACGGGTGTAACAGATGCTCACGGCATTCGTTCCATGCCCTTCATACCGAAAAAAAAGGAAAGTAAAATATGTGGGGCTCTTATGAACAGTGCCTGATAAAGAGAGGGTAACATACTCATGTGAATAAAACACTTGACTAATGTCTAGGTGTGGGCTAGTCGTTCACTCATCTTGAAACATTAAGCAGCTCGAAAGAAAACGAGGACGACTAAGAAAGAGAGGTGGCAAGAGAAGCGCTGACTACCGACTGTTTTATTGGAGCAAGCGGGCCACAATTTATACGGGGCAGGAGCATCACATGACAAAATCCGGGAAACCCACAACCTGAAAGTGGATCCGGCAACAGCAAGAAAACTCGTACGGTCACAGAAAACCATGTGATAAACACCCTCACAGGCCAGATTAACAGACTTGCAAGGTAAAGGTGTTGTGATTTTTATGCAGCAAAAAAAAAAAAAAGTTTTGCGCCATTCGAACTGGGAGCCCTGGGCCCTCAGCCCAGGGCTCCTATGGTCTTAGCTGTTTGCTGCGTTCGATGAATCAGATGTCTTTGGCCCTCTAGACTTGAGTTGGACAGCACGGCCTCCCACTGACAAAGTTGTAGGTTTAGGATTTTCGAGGTGGTCTCTATGCTTTGGGAAGTCCACGTATAGTGTGATACAATGTAGGGTGTGCCCCGCATAGCGGGTAATGTGTTACGGTATAATGTGGGGTGTATGTGGTGTAAAAGGCTTATGTGTGGCTATGTGTTAGTCTGTAGCTGCCTGCAAGGTACGGCTGCCTCCCACTTCAGCTTCTTGTGTCGTTAGGAGTAGATTCCCGTATCTTCTGTCGGGGCCCGGTTAGGAAGACCTCGGGCTGCTAAGAAGCCCAGGGCGCACCGACAAAGAATTTCGTCCCCGATTCATCCGCGTCTCTACCCTTTTTGTGACCCTCGTTTTTTACGCGCTGCCTAAACTTTCAAAATAAAGCATGTCGCATCAGTATCGCGATGGTACTCACAGCTGTCGCTGTCATGCGTGCTGCCGTCTCCAGGAATGCTCAGTGATTACGTACACTCAGTTTTTGTCGAATTATGCTAGAGGAGCGATAATAGACTCGTAAAACAGTCTGAAGTAGTGAGTTGCTTCTAGCAGTTCCTGCCGAACTAGTTCATTGTTGAATAGCAAAATACTTAAACATAATGTGAAATTTTAACAGTTCACAGGCACTTAGATATGCAGAATGTCGAAGCTGAGTCATAGTAGGGAATTCGGCATAGTATGGTGTATGTGGCGTTTCACACCCGCGAGGCTGCACATACAGTCTTTGTCAAAAGTTTAAAGCCCAGGGGGTTCACAATTTATATTGGGACTCCAGGAGCATTCGTGGAAGTCCTACCTATTGCAGGAGGCAGTACCAGAAATCTTCTCACGTTGAGGAAATTTGGAGCGCTAGAGATTCATTAAGAACGACACAGTGCGGCTCAAAAGAAAACCCCCTGGGCTCCAAACTCTTAACAAAGGCTGTACATGTAGGCCGTGTGGGACGCTGAAGTGAAGGTCTCCGGATTACCTTCGACCTCCTGAGGGCCTTTAATGGGCTCCGACGTAACACAGAACACGAGAGCTTTTGCAATTCACCCCCATCAAAATGTGGCCCCAGCCGCGGGGATACGAACGCTCTACCTTGGGCTCGGCTGATGGACGCTAAAGCCACAGAACAACTGCGGCAAGCCTACAGTAGGAGTCTGACAGTCTGCTTACACGCTAAAGAATGGAAGAGAGATGTTCACATTTGATAAGGTGGTAACATAGAACAGATGACAATAATCGAACCAAACGCGGGAGCGACAAATTATCGAGACGCTTATATACAAGGACGGACACTTCACTGAATAATTTTCGTGAAATTTCAAGAAACGAACGAATGTATTTTGTAGTCCAGTGCTGGCGGTGTCAAACTCGTCGCATTTACCACCCGTTTCAAACGTTCGATAAATTCTTCAAGCATGGACAGAAAGCAAGCTATACAGAGTAAAGTTAAAAACGAAAATATTTTAAATCGCTACTGGCGGGGTTAGGCAGAGCCTTTTTTTTTCTCCTGTGTCGCGAATTTTTTCCCTCTTATTTATTTCTTTTTTCATTCTTTTCCCTGCGGTCAAGTATTCATGCCTTTATTGACGACATGATCGCTTCGTTACCATCGCTCCTTGTTCCCCATTCCATTATCCTAAACTAAAATTGAACCCCGAGCTTTTTTCTTTTTTGGCGCGATCGTTTTTAATTAGCCCGCAGCATAGTCCTTGAGCGGTAGTGTAATAAAGTAATTTTCTTTTTGGGCCTTCCAAATATATAGCGATGTCTCCCGGCCAAAGCACTGTCGTTCGTTCCCACAGCTCGACATGGAAAGCGAGGAGATATTTTGGCCCATCCTTTTTTATTAACGAAATGGCCCCTGGACAGCGATAATTAAAAGAGAGCGGTGAGGCTTCCGCGAAAGCTTGAAAAGAATGGACGAATGCCAGCGAAGACGTTCGATAAAAATAAAACGACTGAGCGCCCGCGAAAGGAACCGCGCTCAGAGGGGAACCGGCCGATGCTTTGCATTAATCTGCATTTCTTTCATTAATGTGCCAGCCATGGTGGTCAGAGCCTTCATATGAGAACGGCACGCCTGCGCGTATCACGTCCGATTGTAATGCGGAATGCCACAAAAGTAAGAATAAAGAAAGGTTGGGCGATGGGCGATAAAGCTTGTAAAAGCCAAGAACTGATGTTATTCCTGCATGTTTCTTCCATATCCACAATGGCAAGAGCATTCATCGCTGCGCGAATTAATATTAAAAACATTCGTTGTTAGCCATGCATTACTACGCATTTCAAGCTTCAAACGGCCCAGGGCTCGGGTTGTGGAACTTTAGATCGAAACAGAATGGTATGGTATGGTATGGTATGGTATGGTATGGTATGGTATGGTATGGTATGGTATGGTATGGTATGGTATGGTATGGTATGGTATGGTATGGTATGGTATGGTATGGTATGGTATGGTATGGTATGGTGTTAACGTCTCAAAGTTACAAACGGGCTTCAAGATGTGCCGTAGTGGAGATCTCGGGATTAATTTCGGTAACTTGGGGTTGTTTTAGCATCGCATGGCACAGTTCGGGACAAGTTGAAGTAAATACTCGGTATTTAGTATTCAAGCTGACGAATTTTAGTGTTGCAAGACAGAGAGAGAGTGGAAATGACAGAGAAATTACTTTTATTTGAAAAACACAACGCTTAGCTCTCACCCGGTTAGTTGCAAGGCTGAAGAAATGAAATAATGAAATAGGACTGCAGCTGTTTGTTTAGACTAAATAAAGATATCCCTCAAGAAAGAGAACCAAGAGTTCTTGCGCCCCTGGTGAACCCTTATAAGATCCAAGGCGTTTGAACTCTCCAGATAACGAAACGTCTACATCTTACCGAGTCATGCTGCAGTTCTTCAGGTGTCAAGGTCAGTGACCTTTACAGGCCACCTCAAGTTTTCAGGACGCCTAAGCTTAAAAAAGAACTGAAACTCCCTGAAACATCTTCATTTTATCCTGAGCACATACATAACGACAAGATGGCACACAACAACATCTTTCACATCACACATTCTTCATTGGCAACATAAAACAGTCACTTTGCTTAAAGAAAAGCCGCTGGATGGTTGTTGATACGGAGCGAGTCAGTAATCATGGATAACCACTAGAATCTTCGCAAGGTCGCTTGAAGTACAGACTTTGATCTCAGCTCACTTCTGTTTCCGCAAAGCTACATTACACAAGTGCGAACATACATGCATGTTACCGGCGCGTCCTTCTGCGTTCTAATTACTCTTGCGTTTTACCTAGTTGAGGTTCGGAATTACGTTCAAATATCCAGCAGAAACTGATATGACACACACAATGACGTATAATTTCTACTAAAACAGGCTTGAATTGATGAAAACAGCATACCTTGCCTCCTTCCCATCTTTCTCTCCACGCCTGCAGGATGTCTCAGTAGCGCGCATTGTTTCGTTTTGGTTTATAAACTTCTCGCGATGAAAAGAAAATTTGCCGTTCCCCGCTGTGAATGAGATGCGACATTTGCGGCCACCAGGCGCACGTCGGCTGTTCAAACGAAGAAATGAATGAAAAAAAAATCAGCAAAAGATAATGCAACGAAGCAGTGACGCGGACGACCAGACAGGAGTCCTCTCCACGCAGTGGCTCTAGCCACCGCGTCCATCGCTAATGTCGTCCGCTAAGCAAGTCAGCCTCGCAACTTCGGACACAACTCTTTCCCGGCACAGCCGGGTGGCCTAACTACTGCACAGGGCCCGGTCTCCGCCAAGCGCAGAACGCGAGCTACGGTTAATTAGATTTGCTATTGTGTCAAGAATTCGGCCTCGTTTCCCCTTCCCCTCCTTTTTTCCCTTTCTTCTCTTTCCCGGACACACGAAGAAAGAAAGAAAAAGGAAGTGAGTAAACGAGCGAAGCAAGAGAGACGCTATTGGTCTTGGCAGATGAGTTCGATTAAGTGTATCGGCCTTCCTCGCTGGCCGCTCTTCCTCATTTCCCCCCCTGAACATCCTCGGGTTCAGCCTTCTCCGCCTGTCCCACTGTCTGGGCCTCCTTTCTTGGGGAAAAAGGGGTGAGGGGGAAAGAACGGGGGCGTGCGCGGGGCACAGCGGTGCCCATTGTGCCTCGGCGGCGGCTCACAATGGCGGTGCGCTTGACAGTCCAGGCCTCCCGCGGGAGACTTTGTTATGGGTCGAGGGATGCTCCCGGCCGCCATCGCTCAGTCGCAATTTTCCGCCGGAGCTGCTCCGCTTACGGAAGCGCGGCCATTGGTTGAGATTGCCGCGCGGCGGACAATGTGTGTCCGTGGCGGAACGCGCGCTTCGTTCGCTCTCGTGTCTCCTTCAGTGGACCGCTTCAATTCGTTTTCTCCATCTTTCTCCTCCTGAATGCGACAACGCATCCTCTTCTTCTTCTTTAAGATCCAACTAGCTCTCGAGTCGTTCGGGTCTCGGCGCTGTAAAGTTCCAGCTCATTTTCTACGGATCATCGAGCCCATTTGTTCGTCTTCGCGAGGGCTTCGCTGCCATGATGGTTAAAAGGAAAGGCAGGACACTTTAATGTCTATGAACGGAACCTCACGGCAAAGCTCACGAGCAAAATATGCATGCGACGCCGTCATGCGCGATTCGCTCGGCCCATTACATCAATGTAAGCGCCTTTTCCTTGCGCCCTTTCTTTCTATCTTCCCACCACTGTCTGTGTGTCCGCTTCGCTCCATGATGACTTACACCGTTGTGAGAGGCTCTGCCCTTGTGCCGTGTGCAGTTTCGACGAGAAAGCGAGTGTATTTGTACAGAAGTGGAATGCGATAAATATTTGGCCTGGTTCGCTAATACATCATGCTGGGCTCTGAATCTGATATTTTGTTCCTTTTTCTCTCTAGTTCTTGTTGTCTACAAAGACTTTATTTCGAAGGTTTTAGGCAACATGCACATCTCCTGAAAGGCATTATTTCGGTCTTGATACACAAAGCGGAGAACGTAGTTTTAAATTGTCTTCGGCGGAGCAGTTCAAAATGCCAGTATATTTTTGCTGTTATTATTGTTGTACAGAAGTGGAATGCGATAAATATTTGGCCTGGTTCGCTAATACATCATGCTGGGCTCTGAATCTGATATTTTGTTCCTTTTTCTCTCTAGTTCTTGTTGTCTACAAAGACTTTATTTCGAAGGTTTTAGGCAACATGCACATCTCCTGAAATGCATTATTTCGGTCTTGATACACAAAGCGGAGAACGTAGTTTTAAATTGTCTTCGGCGGAGCAGTTCAAAATGCCAGTATATTTTTGCTGTTATTATTGTTATTGTGGGTTGTGTATATATATATATATATATATATATATATATATCGGAATAAATTTCTAAACTGTATTTTATGGTGTCACACAATGCAGCACTCTTTTCTGCCTTCTATAATTTATTTCTAATATGTCGGTGGGCAAAAATTAGCCTCAGGGGCAACGGCGACATTTTCGACTCACTCTTGCTAAGAAAAGTGTTAAGACTCATCAAAATGAAAAGCGTGTTAGAAGGATAGCTTAACACTTTTCTTAGCAAGAGTGAGTCGAAAATGTCGCCGTTGCCCCTGAGGCTAATTTTTGCCCACCGACATATTAGAAATAAATTATAGAAGGCAGAAAATAGTGCTGCATTGTGTGACACCATAAAATATAGTTTAGAAATTTATTCCGCAGTCGGATTTTTCTAGCCGGCAGTTCTTACCATAGTACACGTGAACAAGAAATCGCCTGCGGTCAGCTCTAATATTTTCACCACAAATCAGGCTGCCAGCCATTGTCGCTATCTTGGCTGTTTTAATTTAAAACCTGAATGACATGCAAACGAGCGGGCACAGCGAAATTTGTTCAAGGGGTTTCTTTTCTCCCTAATCGTATTCCGGCGTGGAAGTCGTAAAATTAAGACAAACTGATTGGAAACAGTACTGTCGCCAAACAATCCACTAAAAACGATACAAAACGATACCTTTAAGAAGGCTTCCTCCACTTGACTCAAAAGAAATAAAAAGAAAACAGCGGAGTAACCGAAACTAAAAAGCTAGATGCCTTCTTTTCAGGTCATAAAAATAAAAATACCTGAAGGAAGTAGGTTCTTTTTTTGCTCGAGCGAAGACATACCGCAAATACGCACTTGTTATCGAAACGCTGACATTGTCGGGGAGCGCTTCTCCATACCACTCTATCGCTTTCGTCTTCGCTTCCACATTTCGAAAGATAACAACCGAACCAAGAAAAAAAAAAAAAGAAGCCCCCTCCTTCAGAAACAAGTTCGAACGAATGGGGAAATAAAACACGAGGCGGAAGAGAGGGCAGACCAGGAATCTGCCTGACGTGGCTTAATTAGCATTGCTAATGAATGTAAATTGTTGGCTCCTCCCGGCATTTCCCCTCGCCAGGGCCGAGTCACCGAGCGCTAAAACGGGGCAACGCACCATTTCTTCCTTTGATTCATGAATGCCTCACGTCTCGGGGAGCCGGCGGCCCGAACTATACGCCCCTGCTCGGCACCTTTGACGCTCACGCCGCTCTCGTACCCAGGGCTCGCGGAGCGCCGGAGCTGGTGATAAATGAACTGGGCCGCTCTGAAAGATTGTTTTAAGTTCGCTCCATTTATACGCAAAAGAAAGGGAAAACACATTCGGGCGCCACTCTCTCTCAGCAGTTGAGTTGAAAGAGAAGGAAGGAGGTCGATGAGAAGGAAGGAAAGTTTTGCGGCCCTTCCACTGGCGGAGGGAGGAGGGCTATAGACTGGCGCATGAAATAAATTTCGCCTCCGACGTGTTGGCAAACGATGTGCAAACCACCGGAGCGGAATGCTTATAAAATCGCCCGCTACGCCTTTAAAAGGAGTAAGTAGCCCGCATAATCCTCTCCTTTCTTTTTGTTCATTCTTTTCTTTTTCAGACACTCCGCTTTGTTACGACACTGCCGTCGTAAAAACGCCGGCATGAGTTCGGCCCCTTCATTCGGCCTCAGTTTTTGGAGTTGTCGTAAGGATATCACTGTTAATTTCGCTTCAATGCTATTTCAGCGATAGCGTTTGTAGTTATGTCAGCGAGGAGGCATAATTATCTTTAAAATTGTGCGTGTCGATGGTGTGAACTGGTGAGGTATAGAAAATAACGAAGCAGATAGCGTACTCGTGGCCACTTTTTTGATATCATGCGTGAACCTTACAACTGTTGACTGACAAAGCAAATGCAAAATAACGAAGTGTCAACGCGCAAGCCGCAGTTAATATAGCAGTTGTTGATAGCTTCTTATTTTATTCCCGCCGTAAATGCCCTCGCTTTATGTCAGATATTCACGCTCTCTTTGGTTCACTTGGTGGCGCGATGGTAGAGCTTGTCAGTGCGATGTTCCCCTCTTTCTTATCTGCGTCGCTGTTCTTTATTTACGTCATGAATTCTTCTGGGGAAGTCTTCATGTCACCTGTCATAATATATAGGGGCCCACTTCATTCTTCTTAGAAGACACTGTCATCACCTCTGCTTCCTGCTGCGACTTTTCTATGAAAAGAAGCAGTTCAGAGAAAAGGGTATTTTGTAAGGCGGGCTGCCTGCACACAGACACAGCCGTGCAGGAGAACAACGCAGCGTTGTCTTTCTTGCCAAGCCAAACCTATAGCCAAGACAAGACAAAACAAGCCAAGCCCAACCAAATTTGCTGCAGATGATCTGTCCCCTGATGATCTGAGATGCTGTCCCCACCTCATGAAGACACAAAACGCTTCTTGCCACTATTGGGCATCGCTATCGTGCATTCCCATTTGTGCTAAGATTAGTGTCATGCGATTTTTAAAGACATGAGGGCAAATCGAGACTTCCGGATGCCGCTTAGCATCATATCAGAGGATCAAGTTCTGCTTCACACCGGCCACATCGACAGAAACTCCACAAACTTTTACCTCATGAACAAACAGTGAGCCTTAATGGCTGTAGGCTATATTGGAACTTATGTGTGCATTACCCATCGTTAGGCTTGAGTAAATACCCGTTCTCGCTATACGCCTAACCTGCGACCTATGTGCGTAACTTTCCCACGTTCTCTTAGAAGGGATTATTTGAAAAGGAAGAAATATACAGGTATATGTGGAAGTGTAAACTCTCGCTTTCGACAAAGCGACTCACTAGCAATGCAGAGCGCGGCCAATGATTTGCACTCCACAGGCAGAAAGTGCCATCCATATCAAAACAGAGAGGAGCTAGATCATAGGCAACTGGAATAAACGGACAATTGCGACACGCTCCATAGGACCATTCCCTCGCTTAAAGGGCGAAAAGTTTCAGACATTCTTGAAGCCACACTCCCTTCCGAATTTCCCTCTGCTTCACGACATCCAGCAACGCCTTGGACAAGTATTTGGGGAATACCACAGCACCAAACAGTCATACTAGATCACCCCGAGGGCTGTTATGGCATTCCACTTCCTTTGCTCGATTCAACTCATGCTGATCTTCGCTCAACATCCCTCATTCCTTGGAAAGCTGAACTGCCCGCCCCAAGTAGCTACAAAGGCTACCATGACAAGTTTCTTGCGCCGAATAACACAAACAGTCAGACACATTGCAAGCGATACATCCAGCCTGAAGATCCACCGACCCGCGCTAAGACCGCGGCTTGGGAATAATCCCCATGAATAAGATATTTCTCGATCACGCTGTCTGAACCTGCGAGCCCGTGACAGCCTTGCAAGGAACCCCTAAGGCCGGTGCGGTCTTATCGAAGCTACAAGAAACGTACAGATGCACTTTTTTTTCTTGTTATCGCAGTGAAGAGAATACGTTTTGTGCCGAAGCGAAAAGAGAGATACTTCCGACTGCCCCTGGAATATAATAGAATATAATTTATTTCCGTGAGCCGGGAGGGGCTCGAAAAAAGTTTAGTTTTAGCTACTTGACGGTGTTTCCGCCCCCTTTTAAAAAACAAAATAAACCTTTGTAATTCCTCAAGCTTTGAGTCTCCAAGCCTCTTATGAGTGTCAGACATGTACAGAAACATGGCTGAAGACGTTAAAAAAATAACGGGATTTGGCAGCTGCACAATGTCCCTTCTTTTCAAAACGCATCAAGTTTCCTAGAAAACAGGCTTAATTTGGGATCTTCGGCTATATTATTCAATATTGTGACGCTTTGAAAATGGCACTCACAAGATATAGAGGACAATGAGCTTTGAGCACTGTTTGCATTAAAGTTTATTGGTGCTTCGGAGCACCGCGTTAGTGCAATCGGTGTAATTTTTAGCTCGTGTTCGGATGTAATGTGAAATCTAAATCCCGTAAATGCTTCCCCTCTCTCCACAGATAGCGAGAAGTGGGTGCACATCGGCAAATATATATTTATTTGTAATGAATTCACCAGCATTCAAGCAACAAGGTTTCTGTGGTTTCTGTGGTTTCTCATTACGCGCGCGACATTGACCGTTTAGAATCAGTTCAAAAAAAAGCAATAAGATTCATCTTCAGCCGGTATGATCGCAAGTTTTCACCTTCTTCCCATATGCACAGTTTATCTTTACAAACATTAGAACATAGGCGCACACGTGAACGCATCATTATGCTGCACAAGATCGTTCACACATCATCTGGTATTCAGGCACCCTTCACATTTGTGTCATCAAGCGCACGTGCAACCCGACGGAACCACCCATTAAACATTGTTCCCTTCAAACCACATATAGATTGTTTTAAATTTTCTTTTTTCCCTCTAACCGTTGAAATTTGGAATGGATTGGACGGCTCACTTCGTTCATTGCCAATTGAAGAGTTTGTTGTTCAGTTGCCTAACAATTTGACCCGTTGATCTGTTTTTAATATTTCTGTTTTATCTATTTCTATGCTACCCATGTTATTTGTTTTTACTCATGTATTCACCCACTCCTGCTATGTCTCTCCTCAGAGACAGCAGTATTTATAAATAAAATAAATAAATAAAGGTAATAAAATACAGCACATTAATATTCTCTTAGAAGTAGCAGAAGGAGGAAAGTGCACAGATTAGGGCACTTTTAGCATACGCTGAAGAGATGTTTCTCTATACTCTTTACTTTTTATTTTCATGCCTGTAACTTCCCAGACACGCTTTTGCTCGCTTCCCTCATGAACGGGGAAAAGTTTTCAATACTCTAAGTACTCCTTTTTGTGGCGCATACAGCATCACTCTATTCGATATTGGTAGGCCTATACGATATTCGAGCTACGTTGTTAAATTGATTCTTTCAAATATCGGCCAAGCGTCTTGAATACATGCATGCATGCATACAAAAAACACGCCATCTCCGTGACAGGCGACACAAACGAATCACCGTAATGTGTTTCGCGAAAGCAAGACAAGCTCGCTGTCAGAACACTTCGCGGCTCTGATGCGGCAGTTAATTCATCTAAGTGCCTGTCCGTCAAGCTGACAGGACGAATCGCATTCTTGCGCTACCTTTTGTACGTGTTTCAACATAGACAGCTGTCGAGAATGAGGTACTTAAGTATAGTGGCGTTGCTTCGATATGCACCCCTTCTATGTTTATCATCATCCGCACTCAAATAGGTCACGATGCAAAAAGCAAAGCAATATATTCGAAGTAGCGGCTTCGATTATTACAAAACGCAATCTCCTGGTTGTAATATACTGAGTAAAGGTTGAATGTTTATGGGGGTTTAGCGTCCCAGGTTATGAAGGACGCCGTAGTGAAGGGCTCCGGAAATTTCGGCCACCTGGGGTTCTTTAAAGTGACTGACATTGCACGGTATACACGGGCCCCTAGCATTTCGCCTCCATCGAAATTCGAGGGCCGCAGCAGAGCTCAGTCATCGCCAGGTTTTAAAAAAAGTTTGTGAGCATTGCTGAGCAGATAGCCGATTTTCTACTGAAAAAATTTTTCTAAGTCAGTGTTTTTATTTTCAGCCTTGCATAAGCCTTGCTTCAGAAGGAATAAGCCAGCCTTCCGAGTGGACAATTTTTAACAGGAAAATCCTCTAGTCGACATACTGGAATAGGTAGCTGGAACGAAATAACGCTTTCTTCTTTCATTTTTGAAACTGACTCGCTTCTCTAATCGTTTTTCGTTAAGCACGTGTCCACGCTAGCTACAATTGCAGTTTGGGTGTTCTGTATGCTCGCGCATTGCTTTACTATAAAAAAAATCTTGAGCTGGTTCACTCCACACGCTCTTGAAGTGATATTGAGCGCTGAAGTATACAGCTCCTCCGCATCTTCTAGGATATAGCACTGTGGTATCGTGTACGCTAGATGAAGGAATCGGAAATTAGTGTTGCTTAATCTGTCTCTTCTGCAGTGACCGCAAAGCTAGTGACGTACCTTATGTTGGACGTCAATATCGTATCCGTTCCTAACGGTAGTTTTTTTTAGTATTATTATTTTCAAAGACATCATACGCCATTAACTGCGCCTTGAGCCTAAAACCATAAACAGTGAATTTTTGGCCGGAAGGAAATGAAATCACAAAAGATTACGAGAAACACGCGAACACAACTGTTAACATTAGTCAGTCCTAAATCCGACACAGTCGCTAAATAAGTTTCGGTGTTCGAATTCCAGAAATCGATCGCGGTCGCGTCGCTGCACTTCGATGGAGTCAAGAAGCAAAGCGCTCCTAGCACTGAGATTATGGTGCACATTAAAGACCTTCAGTTGGTCCACCTCAAGGGCATGCCTCATGTACCTCAGTGTGGAGTACCGAGATAATCGATCGCTATGCTGTGTCAAGGCAGCACATGGGGGGAGTAAAGACACAAGCACAGCACAAAAATAGCGCTCTGTCCTTGACCTGTGTTGTGAAACAAGCACGAACTTCACTCAGTAGTAGTAAGCCTCGCCTTGACCAACCAGGTGCTCTTTAAATTACTGCTTTGGCACGTAAAGATCCGTTATACCATTACCATTATTAATTGGTCCAAACATGCCTGGCCATAATGTAACGACCGCCCGTTCCCGCCTTTCTCTTGTTGTTCTCGCGTCATCGTGTTCCCTCTCTTCTTCCATTGCAAGAAGCCAGTCTTGCAGGCTCCAGTGTCTACCGGAGTGGCTGTTCCCTGCACGCTCTTCTCTGTAATGGCACGTATCTGACGAGTCCTCCTCGCCACTACACCCGTTCCTGCATGGAACGAAGGGTTCTCCACCAGAGGCGCTCAGGGCGGCAGCAATGTCTCTCTCGCCCGCTCGCACAGGCGTCAACGGCCCTTCCAACAAACTACGGCCGGCTGCATGCATATGGAGCGAGGACCAAGGGGCTGAAGCCATAACGTGCACCACGGAAGAGGGCCACCGCCGCCGCGACCGTCGCTAATCGCCCACTTCTCGCTAACGATTGTGGATACTTGGCGCGCGCGCGCCCTCTCGGGCACGACTCCGGGCCCGCTCACCGCGGTGCAGTTGCTGCTCGCCATTCAGGCGGGCGACCGTTCCGCGCTGAGCCACTAGCCTGGTCTTGACATGAATAAAATCGCCCGGGCCGCAAATAGAGGGAAGAAGAGGAGGCTCTCGCTATACAAATACGACGGAGCTGGAAATAAGGCGGATGTATCTTCCGGTTGGAGCAGGTGTGTGTTTGTTACGAAGAGTGCTTGAAAACGAGTTGCAGCGTCAGCGCAGCGAGTTGATTTATTGGGGCTAGTGTGCGCCGCTTCGTATAATTACTAGCATGCCTGTGTCTAGCATAATTGAGAAGTTAGATAAAAGTAACCCGGTTTAAAGCGGTGAATGCGAATCAAACATTGTGGGACAGAACTTTTCACTACCGAAAATTAGCAGCAAGTCGGAGTTATTGTTGAAATAGATGGACTTGAAGGAGAGCTCATTACCTTACAATTAACTCTAATTTACTTTACTATTTCAAGGTACTATCGTACCTTGGCACACTACAAAGGATGGGGGCACGAACGCCCTCTGCTGTCACCAGGTAGCATAGTCAGTGCAAACTTCGGAGGCTAAATAGGGAGCAGAGCAACGTTATCAAATAGTGAAAAAATAAAAACACAAATTACTTCCAAAACAAGTACACTTACTGGCTCGGTGCACCTGAGTGCCACTGCCCCGTACTTTCCTTACAAAATACACCGGAGTTAAGTACGCGTATAAGTCGTGAAGGTCCATAAAGTAAGCAGAAGACGCCTTCAGTTCCACGTGATTGTCATCGCTATTATTCATTATCGTGACCGCAACCATGAGTGACGGAATGCTTATTCTACAGCGAGCGCGAGGCCCCTCCCAATGACCTCGAATCATTTTTGTTATAAACCTAGAAGTTGCGTATAACAGCCAGTATTGCCGCGCAAGCATGGCCTTTATTTTAGCAAAATAGCTTTGTACAAACTATTTGCAAAGCGGTGACTTTCCTTTAGGCATAACTGAGAAGTCCATTAAACTTTTTCTCTTTGCCAGTCTTCAGAGAGAGTAGAGATATATATTCCAGTGATTGTAATGATCTTTTTTTTTTTCATACTATATCAACAAAGAAAGACATATTAGAAGGCAATACGTGAAAGAGGCTCCTGCAGTTTCATTTACCTTTTTTAACATGTTAATTTTATTATGTGAGACAAAGCAGAGCTTGAGGTGATTACAGAAAGAATGCAATTGAGGGAGTGGCTGAACAGCGTGTCCTGCGCGGTCCGGTTGTCACGCCACTTGCCTAGATCGTTCCTTTTCTTTCTCCTTCACCTTTTCTTTGTTTATCTTCCCTCCCCCCCCCCTCCCCCCAAACCCCATAACCATGCGTGCTTATTCCTTATTGTCCGCCCTTTAAGTCTTCAGTTTGTTTGGCCGTTCAAAAAAAGAGCTCGACTCATCGTACCTTTATGCAAGCCCCTTTCCGGACAGCACTGATTTCTATTGAAACGGGGCGTTGGTCCGCCGTAATCCACGCATTTGTGCAAACAACGGGACCTCCGTTCCCAACATCAAAGCGCGCTTATGACTCCTCGCGCGTTCGACGTTATGTTCAGCGCACGCGAGGGGAAAGAGTCACGCCATCGCCGCCAGAGTCGACCGCCAACTCGGCCATAACGGGGTCCCGGCCCGAGCCTCGCGTCCGCGGCCTCGCCGAGCCCCAGGCGTGCGTGCGTGTCACTCGGTAATATATTTAGAAATCTTCGCCGGCCACGTAATTAAATGCAACGGCGGCGAGTACGTCGTGTTAAGGGAGGGCGCGCTCGCCCGTGCACGCGGCTAAAATCAGCGCCGTTCTTCTTCTTACAGCTCTTCCGGGCTGCGCCAGTTTGGAACAATGCGAACGGCGTTCAGCCCCCTTAGCGTACAGCCGATGTTCGCGCGGAATTCACGCGTAGCACGAACCTCGCGAGTGCGATGACGTCACTCCTCGCGTTGCTGCCCCGCAGCAATTCATTTGCAGCAAAAGGGCATTGTTTTGGTCTTTATTTGAATTCGGGTTCCCTTTCGACCTCAGTTTCTGTGAGTCGGCGTTAGAGGCATTAAAAGTTGATCACTTCGACGTGAATGGTGCGGGACTTAATTCAGCGCAGCGTTAGGAGTGTTCCTGCGGTTGTGTGTTCGGAGCATTTCCATCTTTAGTGCATGCTCTATTAAGAGAGGCTCTTTATAATTGCTAGCAAGCAATACTGAGTTAGCTGGCGAGACACCAACGTGAACTTTTTGCTGCAACTTATGGAAAGGAAAATCATAGGTGTAACGTTGGACTGGATGAGGGCAGAGTGGGTCAGGGAACAAAGGCGGTTTAATGACACCCTGGTCGAAATTAATAAGAAAAAATAAGCTTGGACAGGTCATGTAATGACAAGCCCAGATAACCGATGGTCGCTAAGAATAACGGACTGCATACCAAGAGAAGGCAAGCGTAGCAGTGGGCGGCAGAAATTTAGGTGGGCGGATGAGATTAAGACGTTTGAGGGGATAGAGTGGCCGCAGCTGGCACAGGACAGGGTTAATTGGAGAGATACGGGAGAGGCCTTTGTCCTTCGGTGGACGTAGTCAGGCTGATAATGACGGTGATGTTTTCGATGTGTTAGAGGTCAATAAATAGCTGTCGAAGATGGCTTCTGAGCATGCGATCAAAAATGCGTGACTGCAGCTTTGGCCACTTAGCAGAAACGAACACTTCTTTTAACACCTCGCGCTCAGAATTCACCTCAACCAAGATTGAGTCTTCTGCGTAGTTCAAGTATTAATTGCAAGTTTTCATTTTGTAGTTTTCTGTATAGGATGTTAGCTACGGCAGTCAACGTTTCAGGGATGAAAAATTAAAAAAAAAAAGAATCATAAATTCAGTCAGCAGATTTTGTAGAGAGTGGTGCAAATGTTAGAGATGTTCCAATCTGTGCAAGTAATTAACATAAACATGCCTCCTCAGGAACCGTTTCGATCACTCCAAATAAGTGAATGTGAATCTACGGCGGAACAGCCGCCTGTCTTCAGTTTTCAAATCAGAGATTGGATTTGTCAAGGCTTGTGCCACTTATTTTACACTGGCTTTCATATTTAGTCTTTGTTATTAATGGACACCTTCAACAACCTTTTGGTTTCGTTCAAACAAATAGTTCAGTCCTTTTCCATTTTTCGAGAGGTCTTTGATCAGTTGAAATGTTTTACTGTTTAATATTGGCAAAATTTCCATGGCTTGCACGTCTTTTTTGTCTACTGCGTGTGTACAGATCAAGCGATAAAGGACTTGGCTAACCTAACCTAACCTAACCTAACCTAACCTAACCTAACCTAACCTAACCTAACCTAACCTAACCTAACCTTACAACAGGGGCAACGCAGCCGAACAAAGTAAACCAACGAACACAAAAAAATCGGCTTACTTACCCGTAAATGCGACGTCATAAAGTGTAATGTTATCGCCCGCAATAGCGGCTGTTTGCTCCCCTGCTTGCAAATGTAATTAAAAATTCGAAGTTAGTGAAGCTGCAGCTATTTACGAACGTGGTATAACAAATTAGCCTAGAACCCTTGAATTCTGGCCGACACCCTTTATGCATGCAACACCTTCCATTCTAACTATAAAAACAAATAATGCACTCTTTATTACTTGGAAGTTCTTGCTTTCTAACTTGGTTAGAGTTGGACTTGTGAAAATGGAATCAACTTTTATTAGTCGACACAAGCTTCAGAACAGAGTATGTATATTCACGGAAATTCCACTTTCAAGTACAACAAATTCAACCGTATACAGAAACAAAGAAGCTCAGAGCAACCGTCAAATTTCTTTCTCTGAGCGTTAATGTCCCAGAAAAAAGAGACGCCGTGGGCACAGCGAACCATCCCTTGGCAATAACGATGCCAGCGAGCACACCAAAAACAAAAATATCATTAGGCGCCCAGCAAATACAATGAGATCTATCTAATTCCCGCTTATCTCCGTTCCGAGCGCACGGAATTCATTAAAGAGACCATCTCGATTTCAGCCAGGCCTGCCGAGGGAAATGGGCAGGCAGCCTGCGAGGCCCCGCTCTTGGAATTGGGAAAAGCTAGAACGCCCCGAGCAGGGATGTAAGAACTCACAAAATGAGATAGCGTCGGCCGATAAACTGCGACGGCCACATTCCCCTAATTTCCGCCGCAGTAGCACAACGAGCTATACAGCTAGGTCACTGAAAGCTTGGTTCCTCTGCTTTTCTTTTTTTTTTTCAATTTTAACTTGAGTCCACAAGCTGTTCCTACTGCTGCTGCTTCATGCACTGCATCTTGCAGGCCTTTGAACCGCAGCGGTCTGCTTTTATTTCAGTTTTTTTTTACTGCTGCACACGAAAATACGCGGGAGCGGGAACACACACATTCGCACACGTGCACGCACGCACTCGCGAACGCTAACACGCACGCTAACGCAAACGGACGCACTCCCAAGCGCGTCTTATTCACAATCACACTGCTCCTTCCCCATACCCTTCGGACGGCCAGATATCGGAGTTTCTCTTTAATTATAGGAAGATCGCTTTGATTCGCCCGCTTCTCTTAGTATAATGCGTTGCAAAGAACTACATATATACTACGCTATGAATGGGCTCAAATAGATGCTCCGTCTGTTTGCCTCTTTATACAGACATCTTGCTGCTTGTGCTGTTCTTCCTCCACCTTCATCTCTCTTCGTTTCATCGGATGTTCTTTCTTTGTCGCGCACCGCAGCTGTGATTCCTGTTCGAAGTCAGGCTGCTATAAAAAGAATAGGAACAAGAAGAAGCGCGGTGCTTCCAGGGGAAGGCGCCGGAGGAGGACCATTAATTTCATTGGGATAAGCAGCTCCGCTCGGGGACCCAACGGCGGCGTCCAACTTATGTGCGCGCACCTGCATCGGACATGGAACAACTCGATAGTGCCCTGTTTTCTTTATGGCGGGCCGTCGGAACAGCCAATGAAGGGAGAGAGGGGGGGGGGAGCGAAGACGGGGAAGGGGAAGAGAGTGGCGTACACAGCAGTACTGGGAAGGGCGCGTGTCCCAGCATCGAAACAAGCCAGTTGCCAGGGCTCTCCAAACATGGGGGACGTTTCTAAATTATCCCCGATATTGCCGTCGTCGGGGTCCAACCCCCCCCCCCCCCCCCTTCCCCGTTCTTTCTGCGCTCTTGGCGTCGCAGCCGCACTGGCTTCGCTCGTATTTACGGGCCAAGCCGAAGCCGCTGCTGCTGCTGCTGCTCGAGGCGTAGCGACACGAACACGTACTCCTTATTTCTCTCAATATTATTCTTTCTGAGATGCAGGAATATATACGCGCCTGCGCGGGTGATTTCGCCATCGGCAAAGTTTTCCGCGCGGTGTTTCATCTGCGATTCATAACGCCCGTAAGGCGCCGCGGTAGTACGTCATTTCTTGTCTTTATGGAGAAGCTTGTAAGTACAGCGATGTTTGTTGACGCTTCGTAATGGCGCGGCAGTATGGCGTTTGAGGGGATAAGGCACGCGGGTGCGCCAGAGTGTTGGAGCGAAGCAGTAACGACTCGCAATAAGCTCGTAGTGTTTCGAGTCTCTGAGGGAGCCCTTACGTGTGCAGCTAGCCTGCGTTCACGAATTTGGGGTGCCTTTAAACTTAGCGATACTTTTCTTGAACAAAAGCATAGTTATATATTTGGTCGAATATTTAGGGGAATCCCCCAAGGTGGAGTAGATTTGTAATAAGGGAGTAATTACTCATTGACATCCACCCAAGCGCAGCCATACGGCTACAGAGGAAAGCTATACAGCTTTCTCGCTCTCGCCCTACCATAAGCTTGCCTTACCGGTTAGCTCAGTTGGTAGAGCGACTGCTCAAGTGTAGCGGTGCTCCCGGGTTCGAACCCCGGACCAGCACGAATTTTTCTTTAACTGCGAAGTTTCTATGAAAGCTGTATAGCTTTCCTTTGTAGCCGTATGGCTGCGCTTCGGTGGATGTCAATGAGTAATTACTCCCTTATTATAGTTATATATTTGTTTCGTTCATTCCTCCCACGTAAGTTTCAAGCGTCTCTCGGAGCAAGAAGACTAATTGGGTCTTGTCGGGTACTCCTGTAGTTTTCTCGCGAACAAAGGAACTCGCTTATGTTCGACACGGCACTCATGAAAGAGAAAAGAAAAAACGCAAAGACACCCTCACCGGTCAGCGCAATATATTTCTTTATTTCTCACGCATGACAAAGAAATCAGTGCAAGACCTAACGTCTTTTTATACCTTCTTTTCATCTAACGGTTTCGCTTTCACATTTTTCGCTTATCCGTACAACGTGTGGAGTACACTTGACTAGTTAGTCGCCCACTTAAAGAAACCCGGGTTCTTCGACATTTTCTTCCGGTGTTCAACATGCTTGAAGCCCTAACAAAGCACCGAACTTCTTTAATGCCATTTTACTTCGAAATTCTTTTGCCCAGTGATGCGTTACTGGTTTTCAGCTATGTCAGGCTATTTTTTCAGGTCATTTCAAGAATGAAATAGCTTTAACTTTTCAAATGCATGGCCCCCTGAAGTTACTACTGAGATCGCATACTGCAAGGGGAAAAAAGAAGACTACCAATATTTCTATACGGCGCATAGAAATATAAAGCGCTGTGCTGCAGTTTCTGGCAACCGGGAACGTAGGCACAGAACTTCGTGTGGAAAAAGCATTATTGATACGGCTTTCAAGTAAAAGCTCCCCGCTTTTAAGAATTAGTCACGAAACCGTGTACGAGTAATGCATAATTCTTGAGAGAGGAGCAACTCACCGTATTCAGTGGGGCTGGGATTTAGCGCTTACTCAACGGAATAAGCAAACCAAGAGAACGACGTAACGAAAGCGCTCCTGAAAACTGCAGCTGCCCAGTTCACGACTCTCGGACGCGTCGTGCTGGTGCCACTGAAATGTTTTCAGATCATTTAGCACCCGGTCGCGTTCAGCTGTACCGTCCTCACAGTTACATGGTAGAGTACACGCGTGTAGAATGACTCATAACAAATTGACCGGTTCCGAAGTCTAATAAACGTCGCTTTCTAATACGAACAATGTTTTAATATCAACCGTTTTGATTTTCATGCTCTTGTTGATAGATATAGTCCAGCTTATCAGCCTAACGTTGCTCTCTTGGATGCCGTTCTCAACATCACCAGTTCTCGCGAATTTTTCTTCAAATAATGCGAAAACTTATCCGTATAGCATCTGACTGCTGTTGAGACTGCTATAAAAAATAAGTTGGGTGCGTTTTCGATAACTAAACACTTCCAGAGACCTTTCCCATTTTTTGAGCAAGCGCGAAGGTTTGCTTTCAAAGTCTAAACCAGGCAGCACAGATCAGTGTTTCTAATGGTTCCTGTATGTGTTAGATACAGGGTGTCGAACCGGAACTGAACCCGAACCCGAAACCGGAACCGAACCCGAATTTTCGCCCGGAACCGGAACCGAACCGAACCCATATTTTTTTCGCCATCTTGGAACTGAACCCGAACCGGAACGATTCAAAGGAACCGTTCCGAACCGTTTCGGGACCCGGTTCAGCCCCAGCTTTTTGCATTCCGGCATACGTCGTTTTCCGGCAAAATGAGATGATCTATCGCATGGATTTACCTACCCGTAGCTGTCTGCGCTGGGAAGTGCGAAAATGGTACCCAGAATATGCGACAGCAAAATTACAGGAGGTGTGGTGCCTGGGAAGAAGCCTAATTGACCCTTCTGTAATGCACTATCGCCAATTCTAAACACTTGTACGTCAGGTTTATGTGAAATCACCAGTTATTACTCCTCCCCTTTTACATATTGCGTATCTCGCTTGCGTGCTTTCTTCTTTCAAACAATGCGCTAGACGTTGGTGTGCATGGAGCACAGCGTGGTATTCACCAACATAATAAATAATTTATATGTGAATTTCTTCTTGACCCTGTTTCGGTTTCGCCAACATAACGATGGCTGTGACGTGTAGTGGAAATTAGGTCGTGTGAGGTGCTATAAAACGGCAATATAACTGCTGTTACGTCGTTCGTTGTAATTATAGGTCTTGAAGCCGGCTGATTTAAATGCTACAGTGAGTAAAAACAACGTATCAGCGTTTTTATTAGTTTTCCCGCGCCTCACGTGACCGCGCCTCACGTTGAACTCACGTAACAGCCATCATTCGGTTGATGAAACCGAAACAGCTTGGGAGAAAATTCTTTTCTAAATTATTTAGCGGCAGTAGGCGAATACCACACGGTGATCCATGTATTCTAATATCTATGGCGTCATTTTAAAGGAGAAAACATGAAATAAAACTGGGTGTCTATAGTCATTTTAGTACCGATTGAGAATGCCTTCCTTTTCTTTGCGTCATTTCCCACAAATAGACGAAATATTAGCGCGACGACCCAACAAAGTTGTGATGGTGGTTTTTGATAAAAGGAAATGGCGCAGTCTGTCACTTCTTGATGGACACCTGAGCCGCGCCGTAATAAAGGGAGGAAGGTGGGAATAAAAGAAAAAATAGAAACAGGCGCAGTAGGGGTGGGCTCCGGAATAATTTCTACCAGCTGGGGATCCTTAAAGGGCAACTGCATAGGTTTTAGAAATCGACGAGCTTAAAAGGGTCGAATGTGTGAAACTTCCAGGTAAAGTATAGGAAGTCTTTTTGGCCTAGCATTTGAAATGGTGACGTAATCACCAGTTAAAATTGCGACGGCCTTCAAGCGTCTCCGCAGCGCACAACGCTAAGTGGGGGACGCATGATGACGTCATCGAAAGTATCCGTACATTTCCAACGCATAAACGCCATTGAAGGAAAAAACCAACGCCACCGAAGTCAAAGCCCGCCGAACGTTGTTCGGAAGCGTCCAATGAGGCACGGCAGGGCGTGGCTGACGGCAGCAGTAATTTGAAATAATACCTTCCGTGACATCACACTGAACTTGGCCGAACTTCTTTGTTGCTTTGAGAAGAAGTGAAAGATTTAATCGTCGATTACGTCACTATTTTAAATGGTACTGCAAAAAACTTAGCATGCTTTACCTACAGCCTATATAGATTTGAATCCTTGAGTATCGCGAAATTCTCAAAAAGTGGCGCAGTTGCCCTTTAACGTGCACTGACATCGCGCAGCACACGGTGCCTTTTGCGTTTCGCCTCCATCAAAACGTGGCCGCTGGGGCCGAGTTCGAACACGGGTAACCGAATAAGTAACCGAGTGCTCTAACCACTGAGCAACCGCAGTGGGTAGTGCAACATTTACTTTTGTAGGCGCTCATTGTCTGAGACAGCAAGTTCTAAATAAAACCCCTCACGATGGATCAGTAGGACAATAAAGAAAAAAAATGGCTCAATGGCTGTGGAGCTCGGCTGCTGATTCCAAAAATACAAAAACCATCGTGACGTCGAAAATCCCCAGCTGGTCTCCGTTATTCTGGAGCCCTCCACTACACCGTCTGTCATATAGCCCGAATGTCTACTCGACACGTTAAACCCGAGATATTACTATTGCCAAAAGAAGGATGTATAAATTGGTGCAGCTTTTTATTTTTAAGATTCCGCATATTCTTTTTTGCGCGTGACGGAAATAAGCAACGAAAGGCGTGTTCTTGGCAACGGTGGAATGTACTAATAAGAAAAAAATTAGATACCGATTACACAAAAGGGCAATACGGAAATACATGCGCTCGCTGGCATGCGATAGTGATTACGCCCAGAAAGATGCTACTGCGATGAAATGCAACTACGATGAAGTGATTTCGTTATGCCGATTCGCTGAAATCGTTCTGCTTCTAAGAAAGAATTGCTGCCAGTCGCCAGCGCGCGGCTCCATCCGCTGTTCTCGCACTGCTCGATCTTGAATTCTCTGTCTGGCGACTTATATCTACTTCTCGCAGTCATATTTCCCGTTTTTGGAGTCTGACATGACAGGCTTATGATTGTTGGCGTTTTTTTCGTAGAACGCTTGGGTGAATGAATACGTTGAGCCTTCACAACAATCTGCCTCGGCTGTATCGGGTACAGGTGGGTGATGGGGGTGGGGAGATGGGTGAAAGTTTTTGAAGGTGCATTTTTACCAGTGAATGCCTTGATGTACGCCCACCGAAGTGTGCATCAAATATGTAGGCTGCACGCACGCAGCGCGGTTATTTTTGGGAAAGCAGGCTTATATACTGCTAACGCAGTAAAAAGAACTAAAAGAGTATGCATAGTCTAACCTCTGACTCCGAGCGGGAATCGTACTAATGGCAGCGCAACAGAAAACTCTGTTTACAGATGCTTTAGGCTATTCGGCTATCTTGTAGGCTTCTTTTTATGGTTGTTGCATGGAATATTTGGAACCTCTCTGACCCTCCTCATGCCTTACTTGACCGCGTCGAATTCAGCGATCTCGGCATAAGGCCTCATGCCACCATAACTCCCTGCCTCCGCCCGCACATGCTGTGCATATGCACACCACGTGACTAGCATGGCCAGCAAGGATTTCAGAATTATCTAATCGCTGTTGTTTGTTCATCCGCGGCCATGGTCAGTAGCTTAGCTTTTGACGGGGCCCCTTTCTCACGCGCAGCGCGCTTCTTCTACTCGGGATGCATTGCCGAGCCGGCGAACGCCTTGGCAATGATTGCCCTCGTTGGCCATTGACGCGGGTTTGGCCAGCGGTTACTCACTATTTCTATGGAAAATTATAGCATATCGTTACCGTGTTTACTTTAGCCTTTACAGTGTTACCGGACGCCGAACTTTCCAGTTAGCGCTGCCCACAGCAGTGCCGCCTTTGAATTCCATTTCTGAGTTGACATGTTCTTTCCGGGGCGGTGTAGTCAAGGTTGAGAGGCGCTATTTCATCTGCGTGCTGAGCGGAAGGACGACCTCTACAACCTCGGGGTAGTTCACCACGCCACCTCGTTCGCTATAACCGAGTGGTGTGGCCAGAGTTGTTCGATGTATCTGCGACGAATTTCCGTTGCCCTTATGCATATTTTCACGGTAGCACCACACCCGCTCGTAATAAGCGAGCGTTCGTTATATCTGTGGCCATTACAGTGGGCTCCACTGTACATCCGCTGACTTCGCCTTAATACACTAGTATCAAAAAAGTCTAGGTAAGGCTATAGATGTACGGGTAGAGGAAGTAATGACCGATCGCAACATTTGTCATCTGCCTTGGGGAGAGGCCGTACAGGTGAGTAAAAGCGAAGAGTGAGAACACCGAATCAATCAGCACTCGCGAGCATGTCCAGAAAAGACAGGCGAACACTTAGTCACCTATTAAGCACAGCTGCCAGAAAGGGGTTGTTTGTAGTTTTGAAATTAAATGCCTGAAGCAAGTTGGTGGACAAATGGTATACGCCAGATTAACCACTCTTTATCACTCTATCAAGGGCGCAAAAAGCGCCCCTGGAAAAGTCCGAAACATTCTATCACAAACAAATTTCTTACTTTACTATAGTGAGAAGCCACAATTAGCTGAGTTTTTGAAGCTACTGAGCTGTAGGGGCTCGGGATATATAACGTGAGTCACAAAGGCGATGTCGAATAGGTGATTTAAATAAAATATGTTTGGTAAGTTCTGGATGTTAGGGAGAGCCAGTGCTCCCACTAGGCTCTCGTTGGGTGGGGGATGGGCGGTGGAGGGATTCCTGCCCATTTTCTTACCATTTAGTAAAGGAGGGGGCACTGGCAAGTCGTTTTCGGGGTGACGGAAAGGTATCTGTCTGTATGTATACGTGCCGATACATGACAGTTTCGTTTCTCAGTAGTGCACGGGAACGTAGAGGGCTCGTGCGGAGGCAAATTTGCGGCACCGTAAGTACACTGAGTACGAGAAAGTCCCAACTGACTAAAGCTTCAAGGGAGACCTATTACTTGCGCTACGGGGTCTCCCAAACTGCTCAAGCAGGAGGGTCTTGAAGATGCAAAATCCATCAGCTTTTCGTCCTACACCTCATAAGGTGGATTATAGCGTATATACATGGCCGATTTTCGTTAATTTCGAGTTTATTTCATTTTGCGGCTCTTGCCGTACATTCGTCTTTTTGCTGCGGACAATAAATAAAATAGGTAAAGTGAGAACATCTCGCATTAAACAACTTTTTCATGCTCAAGTAACGCAGTAAATACGACAGAAGTAAGACGGGAGACGACACGAGCGCTGACTAACAGCTGGTTATTTTATTCTGGAAAAAAGTATATAAAGGCGCAGGACACAGGAAACAACCCCAAAAAAGCAGAACAAAGGTTAAAACCTAAAAACCATAGTGCGCATGCACATCACAGTCGAGTCGTGACGTCTTTTTCAACGAAATTCGAAGAGTATCTTTTATAGTAGACGGCACTCCCCTATCTCCTGGACCTCACACAACGCCAAGAAAGCCTGACTCCTTATCTACCAAATTGATAGATGGTGAGGCAACACACTCATCTGCTTCCTTCCTGATCCCGTTGGCCTCGACCAACTCCCTACAAATGCAAACAGGGTTATTAAACAGGACACTTGTCTTATCTACTGGGGGAAGCAATTGTTGCACTCGCTGTAATGCAAAGCCAAGTTGTACGACACTGCAACTTTTTTCACCAACAGTGATGTTCGAACAATTCCTCATCGCTTCCCCAATTAGAAAGAAAAGTCTCCTGTTTAATCACCCTGATCGAATTTGTAGGGAGATGGTCGAGGCCTTTATGATCAAGAAGGAAGCAGATCAGCGTGTTGCTTCACCATACATCAATTTCGTAGATGAGAAGCCAGGCTTTCTTGGCAACTGTGTGAGGTCCAGGAGATAGGGGAGTGCCGTCTACTATGGAATATAGACTTCGAATTTCGTTGAAAAAAATGTCATGACTCGACTATGATGTGCATGCGCAGTATTGTTTATTAGTTTTAATTTTTGCTCATTGCTCACTGTGTTCTGCGCCTTCATATACGTTTCCGAGAATGTAGAATGTAGAATGTAGTCAGCGTCTGTGTCGTCTCCAGACTTCCTTTTGTCCTGTTTACTGCGCTACTTAAGCATGAACCCTTACCAACTAGCCCAGTTTTCTGTTCTCGTTAACAAATTTTGCATTTTTTATTTTGTATAGCGATGTGCAAGAAATAGTAAAACGCATATCAAGATTGACTGAAACCTATCTGCGTTCTAATTTGTTTTGTCCTGAACCCGTTTGAACCGGTTCGAGACGGTCCGAACCGGTTCGAACCGGAACGGAATGACCCTCTGGAGCCGAACCCGGAACTGGACCCGAAAGGCGTGAACCCGAACCCGAACCGAACCCGAAAAAATGCCGGTTCGACACCCTGGTTAGATATGAAATTGCAGGAAGTGCCTGCTCATAATACGTTGTTAAAGTGAGGAGCTTTCAACTCTGTTCATCGTAAAAGATGAGCGAACTTGCTGGGGCGGAGACAGCATACCTTGCATAACGAAGCAGCAGTTCTGGTGTCAGCATATTCTAGCTGCTTCCACGCAAAGCCGGGCCTCCGTCTCCACCCTCCTCATTCAAACGAACGGCGGCTCCTGGGCGGGCTCGAGCAACGCGCAGTCGGAATAGCGGCGTGCCTTTAGCTGACGCAGCTTTATCTGAATGACCCGCTTCTTTAGCGACATTGAAGAAAGCAAGTCTGGGAACGTTGCTAAAGATTTCTGTTTTCTCTTTGCAGTTATTATTCATTGGAATATATTCATACCGACAATCTTATTTTCATTACTAAAGCGGCGAGCTAATTCTCGGTGCCAACATAGGGGGTCAGATCTAAGACTGAGATATCAAGAATGAACATGTGTAATGTGCTGCTGATAATTCTGGAGAAGTCTGTCAAGTCAAATAGGCGATGGCGTGTTGGTCTTTACGTAATACTGGGATTGTACTGCGTACGCCTATCCCATCACGTGACCCTACTAGAGTATACAGCCAGCCAACTAAACGCGATCTAAGATGACATCAAGAAATAGGATTCTTGATCTGAGTCTCTCCCATCACGGGACCCGACTGGAGTATGCAGCCAGCTAATTAAACGCGATCTAAGCAGGCATCAGTGAACAGGATTCTTGATCTGAGCCTGGTTACACAATATAGGTCGTAAAGCGAATACACAGCATCTACTATTTATTAGGAATCCTCTCGGGAATAGACATCGATTGCTTCCATGCCTTCTACAATTTAGTTAAGGAATGACGCACCATGACAAAGCCTATTTCGCATAATTTGAGCGATGACATTAAAAAGAGACAGCAGCGCATTCAGGGCACAGGGGGAGGGGGGGGGGGGGGGGAAGCAGGTGGCAGTGCAGCTACCTGCCACATTTCAATTATATGTAGTCGGCTTCAGATATGCTTGGCGGATTCGTGAGACAGTAATTTACTGACATAAAAGTAACTCCGCCATGCATGCCCTTGCCGCGTTGTCGGCCGGGCGGGCCTGATATAGAAGCAGACCAGCTACTTCTTGCTTATCTTTCTTTCAAAACCCAGCATATCTAACCCCCAAATAAAAAAAAATAAAGGAACGTTTCTGGCTGCGCCACTAATAAGCTGCGGAATGTTTCGCAAAAATAAAACTGGATCAAGCCTGGCCTTATTAAATGGTCGCCTACAAGAGATCATTTATTATATATTTTCAACGAGTGGAGATAGTCAAGATGTGCAACAAAATCCTACACAGTCACAAGAAACTTCTCAGACGCGTCGCTCTATCAAAGGCACTGTAATTCACAGAGAAAAATGAAAAACATAATGCGCCTAACACAAAAAAAGAAAATCTAAATCACTAAGCCAATGCTCCTAACACTGTTTTACTTCAACAGAATGACCCAGTGTATTTTTAAACCTTGTTTTGCGCAACGTAGAACAACCGGTAGAGCCGAGTACCATTTGTTGGGGTTCGAACCTGGCCTCACGACTATTAGTTCTCAAAGTGAAGTTCTTGTCACCGTATCAAAGTGGTTGTGAAGGAATATCACGTCAAATCTCGCTCTAATTAAACGCTGATTGCCGGCGACTGGGCAGTAGTTATAAGGTACACCGTCAGAGGCTCTGAAAGAAGTTGTTGAGCCCGGTTTATCCGCAAAAGCAGCACCTGCCAAACGAATTAAATCATTTTTTTATTCAAACCACAGTATTGTTCGCAACCCAGTCGTTTCTGTCCCCATCACCACGTCGTATTTTAAAGGAGCCCCATTGGCAACAGCCCCAGTGCATCAGAAACCATCGGGTTGCTCCTCTAAGTTTCTATTATCCCTTGGCAGCTCTTGTGTCCGCTTGACCCGACCCAGCGCCGCCTCTTAAACCGACCTTGTCGTTAACGTTTCAATACTTTCCAGTCCTGAGAGGCGGCGTCATTTTTTATTATTATTATTTAAGTTTGCTTCGCTTCCATGGACGGCTAGCAAAGGCTATATTTCAAGAAAGGGTAGCCAGAATGATGGATGGATCGCACGGGTCGCTACGTAAGCCTTTCTTCTCGGAGCGTGGTCGCCGTTTCACGTGCCTGTCTTCAAGAGCTCAAGAGCTGAAAGCAAAAAAAAAAGAAAAAAAGATTAGAACTTCCTATTGGGAAAAAGGGAGGGAAGGCAGACAGGCATTGCGGTCGCCGCTGACCTTATAAAGCTCGGGAATTTTTTTTCGTTGCTTTCCTTTATTCTTTCATTTTTAAGCGCACTATTTAGATTTTTCTCTACCTTTTTACCTCTACCCCGAATGACGTGCTTTCAGTGCTCTCAAGTTCCACGTTCCTGTTTTTAAGCGTCTCTTTTCTTTTTGGAGCAAGTTTTCTGTAAAAGTTGCCCCAGCGAAAGTCTGATACTTGGATCCATAGGTTGAGCGCAGCGTCTTTTACTAGCGCGTTCTCGGTGACACGTGGGCTTCATACTTATCCTGCTTGTGCACTGACTACCGACCTCTTCGTGCATAGAACGCAGTGCACTTTGGATTCACCGCGAAAAGTGGCCGCTACGTTCAGCTATGAAGCACTAGGCAGGATCGATTCATCACGGCGTCGAATATATTTATATAAAGAAAGAACATGGAAAGGGAAGGAGTGAGTGTAGATAGAAACGAAAGATAAGATCACGGAAAGGGGGGAGTGAACCCGGAACATACCCCGTTGGCTACTCAGTACTAAGGAAAGGAAGATAAGCAGGCGCACACGCATTGGCCCCGCCTGTCCCCACTCACATCACTGTGCGTGTGCAGAAGGCGTCCGGTAAACTATACGTCTTCACTAATACATCTTCGATATGCTAAAGATGTATATTAGTTAGACGAGAGCGTAGAAGCAGAAATGTTTGGGTGAGTTGGTGAGATATGCTTCAGTTCTTGCTGCAAACAGTTTTTTTTTTTTTTTTTTCAGTGATTAGTGCTGCTGATTGCGTGAAATACTTCTTTCTACGTCAATTTTCATCTTTGTAAGTGCACATAATTTGTACTCCTTTGTCTTCTAAATTTGTGCCATGTCCCTGCTTCTGACTTATAGGGGTGGTAAGACCAGTCGAGCGAGTCGAGCACTGTATAATTCACTGCTTCTTTTCGCGCACCTCCGGTTCGTATGTACAAACAGAAAAAAAAAAAAAACGCTTCGAACTCAAGCTTTACCACGTGGCACATAATAACAATAAAGCGCTTTCATCTCCTCTCACAGATCGCATTTTCTTATGCGCTGTTTCTTTCACGGTCGTATTTATTACCAAGTAGCCCCGGTAAACGTCGATTAGGTTTCAGTGACGTTGCAGTGACCACCTCGTCGTTCTCTGTCTTCTTCTCGCAGCACGTCCCTCTCGAGGCAGCCCCCAGGGCCTGGGCCCTCGGCTGCTGGACCCGCTGCCCGCCGAGCTCCGCTTCTCCAACTCGACGGGTGCGTCCCTGCAGTGCTCCGCCCTGGGCCAGCCCGTGCCCCGCGTGGCGTGGCTGCGTGAGGACGTCGAGCTAACGACCCTCGAGGGAGCGCTGCTCGTGCTGCCCAACGGCACGCTGCGGTTCCCGCCCTTCGCAGCGTCGCAGTTCCGCCAGGACGTGCACGGGGCCACGTACAGGTGTCGGGCGACCAACCTGTTCGGCGCCGTCCTCAGCACCGAAGTCAGAGTGCGAGCAGGTACGCAAACGGGGCTGATCCAGCGGGTCCCCCATTACGCTGCAAGAGACGCTTCCCACAGTCCAATATCGCTATGCTCAAGCTGTCTACTAACCGTCAATGAATTTCGCGTTACGCTGCCATTACCACGGCGTCGGTGTTCTCATAGATACGCCGTGAATAAAGCGCTAAAGCCGCATCGTTCTGCAGTCGCTGCTGACTCCTTGTCCTTGAACAGCTTGCACCAAGTACAAGGAGTCCCTTGCGCTTATTGTTGACTCGGTCCTGGAGCGGTTTCGTGCCGTATCCAAGACCATGAATTTTACTTTTGAATTACCACATAATGACTCCTTACAGTTTTTAGATCTAAGGTTGCATTTTAACATGACAAGCCACATTTGTTGGGCCTATATGCCACGCTCGAAAAAAGCACCGTTACCTTTTCATTCCTCACATTCAAAACTTGTAAAACGTGGCATTGCTTCTCTGTCTTTTAGATACGCGCTTTCCAAGTCCTGTCCTCACAAAGTGGAGTTGAGTTCTGATCTGCAGGCTACACGCCTCCGGAATGCAGGCTACCCTGAGTCGTTGCTCACTGCTGTTGTTGAGGGTTTGCTTTTATTTTAAGAAGTTGCGAAACCAAAAAAAGAAACCTGATTCCAGCAATGGAATAGAACATGACAAAAAGGAAAAGAGATACGAGGCGGTACCCTACATTCACCGCGTATCTCATAACTTGAAAAGGATGGCGGGAAAGTTTGGTGTGGACGTCGTCTTCACGGCTCCTCGCAAACTGTCGAGCCTTTGTGCACTTTCAAGTCGAAGCCAGAAGAAACCGGCTTGCAGTGTTAATCATGTAACTAAGTTTGTTGAGTGCAAAGTAGGTGTTGTGTACGAGATCCCTTTAAGCTGTGGCCGTGTTTATATAGGGCAAAGCGGTCGTTGCCTCAATGATCGCCTAAGAGAACATGATAGGTCCATCAGATCAGACAAAAGTAAGAATCTGCCAAAGCATTGCTTAAGTTGCGGTTGTCATCCGCTTTTCGGGAAAACTAAAGTTCTTGTTCGCTCTAAAGAACAGCTAGCAAGGCAGGTTCTTGAGGCTTCATTCATTCATAAGCTGGGAAGAGATAAGTGCATCAGTGAAACGTCGGTAGTTCTGCTTCTAAAGGAATCCATCTTTCTAAATTTTAAGTAGTCGCTTTCGCGTTACCGCTCGTAGGTTTGGCACGGGGCTGTCCAGCTCTCGTCATGGTGATTAGGTCGTGTTCGAGTCGTGCTGGGTCAGGTTTATCTTTCCGCTTCATCTAATCAGTTGTTGCTGGGCATGCGCGTTTGGTTCCTCGAGCTCGGAAATTCGCTTCATATTTTTCAGTTGTAAGTTAGGCTGGTCTTGTGTCTTGTGTCTCTCTCGTCCCTGTCTGTTTTTTTTTTTCGCGCGATGCCTCCCTTAAACAGGCTTTAGCAACTGGCCCAGAACACCACTATGCCCCAGTACAAAAGGGTATTTCACAATAATATTTTGAGTGCTCCTGTGTTCTTGGAGGCATAATGTTGAACCAGAAGTCTAACTCATAAAAAAGACAAAGCGAATGGCAGCGGTGGAGTGTTTTATAATAGTCAAGCTTACTAGATCACGCAGTACCTCCGTTTACCAGTACCTCCGTTACGCAGTACCTCCGCAGTACATCCTAAGGCAGCGGTAGGGTGTTTTATAATACTCAAGCTTACTAGATCACGCAGTACCTCCGTTTACACTGCCATTGTGTGAACTCTGATAATCTTAATACTATTCCTATCATGTTTTCATTTCGCAACAGTTATAATTCTATATATTCATCTCAAATATCTCTGTGAGGAGCGAATAACTTTATATATCAGTTTTTAAGGTTTCGGGTACAGATTCCTTTAACGAATTCATTAAACAACGGGATATTTCACAGACAGCTTATCATTTGTGACAATACTGCGCAGCATAGTGCACCCGTTTTGGTTGCGTAAAGCCTAATCAGCTGCGGTGGGCAGGACGTTCACAAGAGCTGGTCCGGTGTCCCACGTTTTAGTTATTTCACGATGCCTGAAGTCTCCCGACTGCATCACATATCTCTCTATGTAGAGCACTCATGATAACAACGTTCCTGGTTCCAACTTGCCCTGAAATTCTCCTGTCCTTATAAACAGATTTGAATTGGCTGAATATCGCCGACCCATGAGCTGAATTTGAGGAACCCTACAAGAAAAGGTCGCGTCTGTAGGCCTTTCACTGCAAAGCAATGCGCGAACCGACCTAAGCCGGTACTTGACGGACTAAGTTTTGCTTAGACTGCTCGACAAATACCTATGAAAATCCGCTCATATCGTTACAGCAGTGAGCTCTTTGCACGTATGTGTAAGCTTGTTACATAACATAAATGCCGGCCACCACTACGATTATATACATGCATTTCACCCTGAGACTTCATAGGAACCGTTATTCGTACTTTGCAAATATATCCCGCCATCTCCTTATAACTGTCTTGCCATCGTCATCTTGCCATGATAACCTGCTCGACTATCTGACTTTTAGCCATCCAGTCATTTCTTTCTACCTCCCGCAGTCACGCCACACTCTTTCAATTAGCGCGGTGTCTGTGCTACAAGCAAGGGCGAGCCATCACCGAGGCCAGTCTAATATCTCTAGCTGAGGCATACATCAGCTAAACTGTACAAGGCAGGCCAACAAGCATTTTCACCGATTTGTTTGGATACGTTCTCCACAGCTTAAGCGCTTGAGAAGTGCTTTGATCTGTTAAGTCCAACACAGGTCTGGTACGTAAACACAATATTCGCTCTAAGGGAGTATGCAGTACATTTAATATACGTTCCTGCTTAAACAAGCTCTGTCTTGTGCACTGACCAAAACAAAGCAAAAACCAAAAATAGAAACAGAGAAGGTAAAACTAAGTGTCCCCTCTCTTCCAACTTCCCTGAGAAAACTAGACCCGTCACAGCGCAGCGAAACTAATGACCGCACTCTTTGCAGCCTCTTGAAATAAAGATAGAACACGCGGGCGCGCTCGACCGCGTAGATGAGCGGCAGCACTGCTTTAAACACGGGCGAGCAAGCAATCAAGCCGGTAAAAATAAAGATGGGAAAAAAAAGGAGGGAGGGTAAAAAAAAAGCGCAGCGCTTGTCAGGAGGCAACGGCCACACCATCTCCTTTAATGAGTGGCCGAGGGCGAGTCGTCCACAACGCAAATACTCGGGCGCGCGCAGCCGTGAAAAATGACGTAGCCGCCACAAGAGCATCGCGCGGCGCTCGAAGGATGGAGACGGGGGGGATACGGAGCCTGTGAGAGAAGCAGCAGCTCCAGCAGCCGCGGAGGAGGCACGGCGATCTCGCGACACGAGTTCTCCGAGCATGAGGACCACGCGTGACAAATAAGGCCCGGGTCCGGCCTGTCTCTGAGGCTCGGGCCGCTTGCTGCCGGACTTCCCTACCCTCTCTTACTCCTGATGTCTCCGAGGGAAAGGGAAAGAGGAGGGTCTGCGCTCCGCCCGAGGAAATGGCCGGGAACGGAAACCGGAGCGAGGACCCCTGCCGCCGGAAGCCAGCCACCGAATCGTGTAGCGATCGGCCCTCTTGTCTGGGCCTGGTTAGCGATGACCACGAGACCGACGGGCTCTCTTCGCTGGGCTTCTTTTGTGTATGCTTCTGAGCATTTTGTTCGTGCATTCGTCGGCAAGGTGGCGTTCTTTGGATAGAACTGTACTTTATCGCGGCATGGCCGAACGCTGTTCTCTCATGTACTACCCAGAGAAACGCACCCGATCGAGGCCTGCGCGAGAGCTGTGCAGCTATTAACGAAGGTCTGGCTGGGTTAACTAGCATGCTTGTCGTTTGGTAAAGTCAGCGGCACCTGGAGCGTGATCACGTATTTTGCTCCGCTGCTACTCATTCGGCTCTTTCGTTCTTTTGGCCATGCCATGAGCCAATACGCCCAACTATAACCGGTTTGGCATACGTCCGTTTATCGTTTTTTCTCTGCCCAAACTAATCAGAAAACAACTATCGAAAATTAATACTTTCTGACTATCTTTTCTTGCTGCGTTCCCAAAAGTGCTCAGGCAAAACTCTGACTGCAGATGCATCCTTTATCTCCATTTCATGGGATATTAATAGGTTCAAAACCATTATTCAAACCTTGGCGGAATGACTGCTGTTATTAAGGTAATAAAATGAGATGTGTTAAAAGATAGACATGTTTTACTGCCTCACAGACAAGCGCGAGGGAAGGAGAACTTTAACAAAATCATAACAACCGCAGGTCCACAGTGCGGGGTTACACTGTTGTTGTAATACGTAACTACGAAGGGACTGCACTATATTTATGTGTAGAGGTTAGCTCGGCATGTTTTCCACTTTGAATATTAAAAAAAAGCACTCTCCGTAAAATGATTTGAAATATGGCCTGAGTTAAACAAAGAAACGCTGGTAGCAACGCAATTTCACTGAGTGCAGTGCATGGCTTCAAGAAAGCCAATGCGATGGGCTTTGCAGAGAGAAACTGCAACGCAGGACATAAGTATGCAGTTGTGACACAGAACACGGCGGGCGACGTCAAGGGAAAGGACGCAGAGGAGGAAATCTTTTTCATCTTCGCTCAGTGAACAGAACCTTCTTACGACCAAAGAAACAGCGGAATACACCGATTCAATACTATTAACATCTTATAATGCTGCCGGTAATGCGGAATTGTTGTAAAAAGAAAGAAAAAGGTGGTGCATAGAAATCAACCCACCTCACAGCATCCTCTGTTTCAGCACACATGAGGCTTTATTGATTGCATAACGTCACATAACCAAAGCTAACGCGGGCCACCGCGGTGTCTCAGTGGTTATGGTGCTCGGCTGCTGGCCCGAAAGACGCGGGTTCGATCCTGACCGCGGCGGTTGAATTTCTACGGAGGAGAAATTCTAGAGGCGCGTGTACTGTGCCATGTCAGTGCACGTTAAAGAACCCCAGGTGATCGAAATTTTCGTAGCCATTCACTACGGCGTCCCTCATAGCCTGAGTCGCTTTGGGACGTTAAACCCCACAAACCAAACCAAACCAAAACTAACGCCGGGAGTACGCTCCCAGTGTGTGGCTACATTCTTAACACGAATACTCCTGTACGGGAGTAAAAAGTGATTAACCTAGCCCAGCGCACTCCCTTTTATAAAAGGTTGCACGCTATAGGACAGATTACTCTCTCTTGGCTTGGCGCTGAAGGGGAAGAAGAACAGCGGCTTCTGGTCGCCCAGGTGGTCGAAATGCTCGGCCTGTAAATTATGGTCGATTAAAAGTCGTTTACTACTACTACTACTCTCTCTTTACTCCTCTCTGTTTGTATTGTACAGAGAATGAGCGCGTACGCCTAAAGTATGTCCCCCTCATTGCGCCTCGCTTCCTGTGTCTCTCCCGCGCAGTGGTGGAGCAATACTACGAAGTGCAAGTCTACGACGAGTTCACCATTGCCGGGAACACGGCCGTTCTCCGCTGTCACGTACCGTCCTTCGTCCGAGACGACGTCGTCGTAGTCTCCTGGGAGCAGAAGCTGGCCGACAAGACGAGCGTCGTCGCAAACGGTCAGGCTGCTCTTTTTGTTGCTGCTGCTGGTGGTGGTGGTTTGTTTTCACCCCCTCACTTTCGCTTACCGCCTTGGCTGTTACTGTGTATTCTGTCGCGCGGCCTCTCCACTGAGCGAGGAAAATGCTTCCGGTTTTCTCTCGTCTCCTCCAGGGCCCGCCTGATTGAGTCGTTTCGCTGAAGAGCTTAATAAACAATGATTCGCGGCGCGGACACAGGCTCGTCCGCACCTCTTGGTCGTAACGAAGTAGCAAGAGGATCGGTGGAGACCGGACGCATTAAACACTGCGAGAAACCAGGGTCCGAGCTTAGCGGCAAAAAAAAAAAAAAAAGGTTAGGAGTGCAAGCGTGCTGACGTCGGCAGCATCAGGTGAACCGGAAAAAGTCGTTCTTTTGGGTTGCGCCGCTCACTTGGTCGCTTGGATGCAGCTGCTCCATTGGGTTTAGCGGTGCTACAGATCGTAGTGTGTCAGAGGTATTGATGGAAAGAAAAAAAAGGGGGGGGGGGGGGGGTAGAATAAACTGAGAAGAATGAAAAAAACTCTATTTTCTTTCTTTTTTTTTCGAGGTATGAAAAACTGGAAAAAAGGCTGGCCTGTGTAGTAGCAGTTAACGAATGTAATGAGGAAATATTCCGGTCAACAGTTAAAGTGCTACGGGCAGACAGCTGCTTAAAAAAGAGCGAAAAGTGCGGACTATTTCAGTAATAAGATTCAGCTGCAAAGTAATTCGAGGACTAAATGAATGCGGCAAGAAAGAATACTGGCCTACTATATTCACGTACAGTGCCTTATGCTTCCCGTTATAACTGAACTGGAGCCAAGACGATGTCAGAAACGTTTCGCAGTTTGGTGCAGCGTGAGAACGCGGCTACACATGACCAAAATTTGAAAAAGTGGATTTTTAAATAGGCCGCTATTTCTTCGTTAGCGCTTGTCTATGCACAAAAAATTTACTGCTTAAATATAGAGGAAAACTTGTAGTCCTTTCTGGGGCTGGAAACAATACAAAAATCCTGTTCTTAATTTCTGGAAAATTTTGAGCTGCTAACTCCAAAGGTGGGCATGATAAAGAAAAAGAACAGAGTGATCCCCTCAGAGAAGTTTCCTGCACTGAAAACAAAACGTACGTTAGGGGAGAGTCCTAGGTGTTACTGATCGCATATTTCTATATTTCTACACTCCACCTACCCCACTACACCGCCCCCCTTCTGCTTTCACCATCATTACCTAGATTACTTCAGACAAAAGCAAGTTAGATGCATTAGTGCAGCTATCCAGCTTTCTGGGGCTGGAAACAATACAAAAATCCTGTTCTTAATTTCTGGAAAATTTTGAGCTGCTAACTCCAAAGGTGGGCATGATAAAGAAAAAGAACAGAGTGATCCCCTCAGAGAAGTTTCCTGCACTGAAAACAAAACGTACGTTAGGGGAGAGTCCTAGGTGTTACTGATCGCATATTTCTATATTTCTACACTCCACCTACCCCACTACACCGCCCCCCTTCTGCTTTCACCATCATTACCTAGATTACTTCAGACAAAAGCAAGTTAGATGCATTAGTGCAGCTATCCAGCGTTTCGACATCGGGTAATGCTGGCTTATGATCACTCATCTACAGCTTTAAGTGGCTCTCATTGTCTTTAAATAGATGACAAACTCTTTGCCACTTCCAAGCTCTTCAATAACTTTTGAAATATTTACAGATATATACTATCCTTTTCCACTGGCGGCCTTTAACGTTAAGGGACCGGAATAGAGCAGAGTTGGCCAGGGAACAAACGCGGGGTGATCACTTGGTCTCCAATAAAAATGGCACTTACCCACTACGGGGGAGCGGCCACAACACAGGAAAGCAATGACACCCTAAGAAGATGAAAGAGGCTTGGGCAAGGCACGTATTCCGAAGGCAAGATACTGGATGTTGTTTAAGAATAACGGACTGAATTTCAAGAGAATGCAAGAGTAGCAGGGTGCGGAAGAAACCTAGGAGGGCGGATGAGATTAAGAAGTTAGCGGGGATTGGGTGGTCTCAGCTGGCATAGGACAGGGATTAATTCTACAGATATGGGAGAGGACTTATTCCTGTGGCGAGCGCAGCCAGGCTGATGATGGTTATGACCATCCTGCTTGCCTGTGACCGGTTTTCAGGGTAGTGCAGAGGATTAGCTTCGACGTAGCCACAAGAAAGTTTAACACGCCCTCCCAGTGTACGTTGGTAGAGTAGAAGGTGGACAGTAAGCGAAGATGCTTACGGCACAGAGCTTTTTCCTTCTTGCCTCTTCACCCCTTCATATTCGATCTCTAAAAGTCGCTCACCCAGCGAGTGCCTTGGCGGCGGCTCAAATGCTAGCCTTAGAAATTTAAAGGCTTCCAGATGGCACCGTTCTCTAGACGTCAAATCTGCCCCATTAGTGCATATCGTTTGTGGCAGTGGCTCATGCTCATCGACAGCATGCTACCGGATCTCACAACTTTATTAGATTGGCTCCCGGAACGACTGCAACCAGACGAAATCCCTGAAGCACCGTGTTGCACTCGCTGAGAAGATAGCCAGGTGTCCGACCGGCACTTCTTGCACCTTGTAATGTAGCTCCACACACGCACCTTGCTTCACCATGGCTGCGGGTGCACACAAACGTATCCCCCACAGATGCCACAAACAAAGCAAGCGGCAGTCTTTGGGAAACCAAAGCACGAGGAAATATTGAATGCATTCTTGGAAGAATTCTTAAAAATAGCACTTCGTTGTTAACCTCTCGGCGCCCCTGTTCATCAACAACGTGCATATACTTGTTTTGACTATATTTCAAGAGTTTGGATTATTTCTGAAAAAAAAAAAAAACTTGCTCCTTTCCTCATTTCTTTCTGACATTGAAAAATTCCGGAAATTTTGCATCTCAACTAAGATGCGACGCTGTAGTTATGAAACCTGTTATCCTTAAGCTAGTAACGTGCGTAGCTGATAATGGCATATGCATGACTGATGTAGAGAGAGTTTTATTATTCATAAGGTAAACGTAAAAACATCACTCAGTATATCAGCTAGGAAATAAACGATCATGCTTTGAGAAGCTTCGTGCTAAATATAATTAAAAAAACGCCATGGTGGCTCAGTGATTATGGGACTCTGCTGCTGGCCCGAAAGACGGGGGTTCAATCCTGACCTCAGTGCAAGTTAAAGAACTTCATGTGGTCGAAATTTTCCGGAGCCCTTCACTACGGCATCTTTCATAGCCTGAGTCGCTTTGGGACGTTGAATCCCATATACCAAACCAAACCAGACATCATTAAAGTATTAGATGTTAGGGCTCATGCGCGTGAAGCTTTAAGAAAGTGCCTAGTCAGAGATCACATTTGCCGAATAGATTATCTTAAAAATGACACTGAAAATTTTAACTCCATCATTGCTTTCACAGTCTAATGAATGCAAATAAAATTCATCCTGCAAATAGATATATATTGCGCTTTGCGTCACATATCGCGGCATGCTCTGGAAGTCAACTACAGAAAATACGATAAAAAGTGATTGGTAGCCTTTTAGGCGCTTGAAGGCTGTTCAAAAACGAAATGGAAAAGGTCGCGCCCAGGCATACAGCGATAAGTCCACGCAATAGCAGATTCCAGCTCTGCCCCGTCTGTGAGCAGGCAATTCATATGCACGAGATCCTCGAAGTGTATACAAAGCACCCAGTGCTGGCGCGCCACTGATTCCTCTTTTAAAAAATGACGAAATGCTTGGCGCCCAGCGGACGTGCATTTACATTTGTCTCGGCACTGCTCGCTCTGTCGTTGTGCAATGCGATTCCGTGTATGCGAAAGTAAACAAAACACAGATATAGTTTGAATAAACTCCAAATCGAGCTAAGCGAAGAAAAAAATTGTTTGCAGTTCAGTAAAAGGGCAAACATTTGCGTAGAATATATCAAGTGTTCGGATCCGAAGAGCTTTACATTATTCGTTCTTTACAGGGCCGTATATTGAGCAATCATGACCCCAGTGGCGTGGGACGTCATTTCTCTTTTTTCCATGGTTTAAAAACGAGGCTGAAATATTTTATTCCGTCAGAAAAATGGCGGAGGGAGGTTGGTTGCCTTAAAGCGAGAAGACTGGGTACTGAGTTACCGAGGAAACTCAACTTCTGCTCTGCCTCGGTCAGTAACATTTTTCTTTCCTTTTTTAAGTACAGTGATTTCAGAAGAGGCATTTTCTGTACCAAAAAGTTTTAGTAAAGAGCACTAGGGTCCATATTAATTTGGGAGTAAGCGTAGTATTCCTCCTGTGCTGAATCTGATCGCGCACTAGACGCTACCATAATTCGGGCCAGTCATGTACGGCCATTCCTATAATCCTTAGCCTGCCACGCAAACTCGCTTTAGACCCAGTTCTGTTGCGTTTGACCTATATAACGTTCTTCCGACCAAAGCTCAAATTATCTAACTCTTTTGGGGTCCGCGCCAGGCTAACCTGATTATTACCATAGTGTCAGTCCAGAATCGTACTTCCAGGTTCTTCACAACGCACTGCTCTTGTCATTTTCTCCTTTCAGTCTCTCGGCGCAAAATGTCTGTTGCAGTTACCCAAACCCGTATCCCTCTGTAAAGTAGCTCGTCTTCGTTTCTTTCAAGTATTTTTCACACTTATCCTGCAGTTAATCAAAAGATTACACGCTCGTTCGTGGTATTTTCCGCCAAAACATACCATCGCTGTTTACCCAGACTAAGCACACGCCATAATTGTGCGGAAATCGTTCTTCTTCAAGACTACCTGCTACTGTAGTGAATGTCCGACCGATGTGGCGACAATTATCAACCTTCTTTTCTTGAAATGCTCCACTGAAGAAGCTGGTCTGTTATAGTAAACCACTTTCTACCATTGTAAACAATGCATAATGTGTTCCCGTTGATATACACATCCTACCTGTAATGTCCCACCCAGGAAGTTATAGCCAGGAAGTTATAGATACAATCAAATTTCTGCTATCTCTGAACCTAGGCGATGTACCATGAGGGAGTTAGAAGGCTAGGCAAGCTTTCTTCCTGTCTTCAGTATCACAGCGTCTTGCAGTGTGACTTATTACCAATTGGCCCAATTCACTACCCTTCTATATTTTCCTTGAAACTGAAATGTAGCAGTATTTTTTCTAGCGGCCGCAAGGTCATGATCTTTCAGGGAAAAAAAAAAAACACTTCTTCTGTGAGGAAATGTGCACAAATCAACTACAAAATTACGCCGAAGAAAGCTTGGTATCAAGGAAAAAAAGCTTCTTAAATGTGCATTTTTCGAAAGATAAGCAGAACACGCGATTGGCGTTGTGATACCTTCGTGCTTTCAAATCTACCATGAATGGCAAAACACTAAAACAATTAAGGTGGATCCACAAATTTTCCTAGTTAACCTTGATTTCAAAGCAACTGGAAGCCACGGGAAAGACAAAGAAAAATAAAAACAAGCATTTATTTTGAGAGGATCAAAAGGCTTCATTAAAAGGGGGGAAACGCGCTCAGTGTGTGACACCTGCGAAACCGACACCGATAGCGGCGCTTTTGTGGGGCCCAGAGAAATTAAATCAGTAGCGAAGGGAAGTACCTTTCCACAACGAGTGCTCGCTTGACTGCCAGCTACTACGCTCTTCGCCTTTTGAAAAAATACAAAGAAAAGTTCTGTGGTCGTTTAAATCACGGCCTATTTACCGAGCACAATAAAAAATTTCCTCTCTGGCGCGTCGACGGTATTCCGCAAAAGAATAAATGGTTTTTTATTCTAATTTCGTCTTTTATTATTTTTTATCTATTTAAATAAGCGGCAAAGCGGAATCGGCACTAGAGAAAAAGGCTTAAACGCTGTGACTGCGCTCAGCTTCTCATCTCGTCGCTTGGGCAAGAGGGTTGGTTGCACAATGTTACGGCCACTTGTGCAGAACGCCCCCCCCCCCCCTCCCCCACCCGTCCTCTCAATGAAATTAATAAGACATGGACCATCCCTTTAGGGAAAGGCATTCTCTCATGGCTGAACTACTATTTCAAGAGAAGGCAAATAAGGTGGCATGGCAGTGAAGACAGGCACGCATATTTACTTCAAAAGTGAGCTGTGCATTAGGCGAGCCTTAAGTAAAAGAAAGAAAAAAAAATCTAAGTATTTGCTACAGCCGTACGCAGAGGCGGCTGTTGTCGATTCAGAACGCCGGAACTCTCAGTCGCATTCCGCTTTAGGACGACACAGAACTTAGCAGGCAACTCGAATACATCATCGTGATCCTTCGCTAATATGCACTAAATAACTCGACCTTCATGGTAAAATAGTCACTGACGACACTCCACGCCGGTGGTGATTAGGAAATGTGAAAAACGAAGACAAGTTAAAATAAAATCTTGATCAGCTGTAAAGAATAATTCCAATCATATTGATTATCGCTTTTCGTCATCGGATAAAGAGCCGCCACACCCATGTTAGCGGCCCGTATACCAGCTAGAGACACGTAGGGAATGTGAATAGTGCACAGTTCAGAGAAAAAGAGTTTCTTCTCTACCAGTCGTGAATATCACGACAGTCTTAGACCTTTACGTTTTGTTTTGAACAGGTCCTGATTATTCGGAGGTCTCTCTTCTACTTATTGTCTCTCCTTTAAACAAAATTTTAAAAAGTGCGATTCTTGGCTATTTTTTTTTTTTTGCGCCTATGTCGTAAGTTTGAAAAGTATCAACCACAGGGGCGAGATAAAGGAGAGGGAATCGGCCTTGTCATTAATGAAGCCGTGCTCATCTGTCCGACGTAGGGTCAAGAAGTGTGTCTGTTTCCATCGCTTTTATGAGTAGTTTTTAGTCAACCATTTAAACAGGAACGCAAAGCAAAATATTATGGCCGGGCAAAGCTGCTCAATGGACGACACAATTTCTAGGTATATAACAGAACTACCCACAGTATTTTGATGAAAACGTAAGCGCACAAAAAGACAGGGACACGCGAGAGACACGAGACAAAGCGCTAACTTGCAAATAAATTTTAGTGACTACATAGAGATGTATACATACTGAAGCAAGTACAACAAAACAAAGTAAAACACGCATGCGCGAGCCAGTTCCATCCACGAACGCCATTTTTTCATCCGAGAGATTAATAATCGGTGCACCGACGCACTCGGCTGCCTTTTTTGAATCATTCTTGCTTCCCCGCATGTGTCGGTCCTTGCTCTAGCTTCAACCGTGCACTCACTGAACAAAGGCTTGCAAGTTTTGCTGGGGTAATCATGGCAGTGCTCCGACAGGTGACCGGTTCTTGGTTGCGCCACACTGCCCTTCTGTTCAGCTACTTTCATTTAGGCATCTGGATGTGTCCGACGCAGAGCCGACCACGATTATGAGCAACCAACTAGCCTAAGAAGCAACCTTTTTGCACCCACTGGAGTCTTTTGTTGTTGTTGTTGTTGTTGTTGTTGTTCTTGTTCACTTGGAGCTCCGTTCAGCTTTTCGTAAGTGAGGAAAATTCGGAGATAAACCCATCATTAAATGAAAAAAAAAGGAAAGAAACAAGAACAGACAAGTCGCACCTCACCAATGCCAAAGTCCTGATCTAAGTACGCGCATGGCAAGTGAACGTCATACGGCCGGCTCAATGAACGCGTGAAAGCGCCAAAGTCTCCGTCAAAGGTTTCTAGCCCACTGCAACATTGGCTGGAGCGGGAACGCTGCCGACGGGTCGCACTAGAAATATTAACGCTAGGGTTTCAAAAAACTTCCTTGAAGTGATGGTAAGAACGAGGGTGATGGACCTGCGACGGCTGTGAAAGGTGAATGAAAGTTCTCTCTCTTTGCAGGCGGCCGCATGAGTGTGTTCCCCAGCGGCGAACTGCAAGTGCGGCGTGTTCAGCAGTCGGACGCGGCCGCAGACTTTCGCTGTCGCACATGGCACCGGCTGACCGGGGAAACAAAACTCAGCTCTTACGGCAGACTCGTCGTGACAGGTGAAAATTGCTGCCCCTGATTCAATTCTTCTCTTTCATCCCGCCCGAGAGAAAAAATGCTGCATGATATAATAACCTCATTCAGGCTTTGTCATACAAATGTCATACAATTTGCATAATATTATAGACATTTTGTATTACAAATTCACGTTCGGGTAAAAATGTATCAAATTGCTATGACACTTGTATAATGAATGTATAGCACTCTATGACAAACCTGAGTGGGTTTATTGCATTATGCAACTTTTCACTAATGTTTTAATGTTTGCAGAATATTAGCAGTAGCGTGAAAGTGGTTGTCGCCGATTTCCATACTCTCCCCCCCCCCCCCCCCAACCCCCTAAAAAAAAGAAAACACAGCTAGTAAGTGCAGCAAAGCAATGCATTGTTAGAAAAGTTATTAATGGACTTGCCCCCTTTTTTCCCCGAACACATTTACTTCGCCGTACTTGTAAATGGCTTCGACTGGCAAACTTTAGAGTATAAAGAGCTACCAATTTCTGCTGAGCTCCTTTCGGAAACGCTTTCAAGGACCAGCGTCCGGATGTCAAGATTAGCACGCGAGGCATGATTTTTTGTGACAGCATTTTACAGCTAGCTAATAGGAGTGAGCAGATGGGATATTCTGACGGTCATCAAATGAGGCGCAGCACTGCTCGTGAATAATGCGTGTGGCATTGCTCCTGCTGTTCGTAATACAAGGCGACAAGACTATTTTTTCTTGGTATTTTCCTCAACAATATTCGCAGATCTAAAGGTGAATGTGCCGCCGCGAATCACCAACGTGCGGTCGTCCGTGGTGGCAAATGAAGGCGACTCCGTGGAACTACCTTGTGCCGCCCAAGGCTACCCTCCTCCCAAGTACTTGTGAGTTGTTTTGCTTAATCTCTCTTTGCGTGTGCGCGTGTGCGTGCGTGTGCGTGCGTGCGTGCGTGTGCGTGCGTGCGTGTGCGTGCGCGTGTGCGTGCGCGTGTGCGTGCGTTCGTGTGTGTGTGCGTGCGTGCGTTCGTGTGTGCGTGCGTGTGTGTGTGTGTGTGTGCGTGTGTGTGTGTGTGTGTGTGTGTGTGTGTGTGTGTGTGTGTGTGTGTGCGCGCGCGCGCGCGCGTGTGCGCGTTCGTGTGCGTGCGCGCGTGCGTGTGCATGCGTGTGGGTGCGTGTGCGTGTGCGTGTGCGTGCGCGTGCGCGTGCGTGCGTGCGTGCGTGCGTGCGTGCGTGCGTGCGTGCGTGCGTCTGCGCCCGCGGGTCTTGCGAGAGCATGAAATGCTTGACTGCTTAAAACCAGTATATAGCCAAGTATACGCTTCGTTAAAGGAAACAATTTTATTTTACTCCACGTTTGGATCGCAAGACCGATCTTTTACAAGATATATATATCTTCGTTTCTCTGATTTATCATACTTTCAAAAGAAATCGCATTTGGTGAGAGAAAAAAAAGAAGTCAAAGTTCATGTACAGGATTAAGAAAAATTTATGAAACATCCTGGCATGTAAATATAGTCTTTCATCCGTATATACTTCAGCTACACTGGAAATGAGGTACACCTCGTAATGTTTTGGCAGAAATAAATCTGTACACCTACAACATCATTTACGACTTGCTCGTTTGTAGGATTAAGAAAAATTTATGAAACATCCTGGCATGTAAATATATTCTTTCATCCGTATATACTTCAGCTACACTGGAAATGAGATACACCTCGTAATGTTATGGCAGAAGTAAATCTGTACACCTACATCATTTACGTCTTGCTCATTTGTAGGATTAAGAAAAATTTATTAAACATCCTGGCATGTAAATATAGTCTTTCATCCGTATATACTTCAGCTACGCTGCAAATCAGGTACACCTCGTAACGTTTTGGCAGCAGTAAATCTGTACACCTACAACAACATTTACGTTTTGCTCATTCTTCTTAATTTGGTCGTTCTTCTAATATTTATATCTTCGCCGCAGCTGTCAGGGTATCGTTGCTCTATAAGATATAGGTATAAGGATATATATATCCTTATACATATATATGTATATGTATTTACTCTTGCAATTTAACCAGCACAGAATGCATCACGCGAAAAGCCAGACCCCCACGATCCGCGTCTTGCGTACAGCGTTATCAAGCACAGTTCCGACGGGATGCAGGAGAAAACGGGGAGAGCGGGTTCCGATACTTCTTGCACGAAAGAGAAAGCTGTAAAAAATAAATAAGTAATAGCGGTGCAAAATCCTCACCCCTTCTGGAGAAAGTTTCAAAGAAGTCACGAAAGGAAGCGCTGTCAATTGCCAGAAGAAGGATACCCGGAGGAGGCAAAAAATAAAAGGCGGGAAATGCGGGAACGCTGCGGAAAACTGAGACGGCTACGCAATGCCGGGGAAGGATGGAAACAAGAAAAAAAAAAGAAAGAGATCGCCGGTCTCCCGCGAGGTGCGGCTGGACTCGTGAAGAGAAAGACCGTCGGTCAGAAGAAGGCCACGTAGGGGACCTCCGCCAACGCTCTGGCGGCGGTGTTGCAGAAAGAAAGAAGAAAGGCGAATTGGGCCGAGAAGTAAGGAGTGGGAGAGAGAGAGAAGGAGAGAAGTGGGTGAAAAAGGGAACCCGATGGCGTCCCGCGTATTTTCCCAGTCTCCCGCGCCGTCCGACGCCGCAGTCTCTTGATGGATGGAGACAGAGAGCCTCTTCACTTCCTCGCGTGCGCTCCCCCGCTGCCACCGCCGTCGTCCGAGAAGCGAGCGCTGGCGTCTTCTTCTCCGTGCGCGGGACCTCGCGCTGCCCTTTCGGGGGCCACGTGCATAACATGTCGCGCTGCTGTCAATATCCATACCCTTCAGCGCTCTCACGTTTCTCTCCGAAGCGCCCGAGACGAGCGACGAAGCACTCGCTTCTTATCGTCCGTCCTCCTTCTGCCCTCGTTCGCGCAACTCTTCACCTCTTCGTCCTGTTCCTCCTCCCTCGTCCTTCTCTTTCTATCTTTCATTCTCTTCGTCCTCATTCTTCTTCCTTACGCGCCGCTCTCTTTCTTTTCTCTTCGTCTCGCTGCCTTCCTGCCCGGCTGGTCCACCGCACACGCTCCGGCGCGGACCCACAATACGTGTGTTGGACGCCCCGACGCGTCCCTATCTTCGCGGGAAGGGGTCTCGACTTTCACGCCGCGAACAAAATAGCCCCGGCGCGTCGGCCGAGGAGCTGCCGTTGTCGTCTGGGCCTTGCCTGCGGTTGGGATCGATTGAATTTGAAATAGGCTTGGAGATCGCGCTCGCAATCCCCCCGCCGGGGGTTGAAGAAAGAAACAAAAATGAAATATACAAGCGAGGTGGTGGTGGTTAGACCCACAGAAAAAGGAAAAAATACAGCGCGCGCATATATCGACACACACTATCGAATTTGCAATGTGAATTGCCCAGAGGAGTGACAGCCCACCGCGGGATAGATTATCCTGGCCCTCCGAGATCAGGAGTAGCGTAAACAAAACATAAAGAAGAGTAAAAAAAAAGAAAATGTCATCAGCAAAGAAACACGACCCGAATTTCCCACTGTGAGTCTTGACGCCACGAAGTGAACCAGCTCAGTGCATGCGCCGTAAGCTTGGTGTGAAGAACCAGTCTACTTGGAGAATAAATCAAGCGATGACCATATTCTCTCTCGGTTTTAGGCACTAAAAAATGGTCCCGAAACTTGAGTAGAATGCAAGTGCAAAGCGACTGTGGCTCTGAAATCATAAGACGTTGTTTCAATTAGCGCGTTGTTAATATATATTTGTTCAAATCCGAACAGTCATAAGTTCTCTCTCTCTCTCTCTCTTTTTTTTTTTTGACGACAATACGTTGGAAAGCAACAAGCCGTGAACCGGTCGCCTCAGAATTTTTGAGGTTCTTTTCTCGCCTAAACAGACCTAGAAAAGGAAGCAGGATCGAACGCGGACAGACGTGCTTCCCACGCTAAGTTCGATTTTAGTTAGTTGGTAATTAAGATCACACAACACTGATTTGTCTTATGTGTTTCCTTCATCTGCAGTCGCCTTTTTCGCCGTTTTGTTGTTTCAATGAACATGATTTACTTCGACCAAGCTAAGCGTTCCTTGTTATTACCTTTAATTTCTCGCTGACCGTGTCCTGTTCATGGCCGACTAAGAGCAGCGACATGAGCGAAAGCATGGAGTGGTTTTTATTACATATTTGAATGCGGCTGCAGAGGAGAAAAGCGCGAAAGGTTAACGCGGTATCGGTACAGCCCTTGGAAGATTTGTGTAACGCGAGCTGAGTTTTTTCATTTTTTTTCTTTTATTTCTTCGTGTTTTAACGTGTCGTGTTCAGTTTATTAAGCCTGTTTACGTTTTAGCTATTTACCTCGCGTGATGGCGATGAAGCAGTACTTCCTGTAACGTGTTGAGTCATTATTTGCTTTCGCTTTCTTCGCTTCCTGACTTCAGGTGGGAAAGACTGACGTCAGCCGACAACGCCAGCCCGCATCACCCTGTCCTCGTGGGGAGCTCGAGACACGAGCCGTCGGAGGGCTCGCTGCTGATACGCAAGGTGGAGGCTCAGGACGCAGGCAAATACCTGTGCCTCGTCAGCAACGCAGTCGGCGAGGAGCGTGCCACCATCACGCTCGACGTGCGATGTGAGCGGACTCTGCACTCCTCAAAATTCTAACGTACTGGTTAATGCGCAGGATATTTTTCGTTTTCATTTTTTTTTTGGATCAGACCGTGGATCAGAACAGGTCTTTAAACCTTGAAGAAAGGTCGCAAAGTGCATTTTTGTAAAAAAAAAAAAGAGCTTGCATATAGAACCAGCGAATAACAATGCTGCAACTAGCATACGAAGTTGACTTGATTTCGGTTCCGTTTGTAGCAAACTGAACAAATATCGGTATGACAAACCAAAGCTGTTACCCACACCTGACAAAAGCCTCTCCGAGAAACTCATTGTATTATGCCATCATCAGCCTTCATTCGCACTTTCCTTTTCCTCCTCTTCCCTTTCCCCTGTGTGGAGTAGCAGGCCAGGGCCATGTTACCACCGGCCGACCTCTCCACCTTTCCCTCATTAAAATTCCTTTCTCTCTCTCTCACAGAACAATAACAACAGGACACCGTTATTGACAAATATTGTCTTGTACAGCATGGAAACCAGAAGGAATACATTTATGCGAACATTGTGCACAAAAATTAACAAATAAAATGACAAAATGCGTTAAAAAAAATAAAGTTGACTCACATATTGTGCAACGAATGAACTAACAAGAGAATGAAAAGTGGTTGCCCGTGGTTTGGGGGAAACAGAACAAAGTTATCGAAGGTCAGAGAAACAGACATGCAATTACAGAAAAATTACAGGATGAAATAATGCATTAACGACCACGAACAGTAGGGAACTATTCGACGAGAAAATCATGAGCCATGTTCATAAATTATTTCTTACTGTATCGTCTGTATTAGTGTACTATGCCCGGATAAATATTTTATGTTTGTGATATTTGGTTGTATGCAGCATACCTCATAATACAAGTGGCGTAGCTTGTAAACAGCATTAGTTATTGAGTATTTTACACGATATCGTAAAGGTCTTGTTCTGCTGAAAACCCAACGGCGTTCGTTGTCCTGCGTCAGTCGGTAAAAATCGCAGAAGTTTCAATTAACGCCAACAATTTGGGAAAGGATCCAAATGAAGGCAAAATTAGCGAGGAGGTTCCTCTACTGCGGTATTTCAAAATATAGAAGCAATTCATTAAGAGAAATTAGCCGGCATCGCAGCAGAGTACTTGCCTCTCCAGTGCACATAACACGCCGAAATAGCCAAAATTTGTTGTGCCACAGCGCCAAGGGCAACCGCGCTTTCGAAATTCTAAAAACTGATATGGATATTACTTCTGGTGGGCTACACGCCTATCAATACTTAAGGAGCCCAACAGTAGTAGTTAAAAAGTTACCTTTTCAATGTTAGTAACCATCCTGCTATCTATCACGTCTTATCTGTATTCTGATGTAATACATTACCTACAGTGCGATTTCAAAAAATTGTTCTTCAACTCAAACAGCCTATTTGTAAAAATATAGAAAGCATTAGGTAAAACAACCTGTATATGCGCGTGGCCTATATAAGGTGTTGCAAATTATTCGATACAAATTTTTCTTTTAAAAGCTGTGACTGATACTTCTGTGAAGTCTATGCAGGTGGACTGAGCGGAAATCATATTAAAATGCAAATAAAATACAACTGACTAACAAAAAAATGAATACGCTTTTAACGTATTGGTTTTAGAACACGAGATTACGCTGCGAAATTGAAAGCTGTCAACGTCGAAAGCATGCGCAGATTGTAGTTCGGAATACTGAATTTTCTTTTACTTTCTTGTGTATGTCTAATATTTTTTTTATAAAATAGTATAAAAAAAGAAAAACAATGTACCGCTGCAGCAAGGAGGGAGAGAAGTACTCACCTTTACTGCCCTCGCACTTGGATGAGCTATCAGTACGGCAATGGTACCAATACCATCATCATAAGCCCAGGCATGTCTTCAGACGCAACTTCGTTAGCACTGCTTCTGATTAACTTTGACTTGGTGCCGACAGTCAGGTAAAGTTAACGAATGCCGTCAGTACCGAATACCCGCAAACGAGCTAGTACCCGTATTCTTGAGGAATCAGAGCGGTGTTTAGAGCCTAAAATGTATGGTCATCAGAAGTTGACGCAGGTTCGCCGCCAAATGAATGCTCTTCAAACCACGTTTAATAAGAACGTGGTGGGTCAAAAATAAATAAATAACGTGCAGCCTTTTCTTCTCCAATTTACTCAAAAGGGGCATAGCTGCATAATATGTTCGCGCAATGCTGCACACTGTAGCTGCAAACTGTGGAAGCGAATCTTGAGACAGAATACTTCAATGAAACATTTCGGCGCAAAGTTAGTGCAAAGCGCGAAGCGAAGTGTGTAAACTGAACATTTCAGCGAAGTATGAGCACCATGTTTTTTTCTACAAGCAAAGGCCAAAGAAAGAATGAATTCCTAAAGAGAGCCGATGCGGGTTGGCTTGTTAGTACATGTTTACGGACAGGATGTAACAGCGCTTAAGACGTGCCAAATGAAACAATACACACACTGCTGATTCGGTTGCTGACTTGCAACCGAATGATTTATTGCAAGCTGTGAGGCAGCATACGAAGGAAACAAGGCGAGTAAAAATGACAGGAAAGCTTCACAACGGCACAACCGGGAGGAATAATTCAGCGCCATTGATTAAGACGGATTAAGCGTCCGTGATGAATCGTCACTGATTAAGATCGACTACGTAAGCACGCCGAAGATATAGAGAACAAGTCACGTAGAAACCATCTACCCATACAGAGTGCTAAAAGCGAAAATCATGGAGCAGACGATACCTCGAGGCTCGATTCCGAGGCCTGCAATATGCATAAAAGTAATGACGCCTGTATCAGCAGCCCATCGATAGCTCTTTTCACACAAGAGTGTGCACTTCTTAACCACGGACGCTGAATAATTCCTCCCGCTTGCGCGTTTTTCTTGTTTTTTTTTTTTTGCTCGTCATGTTTCTTTCATAGCTGCCTCGCATGCTGGAATAAAATTTCGGGAAGTTTAACTCTTCTGAACCTAGTTATGCAGACCGAGAGCTATGTTTGGCTGCTTCGTAAGTCTAGCTTCTCGTTGCTTCTCGGTTTCAGAGGCTCGCTTAGCTCGCGTGCTCTGCAGTACACTTTCCCGGCGAGCTATATCGACTGGATGATCGGACGCGGCTTAAGGGCGACGCAGAAGAGTTGACGAACTCGGTCCGGCGTGCGCCTCATTCATGGCGAAACTGAAGGAGAAACCGTCGACGTAGCAACTGTTACATCCTCTGCTAGTCGCTGGGTATCACAACGGCAAAGCCTGCTAGCGGGCGCATCTGCGCCTCTCCCAGCCTGCCCTCTCCTAATCATGTGGTACCAAAGCGGCGGAACCGGCTAGCTCGCGGAGGCGCGCCTCTGCTTGGCGAGTCACGTGGTCTGCCTGCGCTCCGGGGCCTCAAGGTTAAACGCGCATCAATATTGGCATTTGGGAGACATGGAGTAATAGAGCTTTCGCTCTGAAATCATTTGGTTGCTAGTCAGTGCAAGCGAGTGTCTCGTGTCCCGCCTTAAGCGTCGTTACATCCTGTCCACCAAAGAGGGGTTCTTGCTACAACCTTATTAGTTGTCGCACAACCGAACGCGGATGTCTGTGCTAGCACTGTCGCCTGCAGTTCATTGCTTCATCGACAATGTTGTCGCCATCGGGAAGTCTGTAGAGAACTCAATCCTTATAAATGTAGTACTACCCAACTGGATTGCACTACCATCGATGACACATTCTTAAAAGGCACGCATTCTCTCTGGCCAATCAATCGCCTTCACAAATCACATACATTGGCAACAAGACTTTGATTCTACCCCTTGTGAAACTCCCCATAAGGTTCGTGTAGCAATTTCTGACGCTGGCTTGACGGCCGCCATGGCACACTGATCAACTGTGAATTCAGTCATAGGGCCATATAGAAAGCGAACTGCGCAGCTAATTGGAGGCTCCAGCGCCTACTGTGCCCCAGCAGTTGACGGCATAACGTGTCTGTGTTTCGATTGACAGTTCCCTGAACGGTAGGATTAAATATCTGGTCATTGGCTGGAGATTACGTTATGTGGTTGTCTTTGTTACTCCGCGGTCATCAAAAACAAAGAGATAAATCACCGCTTAGAGCTGTCCTTGTAAAAGAAAATTGAGAACAATGCTGACGGAAACACACGTAACAACGATGATTAGAATATAACTGAAAACTGGTGAGTTTTATTTCCTCGGCACGGCAAAAGAATTAAGGAATATCGAAAACGTTACCAGGAGGAGTTACAGGTTCATGAGGTTATTACCACTGAGCCAAAATGCCGGTACCGGCAAACTGCAAACAGAATGTTTCACCGCAATGCGCAAATGGCGCCTTTTTTTAGGTATTGTTTTGCTGCATTACACTTCTGTAATGCAGACAAAACACGCTCTACAGGCGACAGAGGTAATCAGCGTTTTAAACGAACTCTTCAAATTCACGAAAATTCTTATTCTTTCACTACCGCTAAGTGTGCGTGAGGCCAATGTGATATCAGGGAGCTTTAATTTTAATTCTCGCAAAATATAAGACTTTAAAACTGTAAGAAGAACAGTAAAGCATACAAGCAAAGAAAAGTCCCTGTGCATCCCTTTTGTTTATATCAATTTTGGCCTGGAACTCGGAGCGAAACAGCTTTTTAGTTACCAGAAACAGAAAAATGAAAAAAAAAGAGATATAACGTTTGTGAGAATTACTCTGCGGGAAACCGACACTAAATATCTACGCAGCAACCGAAGCAACGAAATAGGCCTCCTCGCTTCTAAATTCAATATATATGTAGATTGTGGCCGATTCTGTGTTTCGAAAGCGAGCGTTGCTCGTATCTTTTATTAAACTCAACTGGCGCGTGCTGCGACAGCACACATTCCCGTGTTCTCTCTTCCCGCGTGGCACTGCCGCAGGGTTTTCTCTCGATCAGCATCGCGCAAAGTGAAAGTCCGCATGGCACATCAGGCTCCACTGTAGGACACCCCAACATTGAATTTGAGAAAAAAATAGTTCGGGACGCTTCACTTTCTTCTTTTTTCTTGCAAAATAAACTGCAGTATTATAGTGAAGCCGGCACATTATGCACTCATACAGCCCTTCGAGACACTGCGCGCAAGAGCGAAACTTGGTCGTTTAATGTACAGGAGTGCGTTGTAATACTGAGGCAGCGCACATTCTTTTTCTGTTTCCGCCAGTTCTATTAACCATACCACTGCTCTTTAGTACTGAGTCCTAGTGTTTTAACACCCATCTTGAAGCGAAGATACAAACATGCTGTTCTGGTTTTTGCATCTCATGAAACTTACTTACTCAACCTAAACAGGTTAGCCATTGCGCACTTTTTTCTCCATCAATCATTTCGCGCTTCGAAAATGCGATAAGCGAGTAAAGAAAGAACAATGAAAAAATAAACCTGAAATACTAAAACACTTTGTCTTGCTGGCTGCATTGTTTTCGTTGCCCTTCCCCTCCCCGGCAAGCACAGCACATTTACAGTATTCCACAACGCAACCCTGCAATGGTGCGCCGACGTCACATTACGCGCTCACAGATTTCAACAGAGGTTTTCGAACACGCTGTCAACGTTGATTTTGCCAACAACAAAGCAAAGAATGTAAGCTGGGGAGAACATAACGATGATTCATGACCCATTGCTGAGCGCAGTCACTGGACACGGCAACCAATCTTTGTCAGAACGAAGGAAGCCACTACAGCTTTTCATAGTCTTTTGAACCACACCTCATCAAACGTTTTGTTTCTGCGGCTGTGATGGTTTTCCTTTCCTAGCCCAGAGCAAGGCCGCTAGACGACTACCATGATACGCTTGTTGTAACACAGTAGTGTCTTTGTTTGTTAGTTTCTTTCTTCTTTCCCTTCTTTCTTTCTTTTTTCTTCCTTTCCTTCTTTCCTTCTTTCCTTTCTTTCTTTCTTTCTTTCTTCCTTTATTTCTTCCTTTCTTTCTTCCTTTCTTTCTTCCTTTCTTTCTTTATTTCTTTCTTTCTTTCTTTATTTATTTATTTCTTTCTCTCTTCCTTTCTTTCTTTATTTCTTTCTTCCTTCCTTCCTTCTTTCCTTCCTTCCTTTTTTCTTTCTTTCTTTCATTATTCCTTCTTTCTTTTTATCTTCTTACTCTCTTCTTCTTCTTTCTTCTTTTCTTCTTTCTTTCTTCATTTCTCTCTCTCTCTCTCTACTCCCTCCTTGTTTCTTTCACTCTTTCTCTCTTCCTTTCTTCATTCCGAACAAGTGCAGCTCGCTCGCTCACGCTACCATTTGCCCTGCGATGGCGCCGCGTACGACCTTTGCGACAAGTATAGAGTCAAGGGGTCGTCCTGTGGGCCGCACTGTGTGGCTCGTTACGCATTGAATTCACCTTGAAGGTGAGAGGAGCCCTCGTCCTCAACGTTCCGAAACTTATAACCTTTCCCGATGGTAAAAAATCCCCACTACGTGGCTTAGAAGTGCCCACCTTGGGTTCCTTACTTTTGACAAAGGCTCTACATTCTTGAATCCAGCGGGTGCTATGGCTTCGCGAAAGTGGTCCTTTTTTCAGACATCTGTAATACGACAAAGGAGAGCCAGGGCTGGTGTAGTGACTTCAAAAACATTCTGGCAAGCTTGGTTTAAGGGTCCTTCAAAAAAAATTTTCATGTGCCTCTTCTTTCTCGACTGCTCGGATCCGAATCAAGCCCCCGTCGAAGCTCGCCTGGCGCCCGAGGTGCTGACGGCGCACGTGGGCCAGCCGGCGTCGCTGCAGTGCGTGGCGACGGGCCGTCCTGCGCCGCACGTGCGCTGGTACAAGGACGGCCAGGAGATGCAGGCCGACGGGGTGAGCGTGCGCCTACTCGAAGACCGGCGGCTGCTGCAGCTGGCCAGCGTGGGGGCCCAGGACGGCGGCATGTACCAGTGCCTGGCGTCCAACTCACTGGCGCAGGCGCAAGCCTCGGCGCAACTCATCCTCGGAGGTGGGCCAATCAATCAATCAATCAATCAATCAATCAATCAATCAATCAATCAATCAATCAATCAATCAATCAATCAATAAAAATGTTACTATTTATTAACTAATTACTCATTATGATTTACAGCTCATTGCACACGAAAAGTGCCTTCAGCGCATTTCAAAGCATTTTGTAGAAGTACAGCGCAAGTGCTTGTGCCCTATATTCACCCTAATTTCTATCCTGCCACATCATGCACGCAAATTCATCATGTTGGGGTGGAAGCGATCGCGAATGCTACGCTGCGTTAGATGAGGATCGTTTATCCGCCACTTATTCTCACGTTGCCTCGGGTCAGAAAAAATATCGCCTATACCTGAAGTATTATAAAAGCAAAATAACATTTTTTGTTTATTTTATTCCTCAAGAGTCTCATGTTGAGACATTACATTACAGTTCAAAATCTTCTCGCGCGTACAGGTGCATACAAAAATGAACGGTGCCCGCTATTGCCTTCAAATATTTTTACGCGCTGTCTAATCTGATTTGACAGCTATGGTGTGTGCATGCTTGTAAGGGATGTCAGTGCACTTACTCACGGGCAAACAATACAGGCAGGGAAAAGAAGAACGGAAAGGAAGAGGCGACGCCCAGTATGATACCCTACACGTGGCAAGGGGAACGAAGGGAGATAAATAAAGATGAAGAGAGGAATGGGAGATCAGTTCTGTACGTGTCGGTAGGCCATTGCTATGACGGTACCTAGAGCATAAACTGAAAGTTTATAGCTTTGAATTCCACCCTGAGTTCTTTATGAATTTCAGCGACACCTTTTTTGTATTTCCTCTGTGGCGAAGGTTTAGTCCAAGGCCCTAAACTCTTTACTTCTGTAAGAGAACGAGGGTCCAAGTGGTGAAGCATTTCAGCTAGGAGCACGAGCTCACTTTCAAACCAAGGCCAGTCAGAAAGCAGGCGCCCGATCGCCTCATCGCACCCGCATATCTCACACGCTGCAGTGTCTGCCATTGCGATTAGGTTGGAACAGAAGATTCTGAAAACCACTCCCACCCACAGGTGACAAAGCCGAAGAGCTCGAGGTGGTGCGCGATCAAGTTAACCAGAGCGCCGCAACAGAATTCTGTCCATGTTTTTGCGCATGAGCAAAAAGTGCGGGAACCGCGGCAGCTTCTGGTGCTGCTCGCTCCAACTCGTTAGTTCACAAGTATCCAATAAATGGTGGGGTCACCCTAAAAATGGTTGACGCTGCGCAAAAGAAGTAAACCCGTGCAAGTGCCGTCAGTCATTGTGCAATCACCGCCCTACACTTCACTACTGAGCAGCAGTCGGAACTCGGGTCATTGCGCTCGCCGCTTGATAAAGGCACGCGAGGTCGTCAGAGCAATGATGCGGATTCGTGCACTGACTCGAGGCTACAGGAACGCCACGGAATTGTAACCGAGCTACCCAGAACGGGGACAGCCGCAATCATCTCGTGGCAGGGAGAAATCGGTGTAGCAGATGGACCACGGTTTTTTCCGCGTCGTCTTCGCGGCTCGCGTCTCTATGCCATGGTGCATCCTCTGGTCCGCTGTCCGCACGCAGCCGACCAGCAGGCAGAGCTCACGTTGAGGGCGAGAGAGCGAGCACGCACTGATTGCGTGGCTCGCCGCGCAAGATGCCTGGGGTCGGGTGCGGCTGCAGGAGGTAATCTTCGATCACCGCACGCACGCCTTTAGAGTGAGTGGAAATACGCTGTTTGGTTGCTGCCAGGAGGCGACGGCTAGTTCATGTGCGCGCACTCATTAACCTGGACTCCGCAGCCACCTGGAACTCGTCGTGCGAGTTAAATGAAGCCACACTAGGCAAGCAGCTCCAGCCGCTCACTCATCATACATATAAGGGCGGGAAGCCCGGGTGCCGGTGTGCACGTGCCTCTATGCAGCATGGGCGCATCACGTCATATGGTACACGCGGGCGGCGTAGTTGCGAGTAGTAAGGCGAGAACGAGCTGTTTGCCCAGAAGCTCCACCGACTACTGAAAAGCGAAGCGATCTTGTCTGGCCCGGAGCCCAACCTGTAAACGAAGTGGCCCTGAAGCCACTTCGAATGACTCCGGTCAGCTGCTGCGCAGGGAACAGCGGCGCACGGCGCTTTTCCGTGGCGCCAATTGTCTTGGTGAACACCTTCGACACGGCCGGCCAAGCAGCTCAGAAACAGACATGGGGCAAGATGTCAATGAGCTACTCCTATTTCTGCAAAGATGTGCGTATTTTTGAGCAGCCATGGGGCCAAGGGCGTCGAAGCAGTAAGCTGCCGAAAGTTGCGCGGAACAGGCAGTTGACAAGGTCAAGGGTTCGCTGGATCGCGTGCGGTTAGAGACATCGTGTACCGGCATCGACGACGTAACTTCTTAATGTACAACGCAGCTCTTTATCTAAGTACGCATTAAGTACGCTGACGCAATGTATTTAAGAGTCTATGGCATCGACGCATTTTTATTGCATCTGATGCGATAAGCCTGCGTCACAATGCGCAGATGCGCTCACGTCAGGCACTTATTCGTAAGATATGATCACAATTTCTGGTATACATTGTGGTCAGGTAATCTAATGCCTGCCTTGTATCTATTTTTTTTCGCAGACACCGCTCCCGTGCTGCTAGAGTCACCCAGAGACTCTAAGGTGAAGCCTGGTGAATCTCTGCACCTTAAATGCGAAGCTACGGGCTCCCCTGCTCCCAAGATCACGTGGAGCGTCGATGGAATCCCTGCTCGCCGCATGAAATCCAGCAGAGTCGACATCAGTGAGGTATTAACTTGTTGCTCTGTACTACAGCGCCTGTACATCCAGTGGATATTGACTGTCCTGGATCCTGACTCAGAACTATCCCTCTCGAGGATACCCCTCTTTTGTCTGTTTGTAGTCGCGTTGTTGCTGGCAAAAAAAAAAAAAGAAAAAATGCGACGGGTCAAATATTTGCGACGTCAAGCAACGAAAGTGACACTCACCTACTTTATTTCTGTCTATCCTATATCAATATTAAACCTTAAATGGACTAGATTTCTTTCCGCTCGTAACGACGGCAATCTTGTCCTCTCAAAAGCTACGTCAGGTCCGCGCTTTGAATTCCGTACCTGCATTAGATGATAACCGGATGCTTCGACTTGCTACAATTTTTTTTTTCTGGTTGTGCTTTTTCACTTTATGTTTTTACAAAATAACGAAGCATCAAAAGGAGACGCTGTCATTATTAAACTCTCGAAGTCACCTTAAAATCAATTCAGCAGGTAATTCGAACTGCAGTACTATTTGCTCCCAGTGTTTGTTGGTGATAAAAGCCAGTATCTAAAATAGACCCTATTTAAAAAATTTAATTATTTTATTCGTGGAGTAATGCCTTCCACTTCTCTCTTTCTGAGTAGCTGTAATTTAGCTTCTGAAATGACCTTGTATCAACTGGCCAAACTGTGCACGTTGTTACGGTACATTTGAAAGCACACAGTATTACCGCATCTATTTCTCCTAATAAAGCACGCCTATTTAATAAGCGACGCAATTTTATCTGGAAGTCAAAGAAATTAAAAGCTGGTAAGAAAATTACTGTACATCCTGACAAGGTTGAAATGTGTAAACATTTTATTGCAATAAATTCTTCTGCACACGAGCAAAGAGTATCACTTCTAGACGGAAGTTTGTGGGACACCCCATCGTTGTCTGTTAAAGCAACTGGAGAGCGATGTGCATGGTGGCGAAGCAGCACAAGTGCACACGCAGGAGGCAGGAGTAAGGACAGCCCCATAATCATTCATCTCCCTTCGCTCTTTGTCCATGCACCGTTGCATTGCTTTACCACCTTGTTAGACCAGCTGGCACAAAAGTTCGTGTTGAGTGGAACTCTGTCCACAGTTGTCAAGAGGAATCTTCTTTCCTTTTTTTCCAACAGCGACAAAATATATATAAGCTCATTAGGCTCATCTTATCTTAGCTTTGTGCTGTTCTATAAAATACTTCGTGTTCATTTTCTCGTGTCTGTCCCGACGCGTAAACTGTTCGCATATATGTTTTTACAATAAAAACATTCCGTTAGGCACCGTAGAAAATATGAGTCCAATGAGCGTAGGAAAGGGCCGGACAAATTCAGTTTTCTCGTGAAGCTTTCCAAAGCAATACGTTTCTACGTTTGGTACTGACATTACCGCAGGAGAGGGCAATAAGAGAACTCTGCCCTGCAATGAACGGACCTGACTAGCGATGAGTGTAACAGCGCCATTATTTGCATTCCTGAGAACCATACTGGTAATAAATCACAGCCTTAAAAGCAAACGTGTATTAAACCTTCGTTTCCATGAGCAGCTCTCGACAGAAGCAAGTTTGTAGATGTGGCTGCAGTGAGCACGTACACCTTCTGCGCTAAATGAGCCGTTTTATTTCAGCTCGACGAGTCCATTCTTTATTTACGCTTATTTATTAATTTAAAAAAACATGTTCTCGACCTCTTAAGGCTACGCTCTAGCGTTTACGCAAGTATAGAAAGCATTCCGAGGCTGTTTTGTTCGGCGGCAGTGGCCGTCAGAAGTGAAGTTAGACAGCACACTTAATAATCGTCTGCGCGTAGAATGCATCGCCCAACTATCTTTCAACAATTTCAGTTTCTCTCTTTCATTCGACACGTGTACTGATCACTGGCCTCTTGGTAAAATCGCGGTCGCCATGTCTCCCAATGCACGGCGCTAGGGTCTGTTGGCAACCAACAAAAATGCCCTGTTGGTTCTCTGATCTGTTCGAATGCCACTAGTAGTAAAGTGTTAACTATCAACACAGTGGCACATTAAAAGTGTTCAAGTTGCGTGAGACCGAAATCAATACGTTTTGAATAACGTGTGGTGATTCGACTCCTTGTTTCGAATCGACGCAGGCCTCCCGCGGCGAGAACCACCTGGTGAGCTACGTGAACATCTCTCGCGTCCGTAGCGATGAGGCCGGCCTGTGGCAGTGCGTGGCGGTGAACACTGCGGGCGAGGTCGAAGCCAGCGCACGCGTGGCCGTGCGCGGTCCGCCCGCGGTGCGACCTTTCTCCAGCAACCGCACCGCGGTGGCCACCGAGACGCTGGAGCTGCACTGCGGCCTGCTCAGCTACCCGCTCCACTCGGTCCACTGGGAGAAAGGCGAGTCAGGGCGTAGTAGAGCGCCCCCATGTGCATGGATCTAGGGGGAAGTTACAGCGCAAGTAGGCACTTGTGGATAAAAGAGGGAAGAATGCGGGATCAAGGGCTGATTAACACCGTCACTTCTGTGTCCCGTCCCCTTCTGTTCTATTTTGACTGTGTCTAGTTGCGCTGTTACTACTGGTCGAGCATGCATGAACTACAGCCTGCCTACAATGTTCCATTTTCAGTGCAGCAAACAGGCTAGAATATATGCGCATAGGACACTTGTTAAGTGTCGGGAGCTTGTCTGGACTCTAGAAAAGCCAGCGGAGGATCGTACTAATGCCCCGATATAGTCAGAGGGTGCGGAATTTATCTGGCAGTTCAATGTGAAATGTGGCCATGATGAATGGGCAGAAACGTTTTCTTGGGAACGGTGGGACAATCCTGATAAGAACTCTGAAAGAGGTAGCAGTGAGAGCTTTGTAGGACACTGGTCTGCGAAGTTCCTTACTTGGAAGAGCTACTGAAATACTTTTCTAGAACTCCATGTATGATGTATCATACACGTTAAAGAACCCCAGGTGGTCGAAATTTCCGGAGCCCTCCAATACGACGTCTCTCATAGCCTTAGTCGCTTTGGGAGGTTAAACCCCATAAACCAACCAACCCTTTTGTGAAGTTCACGTAATGTTGACTGTGTTTCGCGTCGCAATGCAAAGCGCAGAGAACGCTGAGGTACAGTCGTTTTCATTGCTGATTTCCATTGTCGCTAAGCTGTTTAACGAACGGCGCAATTTTTGTGCACGATTTTTATTGCAAGTCACAGCGGTCAAAGAGCCGCGGCTCCTGTCTAAAAGCCAAAAACAAGCGCTATACTTGAGCTTCATTTATTGTTTATAATGGTGCGACAGAAGTAAGCGCAAATGAATAAATATACGGGCATAATATGGTTTCAGTGAGCGGTGAGAGCGTGTGAAAATTCGGCAAGTGGACTCGGTGGAGTGAAAGGCTCAGACTTCACTCTCTTCAGACCTCGCAAATATTTCTTCTCATTTTACGGCACACATTTCTGACACAAATAAGAGGTTTTCAACGGCTTCTGAGAATAAAGAAAAGGAGTGGAAACATGCACTTTTTTGTTTTCTGTAGCGCTTTACAACGCAGAAGCTCGTCAGTGTTCTGTAGGAGTTGGAAAGGTTTAACAAACGGGTTGTTCTTCCAGAACATCGACAACCTGAAGCATCTGTGTTGGCATCATTTGGTTCAATTGATTGACCTAGCAGAGCGCTTTAAATGCCTCCAACAGATATGTGTCGATCTTAAGTAGAGTCACAATAAGCGTTTTAGTGCCTGAACGTTTTAAGCCAGTCTGGCCTGTATTACTGAAAGGCCACGTATCGACTCTTTGCATCCCCGCTATTCATTTTTCTCATCGCATCTCCCACCGAACAATGTACTAATATCATCACTTGCAAACCATGTTAAGCGGATTGTAGCAAATCAAGAACACAAAACGTATGCATACAGATCCCAGAATTGCTTGAGATCACACTGTTCTTAACTCGATTTTATCAGCTTTATTTTTCTCTAGAAGCAGGGCATACCGACTTGATGGGCAGATAACGCTTCTTTGGCAATAAATAAAAAATTGAAATTTTCGTGCAGCATTCAAACATTAGATTAAGATTTTAACGCATTTAGTGTTAACATCCAGAAAATCCACATAGCCCTGGACTCTCGCATGCCCCCTGTGGGTGATATACAAGTCCTTGTCATCATGGTCTTTATTAAAATCGTGTCGGTGTAGCGAACCGGGAAAGGTAGTAGAATAAGCATAATGAGGGGCAGATAGAGGGCACATGACTGTGGTGGAACGGGAATAAAGAGATGAAATGACTGGACACAAAGAGAGTGAAAGTCAGTACTGTCGCGTTGTCTTCCAATTAGTTCCGTCCTGTACCAGTTACGGCCACCCCATACAAGGTATGTTGTTGGGCGAGTTAGATGGCAGTTATCATTCTTAAAAAGGCAGCGCTGGCGTACGACGGACAAGAAGTATGCACAACTGCAATTGACCCTATCCATTTTCCAACCAAACCTACCCACCTGACTCTGCCGCCCCCTGCTACTTTTACGTTACCTTGGAATCCACTTCGTTATCTTCAGGAAACGATCAGTCCCACTCCCATGTCCATTCCTTCGTGATTTCAGATAGGATATCTTTAACTCGCCTTTGCTTCCTGGGGCACTCTACTCTCTTTCCGGTCCCTTAAATTAACCCCTAACATTTTTCTTTGTACAGATCGCCGCGTTACCCTCAATTTATTTTCAGAACTTTTCTATGGCCCCAAGGTTTTGCTGCTCAGGTTCATATAGGCAAACATCTCGTTATTTTGATCCCAACCTTCTGCTTTGAGTGGTAGGAGCCGCAGTAGTACGTTCCATCTCCCGTGAGTTACTTAGTAATGCATTGTCATCAGCAGATGTCTCAACAACAGAGAGGAATCAGAAAATAGACGAAGACCGTAAGGCGAAGAGAGTGCGCAGAACGTCTCATTATGATTCAGTACATGCTTCGAATACCCGCACGCCCCGTGACACTAGTTTACCTAACGTCCTGGTTTATTTTACGTTTCCAACTCATCTGTCATTCATGCAACTTAGTAAATGAACCTTTCTTACCTTGATTTAATTTATATGTCCTGTTCTTTATATCGCAACGACTTAGAATAAAGGGTTTGAACTGAATCCAGCTACTACTCAGGGATTACTTTTGTTCTTTACTGACTATAGCGAAAGCATTCCATTGCTAGGCACCTCTGTTCGTGACCTGTGTATTTGTTAAAGAAACAGGGATGTTACCACTGCTACTATATATATATCGGTTAAAGGGGGGAAACAAAAGCAATTAAGGAAGTAAAGAAATCACTATTGAGAAAACTGTCCTTGCTTTTAAAGCTACATTCATAATATAAGCATACTCTGCTAGAAGCTGACGATCAATGCTGAGTAGTTCCTGCTGTCCACAGCAACATTTTACCACGCCAGAAACAGCAACCACAAAAAGAAGACATTTCAAAGCCTGGTCGCATTACTGAACTCAACTTGCACGCATCAAAAGTAAGCGTACATTCAATTGTACCCGGGAACTTTCATGTTTTGCCAGTTATTCTATGCGGCTTGTAAAATCCGCCTTTTTTTTTTTTTTCGTTTCGCACCTTTTAAAACAAACAATAACAAAAAAAGAGACACAGAAGCCTAGCTTTCAAAGGAGTTCTTTTTCCGTTTACGCACACGGCGGGTATCAAAGTCCTATTACTCGGGGACTAATTAAATTTACGGCGGCCATATGGCACCAACAGGGCGTAACGAGGCGTGGGCGCGCAACTTACTTAAAGCCGGCGACTGCTTGAAAGTTAAACCACTCTCGGAAACTGCGCACTTCAAAAAAAAAGAAGAAGCAGTTCGTATAGGAGGGTAGCTTTCCTGCTTTGAACAGGGTTCGTGCGTGCTTCCAGATTACGAGAAACCCAGAAGCTAGCTAAGGGCGGGGGAGGGTGTCTCAATACTAGCAGCGCTCGGCCACGCTAATAAACTTGATTTGCCGCGCTCGTTCTATTGAAAGAAAGAAAGAAAGGAAGAAAAATAAACGAATGAAATAACCAGAGGCTAACAAGAAGAGCCGAGGAGGCAGAAGCACGGAGACTAGAAGAAGACGTCGGGGCGTGGAGACACATTACTGCGTTTACATTTACTTCGACCCGCGCAGCAGTTTATATAACGGCGTGCGCAGGCCTGCGCGGCAAAATGAAGTAACACTGTCGCCAAATGAAGAGGCGCCGGAGCCGCGTTTCCGCTTCTCCGTTTACCCTCGTTTGCATTCGGCCGTTTATTAGTTTTCTTTTTTCTTTGTTTGGCGTAAAGAGGCGAAGCGTTAGAGGGGCCTGAACAGGACTTCGTCGTCGCCGACTCCGCCTTCGCGCGTTACGAGCGCGCCCTGGAGTGTGGTCGGTGCGAGAGTGCGAAGCCAGTCGGAAGTTTCTCTTGTTACTTCCGTGGGCAGCACGAACCCCTGGGGTCTCCGAGATTAAGCCTCCCTATATAAACTGCGAATTCGCCCCCTTCCTTAATTGGAGGCTCCCTTTGGAAATCAATACGACCGGAAGAGGCGCGAGCTGGCGCTAGCTAAGGCAAAGGCACCTCTCGAAAAAAAAAAAAAACAAGGAAAAGAGGAAAAGCACTGGCGCAGGGATAGAGATAAAAACTAAAATAAAGGAAGAAAGATAAACCGAGAGATGGAAATAAACCTGGCGCGCGGGGCACGCCACCGTCTCGTTTCAGAAGCACCTATACGTGACCCGCATCCGATCAGGGGGGAAGTGCGAGGCAAAACGGAACACACAAGAGCTTCGCTTTCGCTTCGAGAAGTTGGGGAAGAGGAGGGAGAGGAGGATTGGGTGCCCGAGAGAAGTGGCTGATCAGGCGAGGAGAAGAGAAGCGGTATCAGGGAAGGCGCCTCCTATAGTGCCGTCTTAGTTAAAGCGCGCCGTGCAGGGGCGCGCGCGTGCAGATGGCTTCGAGGATCGTATATTTGCCCCGACATCGAACGTTGGGTGTAGAGGCCCTTCCCTATTTCCGCTCACCTCTCCATGCCGCTAGTTTCTGAGCCGAAGGTGCGTTTTCGTGTTGTAGGCTCTAACAACGCTGCACGCGTTTGCCAGATATATCGACCAAGTTGTACGAGCGTCAGGAATAGATTGTGCTGTCGTTCACTTAGTTTATCGATTCGATACTACGCGTAGTTCCACAAAGAAAAAAAATGAAAAGGAAGCAGTAGAACGAAGAGAAAAATATGTTTCGTTCGCTGATGATGGTTCTGTCCTTTTCAATCAGCTTTCCAAAGTGTAGTATTTGAAAATACCATTCTGTTTTGTCTGTCTAAATGGTTTAACTTTATCCCAACCTAAGTAAACACAGTAAAACAGTTTAAGTAAAACAGTAAGTAAAACAGTTTAGCGCCCTGAGTAATTCTGAGGAAATACCCGGTCGGTATGTATTATTAAGCGATCAAGTTTTGAAATGCCGACAAAACTATTCATTCTGTCTATATTACTACGGGATCATATTTGTGCCATTAAGGAAAGCAGGTAATAAAAACGTGGTTTTTATCGTTTGTGGTCAGCTTCGAGAAACTGCCATCGTCTGTGTTTAAAAGTAGAGAAAGAAACTTCAAGAATTGTTTCGGCGCGGCAGACAAAGACAAGACGTAGAAAACGCACCACAGAGCGCCGTGTGGTGTGTTTTCTAGGTCTTGTCCTTGTCTGCCGCGCCGAAGCATTTCTTGAAGTGTGGATCACCAACTGGCCTACAAAACAACCCTTCTAAAGAAAGAAACGCCGAGTCGGCAACACAGAGAACCAAAAACTTCATCCACTGATGAACCGCAGACATAGTCGCACAGAAGCTATAATGGCAAAATTTGCGACTAAGATACTTCTCGAAAATTTTCCTTTATTGTGGAACAAATCTTCGGTCACTGAAAATTTCATAAAACGTCTGTTGCCGTTTTTCGACCTGGTCAGCGACCGAAGGTTCCTTCTACTATGCTAGTATACGGCATTCCATCAAATCCTGCACTACATTTTCTTATTATAATACCGGTTCGCATCCACAATTTCCTTTCACAAAGAAATGTGACGACAAACGGGAGAAGGAAACAAATGGTGTTAAGCGTACAATGCAAAAATAAAAATTGTAATGGTTAGTTAATAATCAAAGTTCCTGAGGATCGAAATTTTAATTTTTCAGGAGAGTTTTTCTGAGCACTGTGTTCGCCAGTTTGTCTGCCTCATTTGACTGAACCAACGGTACCCCATAAATCTTGCGCAGATTCATATATTTTGAACATTTTCCTTCTGACAAACTGGTGATGTTTATAACCATGTAAAACTCGCATAACGGATCTTTCGAGTGTTCCTAAATTTGTGTTCTCTAGTTCCTTATGGGATAAAGTGCACGGGGATGCTCATGGAAGTGGACCGCTCTTAGCCCCTACTGTGTTCACTTGTCTCACGCATGGCTAATCTTCAATTATTTAGTGCGGCTGCTTCAGTGAAACATAGACTAGCATTCTAGATGTCCTCAGGTGCTGCCGTAGCAAATTATACAGGCCTAAATGCACATCGTTTGTGACTCTAGTATTACCAAAAGACTTATTTCTCGTGCAATAACTTCATCTACCTAACGGCCTCTCAAGTCATAGTAATGGCGCCACTCGCTGAGACTAAGCTTGCTGCGCATTTAAAAGTTCTGGCAGTGGCCGCTGGATCCCACCCCTCCACCGAGGAAACGGACCGCAATATTTACTATTGCGCTTTAAAGGCCGCACACATGAGAGCTTAGTAACTAACTTCTTCGCACGTGGATAAATGAGACGCTAATTCACAATGCGCAATCAGCGCTCATGTCCACACTCACAAGAAAAGCGGCTCGAATTTCACATCGAATCTGTCTCTCTTTCTCTCTCGCACACACACACACACACACAGACAGACACACACACACACACACACACACACACACACACACACACACACTCGCACTCACACTCACACTCACACACACACACGCACGCATGCACAAACGCGCGCACGCACGCACACGCACGCACACACACGCACGCACGCACACACATGCACGCACACACGCGCGCGCGCGCACACACACACGCACGCACGCACAAACGCACGTACGCGCGATAGAAGCGTGAAGTAGAAAGCTTTTTTTCTCATGCTACATTTCTTAGCAGAAGCCAAAACAATGTTCGTCCGCGTTTTTGCGTGCCTCCGTGCCTAAGAGGGACGCTATATTGCGTGCAGATGGGCGCAAGCTTCCCTTCCACCACCGGCAAAAGGTGTTCGCCAACGGCACCCTCCTGGTCCTGGCCACCACCGTCCAGGACGCCGGCCAGTACACCTGCGTGGCATCCAACGAGGAGGGCCAGAAAGCAAGCGCCAGCCTACACGTCGCCGTCAAAGGTACGAAAGAACCGAACGGTGTCCTCAAAAGCATACGCGCGGTCTTTGTCGGCCACTTCGTCAGTCGGCCGCTGACTGCGCACTTGACAAAAGCGGTGATCGATGTCCGCTCAGCAACCCTCGTTGCACTCTGAGTACTTTGATGGTTCGGTCTAGAACGTAAAGAAGACAGACTCATTCTCTCGGTATAGCTTTGGAGGGCTTATAACGGTGCCGTCAAACACGCAGGAATCTCCCCATCTATAAAATAGGATGGCTAGAAAAATAAAAAGATGCAGTATATAGAGCGAAGTGTAGTGATTGACACCGTGAATGCAGCTGAGAATGCTTCCTTGTGAGTGCACTCCCCATTTAACGTTCCTAGTCCTCAGAACACGTCAGACCGATAGTGGTGCCCGCCATCCCCTGAAAACACATGAGCGACAGCGCTGGGTACACATAGAAGATTGTGCTTCGTGTAAGCTCTGTTTGGTGCACGATTTTGTTCGCTGTGGTTGCGTGGGAAAAGTGACGGGAGTGTGTGTGCCTTGAGAGTACACAGAGCGACTGTTAAAATCAGTGCAGGCGGCGTAACGCACGGGATTTTATTCGAGTTTTAACAGTATACAGGGTGCTTCATTTAAGACTTTACACAATCTTTAAAAATAGGCCTTTTGAGTTTGAGGAGCGATTTTTCCGGCATAGCATTGTCAGCGGTGAACTGCATCTCAATACAGCTAAGGCGTACTAACTAGCAGGCTGGTTAACTCATATTGTATAGTTAACTTTTTTACTATTACCGCTGGTCTCCTTGATTATTGAGAGGCGTACAGCTCACCGTAAGTAATGTCTATATCAGTTTTTAGAGTTTTGAAAACGCGATTACCCTCGGCGCTGTGGCCCAACAAATTTTGGCTGCCTCGACGAGCAAGGTCCACTGCAGAGATTGCTTTGCCTGCAAGCAACCCGCATGTATTTTGGCGTGATGTAGGCAAAATATGTTGGGCCACAGCGCCGAGGGTAACCGCGTTTTCGAAATTCTAAAAACTAATATGGATATTACTTACGGTGGGTTACATGCCTCTCAATAATTAAGAATAGTTTAAGAATAATATTCTTAAAAATTGTGCAATCTTTCTTGTATTGACAGTAAACAAACAGCAAGTGTGCATTCCGCAACGTGGATGCTCCTTCTGTGAATCAAGGACTGATTCGATTAATGTGGTTGCATGCACACAAGAGGACATAATACGTTCGCTTGGTCTTCCTACATTGCGAAGCATCTTAACGGCATCAAACAAAAGAGTAGCAATACGCGCATATCGAATCCGTTTCTTACGAATATGATCGATATGCCATGGCCCAAAGTACCGGTTCTTTGCTTCTTGTGCAATCACGTGTGTACACTACTATAATGCGTTGATAGTGAAGTTTTCTCAATTCGCAGCAATGACGAATACACTGTCATTGTAGTGCACAAAAATAGCTGCACGATTTTCAACAGCCCCTAAACCCCACTTCTGATTGCCGACAGAACAAGCTTCCCGAACGAAGGTTTTACCAGAACTCGTCCAACATTTAAAAGCTTTTAAAGTTTCGTCTCTCTCGCTCTCCCTTTTTCAGGTATACCCAAAGAGGTGCTCGAGCTCTTCTTAAGATCCCTCGTTTATTTTTTTTTTTATAGAAACTCTTAAGCATATCTGAGATTAAAATGGAACCACCGGTCTCCTATATTCCTGATCTTCAGTTTTTACGCACGCGCACGCGCTGGCATGCATCCGCAGATGCAGGCAATCGGAAGAGGTGTCGGATGTAGAGCTTCCGCTTATGTAAATCCTTTCATCCCCTTTACGTGAGGCAGCACGCATAAGGGACGCCTGCGCCATTTCTGTGTTTTGACAGACGACGTCACCGCTAAAAGAAAAGAATGCAGCGAGCACATTATTCCGCCAAAAACAACCCATTCCAGCGTCTGAAAATTCGAACACTTAGCCCTTTGGCACTGCACCACAAATTGAACATATGTGGACGCACGCCTTTGAGTTAATGGATACGTTCAGTACTTGCGCCGCCACACTTGTAGACAGAGCACACTGTCTAGCGGCTTGTCTTCTTCATTTTTTATGCGAAGCATACTAAAATAGCCCAACCCAGCTCCTCGAGCGCGGCGGTGTCGTTACCATTGACCTTTCTTGACCTCCATGTCATACCACGTGATGCGTGACGTCACAGCAGATGAAAACGAGGGCCCAACTCGCGCCGTCGCGCGAGGCGTCGTGACCAAGGATGACCACGTGGTGCGTGACGTCACAGCAGATGAGAAACGGGGGCCCAGCTCGCGCCGTCGCGCGAGGCGTCGCGACCAAGGAGGACCACGTGATGCGTGACGTAACGACATAGGAGAAACGGGGCCCCAGCTCGCGCCGTCGCGCGAGGCGTCGCGACCAATGTGTTTCCTGCTTCTGCCGCTAGGTGCGCTGTAGTGAACACGTGATGCTGGAGCGGCGGTATACAAGGGGGTGCGCCTGTCTCTGCTAGGCGTACACGGGATAGAGATGCCTCCTGGAAACAGGGCTGCTCGTTGGAATGAGAAGCAAAAGTTGCGGCGTGCTACAGAGACTGATGAAGAGCGTGAAGAACGTCTAGCCAAGCGGCGTGCTCGATATGCAACTCGGCGACAATATGCTTCGCATCTGACTAGGCTTAACCTAAGCTAAGCCTCAGCCATTTTTTAGAGCGCAGCTCTTTGGCGTCCGTTCCTGGGTTTCGCGTCGTCGTCGGCGTCGGCGTCGGCCTCGTAACCAGCTCCGCCCCCAATGTTACGCTTTTCAATTGGTCGAAATGCTCGTGACGTCACAGTGCGCGAATTTCAAATGGGGCCAATTGTACTTTGGCTAGTAACCATGCAACCAATCAAAGGGATCGTATAGTGATGCTGCAACTAAGTTGGACTGAATTTAGTTAATTGCTTAATTAATCAATTAGCCTAATTAATATAAGGAGAATGAAGAGGTCAGAAGAAAAGAAAAGAAAGACGCGCGCCGCAGCGACAACAGCGTCCGCGGAAAGAGACGCTGCTGAAAATAAACAGATAAGTACAAAGCCGCGTTCCCTCCACCACCACGCACTTCCCCACTCAGTAAGACGTTGCTCGTTTCATATACGTTGTGTCGAACATCCTAGACAGTTCCAACAATTGACAGGTTAATGACAGAACACGATGGATAGAAATACAAGAATATAAATATGAAATAGCCTAATTAGCCTTTCTAGTTAGACCGCATAAATCAATAAAACCGAGAACGAAATTGGTCGAGTTGGGGAATCGAACCAGGGTCTCCGGAGTGCGATACGAGCACGCTAGCCACTCCGTAATGCCAGCTGAATGGTTTAGAATGAACAAAGGCGCGTCTAGCTAATACGGCGTCTTCGTTCACTCCCATCTTCCCCCTTTCCCTTACGGCGAGGTGCAGGTGTCCACCCAGATATGCGAGAGATACATTTCCTTTCCTCAAAAAATAAATTTACCGTCCAGCAAGGCGTACAGCCGAATTGGCGATGGCGTTCTGTGGACTCCCTGGCAGCGTTGCAAGACGCTGTCGCGTTCCACTCTTACAGGCGAAGCTTAACATGTTAACCACACATCAGTAACACACGCAGACAGCCAATGGACGCGTCATTCGCTGGCAGCACTTGATTCATCATTAACAACCACATTCTTAACGTACGCTCCCTTGCCGCACATGCCAAGGACGTACACCACGATCACATTCTGAGCCATTCCTCTGCACTTTGCTTTGCTGAAACCTGGGTGGATCCCGAAGAGCCTCTCGAAATCATAGATTTCCTATACTGCTGTGGTGCTCGCAGAGACCACAACAGAGCGGTGGGAGTCGCTATCTACTTGCGCACAGGTCTCTCTGCAATACCAGTCGAAATGTTTGGCACGTCACATGAAGTTGGCGAACTGTGCGCCGTAAAGTTGCCCAACGGCTTGCTGGTAGTAGCTGCCTACTTCGCCTCTACCGCACTCACGAAAGATGTCGTGCACTTCCTGCAACTCGCATTAACCGTCCATCGATCCACACCGATGTTAGTAGTGGGGGACTTTAATGTTGACATAAAGACAAACAGCAATTTCCTAACACTTATGCGGGAGAACATCCCGTTCCTCTCGCTCGTAACGCGTCCCACGGCTGTGACAACCTCGCGAGACACTTGTATACATCTCGTCTTTGAGAATCAAGCATTGGTGTACCAAGTCGAAAATATCAGTCTATTTCTCCGACCACAAAGCTTCCTTCATGACTGTCAAGAACTGTTAGTGGAGTCTTTTTAAAGGAATACGTGTGAAAAATAAAAAAAAAATTCTGTGATAGCGCATACATGTGTTGCTCGATTTCTTTGCCTCAATCTATCGAAAAGGTGAAACAGCTTATTTGCTGCGCTCAAATTTCGCATTAGGGAGTAACGTAATCGTCGGTAATTTTTTTTTTTTAATGCCTGACACTTGAAAGATCTGTTAGGGACATAAAATAAAAAAAGGCGTAGGTCAGTGCCATCGATTTATATCTAAAGCAGGTATTTTAGTCTTCGCTCTCAATGCTGGTTACCTATCTCCATGGTTGCACGCTTCCCGATTCAACCAGTCACAGTTTGTAGCAACCAATCACAGCCACCCGTTGCTTCTGGAGTATGTCAGGCTTCAGCTTGCTCTTTACTATGTACGTAAATAACTTATCCATTAACGTATCTTCTTCTGTTAGTCTTTTCGCAAACGACTAAGTAGATTACCGCGAAATTCATGATGAAAAAATTACGAGGAACTTTAGCGGCTAAAGTGGTGAAAGGCGAAAGCCTGAGTGCTGCATTCTGCTACGCGATTGTTCACTGCACATTTTGTTGGTGCATTAACTAACTGCCAATTAATGACTGTCACCCAGACTTCGCGCACTTTTACGTGGGAAGCTCCCAGACACCCTTAGAGCGTGTGGGGGTAGCGGTCTCGGACTCGAAGGAGATGCCCTCGACTCAGCGTGGCAAACTCAGCGGATACCAGCCACCAAGTGACAAGAGGTTTTTGGGCGTTCGGTGCCCAGCTTTCGCTGGTCGCAAGCCAGAGAATGGGTCGGAGCCAGAGGTTTACAAAACAAAACAAAGTTTATACAGCAAAGAGACGATACAGAGGGTTTCACAATCACTAGTACAGACACATACAAAGTGATTAACAGAACAATGCAACTCGTGCAATGTTAAACTCGAGAGAGAATACAATACAGAGGCAATATTGCACCTAAAGTGCACTAACACAAGAGAGAGAGGTAAACAAAAAAAAAAACACAATTTGTTCACCGGGCACTGCGGCAGTCCGACGACCAGAGTCCCACGACGATGCCGTCCCGCAGACTGGCGAACGTTGCCTCGTTGGTCCGTGGCTGGCCGAGTGGTGTTTTCCCCGGGAGTCGAACGGGCGCGCTTCTCCGAAGCTTAAACGGCGGTCCGGACTGACTGTTAGCGGTCAACGCCTTCTTTTATAGGCTCGCTTCCACGACTGTTTGTTCTACGCGCCAGAGTAGGCGCGCACATACACGCAGCATTTGCAGTGCTGTCTCCCTTCCCTCTTCTCACTGGCCGCGCGTCCCCATTGGTCAGAGGTCGGGGGTCGCATCTCGAAGTTTCGAGCGTGTTCTTGAGTGGCGCCGTCGCCGACGGGCGAGGGGGACGTGTCTTAGTGCACGCAATGCTACGTACGCCCTTTCCCCCCGTCAGCTGCAGAAGCAACTCGTCTGTTCCAGAGAATTCGGCGTGGATGACTCATTCCTTCGGCGCACGCCGTGGCGGTGGAAAGAGAGGCACGCGCTCGGCGGGGGCTTTCCCTCTCTCCCGTTGGGCTCGCGCCGGCGAGACGTCGTGCGCGCGGCGGTTTTTCTTTGTTTGTTTCTAAAATTGCGCCGAATTTTGTGACAATGACGCTTAAGCTTCGCTTTTAGGAGTGGAACGCGAAAGCGTGTTGTAGCGCTGCCACTGAGTCCAAGGAACGCCACCACACGTTCGGCGCTATGCGTTGCCCTTTGAGCGCAACGCTTTTTGAGGAAAGGAAATGGGGCTGTAATTCTGTCATCTCGGTGGACAACTGAGCCGCACCGTACAGGGAGGGAGGAAGTGTGAGTGAAAGAAGAAAGAGGGGCCGTAATGAAGAAAATGAAAATTGTATTTGAGGAAAGGAAATTGCGCATTAACTGTCTCACATATCTCAGTAGACGCTAGTCGAAAATTGTATTTGAGGAAAGGAAGTCGCGCAGTAACTGTCTCACATATTTCGGTGGACACCCGTCAAAATTCGCGCGCGGTGACGTCACGACAATTTGGACCAATATGAAACGCGGACAAATACGCCTTGCTCGTCGGTAAATTGGTTTTTGAGGAAAGGAAATGTATCTGTCTATCATATCTCGGTGGACACCTAAACCTCGCCGTAACGGGAAAAGAGAAAGATGGGAGTGAACGAAGACACCGTATTCACTAGACGCACCTTTGTTCATTACAAACCATCACGCTGGCATGGCGGAGTGGTAGCGTGCTCGACTCGCACTCCGGAGACCGGGGTTCGATTCCCAAGCTCGGCCAATTTCTTACTCGGTTTTATTTATTTATCTGGTCTGACCAGAAAGGTTAATTAGACTAATTGGTTAAGTAAGCAATTAACTTAACTCAGTCAAACTTACTTGGAGCATCACTATACGATCCTTTAATTGGTTGCATGGCTAGTAGCCGAAGTACAATTGGGCCCGTTTGAAATTCGCGCACTGTGACGTCACGATCGTTTCGACCAATTGAAAAGCGTGACATTTCTGTCGACAGCTCCTGCTTACAACGATGAGGCATTAAAGGCGTCCGCCTTAATATGGTGTTTCTATCCTCCAGCCTGCTACTAACTGCGTTTTGGAACAGTCACTGTGTGGAACATTGAATGAAACACTTATGAGCGGAAGCACACGAGCGTTTCTCGCAGGCGTACCGCATGCTCCTATTTATAACTTTGGTAATTTTTTTCTGGGAAACTGTAACATCACACAAGTACGAGGGTGTTTGTCTAAATGACTTGTCTTGGAAAGTTGTCACTGTAGCGAATATACCTAACCCAATGCATAGTCAGTTATCTGAGAGGGAGTTTGGTTCTTCTTCAAGCTCATCAAAACCAGTGCTGTATAAAAGCAGTTCCACTTAAAATGAGAATATAATGTGTCTGTCTCAAACCGCGATGCCAGATCTCCCATCACTGACCAGGAACCTGCCCAATGTCGTGCATGTCATTTTATAGTTACCACATCATCGTGCTACTAACATGACTTCCGTGAAAACTAGTTTATCTATACCACTTCTTTCGCAACGTAGGTCAATATTTTGGTCGGATCTATTTCGCAAGATTTAATGTAAAAAGCATTACCTTAACGGAAGGATACTAACAAGGCCATCTTAAATTTCATCATGAATTGATGACTGTCAAAAAGTTGTAGTTAACTTCTGCCACTTGGAATCACGTTTCTAGAGATATCGCTGGAGTCCCGGACATCGTTGCTTTTCTCAAAGCCACATCATTTTTTTTTCCGCTCCAAGTGCCTCTTAACTACGCATTACAGCTCGCTCTGACAACTTAAGCTGTTCCCCAGTGCACTGTGCAAAACCCCAAATCTCACTCTAAGTATAAATAACATACACCGCTTCACACGAGTTCAACGTCGGTCGGCAGAAAACCTTCTTCATTACTTAGCTCTCTGTAGCGACTTCCTATCAACACCGCTCGTAATCGTCATCTGAGTCAGTCTAACCACTTTGTTCGCATTCCGAGAGTGCGCGGCGTCTCTTCAATAGGCTGGCTCGCCTCATTGTTCCTCGCCAACAGGCAGAAACCAAACAGACCGCACACGCATCAAGCGCAGTGGAGAGCTTGCTCCTCACGACAGACAAACAACAGCTGTCAATACGCCGACACTTGTTACAATGGCGCGCGGACTCCCGGCGCGCTCTTTTGACACACGACCGGTGGGGGCCAAAAGCAGAGCACAGCGGGTCGCCCTTCGCCGTCGTCGTCGCCATTGTTCAGCTCCTCGGCTAGAAACACACACAATGGTGTCGCATTTAGTAGCTCGCGCTTCCTCCAATTGTTGGCGAGGACCCCGCTTTTCTGGCGACGGCCTAATATCACGCCCGGGGGTTTAGAATTAGATTCAAAAGATCACACAATGATTCTGAAAACGCCGCGGAAACGGGGCTCACTCCTAATTCTCCACCGCTGTGCAAACAGCCCGCGTGAAATGAGTTCCTTCACTGAGCCCACCCGCGCGAAGCGCGAGCGGGGATCTCTGTTTACGCTGGCTATTGCTGCTTTACTTTCATTTGTTTACTTTTTTGGATGGAAGCCGGGGGGGGGGGGGGGGGGGGGGTGCATCACAGCGCTTCCTCGGAGCTGAGAGAGTAATCGATGGGCGCCCTTTGCCCTGGGTGCCCGCTGGCCGAAAGAGAGCGCCGTAAGCGACACGCTTGTCTGCGTCGCGACACACACCTCGCGAAACAAGAAGCTCGCTGCGCGTGAAATGGCGTCACGCTGTGACGTGTGACCCCGACACTACTTCTCTACCTTCTCCGTGACTCTGAAAAGGCTGCTCCATCTTTGCCGGTGAGTCAGCGCTTAAGAGGAAGGTAAAAATAGGATGGAATGAGAGAATAAAAAACAGTTCAGCTCAGAAGTTTACTCTCAAGATGGTGATCTATGCCATCTTTCTTCGGGGATAAAATGGTGGTGCCTTGGGAATTAATATTTGAAAGGCTGTGCGCTAAAAAGACGTTCACAGGAAAAAGGATAGAGACGACAGGAAAGAATCGCAACTTTCAACTTTAATGACGACGCACAGCCTTTCAAATATGAATATGTACCAACTAGCCCGTCAAAAAGCCTTACTTGGGAATTAAAGGTCGCGAACTCGAAGTGCGAAATTAACTGCGCAGCTTTTGTTTACAAACGCCGAGAAACCGTACGGCAGACTTTACGTCAGTGGTCGACATTACTGCGCTGACGCTGTTTCTTTGCAATGTCACTTCTGTAACTTAGCCGCGCGAGTCGTATTGCAGGGTTGTCGCTGGATCAGCGGCGTACCCCTGTATGCTTGATGTGTGCGCTTTTGTGGGCTGTCATCACGGAAGCAACGGCTCAGCATAAACAAGTGTCAGGTCCGTACGTCGAGGAGGCTGGCGACATGAAGGTCGACGGCCTAAAGTTGGAAGCCGTCAGCAAAGTGTTTGCACAACGCATCAAGCAAAACCACGAGATGAAGAAATGCGTCTCCGGCGGAGCGTCCCTCCGCTGTGCTCGTTCCCCGTTGCCACTCCCTCTCAGTGAAATGATGGCGCGTGACAGCAGCTTACGCACTTCATAAGTGGGTGTCGAGTGGATAAAGTGTCGTAGATGCCGCGTAGATGAATCAGAAAGCGTTTCTACAGCTACTTACTGTGCAGCAGAGTTCACGTTTGGAGTAAGTGCTACCTTCCTAGCATTAGATGGGTGTCAAAGCTCTCGCTGCTGTCGTGTATATTACGTTGAAATGCTGCGTTGTTATCAGAAAATCTATTCGCCATATGGTATTGACGAGATGGTTTTATTCGAAGGCGATGTATGAAAATGATGAAGACTTTGTTTTGTTTTTCGTGAGAAGGATAAAAAGGTAGTACAAATCGATGCTCAAGACTGACGGTCCCGGGGCCATCGCAACGAGAATAATTTGGGTCTCATAGCCATTTTATGGCGTCGGTTAGTGTCGTTGCGCCTGTGTTTACCGCCTTTGTCTTTTCTGGTTAATAAAAGCTCCGTTTACGGCGAGTGAGGTATCTCTGGGATTAGAACTTGGTTTCCTATCGATACAGGCCAACTTCCAACTAATCCAACTAGACCAAACTTCTTTTTCTCTTGAGTGTCCCTTTAATTCGTATGCATAGCTTTGAAGAAGTGCTCTTTGTCAGTTTTGAAAACTCGAGTCTGATTGCTGCGTGCTCTAAAACTAAACAATATTAGAACTTTACTTGGTTGGTGGCAATCTAACCAGGCGAATTCTGTGCAAAAAAAAATTCTCCGCGACAAAACAAGCGAGTTTCTCACAAATTTAATGCGAATAGTTTTCCTGTGGGGTGTATATTTAGACCGCGGAGCGCTACAGCCGACCCAGTGCCGCGGGGACGTGTTCTGGTCACTCTCATCTCGCAGGATGCGAATTGTGCGAGCATTGCTTTTCTTTTTTTTTTTTAGCACCTCTGCATATTGCCACGTTTGACTGCGAGCAGTACAGAGGCCCCTGGTGTCCGTTTCACTCGGCCCTCGAGCTGCGACTTTCTCCTCGTATTATTTTCTCGCTGAACACAGTGGCTCCGGACCCATGGCTACGGCGTGCTGTTGGTGAACCCATCATCTCTGAATTAAATCTCGCCAGCAGCGGGCTCATTTTGATGGAGGCAACATACAAAACGCGCGTGTGCTGCGCGATGTCAATGCGCGTTGAAAAACCCCAGGCGACCGAAAGTAATCCGAAGCTCTCTACTACGGCGCCTATTTCTCTCTGCATTCTCTCTTTGCCTCATTCATTCCTTCTCTCGTGGCGTAGATCTGATGTCAACCTTGAGTCTGCAATTTCTGCGGTTTTCCTTTCCAAACGAAAAATTTCCATTTGCATTTCGCATTACTTGAAAATTGCTTCTGAAGGAATGAAACGGCGCAGTAACTGTCTCACTCGTGGATGGACATCCGAGCAGCGCTGTGAACGAAGGCAATGGAGAAGGAGGAGAAGATAGGGAAAAAAAAGGCGCAGTAGTGGGGGCTTTAGAATAATTTCGACTACCTGAGGACCTCTAATGTGTTTTGACATCACAGAGCCTACGAGCGTCTTATGTGTTCAGTTTCCACCGGAGCGCAACCGCCGAAGATTGGATCGAACCCGCGTCCTCCGGCTCAGCAGCCTAGTGGCCCAACCACTAGGTCTTCAGGTTTTGAGTACTTCATGTTCTGTGCGATGTCAGTGCATGTTAATGAACACCAGGTGGTCGAAATTAGCGTCCAGAGCTCTCCACTACGGAGACACTTTCGCTCTGCCTCCTTTCAAGCTCTCCTTTTGCGGTGCGGTTCGGGTGCCATTCTTAACCTCATTCTTAACCTTAGCGCCATTCTTAACCTCATATAACCAATTATTACTATTACGTGTGTTATCTTGTTGTGCAGTGCCCCCGCTGATCGAGCGCTTCGCCTTCGACGAGAACCTTCACGAGGGCATGCGGACGCGCGTGTACTGCAACATCGCCAGGGGCGACCCGCCCGTGAGCATCACGTGGCTGCGAGACGGGCGGCCCCTCAAGTCCGGCCCGGACATCGAGGTGCGCGTGCTGGACGCCTTCTCGGTGGCCCTCGCCATCGAGAGCCTCAGCCCGAGGCACGACGGCAGGTATACCTGTCTCGCCTCCAATGCCGCCGCCACGGTCAACTACACGGCTCCGCTCAGGGTGCACGGTGAGCTCCCGCTGGCATGAGCTTCGTTTCAGCGAAATACTCGCTATAGCGAAACCGGCCTGTTTAGACACTGATTAAAAAGTTTATTGTGTGTGATATATACCAAAAGCTGTCAACTTGCCGGTTTAACTGCAACTCTCTTCTTCTTATCCATGTATCGGTTATATCAAATTTGTAAGTTCCCAGTTCACTTGCTTATATTTAGAGTTTAAATCAGCAAAAATAAATAAATTTGACTTATGATGGCCGTCAGTGCTCCTTGGCTTCAAATCGGGACAAAAAAAAAGGGGGATTGAGCATCACGAATCGTGTTGGAAAAAACGAACAGAAGAATGCCTTCTGCTAAAAGCTGTTCCAAGAAGCGCTCACACTCCCTGCGAGCCACCATTTTCGCCACAGTTATAAGAGCAGGCGTTTTGACTCCGTGATGTGCACGATGGAAAGGCCTTTGAGGCGGCGCCAGTAGAGGAACAGTCCTGGAAGACTCTGAGTTCACTGACGACGTGCTTGACGAGAGAAAGCTTGCATATGTAGGCACTTACATATTGTGCGAGTCATTTGCTTCGCTTGCTGTTCCGACATGAGTTGCCTGTGATGTGATGAACCATGACCAACTGGCTTCGATGCGGTAAAAATTTCAAGGTACACCTAGGAGGAGGATATAGAAGAGGAAAGGCAGGGAGGTTAACCGAAATAATAATCGGTTTGCTACCCTACACGGGGGGAAGGGGGTGAGGGGATAAAAAAAGAAAGAGAAAGGAGAGTAACAGAAAATTGAAGTCACTATAAAACGTCACTGTTCGTTAAAGTCACAGCCTATCGTGCAGGCCAGAAGTTCTCAAGAAGCGGAGCAGTGCCTTGTAGGCCTTCTCCGCCGACGACCGCCGCGGCCAGGGGCCGAGAATCTTCATTTCCGTGAAAGGGCGTGTATCTAGGCGCTCCAGCGCACGGCTGAGAGACTGCCTTTCGGTGGTGTAGGCAGGGCAGTCACAAAGAATGTGGGTTATGGTCTCGTCTTGCCCGCAGATGGAACATGCAGGACTATCAGCCATACCGATTAAGAATGAGTAGTGATTGGTGAACGCTACACGAAGCCAGAGGCGACACAGCAAAGTTTCTTCTCGTCGTGGTAGGCCTGATGGTAGCCGGAGCTTCAGGTCTGGGTCCAAGGATTGTAAACGGGAATTGCAAAATTGGCCGGAATTCCACGCGGCAAGCGTGATGTCCCGCGCAAGTGCGCGAAGCCTGCTCGCTGCATCCGATCTCGAAATGGGGATCGATACAAAATCGCCGTCGTCGTGCGCAGTTCGCGCGACCTCATCCGCGTGGTGATTACCTGCTATGCCGCTGTGCCCCGGTAGCCATTGGTAGATAATGTCATGTCCTTTGTTGATGGCAGAGTGATGTAGCTGTCGAATTTCTGCGACCAGTTGTTCATGGGCTCCACGGCGAAGAGCAGCTTGTAAGCCTTGGAGGGCAGCTTTCGAATCGGTGAAAATAGACCATCGCTGAGGGCGCTGCCAAGGTACACCTAAGCTCCTCCATAAGCGTATGACACGATAGCGCACTGGGTTAATTCCTATATTTGCAGAAGGTTATTCTCTACATTCATAGATACCTGGGAGTCCTCATATACCCCTCCTGGAGCAGTGATGCAGCGGTTAAGCGTTGCGTCACTGCCCTGAGATGGCAGGTTCTCCCAGTGGCGGGCCTTATGCGACCCAGGTTGCTCTTTCCGAGTAACCAATCATTAAGTTAGCTGCCACATGCCACGGTGGGCAGTTTGCTCGCTATCCAGTGGCCAGGTTGTGATTATGCCGCAAGGCCACGTGACCTGATCACCTACCTCCTAAGTTGCCCTCTGGGGACCCCCTGCCAGAGGCATGCCCGTGATTTTTCGCTCACAACGCCGACGCTGACAACGCCGATACTGGATTTTCTGTAAACAGGTCCTTTAATGCTGCTGAGTTAAAGCGCGTGCGTGCGACCGCAAGCAGCTAAAAAGCGAGAGCTGAAGGAGAATTTGCTCTCGGGCGGAGCGCGTTTTGATACTGCCCACCAGCTCGTGCACTCCATCCTTCAGCCGCGGATAGTGTACCAAGCGCAATTTCATCGCCTCACCCGCCGACAGTGGGACTCCCTTGAATCAATCAATCGGGAGGCTATGCGCGCCATAACTTATCTTCCGCGTATCACACCCATACCCATTCTGCAAGAGTACGCTCAACTTAATACATTGAGTGAACTTATCGACCAGCGTGAGGCAAACAGAGCACGCAAGATGTCGCTTCAGCTTCATCGTTTACAGACTCTTCCTCCATGGTCATACTGTCAGCTCACAGACAATCGCCCCTCTGCTTCGACGCCGATATCAGCCGCCCATCTTCCTTCAGGGTGCATAATATACACCGATGCATCATACACAGCAGTGCAGGGAGTTACTGCAGTTTACAGTCCCTCACATCCTCATCTCAACTCCCGCGCTACATATAGCACGGATACTTGCTCCCCCCTGGCCTTGGAGCTTCAGGCGATACACAATGCCATTGCCTCCCTTCCACTCGTACCTACTTTCGATATTGTACACATTTACACCGACTCCCTTGCCGCCCTTAAGCAGCTTAAGGCTGTCCGGCGCACATTCCAAGTTACACAATTCATTCACCAACTTTGCACAAAATACCCCTGTCCTGTGCGTATATACTGGATTCGCGGGCATGCCCAGGTTCCGCATAATATCCATGTGGATGCAATGACACACCTTGACACATCCGATATCCCGCCACCTTCCCCTCTTCCCTCAGATCCGTTCCTGTCCCATGTTTCCGAGAAACAGTCTGTGCGTCAGCGAACACGCGCTCTAATTCCTCCGTGTTCGTACCCTCTCCCCCGGAGTCTCACTCGGGAGGAGGAGGTATCTGTGCGCCGGATTCGGGCAGGAGCGGCTCTGACTCCTTCTGTGCGTCATCGGTGGCGTGACAAACGTTTCGAAGTGACAGACAAGTGTCCCCATTGTGGTGCTGCGCCCGACCAGTGTGATGAAAAACACTTGCTGTGGACTTGCCCGGCTACAGCTTCCGTGAGACGACGTTTACTAAGAAAGGTTGGCCTGCGATGGGACGTTGCAGACGACTATACCAAGTGGACTCTAGATAATCGCTATATCACGAACTTTTGCCGCTTTTTAAGCGAGGCTTGTTTGCACTCCTTTTTATAACTTTCTTTCCTTTTTCATTATGCCTGATGGCAAACAGCTCGAATAAAAAAGAAAAAAAAATATTTATGTGAGATTTCTACTCCTACATAATTGGAATGAAACCAGCGTGTTCCTACAGCAAGCTGTTGAGATTTTTCGAGCCTAATTCTGTACACGCCTTAGTGACTCCATTGTTCTGCTAGTTGCTACAAGCTTATTTACATTCATTTTTCGTGCAACTTTAACTTCCCTCCTACGGAGTTATATTGTAGCATAGAGAACGGAAGTTATTCTAAACTCTGCCTCTGGTTGAGATCTTCATCCTTAGTGAGCGAAACGTAACGTTGCAACGTTAATCAAACCCCGATGCTTGACTAGTTGGTAATGACTGCTACAAGATACGTTACAGCTAATAACGATCCCAGGCACATGAACGATGAATACGGACCGAAACTGTCGCTAAATGTGTGGCTAACTGCATGTACAGGTGCTAACTACATGGGCAGGCGCTAACTACACGGACAGACACCAAACGCATGTAGCTAGCTATATATATCTATGAGGAGATTAGAACAGCTTTCTAACTTATTCGCATGCGTCACGCGACGTTTGCGCAGCATAGGAGCTCAGCATGGAGGAAGAAAAACTAGGAGGGAGCATGACGTCACAATCTTGAAGCCTAGTCATAAAAAATATAATGGAAAGAATCATGGGAAATAGGCCCTCACGTGACAAGGCAGCGGTAGCTCTTAGCCGGATTTCGGTTTCAGTTTCGCTCTCTCGCTGTACGATCAACTGCGCGACCATCTGCTTGTGTTCACTGACGGCTCCGTGGTGAGCGCCAACTGCTCGCTCGCCGCAGCGGTCACCGTCCCCGAGCGACGCTGCGCTGACTGCGGCGCAGTGGAGATATTGGAGCACATGCTCCTTCGCTGTGCCGCTTCTGCAGTGCCGCGTCGCGAGATTCTCGCGGCCTGCAGGGCGCTGGGAATCATCCCGGACAGTCTCCAAGCGCTCCTGTGGCCGCGCGGCAGTGCGCACACCCGTGACAGAACAATGGTGATCCTCTGTGCGTTCATCGAGCAGGCGGGCTTGACTTCCCGCTCGCTCTTCGCCATGTAGTGCACGCGTGACACGAACGCTCCGTGGGTGCTACCTCGGACGGTGCCGCTCGCGCGATTAGTCCGAGACAGGACGCTACGAGCGCGCCGCTATGTATACATACAGTTTACTTCTTTTTGTAAGTGATTGTGCGCTGTGGCCGGGAGACCCCGCGCAGGGGCAGACGTAAAGCCGCCGGCACTCTCTCTCGACAGCGAGAGAGAGAGAAATACTTCACTGCTGCATTTCACGTCGGAACCGCGTATGTGTGCGAGCGTATTCGGCACGACTTGTGCCGGGCCCATGGGCGGGCTGAAGTCCGCCTGAGAAATAGAATCTTGCGCAGCGCGCCGGAGCGCTCGTTAAACACGTCCGTCCGCCGTGAGCGCTCTGGAAGGCGCTGCGCCCTTTTTTAGAGGCTCGTTTCTTCGCCTACTCTCGAGTTCTCCGCTTATAGCATGCGCTGAAATAAGCGCTCCGTGTGTGTGTATAACGACGAAAGGAATTCCTCTCCGTTCTCTTTATGAACCACAGTTGAACAGTGACAAGGTCGCGGCCGCACCCTTTGATGAAAAGTTTACCTGCCGTTTTCTACAGTGCACCCAAAAACTCAAGAGTGTAATCAACAGAAGTGCTCAGACGCGGAGCCTTCAGACAACCTCGAGCTCGGTACGCATTCCGCCAAAGCTGAAACACAGGCGCTGCGCTTTTGCGCTACATCGGAGCACGGGTGTTCACTAAAAAGCACCGCTGGTTGGCAGTCTGGTAACTGTGTGGAGGGCCTATTTCCCAAGAGTCAGTGCGCAAAAGGGCCCTCGGCAGCGGCGTCAGAGGAGGGTGGCTTGCAGAGGCTGAGCGCACTCTCTCCTAGTTTTTTTTACCTCCATGGAGCTCAGCCACTGGCGTCACGCCAGCGGTAGAGTAACGGCGCAAGACAACGCCTCTCCGCGGAAGTTTCATAAAAGCTGCGAGACCCTATTCTATTCAATATAGACGCACACTTTCCGGAGAAAACTCGTCGCACGCCGCAAGAAACGCGTAATCCTTCCTCCTCTTTCTCTCTTTCCATCTCTCTCTCCCTGCCTCAAGAGCATGCGCGTTCTTATCGCATCTCTCAAACGAGCACTCAATTCGGAACGCAGAGAACGCGACGAGGCGCTCTCGGGCGAACAGCGCAGCTCTATCAAGTGCCACGCGCGTTCCATTTCATCAGCCGCCCCCTCCGCCTCGCTTCCCGCCTCAAAAACCGGGTCTCGCGATGCTCAGACCCCGCCAACACCGCCGACCGGAAGCGAGCTCCATAATTGCCTGCTTGCGACACTCGCGCCGCTCGTCTTTGCCTTGCGACGAACGACGACTGCACGGGAGGCAAAGGAGCCGACGCTCTTCCTCAAAGATCCGGCAGGGAAGAGGCAATTACAATCAGGACTGCCGCCTAGCTGGTCGCGGAGCCATCGAGTGGCCGTATTAGGAGCGCCGTTGCCGCCGCCCGAAGCCTATACGCGCTGGTACCCGGGATTCCACAACTGCTCGGAAGGGGCGTATGCCGCCGACTCGTCGGTCGGAGGAAAGGGGCGGTGGCCGCGCAGCCCCGGGCCGGTGCTGCGCGAAGGGCGTTAATTGCGAATAGATTAACCCAAAAACAGCCACCGTCCAACGGCGGTGTCGAAGTCGTGCTCGATGAAGCTGACGGAGGCGGCGGCGCGCCACGCCCGGTCGCGCCGAAGGCTTCATTAAAACATAATCGCCGTCGCGTCGCCATTGCATCCGGCAGAGCGCCAGTCAATTAGGGAGACATTGGCGTCGGTCCATTAGTTGACATTCTGCTTAACGAGCCTGACTAGGGAGCAGGTGGACGCCCGAAACAACGATGGGAAAGACGGGGAGGAAGGGAGCCGCTTGGACGCTGTAGGGATTGCTTCGTTCTTTACCCTTGATATTTTTTCCCTCCTTCCTCGCTTTTTCATAGGAAGGGTGGTTGACGCGACATAACGACCAGAGGCGTCGTGTCCTTCATACTCGCGCCACGCTCGGATGGGTTTTCCGAAATCGTGGCTCTTCCGACCCCCCCCCCCCCCCCTCCCCCTTCTTGCTGTGTCGGGAGTCGACGAGGGTTCATCGAGGCTCCCGTCTTGCTCCTGGGGAGCGTATGGACGAGGCTCTTGACTGCAGGACCGGAATTTTTGGTGTTGTGCGCGGAGCTTTATGCTGACGCATCGCTTTTGAGAGGCTGGCGCTTGTCGCAAGAGTTACGGTGTTCGTTAATGATCGGCGAGGTGGCTGATGAACAGTTGTTAAAGGCTGCATTAAGGACATTATCGTTGCATTCATCAAAAAGGTGCACCGTACAGAACAAGTCCCCGTAGAAAGAAAAAAAAATGACGTTATAATGCGGCGACAGGTCAGATACGTTCATCCGAGACCCTTACTAAAGGTGAATAATACGCATCTTGACCGCCGGTTTTCCGCGTGATATTAGAACTCTTTTATTCTTGTTAGTTTGTGCGGTCGCCGTTCCTAATGGCTGCCGTAAGGTTCTTATCCAGAGCTACCTCCGGCACGCAAAATATGTGAGGTTTGCTTATTTTGTGGGGTAAAGAAGCGTTTTTAGCAAGCATTATATATTAGGCCAACCTTTCTTTAAATTTTGTACTGAAATAGTTATTAGAAGAAACGTTTATTCTTGGAAATGATGGTGCATTTTACTTGCCACATATATCGCTGAAATAACAGAGCCCAAACACATTTTTGTGACCGGAACACGTCGGCAAAACCGTAGAAAAAAAAAACGCCCGAACAATGCGATTGCAGACAATGAAGTATATGTAAAGGTTCTCAAGTAGCATTACAGTCACGACGAGTTAATAAAATATCTGCTAGCCTGTCGTCTTTTCTTTCCAAACAAAAAGTATACGAAGCGTTGCAGGCGAACTCTAGCCCTAGCTTCGTCTGCTCTCGAGGCGAGATTCTTATCATTATAACACACTGCTTTGCAGTGCCATTTGTGCCCACTGAGCGCTTTTTTTCTTTCCCTTGTCGTTCTGTTCTTCAAGCTCCATTTGGAAAGAAGACATTTCTTTCTCGTCCGGGAGTGCGAACTTGAAAGCAAGCACACGCGAGAAAGACTTGCGAGCGTTGGGAAACTTGGGAGTTAACTTGGTGACAAAAAGTGCAAGCGCTGAGTTGTCAGACTTTTGCGCAAGGTTGGCGGAGACCAGGAAATAAGGCCCTTGTGTGTGTATGTGTGTGTGCGCCCACGGAAAGAAAAACATGGCCCCGGCGACCGCTCCTTGCTTTTTATTATCCCCCGATTGCGTTTGTCTCGTTGGCTTCGCAGCGAGTTCGTCGGGTTCCTGTCTATTGTGGACAGGGCGTACTTACACCGCTTTCATTTGATTTGTGAACGCTGGTCAACATTTAGTTCTCTTTATTAGAAACAGCTTCATCTCGAGGCTCCGCGCTTTCGGTGGAAAAAGGAAAAAAAGAAAAAAAAGTCATTTTCGTCTCCTCTCTGAGGTCTTCTTTCGCTTCGGACGCCGAGCGCTTTCATGAGTGTGTCTGTGCACGCCGAGATTGCGCGTTTATACCAGCTGGAAAATAGAACGAAAAATGTCAGAAAGAAGTGTGGCCATCTGTATTTGCTACGCTTGTCTCGGCGTGCCTTATATTTCCCTCTGTCAACAATTTTTTTTGTGTGTGTACTCGGCTTGCCCAAGGCATTTTCAACTGTTTCTTCACTGCCCCCCCCCCCCTCCCCCATCTCCGTCTTTCTTTTTTTTTTCTGACATACTTCTCCTTTTGCAGATAGCAGCTTCTGAAAGACACATAGCCCCGAGCCAATAAAGCTCGTAATTTTAAGACAAACTGAATTCGCTCGTTTCTGTGGAAACCGTTTCTCTCTGTGCAGCCAGGATTCGCAATCTGCTTCGAACGAATGGAGATAAGCGCGGGAAAGAGAGCTGTTTATATCTTTTCGTTGTAAGCGCGCACATTATTTAGTCTATTTTCAACTGTTTTCTTTTTTAAGCACGTGCCGCTGCTGAGTAGTGGGCACGGAATCGGTAGGACACTTTATTTTTATCGACTTTTGTACTTCTTTAGTTGCACCCGAGTCTTTGTGTATGATGCGTTATAGCTCCAAAGCAGGGGCTTTTGTTTGTTAGAGGAACGCCTGGCGATAAGACTGGTCGAATTTTTGCTCTGATCAGACGCATAATGTTCCGGATTACGAGGTTCAGAAAATCAGTGGAGGCCTTCCCATCAGAGCAAAATATAATTTTCGTTCTTACTTCTCGTGTCGCAATGGGTTTGGTTGGGCAACATCTAATCTAATATTTCACAGAATGTGGGGTAGGCTGAGTGGTAGAATACCATCTCCACTACCTGCTCCCCTCCCTTCTCCCCACTCCTTCACCCTTACTTCGCTATTTTTTTTCTCTCTCTGAAAGCCACGCGTGGCACTTCTGCACCCGTGTAGTCTGTGCGACTGCGAACTTACCGAATACAATTTTTGAGCAGCCAAGGCAAGAAAAAGCAAGATTTATCGTGATGTTTCCCGATCACGGCAGTAACTTTTTCCCGTAACACCCATTACGATGACCACAATCCTGTGAGGCATGTGCTTGCTTTTGACTGTGCGTAACGAAATTGCAAAACGACTGTATACTACGGAGAGCTGCAGTAAAGCTCCGCATAACAGTGAAGTTCGGCAAAAATTAAAATAGGTGCTTCAAATAAAAGCACGAAGTGCAGAACTACTTTGTTCTCATGTAAAAACATCAGGTAGTTGGTGTCTTCTATGCCAAGGTAATATAAACATTAGAATTACGACTTTTCTTTACGTGTTTAAATTTTTAAGTTTTTTAACTGCTTTGAAGCAGTTACATGCGTTCCCAGTCATCGTTACGACGTGTTCGCATCGATAAATTGGTACTGCGCGATGGAGCAAATTCGCCAAAGATTACGCCACGAAGCACGGGATAGGAAAAAGGCGCTTTGCGTAATTTGATTTTTTTTTTAATAATTTGAATATCGTGTAATTCTCAAAAAAGTGCTGCAGTTTCCCTTTAATAAGGTAGGGATGGCATTCTTTGGCATACGCAGTTCCCCCGCACTGGATTAAAGAGCCGACGGACACGTCAGCTGTGGAGGGCCACAGCGTCAGCATGGACTGCGTTGCAGACGGGCATCCGACACCCAGAGTCACCTGGCAGAGAGGAGTCGGTGAGTGAGCCCCTGAGACCTATTCTCTTTTGCGCCCGTCGCGTGTGTGTGTGTGTGTGTGCGTGCGCATGGCACGCCGAATGAAGAAAACACATTTTCCCGTAGCCTCCATATTTTGCCGGGTCACGTCGCTAGAGGCGTGTCCATCCTTATCACCAGATGTCCGGCACAGACTCGTAAGGTATAGACCTTATTACGGGAACGTATATCATGTGTTGAGGCCTCTTTGGGACCACCGTAACGTCATAATCAAATTTAGGTGGTCGCTGCAAGGATTCAGGCCGAAAATGGGCTTTTTTTCTGCGAGAAAGTAGGCCTAATGCATATCATGTGGTGCACTAAGGTGCTTGTTCAGGCAATGACTGTGCTCTGCGGCCGCTTACCACATGCTTGAACAAAGCGGCAACGACGAAGCGTGAAATGGGAGGATGGATATGACGACAAGGTGAAAGTGTTGTGCTTCTGGCGTATACAGCAGTTGAAATCGGGTGCAATAACCGAAGCTGGATATACACAGAAAGAAAAAGATGGAAATTTCGGCTTCTGAGTCGATTGTGACTTCTTCCAACCTTTATTCGGCTCAGAAACCGAATAAAGGTAGGAAGAAGTCACAAATCCACGCACTTCCATCGGGTATGGAGCCCACGAGTGATATCTTTTGTAGTTACAGAATTGTTTCCTCAGAAAAAAAAAAAGAAAAAGAAAAACGAAACATTCCAGGATTCTTCGCTGTACTGGCAAATGACTTTTCGTGAAAAGACTTAGCGCCAAAACAGACAGCACACAGTAAGGGAGACGCACCATCTGTATGCACCATCTAGCACCTCTAGCAAATTTTACTAAGCTGCGAATCAATGTACTGGCGACCGCCGTTGGTTCGACTTATCATATAATTGTTTGTATTTAAGGGTGGTAGGGAAGGAGGGGGTGGGGATGATGCAAGGGAGGCGATGAAGAGTGAGCGCGATTTCCGGGGAGGGGTGGGGGGCTTCGGGTTCTCTCTTGGACACAATTGCCTGTTTATCATGCGTATATGAAACACTGAGAGAGAATGCGTTTTGCAGGACTACTGTGAAACTTATTTGAATTTACTTGCCAGCTATGGTCATCCCTCGTGGCATTCAAGTACGAAAAATTCAAGTTCAGCGAGCGAGCGAGCGAGCGCTGTATAGGGCGCAGAAGCAGCTTTAGGATCCAGAAACTGTATGATGTGACGTGCTACGGGCGTGGCTGGATAACGGTGGTCCATGATTGCCAGCTCTTGTCGTGCAAAAGTAGCATGTGGGAGAAAGTAAAGAAATGAGAAGGGGAAGTGTGGTGATTGTTGCGTAGTTGAAATCAAAGTTGGCACGTCGTTTCGCCGAGGCTTTTCTCCCTCGATACTCGCGATCTGCCAGCACACAACGCCTGACGGCACGTTACGCAGCTCGTCTTCAAGCTTGCTGCTCATCCGTTTGGCTCGCACTGCGCATCCGCTCGGCCTCGGCACCTTTAGGCTGGTACAAGAGTTAACTTGCAGACGTACGCACATGTTTCGCCGGTAGAATATTTGAACTGACTTCCTTAAATACCTCCGCTTTACTCTATCGCGAGAAGGAGTGGTGCGACGCGTTAGGTGATTTATTTTACTTTTCTTGCACCGTCACCGTAAGCCGTCCCTAGAGAGCCTCGCAAGAAGGCGTCTTTGGGCGCCATCATATTGCCCATTGAGCTGTCGGAAAGCGTGGGAGAAATTTTAGCGCAGGAGTTCTGCGCATTGCTCGGAGGTGCTCAAAAAGCAGTGCTTTCACTCCTGCATGTTAAAGTTGAGGTCAATAACTGCCTTCCCGAGGCTTTCCAAGAACACTACTACGTCATCCATGTAGGCCATGGCGTAGTTAAATTTAGCGTCTCCGAGCACAATATCCATTACTCGCTAAAAGGTTGCAGGTGAATTACACAAACCGAAGGGCAATAGTACAGATTCGAACAATCCCCGATGGCAAGTGAATGCAGTTTTTTCGATGTCACAGCGGTCAATCGAGATTTGTAGAAAACTTCTGCTACAGTCAAGAGTAGTGAAAAACTTTGCTTACCTGAGTGAATGCATGATAGAGTCGACTGACGAAAAGGGGTACGAGTCTCGCACTGTCACAGCGTTGAGCCGTCGATAATCGACACACAATTGTTCTACACAGTCTTTTTTCGGCGAAAAAACAACCAGAAACGCCAGGGGCTTTCTCAACGTCTTACCGCACCGGTGGTTACCATTTCGTCGAGAGCACCATCCAGAAGAGTTTGCTTGTGCACGTTCAGGGGACTCGGGTTGAATCTGATCGGGCGGGCACAGACAGTGTCGATCCTGTGAGTTCGCACGTTGGCTTTTTCAGGAGCCTGTGGGAATATTGTGGCAAAGGGTCTGAATGCTGCCCCGACTTAGCGCCTTTCCGCTGGAGACCCCTGAAGGGCTTCAAAACATTGAGAATAACACTTGCTGTGGCATTGACCGAAGGGCTGTTTGTGGCAGGCAACTCTGACTGCTTCTCAGGGGACGTGGTCGTGAACGTAAATGCTTGTGTACCGGTGCCGTACTAGTAGTTGCCTTTATGGAGATCAATCACGATTCCTGCCTTTGCTATGAAATTACCGTCCAGTATGACTAGACAGACCGGGAAGATGTGGGAAGCGCCGTCTATTCTTTCGACCATTGATAGTAACCGTTAAACGGGCCGCTGAGGTTTCGGGCGCTGCATGAGCCGATGTCATGCGGAGGTTAGTGTTTACACTCGCAACTGAGCACGATTTGTCTCGCAGGCGTTTCTCACGCGATCGCCAAATATTGGGATCGCGATCGGTAGGGACCAATGTGCTTGGCCGAAAATTTGGACGCAGCCGGAACAGAGAGCCAGACCAATGATCCAGTGGAGAAGTGTGTAGCGGGCGTGTCTTGATCGGACTCATGTTTGCGGAGTCCTTGACGTTCGGCGGTGAAGGAGCGAGCCAACTGGCGGCACTGCTCAGCATGGCGGGTAATGCCAGAAAGGGAAGTGTATTCTGAGCTGTCGGGGTTGTAGGGAAGGATGGTGTCCAGGAGACAGGAAGGCTCGCGCCCGAATAAAAGAAAGAAAGGGGAAAAGCCGGTGGTTGCCTGAGATGCGGTGTTATATGGATAGGTCACGAACGAAAGGACTTGATCCCAATTAGAGCGGTCGGAGCTAATGTACATGGCGATCATGTCCCCAAGAGTCTGGTTGAATCGTTCGGTGAGGCCGTTAGTTTGAGGGTGGTAAGCAGTAGTCGTATGGTGGACTGAGTGGCACGCATCGAGAAGCTCGTGAACAACTTGAGACAAGAAAACACGGCCGCGGTCACTGAGAAGTTCTCGCGGAGCGCCGTGACGCAGGACGAAGTGATGAAGAAGGAAGAAGGCGACGTCACGAGCAGTAGCCGCAGGTAGGGCAGCGGTTTCAGCATACCGAGTGAGGTGGTCCACGGCAACTATAATCCATCGATTCCCGGCGGTCGTGAAGGGAAGCGACCCATATAGGTAAAACACCAACTCGCCCAACAAATGCTTTTACCATATAGGTCGATGCCCACACGATCGAAAGGGCGAGCCGGGCACGGTAATGGCTGTAACGGGGCAGTCGAGGGTCGAGGTGGCGACTTCCGCTGCTGACAGGCTGTGCAGGAGCGAACGTAGCGACGAACGAAGTTGTACATGCCTCGCCAGTAGTAACTCTGACGTAGTCGCTCGTAGGTTTTTAGCGATCCAGCGTGAGCGCTCTGAGGGTCTGCATGGTAGTGCGCACAGATCTCAGACCGAAGGTGTCGGGGAATCACGAGGAGCCACTTGCGGCCGTCCGGACGATCCTGTGCCTAGAGGGGCGGGAATTTCTATTCCAGCCAATCTGACCGGGACTAGTGACGCGTTGTTCGGGCGTTTCTCATTAAGGCAAGAAGTTGTAGGCACTGCGCTCACCATGCGTTTTCGGGGTTCTTGGGGCCATGAGTCCTGCAAATGCACCTCCACACATTCTGCATTCAGGGACGGCTCTTTCACTGCAGACTGAGAGGTACCGCAAGGTTATACCTTGAAGTTCCTGGCATGGTAAAACACGAAAGAAAAAAGGACCTGGAAGGTTAATAGCAATTAGCGACACTCGCGGGGCGAACCAATGGTCGAGTAAAAATTCACGTCGAGCGCCTAATGAAACCCTCGCCTTCCAGGGAACGGGTTTCACGAGCCGTGGTCTCGCCCGACGAGTGACACATCCACGATCAACACAAAAAGACCGGCTTATCCGCACCAAAACAACGCTTCAAAAGGTTTATGGTTTATGGGGGTTCAAGTCCCGAAGCAACTCAGGCCATGAGGGACGCCGTAGTGAAGGGCTCCGGAAATTTCGACCACCTGGGGTTCTTTAACGTTGTTGCGACCCGGGTAGTATGGCCGGGGACCGGTGATGGGACGAGGAGGATGGGAGACTGGGTTCGGAAGAAGGTAACGAAAAACTTTATACACTTATTTACATTATTTACATAGAGCGGGACTGAAAATGGCTCTCAGTGGAAGGGCACGTCTTCGTCAACCGTAGTGGACTGGAGCTAGCAGTCTTCAATTAACAGCCAGCGTGACTGGCGCCGCCACGTCGCCTCTGCTTCCGCTGTGGTTGCTCTGACAATGGCCCCTGCCCTCGCCGCTGCTGCCGCGGTCACCTGCACTCCGCTGCACTAATCCACTTAGGCTCGGAGGGCGGCATTCCAAGCACCCCACTTCACCACCGCCGTCGCGAGGTTGTCGGCCTCGTCGATTGTTCACGGTTGTTGCTGGTCGGGCCCACGTGGCTAGAAGTACGGTCACGACAACGTGCACAGACACCGCACAGTACATGGGCCTCTAGAATTTCGCCTCAATCGAAATTCGGCTGCCGCGGCCGGTATCGAACCCGCGTCTATCGGGTCAGCAGCCGAGTGTCATAACAACTGAGCCCTTGTGGCTTCGAAACGGGCACCTCATAAAACAACGGAGCCAAGCGTGCGCTGCCTCTCGGGACAGCGCAAGGCTAAGGCTGCAAGAAAACAGGCGCTACACTTGAGCGCGGCGGAGCAAAAATACAGGCTCGAAAAGGCAGTTAAAAGGATCTAAACAAAGACCAGTGAGACGCGGATGAGACCAAGCGGCAGCGATAAGGGCTTGAAACTCTACATGAAACCTGTCTGCTCGCGTAGCAGCCACTCACGTCAAACAGATATTCCATCCTTGCAGTTGCCACTTCCATCTTCGCTCTTCATCCGGGTACGGTGCCGGCCCGCCGACCGTGTAGTACAGTACATACATCCTGCTGGCTCGCGCTGGCCGCCAGTCCGTGACCACGCTCTAGCAACGCTCCCGCAGGAATCCCCCAGCACGCCGCTCCGCTGCCGTTATCAAGCCTTCACCGCAGCGATCGCCGCATCTGGCGAGCAGCAGTTCGGTCATGCGCAGTTCCGCAGCCTGCGCGAGCCTAGATGACTGGAAGACATCGCGCGCCGTTTAAATGGCTAAAAAGGGGCCGTGGAGCCCTACAAGTTTTAGCGCAAGACTTCTGCGCCGCGGTTCTCGGAGGTGGTCAAAGAGCAGTGCTTTCACTCCTAGGTGTATTAATGTTGAGATCAACAACTGCCTGATGCCAATAATGTAAGTCACCGCAATAATCTGTCCAGCTAATCTGCATACACTATATAAAGTCTATAGGTGCGCAAAGACAGAACTGAGAATATTGCTCGGATGTGATTATTATAAAATGCCAGACTTTTCAGAACTTTGGCGCGAAGCAACTTGTGAAAAACGTTAGACGGCACTGCGGAAACCGCATTGTAGTAATGCGAAAGCATTGATGCCTCCTCGCCGCCTCTAATTAGTCCTCTTTGCCTCTAGTTGCTCCTTTTCGCCTCTATGTCGATTGTGACGTCATATCTGACAATCGAACCACATAATTCACCAAAGCCTACAGTTAGTGCACCTCACTCCATAATTTATCCACGTTTAATTCACAATTAATTGATTTCATGCGCACTTAATTCACTTAAATCACAATTTGGACACAACTAATCTACAATAATATATTTAATTCCCAATTAATTCACAATTGATTTACTCTAACTCACCTTTAATTCCTTCCAATGTATCATTAAGTCACAGTATACCCACATTAATCTACCTTGATTTGTAATTAATTCAACTTTATTCAGTCCAATGCACCTTAATTCATCGTCCTTTGCTAGTGCCGTTTCTATAATTTGTTATTATTGATTAGGTTTAGATTAAATACAAAACCCCCATCGTTTCACCTCGATATTCATTTCAGGCATTCAAACTTCGCGCAGCGCGTTGGCTTATCCTACTTTTCCGGTCACGTGGGCCAATCACGTGGTACCTCAAATGATGTGTCACGTGGCACCGCACTTCTGGCGATTCAAATTTCGCGCACTCTCGGCCCAACCACGCCCACTTTTGGTCACTTTTTTGGCTATAATTAATTAGCTAATGATCCGATCGGCACCAAAACTTTTGCGCCGCATCCTCACATCATCCTCCTTCGATTATAACCACATATCAGACAATATCTATTTATAGTTTCCCACAATTGCTGCGGACACAATTTTGATGACAGAAAGACGACGACAGCATAGTAATGCTTTCGCATTAATAATACTTCCTTGTCGCTTGCATGCCATTCAGAGCTCACGACGAACGGCCGCAGTGCCAGTGGCTTGTTGCAACCGATCACACTCACCCAATGAGGTGTTCCCATAATTTAGAGGGTACAGAACCTCTGCTCTGTTAGTATGCAATTCAGACATCAAGCTGAATATTGACTGAAAAACCTAACCGGGTCCTTACGCATCTCCTCGCTGCTAAACGGGTTCCTGCTGTGCTCTGGCAATCAACGCCGACGATTTCATCTCCGAAAGCTGTCACACCACAGATCTCGCAGCTAAAACGAACTTCGTCTCCGAAAGTTGTCACACCACAGATCTCGCAGCTAAAACAAACTAGTAGGCTTCTCCGTTACTGCATACAGGCCGCTCTTTATATATACTATCCTAGCGACAGAGACAGCACACACCTTACAACTATGTAACAACATCTAGCCGGTCTCGTACCTTCATTTTGTCGCGATACAGTGTATCCCCTTGTTTTACATTCCGCATTCGGCTTGAAATTGAACCGGTAGCCCGTGTGTCAAAACCAGAGCACCTCACCCCCCGCAAGCGAGGCGTTTTTTTCTTTCTTATTTTGGAGCTGCGCTGGCGCTGAGGCATAAAATCAATACGGCCGCTCGGGCGGTTCATTTCACGCCATGCACACCTAATGCGCTGTGAAGAAAGACGGTTGATGAGTATCTCACTTTCTTTAAGCCTGGGACCACGGCGGCGATAATGAGAAGAGTGTGACGCAAGGCACCATCTAATACTCCTTTTGAATATTGTTATTTTAGTGGCAGTATTGGTACAAGCAGTAGTATTAAATGTAATTTTTTGCGTCAAAAATGAATCGCATGCTTATTTATTACCCTGCGTAAGATGTGCTCGTCGTTACACATACCTAGGCGACATACCGCTAACATCTGATCATCGTTACCCGAATTTCTCCGTGCAGTAACCCAGCAGTTCTGAACGAAGGAGACGCTCTCTGCGACTTCCTGCACGCGAAGCCACGGATACGGAGCTTTGCAATAGTCAGCATTACGATATACGTATCCCAGGGCTGTTCCAGCTGTAGACGTATTTAAATCGAACGAAAGGATAGCTGCTTGTCTACTTATCGTTTTCTTGTTTTGTTAGAAGACAGAGCAATTAAACTTTCTCGGTGTTAGCAACACGCATTCGACCAAGGTCGGGGTTTTGACTCCAGCCTCGCCAACCTCGTTACAGCACAGGTTAAATGCAAATGTTCACGTGAACAGAGATTTAGGCCCTGGTTAACGAACTGCCGGTGCCCTGAATTAGTCTAGAGCCCTCCAAAACGGAATGCCTTGTAGCCGACACTGTTGCTTTTGCACGTAACAATTCACTACTGTATTAATATTATTCTCTACCTGATGAAACTTCTCAAGTTACGAAAGGCCTGGGTATTTTGAAAGACGGATTATTTTGGCGATGAGAGGGGATGCCCTAAAGGTAAAGCTATCTTGCGGCGAGATAAGTTTTTTTTTTTTTGTTTTTTTGAGGACCAACCACGGAGCTACCAACCAGCGAGAACAGTAAAACTTCGCGTATTTTGAAGACGGAATTTCTTTCTGTTGCCAACCGTAAGTATTCCGTACCTTTAGAGATCCCGGAGCTTGGGTAGGGCACCCTGCCCCTTAAAAGAGTGGGCTAGGCCAGCTTACTAACTTTTTATCCCTTCCGTGTTAAGAGTGTATCCTTCCACGTGCGCTGCTTCTATTCGCGACGCTTCAAGACCGCCACAGCATTTGGGTAGAGTAACTTTAAGAAAACAATCGCTTGCTAATTACCACGTTTAACGAACCTTAGGTAATAATGGTACACACTTTAGCCAATCAGGCAGCATTTTTTTACCTCACATACTAAAGCTAACTATATTACGCACCTCAGAACACCTCCTTACAGGCAGAAACATCACCTTAAATAGAGTCCATTCGCGGTCATCCGGTATAGTTTTACTCACTGTAGCGTATTCGTTATCTCTCCAAATGAAGCTTGCTGTTCTTTTTTCCGAAATTGCACAGTAACGACTGAAAAGATTTGTTTTCAGTTTCTTGTACTGAACACACATATATTCTGATTGAACACGAACAAAAAAAAAAAAGAAACTGCTCTGCCCATTCTCCTCTCTCGAACCTACTGGGTGTGAAGCCACGAATCGACAACATGCAGATCAAACTACCTTGATAAACAACGAACTTTTAAATTGAGCTTTAATCTGTTTCTTAAATTTTTCGCATTTATTTGTTTTAGTGCATAATGAGAAAAAAAAACGGGCAGGTAGCGGGGCAGAAGCGTACGGGAGACATTAGTAGTCGGAACTGATCTTTACTTCGAAAAAAGAGCACTCTTAGGAAACGAAAAACACCCGGAAAAGTGCGCAATAAAGTTCCGGTGTCGTTAAAAGTGTTCGCGTGTACACGCTCTAACTCAAAGGAAAACACGCTCGTAGACAGAGCCCAAATAGAGAAATGCAACATGCATTTCTTGTTTCGTTGTGGGAACGAACGCAGAGAAAATAAAGTTTGGCTTCAAGCCTCGACAGCCGCTATACGTATAGAAAATAAAACTGGGCCACCATGAAGAGAACTCCATCGCGCATACATGCACGGCTTCTGCAAATTGTTGCCCGCGCGCAACGCTTCTTGAATATTGAAGGCAACGCAAAGTGGAGTGGTGCGAGGTAGCGCCAGATCCTGCGTGTGTGCAGCCGTACGGCTTCCCTTCTCTTCCTGTCTCGAGGTGTTTTTCACAAATTGAACCAGCGGGAGGTGCAACAGCAGCAGCTTCGCGAGTCTAGCACGAGAAACAAGGGTGCGAAGAGAAAGAAAATCTCACTCGCTCGGTATAACGTTCGCTTATCGACGACAACACAAGTGCATTGCTTCTCCTCCCTTCACGAGGGCGTGCGCGCGCGTAGGGCTTTCCCGTTAAAAATGCATTATGTGCTACTCACGGCCAGGGAATAGGCGGCTCGTCCCGTATGCAAGACGCGCGCGCCCCCTACCGAGCGGGAACCCCCTTGTGCGGTGTGTGGAGAAGCGGCGGGCGACTAATCTTTCGTTCTCGCTCGCGACGGCTTCACGCGCGAGACGACGACACGCGCAGTGCAAGGCGCTGCGTGGTCGCATTGGTCTCTCGCGTTGCTTTGCTGAGATTGGAGTCTGGTTCGTGCGCTGCGACCAGTAAAGAACCACTGGGCGGTGGCGACGCAATCGTCGTTCGTGTTTCTTCCCTCACCGATCTGTTCCCTTTGCTTGCTGTGCTTGAAACTAATTTCTTTTTGCGTGTGCGAAAGTTCGGTTATGGGTGGTGCAGTTCCTAATGCATCCCTAGGTGAAGATTGCATTTGGACTCTGCGCGTGGGTCATACTTTCAAAGCTCGTTCTGCGAATGCCAGCTTGATTTATTAGTTGTTTTGTTCGTTCGTTTCTTCATTAACTGTAGCTGTCATGAGCAATATTGTCGCGTGTGGATGGGGGATGGTGGTTTACAAGCAATTACAAACAGTGGTAGGTAGTAACGCACATATGCATATTTGCTATGATGCAGATAATACATACTCGTACATCGATTTCAAACGTACCAACAATACGTATTTTCATAGTAAGTAACAAGAAAAAACATACTTATATCTTATATATATCTCTTATATATATAAGAGATATATATAAGTATGAGTATAGATATATATATATCTTATATATCTCTTGTTTATGTACGTGCATATGTGTCAGAAAACTATGAGGGCAAGTTCAGCGATCATACAATCTGAAACTGTTCAGTCCGTTATAACTTATTTATTTTATTTTACTGCTTACTCTTGCATCCTGCGCAGCTCTTGCTTGTTTCCTTCATTTCCTCCTAATTCTTAATTCCTTTTTTTATGCTTATTCCGTCTTTTGCTGGCCGAGGATACGCGAATTGTGACGGTCAAATCCCTGCGTCAACCACTTTCTTAACCCCCAAATAAGCTTGACTCGGAAGGTAAGTTTTTATCCCGATTTAACGTTCGTGCAAGAACCATGCCTCAGCATAGTTTCAACCCCTCCGCGCAGTTTTCCATACAACAAAAAAAAAAAACGGAGGACGGGGGGGAGGCTGAAGACTCAGTATGAGTAAGCGCACTTTACTTCTCGAGCCCTTTTCAAAACGGAGCAGAAAAAAAATCTGCTTTCGCAGTTGACGCGCCGGGTTATATATCGTGTCGAAACCGAAACACCGCTTGCTTCTCGACCGTAAAGCCAGGAAAGAACTAAATGAGAGGCCCCGCAATTGTCTCCGCGAACACGCCATCCGGGAAAAAGACGATGACAACGACAGTACGCAACCGAGCGCACCAGGGGAAGAAGTAAATGCGGCACAAAAGAGATAATAAGAGGGGAAGCAAAAGATAACGAAAGCCGCGTCAAGAACCAGGACGAAAGAGAATGAGAGGCGGGGGTGAGGGGAGGGGGGGTGGGGGGTATTCGGGAACATGCCGAGCCGTGTGCCGCCGTCCCTTGACGATACTTTAAACCTTGGCCAACTGCCGGAGCGCGCCTGTGAATCCCGCGGCGGAGCCTTAAGCGGCCGCCACCGCCGCCGCGCCCCTGACAGATGACCAAGCGGCGATTAGATCCCGGGCTTCTAATCCCGCGGCCACGGGAGATACACGCGCCAGCGGGCCACGGCTCTCGGAGCCCACACTAGCGATAGGCTCCGAGCAGCAGCAGCAGCCGTGCTCTGGTTTTCATGCGCTTTCCCCGGGAGCTTGAAGCCTCAGCGAAACGCAGCAAAGAGGCGCAATGCCTCTGCTCTCCTCCACTCCAACTCCTTCCTCCGCATCACTATCCTCTCACGCGGTGGTGAAGCCAGGATCGTTTTTTTTTCTTTCCTCGCCGAAATCCTTCTCTGCTGCGGGACGAAATGAGAGCGGCGGGAGTGTTTCGCTTCTTCTTCGACGTGCGTGCGTGTGTGTTTCGCACCCCGGCATCGTCGTCGTCAGCGTCGTCGTCTCGCCTCTCCGAGCCGTAGATAAATCATTCGGTTCTTATCGTGGTAACGCCATTATCCGCGGCCCCGTTCAGTGCGAGATCCGGGGAAAGGGTTGTAGGTGGAAGAGGGAGGAGGGTTCTGGGGAGAGAGTCGCGCTGGTCGCGGTGAAACACGCGCCTCCATCAATGCCCGGTTAGGCTCTATCAAAATCGAGTAGTAATTTCCTTCTGGGGAGGCTCCCGTCTCTTGCGAGAGTGATGGTGCCAGGTTTTATTTCGAGAGAAGCCGGCGTGAAAGAGCGACGGGAGTGGGATAAAGGGGAGGTAACCGAGTTAAACATAAATAAGCTCAAATTGCTGGACACCGGGCGATAACGGAAGGATAGATGGGAAGGACTGAAACACGAGGAAAATAAAAATAAACAAACGTAGGCTGGGTGCTCAGTTCATTTGATGCTTCTTGCGCTGTCAGTCGGTTTAAACGATGTTGAGTGCAGTGTGAGAATGGGAGGTCGTCTGTTTCGTAGACTTCTCTTGGTGATCATTATTTTCCGCTTCCCTTTCTTCTCTTCTTTTTCGTGCTACTGTTCGATGTTATTTTGCTAATAGTATATCGACTTCGCGATGTTATCACGTTAGCTATATCTTACGTTTTGTATCGATTGTCTAACACTTGTCAAAATACTCCAGCCTTGACAAATGGCATGTTACGGTACCTGTAAAAGTTTTCACTTCATGTTGCTCTTCAGCTTTATATTTTCAGTATACTTGACCATAATCCTGTAGTACAAGGTTCACATTTGAACATCCCGTACATTTTGTTCTCCTTTGACAACAGGTACTACAGTCTCTTTTACGCGTATTCAGAAGGTCACTTTTGAAGACCATTTTATTTCGCAGTAAAGAGATTTGACGCAGTAATGTTGCCCGATGCGCCAGCGTTTAATCATAGTCATTATACTTATACGCAACGCGTTTCCTCAATAAACTCACACTCCTTTTACAATGAACTCACACTCTTTCGACTGTTGATACAAAGTTCGTAAAACGTTCAAGAGCTACCACTAACACTAGTTAAAGAAATATGGGTCAGGTGTCTTAAAATAACCTTCAGGAAAGTGTCCTAATACGAGTGATCTGTTCCCAAAGACGCACTTGGTTGGCGCGAAACTTGACGCACCCATTCTACCTATTCCCTTTTTCTCATTTGCTTCAGAACGTCGACGTGGGCCCGATGTAGAGGCAAAAAATGCTCCAGCAAACATATAACTGCAATATAACTCAGAGCCCGCGTTTAATCGCAGCGGCGCTTTGTACGTGTACATTGTCGGCACCCATTACACATTGCGTGATATCGCACGATCGTTCAATCTCGAATGGAGTGCGGGAAGGAGCGGGGTACGAAAGAGAAGGAACCCCGGCACACGGTCAAATAGTGAATAGCGGGAGAAAGATTAACGGGCGGTAATCGGCAATTAACGATCGAGAGAAGAGAATGAGGGGTGGGGGAGCCGGCCGTGTGCACTATATACGGACGCGCTCTCTACTTTCTCCCACGTGCCACCAACGCCGCCGCCGCTGGGGCAGCCGGCAAAAGATAACCGACGCGCGGACAATGAGGGCTGCCGCCAAATGAAGATGGATGACACCTGTCGCCCTTCTTTCGCGTCCGCTCGCTCAGCTTGCGTAGCGTCGCCGGCGACTCCGACCCTTTCCCTTCCTTCCTCACGTCACACTTCTGCTGCAAACGCGTCGACATCGGCTCGCTTCAACTCTCTTGTCCTTGTGTTCTCTCTCATCTCTCTCTCTCTCTCTCTCTAAAAACAGTGCAACTTCGGCGTCGCTCTTCTTGGAGTTGCCTTCAGCGCTTCCATTCCTCACCCGATCGCTGCATCTTATCAACGTGGGCGCTTATAAACTCATTCGCGGTGTGGAAACTCAGTGGAAAGCGCGCGCAGCGCCACGGTGGCAGCAAAAGTGCAGCATACACAGCAGCAGCGATGGGTGAACACCAGCTGACCAGGAGCAAGAACGGTGATCCATCCACGCTCCCCGCCCTCAAGCGTAAAAAGAAAAAAAAATAAGGGAAAAAGAAAGCAGCGTCTTAGATGTAGCCAAAGATGGCAAAAGGAAGTGCAACCTCAAATACTTGCAGCTTAGGAGGCGCGCGTACTGGCATCATCCAGGTCGCGCGCGAGGAGGCAACGAGATGTGACGGAGGAAAAAAAAGTAATAAGGAAGGTAATGAACGCGCACACGGGCATTGCTTGCGGAGGGGGTATTCTGTTTATCGGCTTCATCCATTAACTTTTTTTCTCTCGCATTTCCTTTACTTTTGCCTCGATCGCTGATTGGAAGGGAGGCCGCGTTCCGCGTAATTAGTTCTCGCTCCAAAGTGGAGCGCGCGGGGTTATCGATTCGCCTTTAAGGTTTCCAGTCGGCTCACGCGCCGATAACTTCCCTCACCCTCCGCCACCTCTGACGCCCCCCCCCCTCCCCGACCCCCCATGCCACGTTTCCTCATTTTCTGGCTTCTCTGTTGCGTCCACTTACCGTTTTCTCGCTACCACCTTCTTTCTTGCGTGCACAAAATTCGTTATTGACTAGATATAAATCGAGTTAAAGAGCGCCGCAGCGGCCACTTTTATCTCGTAATCTTTTTCTTATCGCTGAGGTTTGACACTTTCCTGCGGCCCCCCTCCCCCTCCCTTTTTTTCCCTCCTCGAAAGGTATGAACGGTAAAGCCTGTGTAATAAGCGGGAAAACTATGAGGCCGGATCAATGGTCAATTATTGGTCCCCACCCCCTATCCACCCTCTCTATCTCGACGCTGTGAAATTAAGGCTATCGACTCGTCTCAACAGCGCTCTTCTGTGAGCAGCCGCACATCGGCAGAAGCGCATACCTGGCCAATGAGCTGCTTCGAAGGCCCCGTCGCTGTGCTCGAATCGTTTGCACATCTTAAGAGAGAAGCTACGGAGCATAATCTTGGTTATAAAGTGTAATCAATTACGCGGCTTATCATTACGCGCCGTCTAATAAAAGCGGAAGATTAATCCTCTAAGAGAAAAGTGAAGATGGGAGCTACAGTTCTTCGCGTCAGATTTATTGAAGATGAAGCAATTACCTGTTGTTTTCATTGATAGAAAATGACAGAGAGCCTTCGGTAGTTAATTCAAGATACTGTGTGCGTCTGTAAAAGAAGTTTTCGGCGGTCGAGCACCGGTTTAGAAGCCTATTCCAATGCGTGCCTGTCAACTCAGTTCAGGCGCCACTTCCAGGCGCCTGGATTGTTAACAGAGAAGTCGAGGATGTGGTTGTTACAACTTTATTTAACAGAAGAACAAAGGGCCCTCAAGCGTGGCTTCCTGCTAGTCTTGCCCACTACTCATGTTTGGCCAGCTTATTGAGAAACTCGCAGAGCGGCCTCCCATGAAGAGGGCGATTAGCGTGCAGTACTCGCGAGCAGAGTACTCAAGCCCGCACAGTTCTAACGCTCATTACGCGATGAGCCCCAAGCAACGTCATCGTCGCCAACATAACATCAACAGCATCCTCAGTGACATTTAGTTTACGTTTTTGCAGTCATTGCGAGGCAAACCCATCACTGTCGCTGTCATACATCTTACGCGATCACATGAGTGCCTTCACTATTTCGACCTATTTTCATTTGCAGTGTGGTCGATGTCAAGACCCAACATCTCTGTCAATATACCAAGCGTTTCACGCGACCAATACATTCGTCCAGCAGCACATCACTTTAAAACAAAAATTAAAAACACTGGAGTCAAAAGATCACAAAAGATGCACACGATGGCGACAATGATGTTTTTCTCGCGCAATAGTGTCCTGCTTGTCAGCGTGCGAGTATCATATAAATGATCATGACACGAGCATCACAGCATCACATGTGTTGTAGACCCATTTGAAAGTGGCACCACAATGGCTTCATTCAAGCGCCTCCTCTAGGGCTGTGACAGATGTTGTTCGGTTGGGAGGCGCCATTTCGTTTCCAAGTAGCCTGAGTAAGCATTCAGTTTGGACGTGAGGCTCCTTATTGTCTGCCCGATATAATGCTTCTGTGTCCGACAGCAGTTTTGGACTATGTTGTGGCACAAACAACCGGAAATAATGACTTTCGGGATAATACTGCGGCGTCACAAAACTGAGTCTGCTAAACGAAATGGCACCGTTGTCACCACCCCAAAAGCAAGTATTAACATCGAGGTTTCCTATCACCGCTCCGCGTAGGCTCGCGCCACGACTACCTCTGCGAGAATCATGCTGTGTAGCTGGTTCTGACGATGCGCTTTAATATAACAATGGCAGCTTTGGCCAAAGAGCGCCATAACGCAATGTATTTTTGTTACACAAGGTGGGGTCAAAATACTAAATTTCCAAGCATTTCACCCTAAATAAGCCGAGCGCCAGGCCAGGCGAAGGTTTGTACCCATTGTATCGCCGGTGGGTACCGTGCGGCACCCGGTCTCGAACCCTGTCCCTCCAGCATGCGGGGCGAGTGGTCAAGCCACTAGGCCACCGCTGCGGTGTGCTGTGGAACTCGCAGCCCGCGAATATGAAAGAAAAATGGAGGTGGCACTAAGCACCGCTCCAAGGGTTTGTCCCGATAGCGTTACTGAGTTAGCCCATAGATCATGCCAAATTGGTCGTTCTCAACTTTACAGCAATATGTCCCTGGGGTTCCTTTCACCACTCATGGCGCAATGGAGCAGCTGTCAAACGATGTGCCACTGCCCTGTGATGGCAGGTGCTACCACCGGTTGGGCTTGCGCGACGCACGTTGCTCTTCCCGAGCAACTCTCTCGACCAATCACTAATTAAACTGGCACTTGCCACTGTGGGAAGTTTTCTAACTATCCGGTGGGCAGGTTGTGATGACGCCGCAAGGTCACGTGGCCTAGGTGGCCAACTTAAGTTGCTTCTCCGGGAATTTTTCACTTACAAAGCCGACGGTGTAGATGACGCCGTATTTTCTTTAGAATGGGAGCTTTAACTCCGTCGCCTTAAAACATTACGCGATCATATTGGCGGCAACATTGAAATGCAATGCGCAGCCAGCCATATCTTCATATCGCGGTGCGTGGCGCTGCCCGAATGGCAGTGGCGAAGCAAGCCAACGGAACAATCGTGCAAGGAGGCGTTGGTGACCGCGCTTCTTGAATTGACATTGAACGGCGCTTGGTTTACCCGTTGCATTTAAAATATAGTTTTGAAGACGAGCAAGACGTTTGAACCTGTCAGTCACCGAGCAATGCTTCAGGTAGCTCCAACAGCCGCTTCTGTAAAGGACCCCACACGCGTAAGCACGAAAGGTTCGAATATCTTTGTCGATTACGGTTGAAAGCAGCAGTAATTCAAGGAGTTCATCAACATGTCGAGGCGCCCCTCAGTGTCGCAAGCACCTCCACTCTTCTGGCAGGTGTCGCAAGACTTTCCGACATCCCCTCTCCCGTACTGTACGATCAGATACGCGAAGAGCCTTTTGTTGAGCACGTCACCCCAGTAGGAGCTTCCTCTTAACAGACTTCACAGACGCTGAATGGATCCTCCGAATCCATGAGCTCGAAAGCTGACGACGCAGGACTGAGGCAGTTCGACAGCATTAGGAGTGGCTTTCTTCCTGCAGGGGACCTAATACGAATGATAATGACCGTAATAATGGTTTGGTTTGGTTTATTGGGGTTTGACGTCCCAAAGCGACTCAGGCTAAGAGGTACGCCGTAGTGACGGGCTCGGAAATTTCGTCCATTTGGTGTTCTCTAACATGCACTGACATCGCACAGTACACGGGCCTCTAGAATTTCACCTCCATGAAAATTCGGTCGCCGCGGCCGGGATCGAACCCGCGTCCCTCGGGTCAGCAGCGGAGCGCCATAACCACTGAGCTACAGCGGCTGCTTGACCGTAATTATGGTGCTGGTGATGACAGTGATGCGACTTTTAAGAGGCGCACCTTTTGTGCAGTCCGCGTGCAAGGGCGGATTTCTGCGTCGTTCTTGTATGAGGCGGTTGTCGGGGCGATCCTATCTATGCATTTATTTTTTTTTTAAACTTTCTTCGTCCCAAAAAAATTGCGTTTTTGTGATGTTCCGAAATAAAGTTACTCCCTTACGAGTTGGCCGCCTCATCCTTCCTCCTAAATCCGCCCCTGTCTGCGTGCCTAGCCCATGTAGCTTCATCCGCTTCCAATACACATCTGGTGAGGAATGTACAAGGCGGACAGTCCGATCGCCTAGTCGTCTTAAACGTTCTGGAACACGGCTTTAACTCATTGCGCCACAGAGCGGACGAGAATGGGCATTTTAATCATGGTTTCATCATTTCTCACCAAAATTCTCCTATTATCGCTAATTGGCCCCCCTGAATTTCTTAAGCATTCTTCTTTTTTTCTCTTAACATTTGCGAAAGAATGACTGAAGCGTTGCATTGCTGACACCAGCAATGTTTTAGAAGTGAAAGACTGCGACACTGTTTCCTCTTTGCACAGATCCTGCTGCCACGGAATATCGGCAGATCCTCAGCGGTCCAGACTACCAGGTCTTCGAAAACGGAACGCTGCGCGTGGCCCAGGTTCAGGTGTCGGACCGCGGTTCCTACCTGTGCCAAGCCAGCAACGGCGTCGGCACGGGACTCAGTACGGTCATCACGCTCAAGGTTCACGGTAAGCCTCCTTGAAAAACGTGACCTTGCAACATTACACAACTTAGGCTGAACTGACCGCCACGTGTTCGCCCAAGCTTGGCCACTGGAGGCGACGCTCAATGCGCTCTTGAGTCCTCGTGCATTCTTCTTGCAAGACCAGAAAGCTAATCTAGACAAGCTTCCTGGTGGCTCGATGCGCATTTCATTTTAATAGTTCTTCAAAAAGGCATGAACGAAGACGTGGACTACAGTGAAGTTCCGCTTGCCTTGCCCATGTCGGAATATGTCCATGTTTTCCTTCGCGGTTTCTAAAATACAAGGCTACAACCTGGAAACCGCGGATTCATTTTATAAGACGGACCTGTGTGTGCATGTGGGGAAGTTAATGTTTTGTGAGCTTATTGATCAATATTACCTCAAAACAGGACATCTTAACGAAGTAAAGAAGAAATAAATACAGCTGGGATAGCTCTAAAGAACAAAGCGGGAGATACCCCTCAAAGGACACCCTCCCGACAATGCCGTCGGCCAATTTTCTTGACTCCGCGGTTAATCCTAATAAGCCATGGTTAATCCCCTTTCATCTGCCGCCGCCTGCGATTTCCGGCTAGCAGGTCAAAGGGGATTAAACACGACGTCATGAGAATCAGTCGGTGGTATTGGCTGGAGGGCTGCCTTTTAGGACATTTGCCGCTTTGTTCTTCATTTGTATCTGACTATAGTACCAGCAAGAGCTGAAATGAAACAACTGGAGGCAACCGCTCTGCTTCTCAGTGTCTCCACAGCGCGTGCTTTGTCATCCTCTCGCTCACCCACTACCATGCACAAGAGAATCCGAGGGGGTTGGGGGGGGGGGGGGGAGTAGGAGGTATCAGGACCGAGGGGGAACAGTGGTAAACGACATATTGCTTGCGAAACGAGTGGTATGCACGATGCAGCGTTCAGGTCTCTAAGCAGCGCTCTTACTTATCGCACGCACTGCGCGCAGACTTCTTCCTGCGTCGACACTTTTCACTTACTTGTCGGTGCGCGCGAGGGGCAAAAACTACGTTCACGAAGGTGTTTGGTTTTCGCTCAGCGACTGAAGGAAGCCGCGCCACATCGACACGTCTCCTACCTCCTCGCAGTGCCAGCGCGGTTTGGCGAGTCGTACCGAAACCAGACCGTGCAGCGAGGTCACAGCGTCGGGCTCGAGTGCAGAGCCTTCGGCGATGCGCCCATCAGCATCAGCTGGAGCCGCAATGGACGCCGACTGGACACTCACAAATTGTGCGTTCCTTCTTTCTCTCTCTCTTTCACTTCCCTCCTTTCTCCCTTGTTCCCTGTCGAGCTTCCCTCTCCGCTGCCCCAGCTTCTTGCACTCCCTCGCTCCTCTTCCGTTCCCGTCCTTCTGCAACAGTGTTTTCATCGTTTTCTGACGCGACCCTTCTCGACATTCTGGTCGGCGTTTCGTCGCAGCCGCGAGGAGCCAATCTCGCACCCACGCCGAGAGAGCCAGCTAGGGAGTGGGGGGGGAAGCGAACCCGTCGCGGTAAAGAGCGCGGAAAGAAGGGAGAAAGGGTCGCTAGGGTGGATGAGCGGGTGGGAAGGAGCAGGAGAAGAGGGAGGCACGAGAAATGCCCATCTGCTGCCAACTTCCGCGCCATTTTTTCCCGTGTCGGTGTCGCTCCCAACTGCGCGCCCGCGGCAGCGTCTCCACCGCGCGATCATTAAAGGGAAACGAAAGGCAACGCGGCGGCAAGCGAAGCGCGCCCCCTGGCCTGGGAAGAGAAAGGAGGCGCGCGAAAAGGGAAACTTCTGAAGGGACGTCCCCAAAAAGGGAGAAAAAAAAAGGAAGCTCGAGAGATGGGGAAGAAAGAACAGCAAAGACGTGCTGCAACTTGGCACGCGAGGACAGGAGTGGCTGGCTGAAGAGGGTGAGGGGGGGTGAAGAACTCGTGTCTCGTCGTCGGCCTGACCGTTTCCAGCAGACCCTTCGTGTTGTTGTCTCTGGCGTTGACGGCAGTCGTATGATAAAGTAGCCGCGATGGAGCTTGTTTTGCGCTGGGAACACGGACCCGGTACATAAGGCGCGCTATGCAAGGGGGGAGGCCCCTCTCATGGCTGATGCAGTGGTAGAAACAAACGATCGCCTGGTAAACGTGTGCGCGCGTGGAAGTGTTTTGGTCTCGAATTGCCCTGCGAAGCAAAGGTCCATTAGAGATGAACAAGCTCTAACGAGCCGGCGATATTTCTTCTTTCCCTCTCCGGAAGCCAAATGAATTCGTCCCAGCCGGCTTTTCAAAGGCTTCGTTCGCCCCGTTCGGAGATCTTTTTATCCCGGTCGTTTGTTTTCTCTTCCTGTTTTCTTCTCACAGCCGTCGTTCCGCTAGTGAGCGCCGTTGCCGGCAAACACGCCCATTGGGAGACGGGGAGTTTCTCCCAGGGAACAAATGAACCGTATCGACGGGTAACGCTCGGCGGCTTTTTGCGCACCCGGACACTGCTCTGGCGACAGCTGTGGTACAAATCAGTGGCTCCGATCGTTCGTGAAGATTGCGGGGCCGGAGGCAGGGGGCAAGGGAGAGAGCTCGCGGCCGAACTTGACAAGAAGGAAGCATTACGATGAGAGATGTCTGCCACTTAAAAAAAGTAGATTTGTAACTTTGTGAAACGTGCATGGACGTTTAATTGACAGCCAGATAAGGATTTAGCAACAGCTGCGTCTCTACGACATCTATTACAACTCTATGTGTCTGGACACATCGCAGTCTGCAGTTGGGTGGGCACCCTTCTTGTCATTTCAGGAAGTGGTTGTTTTCCCCTGTGTATCCGAGTCAGCGTAAACTGTAGTAATCCAATTCTAGTTATACGTTGATAGAAATTTAACTAGTACATTGATTTTCTGTCGTACTAACTTTAATTGTTGTATTTATTGGGGCAGTGATTTTTTTTAAGGCGGAAGCCTTTAATGCCTCATTGTTGTAAGCAGGAGTTGTCGACAGAAATGTCACGCTTTTCAATTGGTTGAAATGGTCACGATGTCAAAGTGCGGGAATTTCAAACGGGGCCAATTGTACTTTTGGTTAGTTACCATGCAACCAATTAAAGGGGGATATAGTGATGCTCCAAGTAAGTGGGACTGAGTTCAGTTACTCAGTTAATTAACCTAATTTCCTAGTCAGAACAGATAAATAAATAAAACCGAGTAGGAAATTGGTCGAGTGTGGGAATCGAACCAGGGTATCCGGAGTGCGAGACGAGCACGCTAACCCCTCCGCCATGCCAGCTCAATGGTTTGGAATGAACAAAGGCGCGTCTAGTGAATATGGTGTCTTCGTTCACTCCCATCTTCCTTCCTTCCCTTACGGCGAGGTTCAGGTGTCCACCGACATATGCTAGACAAATGCATTTCCTTTCCTCAAAAACCAAATTACCGACGAGCAAGGCGTAGAGCCGAACGGGCGATGGTGTCCTGTGGACTCCCTGGCAGCGTTGCAAGACGCTGTCGCGTTCCACTCTTAGAGGCGAAGCTCAAAATCTTAACCATTTATCAGCGACAGAAGCAGCAACACCACGCTTAAGGCTTTCGCCTCACCGCACTTTAGGTCAACAAAGTGCCCCCCTGAATTTTTTAACGTGCCTCGATTCAGCGTGCCAAAGTAACTTGATCGAGGCATCCTACTCAAGACGAGCGCCACAGATGGCGTGCGCCAATAGTGGGTCTCCACACCCCGTACTATAGCGCTTTAGAATATACTATAGAGCACCATGTCCGCAGCCTTTTTTTTTTCTTACCGCTACGTGTATTGTCGGCAGGCGGGGCTCACGGGTGAAGAACAAATCGCTGCCGGACGGACATCTCTCCACGTTGTCGGTGCCCGACGCTCAGCGGGACCACTCTGGAATATACGTCTGCGAGGTGTCCAACGACTACGGTCAGGATGAAACCCAGATCAGGCTCATTGTGCAAGGTACGAAATTGTTCATTCCTATCTCGCCATATCACCTCAATCCCTTTCAGCCTTTTGTAGCTAGGTGTTGGGGTGGAATTTGTAATAAATGGTGTCCTTTGATATTACCACTTTTAGGAGGAATAGAAAAAGCATATTTATTTCACCCCGAGCTCATTCCAGATTTATCGTGATGCATGAGCGCTTGAATATTTGGTACGCCTGGGGCTTCGATGAATTAGCTACACCTGCGGCAAGTATTAGAATAATGCTTATCGGCCCTTTAAGCTCCGCCATATAGCTACGAATGGAATTTCTGCAGCTTTCTCAAACTTTGATCGCTGACGAAAAAATCGCCTGATTTCGCGATTTGTATTTCATAGCTTCTTTCCAATCTTCTTTCTTCGTAATATTGATTAAGTTTCAGTTTTGTAACATTTCAGAAGTCCAATATAAATTTTTCCAGCTTGTGTGTGCGTCTTTAGGTAGCTATAATCATTTATATTCTTTCCTGTAGTTTATACCTTTAGCATAGATTTTTTTGTCCGCTCCTAAGCAAAATTCGTGCTTTCTGTAACCATCCCCTAAACAATTTGCGTTCGAACGATCAACCATTTGGTTTATAAAATTCAAAGAGCTTGCAAATTTGCACGTAGAATGTTGTTACATGCTTGTTTCATTTAAAGAAATCCATTTAACCGGTGGGGGGGGGGGGGGGGGGATTCTTCTAAGTACTCTGAATGGGTGTATGTATCCAATGTACTTTTACATGTGTACAATGTATACATCCAGAGGACGTATACCTTTGTTATATTGCGCATGAGCGCATTGTAAGTTCACAACGGACTACTTTCATTGCGTGTCTGTTAGCTCACAGGAGCAGATACAATAGAAAATGTGGAGACTTTTATGACACGCCTTGTGCTTGCTGAGTAGCGACAGCAGAAAAGCTCGACCCTGTAAAGCGAAGGGATATCTAAATCGACCTAAAGTTGGGTGTCTACGTCTTTAGCTGCAATAAATGCGGCGTCGTAAAATGCCAGCGGCCGCATCAAGCTGGGGACAAGTTCATTCGTAGAAAATAATGCGCCACTGAAAGAAAGAAAAGAAGGGGGAGGAAAGGGAGGGGGGGGGGGGCGCCATAAAACGAGACGCTTGCAGCGTCATTGCGCTCGCCTTGACGCCTCATAAACACCGCTAACGACGCCTGCTTGTTTTTATGCATTTTAGGCTGCCTATAAAGACCCGGAAACAATGTCACACTTCTGTGTCATGGCCGCAACGGATTCTTGGTCAACGAAATTTGGATTTCTATGAAGCAAATAGTTATCATACGTCCCTCCAAGCTTGCACGCCACAGAAAGAGTCGCGCGCATCAAGTGCTTATTGCAACCCATTTATTCGATGACATCTTCGCAGAACCTCCGGAACCGCCTCCGGGCTTCAACGTGACCAACGTAAACAGCCGGTCCGTGAGCCTGATGTGGAGCGAGCCTTACAGCGGAAACAGCCCTATACTCTCCTACCTCATCCAGTACAAAAACGCCTCGGGTTTGTTACACTTTGAGTCTTTGTTACGCCAGCCGCATGCTCATTGTGAAGTAACGCTACTACGCCTAAATATGAGTACTCATGCTACGTGTCTTCTATGTTGAGCGGTTTTTGCACTGATTATTTCCCAGTACCTTCTTGGTAAAATCATACCAACTAAAGTGTCGACAACAGAAGCGAATGAGCGGACTGTTCCGCAGCTCATACACACTGTCCAAAACCAAATCATTGGTTGAAAGCAATGAATGAGGCAAGTGTGGGTCTTGTCGACAATGCGTTTTCAGTGAAATAAAGTTAGCCGATAATTACACTTCTCGGTAATGAGATTTTTGAGCACGACCGCTGCGGTGTGTTCTCGAGCCATAGGCGACCGAATACGGAACACGCAACGGAGGCGGGTCCGTGTTTAGACTGGGGCAGCGTGCACAACGTTTTGCCGTCGATGAACCTCGCCTCGAGCGAACGGCCAGCGCGTTTAGTGTGCGCAACTCTGGCGCCATCTCTGGCGATTGACGCTTACCTTACCGATGACGTCATCGGCGTGCAGACGATGGCGCTGGCTACTTTGGTGCCGGGGTGGCCACCGCGCAACCGCCTTCGTGCTAATTCCGTACCCTCCTCCTCCTCCGCTTTCCTCCTTGCACTCTCTTTGCTGTCGCCGTATTTCATCCTCCGCTGCTCTCCGCGCTCGGTCACTACAACCGATAAGCTATCAACTTATCAACTGCTTATCAACCGATAAGCAGTTGATAAGCTTGCGTGATGTGAGAACCGCACTGGCTCAAAGAAACTGTGTGCGTGCGTGCGTGCGTGCGTGCGTGCGTGCGTGCGTGCGTGCGTGCGTGTGTGTGCGTGCGTCTGTGTGTGCGTGTGGTCGTTCCTCCGCGTAGCCCTGTTTCGATAAGCCAGCTCAGTTCTAACATCACGCTTTCAAAACTTGCCAAATGCATAACATTATTGAGATTTATCAATACAACATTTACTTAGGGTATGTGCAAACAAATGCAAATAAACTGAAGCGGAAATCATTGTTTCGTAATGAATGTCGTCCCTGAAGTGCAGCTTCGATAGAGATGCCCTATACAATAAGCACTCAAAGGAAATTGCATCCCTGGAAAGGATTTGTGCGCATTGTTTCTTCGCGTATGCGGTTGCAGGATTTCACATTTATTTATTTATTTATTTATTTATTTATTTATTTATTTATTTATTTATTTATTTATTTTGTCCTGTCCTGTCGCTCTTGTCCTGTCCGTTCTCCCTGTGTTCTGCGTGTTTTTTCTGTGCGCCGTTTTTAGATGGATCGATACCAACTAGCCCAACTTTCTGCTTTACTGAACTTTATTTATTTCTCAACTGCTCCCCTCGGGGTATTACATCAGGTGCATGGCGCAAAGTGAGAGCGAATACTACCGAGCTTCCGCCGTGTCCTTGTTCACCTGGCTTATATTCTATGGCAAGCGCTGCTAACTTCCCAGCATAGTGCTGCGGGCCACTTCTAAAATCCCGCGCAAGTGCGGGAACGACAACAACGCTTTCGGCTGAACCAAGCGCGCCTGTAGACTGCGCACCGCCTACAGCAGCGCAGGTGCAGTTTGCGCCTGTTCAGTGATAGCTAGACCGTGCAAAGACAGCAGCGTCGACAAGAGGACGAGCTGCAATTGGTCCAAATCACAGGCGAATGCACGACACAAAGGGCGACGGATATCGATAGAGACACTCGTTCGTTATTATCACGATCATTTTCAACCACCAAGAGAAAAAAAAAACGGTAGCGGAGTTTCAGTTCGGTGCGTCAGTTGTCCGTCGTTGTGTGACACATTTGTATACTTCCTTCATGAACCAGAACTGGACCTGCGGTCACTATGGATTTAAGTCGCCCCGTTTTCCTCACTCTCTTCAAGCGTACACTCTGAACGGCGCTCAATGACTAGGAGCTCTTGGCTGGTGGGCATATGTGGTGTGAGGTTGAGGCTCTGTAAGGAAGGAGAACGACACTGTCGCGTGTGCAGCGAGCTGGTCGGCGGAGCCGGACTCGTGGGTACGCAATGTGACCGCTAGCCGCGACCAGAGCTCGTGGACGGTACGCGGTCTGCACCCTGCCACATCCTACCACATCAGGGCGGCCGCGGTCAACGCGCTGGGCCTGGGACCCTTCACGCAGCCGTCCCTCACGGTCACCACCGACGAGGAAGGTACGCTGTCGCAGACTCTGGTCACACGCAGTCACTTTCTCCGAGTGACATCATTATCTTATCAGTGATGCAAGATTACGAGCGTTTATATCGGTTGAAACAAAGTTTCAGTTCTCAATTCCCGCCTGCAGAACCTTTCCTAACCGTATACAGTAGGGCCAGAAATGAGAAAAGAATGAAAAGTCACTACGAGGAAAACCAAGACGAAGCAATGCATTGACCGGACAATCTTCGCTAGTTTCACAGACTGGCGCTCAGCGAAGAACGTAAGAAGCGAATGCCGTAGTCATTTAGTTATGCTTCGAGCTCGAAAAACTCATATTTACGCCAACTTCTTCGGCTTAGTTACGGTGGGAGAACTTTGGAATTCCAAAGTTTTTTTCTTAACGAGAAAAGAAACTATGTTGAGCTGGGTACATATGTTAAGGTGTCGTAGCAGTATTCTTATTCACTTTTTTTTTTTTTTGCCTCGTGCTCATTGGCAACTGCTGCCTTAGGAGCCGGGGCAGATAGCTAAGCGACAGTGCGACAACAGGAAATAAGTAAATTAAAGACTGAAGACATAATCATTACAAAATACTGTTCTTATTATTTATTTTTGCTTTGCAGTGCCCGGAAGCCCACCTACACACGTCTCCGTGCAGACGCTAGGGCCCCAGTCCCTAAAAGTGACCTGGAAGGTATGAGCCACGGCGTTGATGCTACTGCTATAAACGCCGGTTTGCGTTTATTCATTGCCTCCCCAGGATCGTGCTTTCTATAGCGCCTAAGCGTGCAATAGCGTGCTTTATATAGCATTTCAACATGAAGGAAAACACACTATTTGGCTAACAATTGTTGCATAAGTATCAGTAATAAATATTCTTATTCTTCTGTTCTAAATAGTAGTCTTCTAAATGAATTACGCTCTTGAGGTATTTTCAACCTCAGTGAGGAAGTAAAAACTGAATTCCTTATTGTGAGCAAACAAACAGTTGCGTTTACCTGTACGTGCAACCCGACCCTTCCCACTTACTTAGGAGTCCACACATTTTCTTTTAAACTGACGTCATATCCATATGAACAGATTTTCTTGAACTCAATGGCTACAGTCACAACGCCAATGACACCAGCACTGGATGCCATTGCCACAACGTGTCTAGGCGTTTTTCTGGACGCTCTGATCTCCGTGGCACGAATGTACCCCCAACGATGAAAAGCTTGTCCACTGCATCACCCAATCGGGATGTTATTACGTTCGCGTGCTGTTGTAATTTTGTCTGTATGAACTAGCAACGGTTCAGAGTTGGGGTGCACTGATCGTAAATGACCGTAAAGAACCTAGACAGTAATTCCATTCAAGGCTATTTGCAGCTGAGAATTCTACACATCAGTATTCAGAACTACGTGCTCTAAATGGGCAGAATAGTGGTTGAGTTTGAAGCAGGCAAAACAAAAATAAAAAAAAAACCGCAGCCGCCTGTACCCGAGCTTCGTCACGGCCGCATCAAGGGCTACTACGTGGGCTACAAGCTGTACAACTCGAGCGACCTGCACCTGTACAAGACGGTGGAAAGCAAAGGGGAAGGCGACGATCCCGAGGCGGCCGGAGAATGCGTGCTCAGCAACCTCCGCAAATTCACCAAGTACAGCGTCCTGGTGCAGGCCTACAACGCCATCGGTGCCGGACCGCGCTCCGACGAGGCCGTCGTCTACACCGCGGAGGACGGTGAGTGCCCCAGAGAGCGGTCTAACGAGGAACGAGCGCGGAGAAGAACGGCGAGGGCGCTGCTGACGTCTACATACCGCGGATATTTCTGCGCGTTGGTACGACTTAGCAGCGCGTTGCATTCCATTCGGGGCTCTTTTGGGTCAGCGCTCCATAGCTTGCAGAGGTGGGCGCTCGTGACCGCAACCGCTCGAGGAAGCTGTGCTGCTGAGTGTCTGTGCCACTGGGGTTCCTGTAAACATTTCACAACAGCGTGAAAGAAAAGAAAAAGAAGGAACACTTACTAGGCTTAAAGACCGTTTACCGTCGCTGGGACCGTCAGTAAAACGCCGGGAAATTCGAAGCGAAAGGAGCTTTTAAACTGTAATTTACAGTGCTATTGACGTAGCCGGCCTAAATAGATCGTGTGTGGTCACAAAGCATCATCAGTGGCCAAACCTGATGATATTTGTCTCGTGGTAGTCGCAAGTGTTAGAAAGTGTCTCTGTTTCATTCGCTCCAAAAGTGCCAAAATTCGTGCACTGCGCAACAGTATTGAAGAAAAAAATTAGAGCAACTCGGTAGATGAAAATACTGACCCCAGCTTATACCCTTTGGTTAATTCTTGTTTTTTATGCTTTACACGACAAGAACTCGCCCAAGCTAACGAAAGAAGAGCTTTCTTATATCCTTATTTATAACCTTATAAAGCGCTTATGAAAGAAATTCACGTGCACGCTCTTTCATTCACACCTTTCATTTTAAGGCGAAAGCCTTTAATGCCTCATCGTTGTCGACAGAAGCTTGTCAGCAGAAGTTTGACAGCAGAGGTGTCACGCTTTTCTAGTAAGACCAGAAAAAAAAAAACTTGGTGCACGATGGGATTTGAACCACCAGTTTCGCAACCGAACGTTCTAATGGCTACGCTACTTCCTGCCAACGCATATGTAGTTCTCTTTGTCTAGGACGCTGAAGAGTGCTTGCAGAAAGGCGTCGAATCAGACGGATGCCTGCCAAACGCCCTCCAGTGTCTCCAGCACTTAAGATTCACAAACAATTGCGTACTTAATTAACATCTTAACCACACATCAGTGACACAAGCAGCAACACCGCGCTAAAGGCTTTCGCCTCACCGCACTTGAGGTGAACATAGTGCCCCCCTGAATTTTTTCGCTTCTGAGCGAGGTTCATAATTTCCATAGACATGTGAATGCTTACTGAGTGGAGGCTCCCGGACGCTGCATGCCGGCATCCGTTCCCGCCAGTGTCGATGAGCTTCACGATCTTGCGGTGTCCTGTTGTCTTCCGCAGTGCCGCAGGTAGCTCCGTCGGGTGTACACTGCTCTGCCAGTTCGGCGACCAGCCTGCGCGTCTCGTGGGCCGCCCTTCACGAGAAGAGTCTGGATGGTGTCCACAAGGGATACCGCCTCATTTACAAGCTGGCCGACCATGCACTTCACGGTGCGTACTGCCACCTTCTTGGCATAGTAGCGCTAGAGGTGCAGGTCGGGTGGATTAAATCAACGAGCTTAAGAGGGTCGAATGCGTGAAACTTGCAGGTAAAGCATGCGAAGTCTTTTTGGGCTAGGACTTGAAATAGTGAAGTAATCACCGATAAAAATCCGGACACCCTTCAAGCTTCTCCGCAGCGCACAACGCCAAGTGGGGGCGCACGATGACGTCATCGAAGGTATCGGTACATTTCCAACGCACAAACGCCTGCTTTGAAGGAAAAAACAATGCCACCGAAAGCGAACCCTGCCGAGAGTTGTTTGGCAGCGTCTAACGCGTCAGGGCATGGTGTGGTTGACGACAGCGGTAATTTGAGATCATACCTTCCATGACGTCACGCTGTTTCCCTGCACTCCTCCGGTACATTGAGAAGAAGTGCATAATTCAATCGTCTATTACGTCACTATTTCAAATACTAGTGCAAAAACACTTGACAAGCTTTACCTACAGCCTACATAGATTTGAATCCTTGAATATCCCGAAATTCTCGAAAAAGTGGTGCAGTTGCCCTTTAACTCACTGGAAATTCCCAACAGGCAGTGGTTGTTTGTGGGCACTTCACATTGCTGGCGTCTTGTTTGCCTGCAGTGTGGCTTCTTGTTGACTAATAGTTTCTTGCTTGTTACTAAACGTAAACTATTCCTTCTTTGTAACATGCATCGCAAAAGTTTCGAAGTGCTCAAGCAAGAATTTTATATATTGTCACGTTGTAGTGACGGCAGTCCAGCGGTCAGGAAGAGAGCAACAAGACTTGCAAACGAAGCTTTTTATCTGGGCTGACTTGCGCCCGCAAAAGAACTAAACAGCACGGCAGAGGCGCAAGCAACAAACGTGCTCGTCAGTCGTCGAACTACGAATGCCCGCCGCTCGCTGCATCGCTCAGTTTAAAGCCGGCAAGGAAACTTCGAGATAACAGGTCAAGATCATCTACAGTAATCTGGAAAAACGTAGATGCAGTTCTTCGACCAATCGAGATTAGTACGGTCGCTTCTCGCGTCACGAACAAAAATGATAACAGCCCTTTCCTGCAGCCTTGAGCGCGAACGGACACTATAATGATATATGGCCACCAACATTTCCTGACTGATACGTCACATCGCTTATCAAAGGAGGCGTCGACGTGGTGATATTCTATACCGCTGTTATTTTCGTAGTAGGGATCGACTCTTAGCAACGAACCCGCTCTCGTACGTCTCAGCAAAGCGCGATAAAATCACCTCCGAATCGGTGCAGGAATACGCAATTATTATGTTTGCCAAACAAGCAGGTGCATAGCAAGTCTTGTCGTCTTTCTCATAATATCCGGACATGGTAGCTACTCGCCGTTTCAGTGGCCTGCACCGGTTCGTATATGGAGGCGCGTGGTCGGTGCAAAGTCGTAGCTGACACTTTGTTTCTCTGCCCGCTCCGCACTGCGACAGGCTCGGAAGAGGAGGCGGAGGCGTCCCGCGGCCCCGCGTGGTCCGAGCGCGACGTGGGTCCCGAATCGACGGCCACCGTGGTGGGCGCACTGGAGCCCTTCCGCAACTACAGCGTGCGTGTCGCCGCCCGCACTGGGGCTGGGGCCGGGGCGTTCAGCGAGCCTGTCCACTGCAGCACTCCCGAGGCCGGTAGGTGGTATCGAACTCTATACCAGGCGAATGCGTGTTCAGAGACAATGCGCGCGAGTGTGTGAGTGGCTGAATGCGTGGATGAGGGAGGTTTGTCCTTTTAAGGCGGAAGCCTTTTATGCCTCATACTGTCGTTAGCAGACGCGTCGGCAGCCGTGTCGACAGACGCGTCGGCAGATTCGTCCGCCCTTCGGTGTCACTGCTTATAAGGCTCAAGGTTCCAGCATGAATAAAGGCGCATCTAGTGAATGCATGGGCTTCATAAATAAAGTAAAAGGAGTAAAGTCAAGAAAAGGAAAATAAAAATAAGAAAATAAATAAAATAAAAACAAAATAAAACAAGATGTCGAAATAAAAATAAGAAGCAATAAAATTAAGAAAAGGAGCAAAAAAATAAAAAAAACATAAAAATAAAAAGTAAATAAAAACAAACAGTGGCCAGGAAACGCTTTCGCCTTGCAACACTTTAGAGAGCCAAAGTGCCCCCTGAATTTTTTTTTTTATTATGGCCGAAATTATTTTTGATAAGATATTGCTTCAAACTACCACTGCTTCTTACGCCGTAGCCTGCGCACGAAGCCTACCAGCGAGGAGTCAGATAGCAGAGCTCGTGCGGCATTGCAAACCTGACTTCAAGCAGGAAAAGCGATGCACCCCGGCACTTACAACTTGAAAGACGCAAGACGCACGCATGAACATTTACGAAAGGAATGAAACAACTTACTGCAGACTTTAGACTTTTACTTCAGAGCTGGTGCAACATGTTTTAGGGGCAATTTCGGGTCTTGACGAAAATAAATTTTGCGGCTCTTTCTCGGAATGTTGGCAGTTTGTCTGGCACCATAAGCCGCACTTATAGCTGAGAAAATGGCACTTAAAAGTTATCCCGCCACTCGATTCAAACTCTTGATGTCTACGACGAAGAGGACTCCATGATCACTGTTTTTAACTGAATGGTGATGCTAAATTGCCTCTGGGGTTCGCGACAAAAAAAAAACTGTGCCGACGCGCCCAAATTTAGTTGAGAAGTCGGTGGGTGACAACGAAAGCTGTATTTCACGTTTTGGCATTTTCTGGCTTACAAAGGATCCGTTCTCGATTAGAGTAACGTCTTTTTCGTTCTAATGCGGTAATTTACAGATATAGGTAAACCTCAGTTTGGCTGCAGCGTTCTTTCAAACTCATGAAGCACGCCGAACAGAAAATAAATTGCATATTGTCGATGTTCAGAGCCGAGATTCGCAAACTTGTTCGTTCGTGTTTGAAGACAGGATCTTTTAATTGTGATGACTGGCTGTTGGTCGTCCTTACTAAACAGTGCATACTTACTACAGTGCATCCTTACTAAACAGTGCATCCTAAACAGTGCATCCTTACTAAACAGTGCATAGCTAAAGACAAAATCATGAATAGCATGTGCTCTGGCGAATTGGGAGAGTTAAGTAGCCAGCCGTTCACTAAATGATCTTAGATGCGATAACATGAGAAGAGCATCATGGATTTGGCTGAACTTTATAGCCGTACACGTCTCACACTGGACGGCGCGAAGCAATGATGGAGGTGAGTGCTTGCAGCGCGTGAGTTCCGCTTGCGAATTCCGGCAATGAGAAGAAGCCTTGAGCGAGAGAGGGCGTCTTGCTGCGCAGTGCCCGAGGCCCCCGCGGACATCAAGGCGTTGGTGCTGGCGCCGGACGCCATCCTGGTGAGCTGGCTCCCACCGGCCAAGACCAGAGGGGTTCTGCAACGCTACACTGTCTACAGCCGCGTGCACGCTTATACGGAACACCAGGTCAGCATGTGCGGCGTACTTTGTTAAGGAAAGTGTACATTGGCATGTATCCTTCTTAGCAAGGTAACTGGAGCATACCACGTAATTTGGGTATACCTTGCTTAAGAGAAGTACAGCTTCTTCCAGAAAACCACATTTTGAGTGGATGAGACCTTAGCGACATTTGTTTTACTCACGACGTAGAAATGGTGCCAAGGAGCCGTGTATTGTTTTTTTTGTTTTGTTTTTTTTGCCGTCGAAGTAAGAGCAGTGAACAAATTTCGCACTTAAGTGACAAATCAGGTGTATGACCTGCAGAAAAACATGCTCTTTAAGTCCTACCCATGCGTAATATACCACAGACAGGCTGAAGGTCGTCTTTTGCTATCAACGATGTGTTCTGATAACGAAACCCGACCTCATACAGGCGCATTTCGAGCGCTAAACTGTTTAAGCTATAGCGCGATGAAAATTTTTAAGCCTTCTAAGCGGAACATTCCAGTGTGCGGGCTTAATATATCGCGGAAAAAGACACTGTGCGCATATTCAGGTTTTAGTTTGAAAGAAAGATCTCTTCTAATAAACAATGTTTCTTGAAGGACACTGCTCAATGTTTTTATTATAAGTCGGCCATGTAGTTTCGGTTTCAACCGAAAAACACCGATAAACATGCGCCGGTAAAAAGCAAAATACGGAATCGGTTAAAACCGAAATTCTCCGGTTTCTGCGCATGTTTATAAGCTAGCCGTCAGCCATTTTCAGCTAGAAATCTTCTTACTCCTTTCCTTTCCAAAGCACATGAAAAGCCAAGCATGTACTCATAAGAGTGCCATCGATGTTTTCAACCTAAGTTGATGAAAATATCTGCGCAAGGCTTAGTTTTCTTCAAAAAGCGCAGTAGGCGTGGATGAGCACCTAAGCGGAGGTAGCCGATTCGATTCTAAAATAGTTTTTTTGTCATTAGAAGCGCGTTTTCCTGGTTGATGCATGAAATCTTTTTTTTAAATCTACGGTGAAGAAAGGATTAGCCGTCTCGATGGAAAGTTTGGATCTCAGATCTTACGAATAGATGCCAGGAACTGAAGCATTAAGTTCAACGTTCTCCAACAATTCTTAGGTCTTGAACAAAACAGCATCTCTATAGCAGCACTTGAGGATGGTTCTCCGTCAGTCTCTTGTCTATACTGTGAAGCATTAGCGCCTAATTTCGCATTTGCCAAGAGCACTGACACCTCGTAGCACACACTAGGACTTCTAAGTCTACGGGTGACCCCTATAGATCCAAGTTGTTTACCTTTGTGGATAAAGGAGCTGCCAGAGGAATGCCTGCGCCAAAAAACGACTTACAAACACTTAGTGTAGGACAAACGGAGCCAGAAGAAGCTATTGCCGAAGATCCAAACATGACGCCGGAGAGGGCCAGTGCCGTCGTCGTCGCTTCGCTGTATTGGCAATTGAATACGTGCGTCTGGCTTGTATTGTTCCGATCGTCTTTGAAGCCTCAAGTATTATTGCTGAACAACTTCCGAAGTTGGTTGTTGTCAACACTAGCATGCTAGCACAATCAAATCAACAAGGTAAACGATCCTACAGCTACAACCAACAGTATTTGCGTGTTATTTCAGAATTTAAAAGCATCTTCGATACAAACAAGAGAAATCTTTCCGTGGCTCAAACTACAGCACATCTCACGATAAAGACGTTACACTGCCTCTTAACAAGCGCGTTATGCTTGCCACAAACATGCGCAACAGTAAGAAAATGGAAAGTATTCAAGAAGCGTAGCTTGTTGGACTAGTTGGTGCATGCTTACGGAAAAAAACAGCTGTACCAGCGTTCACGGGAAGAAAGACAGGACGACGCTGGAAGCACAACTAAATTTTACTAAGTGAAAATGGTCACAAAACAGCCGGGCAGGCAGAGACCAGAAAGACTCGCTCTTAGCTTCAATCTTGTTATGTGACAAAATTTTACTGAATTGTTAGCATATCAGTTTCAAACGCCTTTTTTTTTTTCCTTGCGTGCTTTAGCAAGGGAACTCACAAGATGGCGTAAGGTGGTTTACTCCGCAGCTGTTGCATCATGGCATCACGGATAACCGTGCTTTTTCAGAAAAGCTTTTGATTAAACTTGTACTGAGTTGTTTTACCTTACCCGTCACCCTAAATCTCGTGTTCAATCTCGTCCATCTGAGCCCTTTTGGTGATAGAAAAGTGTTGCGAGGTTCTTCCCGAAGCACCCTGTAACCCCGATACCTGCATGATAAAGGCAGTGGCTTTTTGTTGCCGAATCTTGTAAGAACTTCTCCCCTTACTTTTCTCTCTACAATACCGCTGATATATTTGCAACAACAGCGATCATCGAATGATGCTAAGAGCGTAGAGACGGAGTTCTGTACTTAAGTTAGAGTCCTTCTCAATAGCTTGAAGATTTAGTTGACTCAAGGTTCGTGAAATACTGTCGATCATCCGGTGAAGAATAGGCGTTCTCATAATGCTTTGCAAGCCTATAGGAAGATATTTTTGTTCGCTACGCAGTACACTGTCCGCCACGCTAAGCCCGCACCGTCCAATGTAGCTATCTCGCTGCAGTAATATGTTCCGAGGGACCAGTAAGGCTCTCCTCTCTTTCTGTGTTAAATTGCTCGCCACTCTTCACTATTGCGTCACGATAGCTGAAGTTGTGTCACAGAAAATAAGGCGTCACCATTGGCCAGGTTGCTATGTGCGGGTGAAAAGTAGAACTTCTACACGACCGTATCTTTAAAATAAATAAGAATAAAACGGGGGCAGGAAGGGGAGTTTCAAAGGCGCAGGATATTGACGCATGATTGGTCGATGATCACGTGCTTTTCCAGTGCTGCGCGCTATGCCTCTCCTTCCAGCTTCCGGCACGTTATTGCCGTGAGGAGTGGAGGTATAAAAGTATCAAAAAGGAAAGATACAACACCAGCCGACAAAGTGCGTTACGGGGTTCCCTTTTAACGGCAGGCATTTTCGCTCAGGATCAGCTCCCCACCGACGCCTCCGTGCCTCACACAGCCTGCCTCCGTTCTCCATCATCTCACTCCTTCTACCACGTACGTTTCTCGCCCGGGCCTCCGATAAAAATAATCAGCGCGGATTCGCTCTTGGCCCACCGGCCGGTCGACAACTGCGCACAGCCAGGCGGTGGTGCGTCGCCGGCGATAACAGCGCGGCCATTTCTTCTGGGCACAAGAAGTATCGCTCTCATTCGATCCTTGGAATTGGGAAAGCGCTGTACGAGGCGCGAATAAAGCGAGGGATATAAAAGAGAAAAAGTGTGTAGCGGCCCTTTGCGAGCGTCCACCGTTTCATCAGGGCCATTCGGCTGAGTTTCGGTGAATGACATATGGCATTGCGTTTTGAGCTTCAGGAAAAGGAGGGCCGGGGGGAAGGCGAACGAGCCAAGCTGCCCCTGTAGCAATGTTTTTTGAGAGTCAATTTGTTACCGCACGAAGGGGTTTGCCACTCCAATCCCCCACCCCCTCACCGTTTTTTTTTTCTTTCTCCTTTGACAGACGAAACGAAAGCTTAAAGCTCAAAATCAAAACTTTGCAGCAGTGCATGGCAGAGAGAGGGAGCGAGGGAGGGTGGTGCGAGCTTATAGCGGAGGCACAGGCATGAGCTAAGACCGTTTTACTCATGGGCTCAAGTGGAAGACTTTGAACGCGCTGGCAGCCCACCATTTCCTCGCTTTATTTTTTGGTTCAAAATAGTCCTGGACGCCCTTCCGAACCCGTTCTGTCTTATGAAGTAAAATGAAGAAAGGAGTAGCGACAAAGGCCGGTGCCAAAGTCTCAAATTTTTTCTTTTTTTTCCCCGAAAAGCGCTCTTTGCTGGATGTTGTAACCCTTCTTTCTGCCCTACCACTCCTCCATTCCTCCCCTTCGCCGCTCCTCTGGCACACTCTTGGTTTCCTCCCGAGCTCAAGTCCACGGTTCCACGGAGTGGCAGTGGCGAGGACGGCACGCGAATCGATACAGCTTTTCACCGGATTTCGCTCAGAGCGGAAACGCAAGAGCGGGAAGCTAAAAGCAAGCAAAGAAACAGAACTTCCGAAAGTCCCCGGCAGAGAGGGTTTCTCTGAAAAGCAAGCTAGCTTCAGATGCGAGAAGAGAGCGCGTTGTGTACCAGACACGGGCGAAAGAGGCGACAAGACGAGTGTGAAGTCGAAAGGAACTGTCCCCGTCTCCCAATCCTCCCAGTCCCCCCCCCCCCCCCCCCCCCGCAAAAATTTCTTAGCTCGGCCTTTGTGCTCCGTGCACGGTGGCAGCACAACAAGCTGCAAAGCAGCCGCGTATCTAGCTCGGGAAGCAGAGGAGCGAGAGGGGGGAGGGGGGTTGCAAAGCGAGGATGGAGACGCGAGCCGTGTTGTTCGAAATTTAGCCTCTATGGGATTGTGTGGCGCCGATAGGATGAGTGCGTCGCGATTGATAGAGAACAGACATCGATGGGGGTTGCAAAGCGAGGATGGAGACGCGAGCCGTGTTGTTCGAAATTTAGCCTCTATGGGATTGTGTGGCGCCGATAGGATGAGTGCGTCGCGATTGATAGTGAACAGACATCGCCTTCGACGACGGCCCGCTCGGTGCGGCGCTGCTGTTGCTGTTGGCGCATCTGCCACTGGCGGAGCTATAGTTCCGGACTGGACGACGGCTGGCGAACTTGAAAAGTGGATCGGGCCGACACGTTCTTTCTCGCAGCCCCTTTCTCCGATGAGCTATGGGAGACCGAATGTGCTCCCGTAAATCTTACAACCTACCACTGACACCACTGCCAATGGGCGGAGGGGGGCACTAGGTGTTTTCTTATTTGTTCTCTGACGCGATCTCGCTGGAGTTGCGCACCCCCGTTTCAATGTGGTAATCGTGCACGTCAAGGAGCGAGTGTTGCCACTACGCAGTTTCTTTGCTGTAAATTATTATATCTTCATCCCCTTTCTGGCTTGGCTTGTTCCAGAAAAAACAAACAAAAAAACATGGGTGCAAGTGGGGAGAGGAGAGAGGCGGGAGGGTCAAAAAGTATTGACACGGTACTTAGTGCTCGATGCACATTTCGGACACTCCAATTTGCGTACCCAGGCTTGGTTGGTGCACTTTAAGAAGACGGACGACTGGTACCTGTCTTGCTATGCCGATGTGAAGTCACAAGCGATATGCGCATGCACATTAAGCTGCAGTAAAGAATTACTGCGTTTTATTCCGCGTATACTTAAGTTCTGAGTACTATCTGTGTTTTCAGGGAACCAGGCACGGAACAGAGAAGAAATAACGCTAATCAATCCATCCGCAGCAAATTGTTTTCTCTCTTTATTTTCTCTCTAAGCTCTGATAACTTAAGAAGAGCAACTCACAGATTAACCCGGTGTTCTTTTATTGATAAGCGTGTTTATAGAAGTACAAGGGAGCCTTCCTACACCCCTCTCTCCAGAGAGGCTATTTTTTTTTTTTTTTTTGTTAGAAGCACTGCGACCTGCAGCCTTCTGGTGTTGTATTGTGTGTATTTCTTTTCATTAATGAAGGAGAAGACCTGTGTTCCTGTCTCTCCTTGTGCGTGCTTTGGTTCCTTCCTGCATTAATTTCATTCAAAGCAGTTTGTAATCCTTCCCCTAGGAAGCCGAGAAGTCAACACAGAAATTGCTGTATTGCCCACTGCGGCCTTTTCGCTATTCAGCCTACGGAATCTTGAATGAGCACTACAATGCAGTACCAGCGGTATAATGTTACAAAGCACCAGCTATGAGCACACGTTCAGTGAAAGGCGCTGCAGACGACATCATCTGTGGCAGTGAGTACTTCGCAGTTTAATATGTAATGGCTGGATAGTTGGGTGTGTATACTTTGGACTACAGCGCAGCAGCACTTCGCAGTCCTTTGCGAATGTCGCTAGCAGCCTCTGTTCTTAAAGCCTCTGGCAAATGTCGGTAACAGCTGGTGCAGTAGCCTTTGATTCTGTCGGTTTGGGCTACGAGAGGCTTGAATGGTGAGGCTCTGGCAACGGGTGTGCAGTTTTCACCAAAGGTCCGCAAGCTGCTGCATGCACCGATGGAGGGAGAAAGATCGGCTATCGAGAAACGTGTTGCTGGAGTCGTCGCTTTGCGAAGCGTGAAAAGGCCGCCGCGAGGCTCTTGACCCTTTGACTCTTTTGACAGGGAGGCTGACTTGTATATTCACTCTTGACGTCACTGCTAATAGAAACCTCTAATAACTCACACCGCACGAAAGGAGGGAGAGAGAGAGAATAATGGAAAGGCAGGGAGGTTACCTAGGGAGTGCTCGGCTAGCTACCCTAGACTTTCGGGAGGGGTATGAAGGAAGAGGAGAAAGTTATTAATGGTTTTCTTCTCAGAAAAAGGTTGGGGCCCATGATTTTGGCTTCCTTTATAAGACGAGAATCCAATCGCCGGAGCGCTGTACGAAAGGACATAGTCATAATGCAACCATGTGCTCTATGGCCTCCATGCTTTTTTTTTTATGTACCAGTGTCTTTTCCCTCCTGCAGAGTCATTCCTCTGTGGGCATGGATGTAGCTAAAAGCCCTGTGCTTCACGAGACTGACCCGGTCATGCTTGCGCGTGCAGCCGTCGGGTAGCGTGCCTGCGCGACCGGTGGCCGTGCCTTCGTCCCAGTTCTGGCACGAGACCCGCGGCCTGCGGACGGGACAGCGCTACGAGTTCTGGGTGACCGCATCGACGGGGGCCGGCGAAGGTCCAGCCACGCGCATCGTCACCCAGAGCCCCGAAATACGAGGTGAGCGCGCCTCGAGCGCTTTCCCGTTTATCACCGCCCTGGAGTCCTACCTTCTTGACGCTTTCATGGCGTCTGGTACATCCGGACGGCGGAAAGTCACTGTGGGGCTGAAAGAAGACGTGTACACAAAGGGCAGTAGGAAGTTGGAGGGGATGGGGAATGCAGTGTTTGTGTAGTGCCGGCTTTAGACTCGATTTCATCGAGCGTGCGTAGGGCTACCTTCACGAGGTTTTTGCTTGTACATGTTGGTTTCGAGGGCTTATCCGGCGTCCCGGCAGGACAGTATTCCCAGCGATGCTCTTTATTATCCAGAGTGCTTCGTTCAAAGCTCGATTTAAAACCACCACTCCAAAACGCCAACCAAGAAGAGAGAAGCAAACCAGAAAACTGAGAGAATCGGAGCTCGTCCGTGACTAAAGGTAAAACGCAAACTCGTCGAAAATGCAAGAAGTAGACATGATAGGGCGCGTGTCCTGCCTACTTCATGTCTTTGTGTCGTCTGCGAATTACATTTGATTGTGACCGACAACAGTGAGACAAGGTTTAAGTTGCCTATACCTATCCCGCCGCGACTTATAAGTCCTGAACAGCTATTATGGGATGACTATGAATGTGATCATTTATTCTACAGAGAGCCGGTTTCGTGTTTATTAAGAAAAGGCAATATTTTATGTGTATCTCGCGCACAATGATCAGCATACGGCTGGGAGGGTTTCAGCTGTGTTCGTCATTGTTCACTGAAGTAAACCTATATACGGAATACAGGCGCACACTGAGCATATTGACTCGCCTTTCAAGCAGCCAACTCGACTTCTCCACAGGCCTTCGTGCCTTCCATATAAAGGCCGTCTTTTAGCGACCAACTGGTGAGGGTAGTAACAATGCCGCTCAGTTATCATGCTACTCACCAGTATGAACAATCAAGTTCAATACAAAGCCCTCTCCAAATGCTCTCCGAACGCCTCTGTCTTGCCCCAATCATACTCCCGACCTGTGTATATATGCGAATATCTTAACCCTTTGCAAAGGTTGTAAGGACCAGAAAACAAGAGACGGGGAAAGAAGTGTTCATGCACCACGCTAACTTCCAACAAGTCGTTGCAAACAACCCCTTATTTTCGGCCTCGCTGCAACCTTCGCAAAGTATGCATCAGCCAAGTTTCAACGTTATTGTCCAAACATCACCTATACTCTCCATGATAGTCAGCCGTACGTGGCTACGTTTCTTTCCTTATTTTAACTTACATGACAATAAAGAAACCTCTTTGGCGAATGCGAGGTTCTCAGTCATTATCATTATTCGCAGCTCCAGCGCGCATAGCGTCGTTCAGCCGGGAGGTGAGCGTGGCCCTAAAGCAGGACCTGGAGCTTCCCTGCAGGACTGCGGGCCAGCCGATGCCGGTGAGGGAGTGGCGGACAAGGTACGTGTACACTCTAAGCACCAGCACACCTATATGGGAGTTAACTGGCCTCTAGAGCACTCCCTTTCATAAAAGGGTGTGCGCTAGAGGACAGTTTACTCCCTTTTTACTCCTCTCGGTTTAGAGTGTAGGAGGACTTGCTGTTGGGCTAGTTGGTGCATGGTTAGAAAACTAAAAACTGACTATCGCGCAAATAATGCATACACACACAAGAATTTCTCCTGCGTTCTTTGCACTACGTGTGTCGTCCTTCTATGCGCTGCAATCGCTGTCCTGGTGAATAACATATAACGCAAACACTTGGGCGGGATGTTTTGCGTCTCGCGCAGCGTAAGCTGCAGGCGCCTCACAAGGACCGCGTGAATATAAAGTACAACCAGGCACGTTTACAATGCTCCAGCTGCGCGATCCGCCCGCAGCGCTGAACAAACCGCAGAACCACACGCTCAACTGTTCCCGTTAAGTGTTGTCCCCTTTGTACGTACACACTTCTCTAAGCCTTCTTAGCGGTTAACCGCTTTCACTGAATCTGCCCAATTCACCGTACTTAGTGTGCGCAGATGAGCAGCGCTAGAAGGTACACATGTTCGTGCTTCGGCCTAGATGCATGTTATTAAGAGGAGTCACACCCTTGGGCTTCGAAGAGTGACGACTAGCTAAGCAGGTCATATACGCGGACTTGCGGAGAAGAAACATCTCGGATAGGGCCAAACCAGTTTGCTGCCCTGCACTGGGGGAAAGGAATAGAGGGACAACAGCTAAGCTGCGTCCTACGCTGTCTTGACCTTCGGCCGCTGACAGAGATGAAGATTGTCTGGCGGTAGCCGTCGCGATCTACGGCTCTGAAGGCCTGCCAGGCACTGTCCATGGTTCTCGATCTGGAGGTCGTCGTGTCTTCGAGGTATAGGCTACGACTTTGCTGCCGCTTTGTTGCGCATGACGCAAAGTCGTTGCTTGCTCGAAACTCTTGATTTGTAACTCGGCTCTTTTTTTTTTTTTTTTGCGAAGAAATTAGAGCCAGTTGCAGCGGCAATACCGTTTCAGGGGTTAATGCCTTTCAATATGTGGTAGTGCTCCTCAAGATGCTTTTTAACGTCATAGCCGGAAACCTTTCCCACTGATTAGCGTAGATAAACTGACCAGAAGTCGGAACAACAACAATGCTGCTAAGTACATGATTCAATTTTCCGGCGCCGCGATGGCTCAGTGGTTAAGGTACCCAGCTGCTGACCCGAAAGACGCGGGTTGGATCCCGGCCGCGGCAGTCGAACTTCGATGGAGGCGAAATTCTAGAGGCCCATGTACTGTGCGATGTCAGTGCATGCTAAAGAACCCCAGGTGGTCGAAATTTCCGGAGCCCTTTACTACGGCGTCCCTCATAGCCTGAGTGACTTTGGGACGTTAAACCCCAATAAACTAATAAACTGATTCATTTTTCTAGAGCGCAGTAGTGATATGCTCAAGGTTTCACTGGCACCGTTGACGGTGCATTGTCCACTAGCAGCTGACGGTGTGATTTTGGAATTGCTTTGTACTCCCGCTTTGGTCGTACTTTGGAATCCCGAGCAGGAAGCGGCGTGGTGGGCGCTGTCATTACTCGAGGGCTGCCGCTGTCGGAAAGCTGCTACAGGCTGGAGACATAGTAGCAGGAAGGCACCGTCGAACACGAGTCTTTTGTCCCAGCGCATCTGCATTGAGCCATCTTCTGAGTGATAATCGAAAGGGTTGCTGAATGTTCTGAATGTAGAAGTTGAACACAAAAAGAAAGAAATGCAAGAGTCTGATCGCTGTTACACGGAAGTCGCTCGAGGTTGCACCACTGTCCATTCGGGGCTACAGAAAACTGTCGCAGTCCCTGGAGCGTCAGTGATTCGCGGCAAAAATAACACCTTGCCAATAACACTTCTTTCGCTCTCCAGGCGATCACAAAGCTTACGAGCGCTAGTACTGCCAGATCTTTATAGGGAAGAACACAAGCTGGCCGTCGAAGAATTCCTCGGTTATTCAAGCGCACGGCCTTAAACTTCCGCCACAGGATACAATGTAGACCATGCAGATGTTGTCATACCTTGACTACGCGTAATCCTGGCTCGGTGAACAGTTCGCCATTGAAAGCAACGAGGAAGTCGCCGTACGCTGCCATGTAGGTCGATACGAAGCGCTGTACAGTTCCCGGTATCTCTGCAGGGTTCTCTGGCAGGCGCGTGACGCGTAATTGACGACTACGGTACACTGTAGCAATGATCGCAGTTTCTCGGACAGCTGTATAGTCAACGAACGCTCATAAAAGAGGATTTAGAAGAGCGGATTCTTCGGCTGAATGGTTTATCTTTGCCTCAGAAGTCGTGTCTTCTCTTCATCCTTTTAAATTGCACTCGGTTTTATGTACTGCTCGTGGGACGCATGTTACCATGAGCGCTTTAAGATGCATTTGAGGTCAACACAGCCGAAAGATTAGAACACAACACGCGGGTCTCGCGGTCAGCACAAAACTGTTATTAGGGTTATAAGTAATCTCAAAACCTTTATCATACGCCGACATCGAAGCTCCGAAGGAGAACCATTTGGTTAAGTACAATTTTGCTACAAGGTGGACGCGGCAGTTTTCGTAGGTATTAAATTTGAATCCGAAATGGTTCCGGTCGGCTTCGGTCGAACTGCATTATGCCGTCAAGCTGCGCCACGCAAAAGGGCAGATGTTACCGCCTGTGGCTTTCGCGGCGTCATATGCCCGCGTAAGGCACCATCTTCGTGCACAAAATTTGGCTAAATCGTTCAAAAAAAAAAAAAAAATATCCGCCGCGGTAGCTCAGTGGTTATTGCGCTCGGCTGCTGACCCGAAAGACGCGGGTTCGATCCCGACCGCAATGGTCGAATTTCGACTAAGGTGAAATTCTATAGGCCCGTGTACTGAGCGGTGTCAGTGCACGTTAAAGAACCCCAGGTGGTCGAAATTTCCGGAGCTCTTCACTACGGCGTCCCTCGTAGCCTGAGTCACTTTGGGAAGTTAAACCCACATAAACCAAACCAAACCAAACCGTTCCAAAATACATGCGTTGTCAAAAAGCATGCAGGCAAAGCAGACCCTCCAGTGCACGTAACTAGTCCAAAAAAGCCAAATTTTGTCGAGTCACAGCCCCAAGGGTAATCGCGTTTTCGATATTCTGAAAACTGATATGGCTATTACTAAAGACTGGCTACAAATCTCTAATTGCAAACAGGCGCCTAACCCTCCTAGTTAAAGAGTTAATTATTAACAATTAGTTTGCCAGCTTACTACTTAAGACGATTCACTGGTTTTCCGCTGTCCGCCAGCACTAGTAATACTGTGCCGCAAAAACCATATTCTTACCCCAAAAAGCCTATTTTTGAAAATTTTTGAACGTCTTCTCTGAAACACCTGGCATCTGTACCGCTTGGGAAACACAAATATGCGCGCACATATTCTGCCATCGAATTGAGGTTTCGGTCCAGCTCAGTTTCTACGACCAGGCCTCTTTCTGTTGGCGAGGACTCAAAGTTTTACTGTTCACTGGCAGGCAATAAAATAATTCATGCCATTTCAAGCACCTTTTTTTTTAACCCTCCTGATTAAGCTGCGCCGCAAATAGAACTACAGCTAGCTGTGTGAACAACCCTTATAAAATTTTTTTACACAGTCTATAAACTGTCTGTAGACTTCTGTCTATAAAGTCTATAGACTCTCTATAAAAAATCCTAGAGAACTGTCTATAGGCAATACAAATGCTGTAGACAGTCTACAGTCAATCTATATTTATGGCCATACACTTTTAGTAGACTTTTGTCTATACAGAGTTTATAGACTAGGAATAGACAAAAATAAATATCTATAGGAAGGCAATAGAGTCTATAAGAAGTCTATAGGCTGTTCATAGATCATTTTTCTGAGGAAACAGGCGAGTAAGCTGTCACCGGACCGGTATACATTATCCTGTAGGAGGAAATTACTCCAGTGCTCTCAGATTTACTGTGTGAGCAGTCCAGCCTGACATTGTTAAAGATTCTCTAAAATCGTCCAGGTTTTAAACCGCGCATAGTGAAACGGGAGGTCCGTTTAATGACAGAAAAATGCGACGGCGAAATCTGTTTATTCTTTTTTTTTAAGCCGCCAGTTTGAAGCCCCGTTAAGCATAAGCGCTCATTTTATCTGCCTCATTTCAGTAACACATGATGGAAAACACGAGGCACGGCGGCCAGATCCTGGGCATTAAGACCTGCTGTTTCCTAGCCAGGCTTCATTAAAAGCCCATTACCTCGAAGAACTTTATGCATCTTGCGCTGTTAAGAACTTTCTCTGGGGCCTTTTTTTCGCCTGCGTTCGTGGCGGGCAAGATTTATAACATAGAGCCCATATTCTTGACGCTCTTGTTTTACATGTATTTAGGATTATTTTCACGAGTACGTGTTGGCCGCATAGGAGTCACAAGACTGTTAACTGGCGCTACTAGATCAAACATGCTTTTTAGCCTTCTCTACCAAATTACCTCCAACCTCTGTATTTTGTGTTTCAGTGTCGAAAGAATACACATTCTTTCGCCCTTGGACAAAATTGGACCAAAGTTTTGTAATGAAAAATGGGGTCTACAGCGAGCATAAAACTGAAATCAGTATCATAGGCGGACTCTCAATGGTCTTAGGAGCTCTTTTTATTGCTTAATTAGATACCCATGATTAAGGTTAAGACTTCTGATTAAATAAAGTATGTTATGCAGGTAAGCATTTTGTTTAAGCGCAAAGTTGTAGAACACCGCAAAAAACCTCAATGACGTCATTTTTGGTGTGACTAACCAGCTTTATTAAGAGCGTTAAGAAAATGTACAAAGCGCTCAAGCCATACGTGTGAGAACCGAAACGTTTTCGGCATAAGTGAGCTTTAAAACTCATTCCTAGTGGCGCACTTTTGCTGGTCGCTGTAATGATGCACCAGAGTAGGAGCCGCCGCAGTCGCTACTACTTTCAGCGAACAGTGCGCTTCTCAGTATTTCGTTAAATCTTCGGTCAGAAGAAACACTCCGTATAGGTGGATGTTCTATTACCTAATGCTAACGCTATTTCGCGTTTAAGCGTAAGCCTTCATACGCGCTTGCAACGTCACTGCAGCCAACTGCTGTCCGGCAGGCACCACGAATGGCGCGGCCGTCAGACACGCCTCTCTTGTTTCCACTTCCACTTCTCGAGTAACGTACACCGCCCTTTTCATCGTCCCATTCTGCGCGACTGTCCGCTTTGTTCCCGTCAGCGGTAGTTACGGCAGCCTGCGAGCGTTGTTTCTGCGTGCCATCACCCTCCCCAGTCTTCATTACCTTCCTCTCAGCGTCGCGCAGGGGCGCATCACCTATCCCGCGCCCTCTTCGTATCCTCACCTCGCTCAGAGCCCCACATCCGAGCCCCCTCTAAATGATGCCGAGAGCCGGTCGTTACCGGGAAACCTCCCGTAATCACACACACGCACACAGCGCGGTTCCATCCGAATCCTCAGCGATTCCCTCTCCTCCCGGTCCCATCCCTCTCTCCTCTTTCCTCTCCGGTCATCTCGTCGTGCCTTCGGATTGTCCGGCGAAGAAAGGAGACGCCCCTCCTCCCCCTCAAACCCGTTCCATTCCATTTCTGAGGTTCCGTCCGGCGTGAGAGACGGCCGCTGTCTTCGCCAACGATGAGTTCGGCCATTGCGACCGGCCGCAGGCGCAAACAGTGAAGCCTAGAGTTGACGGGACGCAGAGGGTGAGGAGGAGAGGGCAGCACCTTCCCTTTCACCCTCCCTCCCGCATTGTCCGGCAACGGCGAGCAGCGAACAAAAGAGCGGGCCCACGAGGCACCGAGCCCGAGGAGCGCGGCTCAAGCACTGGTCAAGCGAGCGGCTTTGCCACGATGGAAGGAAGCACCTTGAAGCGTTGCCTCTGCCACTGCCGACGCTACGGATTCCCCCTGTGTGCGCCAGGCCTAGGGCTGGAGCCGAAATCGAGCGCAGTCGGCGCCGTTTATTTCTCTCCAAATGGGCGCCCCGAAGCCTCTCTCCCTCAAAGGTGAGAGCGTAAAAAACGAGGCCCCGGCGCGCGTCTCCACCAATGAATGCCACAGATGCCCTCTGGCTGAAACATCTCTCCCCCTCCCCTCTTGCTCGTACTTTCCCTCTCCTACCCAGATACTGTGCAGTATCTGCGGAAGGGTCAGGGAAGGAAGAAGAATCGCGGTTATTTTGCAGCATCCTGCTGAGCCTCTGGGCTCCCTATACGCTCTCCCGTTTTTTTTCCTCGCTCGCTCCTTTTTTGGGAAGGACTGAAGGGCTTTTCGAGAGTGCGGCAGCCGGCTCCCGCTTGCGAGGGAGTGCCGCCGCCGAAAACGAGAAATGTATATCACTGGCTGCCATCCGGGGCAACCTCCGAGGGATCGCGGAAGGATTGTGCCAAATTAATCGGGCTGTTTCGAGAGTGGGGGGGGTCATTAATTAGTTCCTTTGATCTGACGCTTACTACCGCTGCGTACTGCTTACTACGGAAAGTTTTGAGTGCGTTTGTACTTTTCCCCGTCTGCGCCCTCTGTTTGTCGCTGGGAATGGCGCGATGCGAGAGCGACTATTCAAAAGCGGCCGAAAGAGTCCGGGATGATGCGCCTAAACAGAGCCGGAGTGACGGATTATAATTAGATTGCGTCGTGAAGTGAAGCGCGCGAAAGTTTCCCGGCTCACTCATTTTGTAGGCTTCGAACGATATGTCATCGGCTCCATATGTGTGCCAGAACAGGACGTTGGAGTCTTGGCACAAAGATATACAGCCGACAAGAACCACCTCTTCAATCGAGCGGAAATCTACACAGCTGCACTTATTGTGCCGCGCTTGGGCTTCACAGTTATTCCGCTTTCAGCTCCTGGTTTAAGGGGGGAGAGGCGGTGCTAATCTGCGAAGAAATACACAAAGGTCGGCCCAAGCTATAATTCTCTGGCCTGCTGCTATGGACTGGGGGAGAGGAGAAAGAGGGTTAGGGTAGGTGACGATGACAGAAGAGAGGAGCAAATATATGCAAACACATCGTCCGAAAACAACAGCGTGCACTAATACGACGGTGAAAAAACTAACTACCGCATTTTCCGGACTATAGTTCGCGGAATATACGTGTCTAAAAGCTGAAATTTTGCATGGTGCGGATTATCTATGGGTGCGGACTACACATGGCTTAATTTTTTTAAGAACTTTCGTCAGAGCTGAAGATGTAGCGTGGTTGTCAAAGTAAACAAAAAGCGTAGCCCGAATGCGCCTGCGAAATATTACTGTGCTAAATCAGATTGCGAAATCAGTTCCCATATGCAATCAACTTCGACATGCAAGCGAATGCTGCTCCTGATGGCGTCTTTTCTGTGCGCGGATTTGTCA